>NC_073306.1:55652200-56297200 GCF_027595985.1 Sorex araneus | reverse complement strand
CGGCGAGGGAGTGGCTGTCATGAACGCTGGGGCTGGCCCAGAAAGCCAGTCTATAAAGCCCCTGCCCGCAGCTTCTCGGCCTCGCTAATGGGAGTTTATGTGAAGGACACAGCGGGATAAGGACCCATTGTTCCGAGTGGGGACGGTTTTATGACTCTTAGAAAGCGTCTTTCATCTGCGAGACCGGGGAGCTTATGGAACCTCCCAGCCCTGGGCGGTGAAGCTGGGGGAAGCTGAAGGTTTCTGGGGCCTGTGCCAGGCTGCAGCCAGAGCGGGCACTGCGCCCCCCTCGCTAGAGTGGCACTGCCTTCCTCCAGGCCGGGGCCTGCTGTCTCGCCTCCCTTGGTCTCCTGGCAGGCGGGGGCCTGCGGGGTCCCTCGCTGCTCCCCTGCTCGGAGGTCTCTCCATCCTTAGGGCGGTGGCTGGGGCAGGC
This sequence comes from Sorex araneus, assembly GCF_027595985.1. NCBI lineage: Eukaryota > Metazoa > Chordata > Mammalia > Eulipotyphla > Soricidae > Sorex > Sorex araneus. The sequence continues at coordinate 56,296,767 of NC_073306.1, read as the reverse complement.
CCTGGGTGGTGTCAGCTGACCAGCAGTTCTCCCGCCCTGGGTCGGGGCAGTAATCTGATGCCAGGAAGCAAAGACCTTGTCTTCTTGTCCTTCCTGGTTCCTTGGCCAGGGCCCAAGCAGAGAGATCCGACCTCCCCTCCCCTCTGGCTCCAACACGCCATCCTCCAACGGATGGGTGAGGCTGGCCTCACAGAGGAGGCAGGTGGGTGGCACCTGGGGCCCTGGGGCTTGCCGCTGATGGGCAGAGGACCTGTAGGTGGTTTTATTTTTATTTATTTATTTTTTAAACTCAGGCTGCCTCAGGCCGGGACAGTCATTCTGTTCCCCCTTTGCCTTTTCTACTTTGTAATTTTTTCTTCTGGAGGGGAGAGTTGGCCCACAACCGGCAGTAAAGGAGGCTTCTCCCAGCTGTGTGCTCAGGGATCTGGCCTTGTGGTGCTCAGGGAACTGCACGGTGAGCACCCCATCTCACAGGGCCCCCCCTTTTCCATGCCGGAAGCCACCATCCCGGGGATTCCTTATTGGTTCCAGAATCCTCTTTTTTTTTTTTTTTTTTTTTTTTGCTTTTTGGGTCACACCCGGCGATGCACAAGGGTTACTCCTGGCTTTTCACTCAGGAATTACTCCTGGCGGTGCTCAGGAGACCATATGGGATGCTGGGAATCGAACCCGGGTTGGCCTCGTGCAAGGCAAATGCCCTACCCGCTGTGCTATCGCTCCAGCCCCTGGTTCCAGAATCCTTCATTTGGCACCAGGAGAGCAGTCACAGCAGTCAGGGCTGAATGATAACCCTTCCTCTCACTGGGGCTAGAGTTTTCCCTCTCACAAGGAAAGGGGACGGTGGGGCTGGAATAACAGCACAGCGGGGAGGGCGTTTGCCTTGCATGCGGCTGACCCAGGTTTGATTCTCAGCATCCCATATGGTCCCCTGAACACTGCCGGGGGTAATTCCTGAGTGCAGAGCCAGGAGTGACCCCGGTGTGACCCAAAAAGCAAAAAAAAAAAAAAAAAGGAAAGGGGACAGGACTCCCTGTCTTCCCAGAGGACACGACAGGGCACTCTGATGGGCATTTCAGGCTTGGACAGACGTGATGCCTCAGTTTCCTCTTCTGTAAAATGGGGATATGAGTATTCGTTTTTGGCCCAGGGAGATGGCTCAAAGATTCTGCTTCGTAGATGGCAGGGCCTGGGTTGCGTTCCTGGCTCCATGTGTGCTCCTGAGCACCATGGGGCGACCCCAGAGCACAGTGCTGGGAGCAGCCCCTGAGCACCTCTGGGTTTGACTCCAAAAACAAAAGAAGAAGAAACAGTACCCGCTTGGTCAGGCTGCGGTACATCAGAGTCTCCTGCAGGCGAGTCAGACTTAGGGCCGGGATAGGAGAGAGCTAGGAGGGTTTGCTGCTCCTCCCAGAGTGCCTTGGTGCTCCGCGCCTCACGGGAGGGCCCGATCTTCTCTGCCCCTCTTTCCCCCGCCCTCCGGGTGGTTTCTGCTTTTCTTCCCTGTGTGCAGCTGGCCCCTCAGGTCGGCAGCTGGCCCTTGGCTGTGCTTCACTGCTCTAGGAGTGCTGGCCCAGCTTTGCATGGTGGCTCAGCTGCGGGGTCCAGCTCAGCTGACTGACCCGGTCTCCCACTGTCCTGGGGGGGACAAGCTGATGGGTCCGTTTCTGTGAGCTGTCCGGCCTCTTGTCCGACCAGCCGTGCTGGGAGCAGGTGCTGCCTGGCCGTGTGGGGATGTGGAGACCAGGTCCACAGGGGCCTCAGAGCCCCACCGCAGGAATAGGATGTGAACGGAGCGTTGGTCCTCCTCTGCCACCCTCAGGGACCGGCACCCCACCTCTGTTTGAGGACAAGCTGCCCGGTCTTTGCTCCTTGCACGTGGCACCCATTATTGAGTCACCTGGCCTTTGAAATTGTTGGGGTGGGGAGTGTGACTCAAATGGTGTCAAGTGACACCCCTCCAGAGCTGGGAATGCCACGCCATCCCATGCCATCCCACGGCAACCGTTGCAAGGCAGCACCTCTGCCAATCCATGCCAGATGATGCCACATTCTGTCAACCCACACTCACATAACTTGTGCCCAAGTAATGCCAGCTCATGCAGTCTATGCCCACGAGTGCCAACCAGTGTGTCACTCCATGGCCACACATGTCAGCCGGTGTCAACCTAGACTACCATGTGCCTCTCAGTGCCAGCCGTGCTGGCTGGTGCTAGTCCACGCTAACCTCTGCCACTCAGTGCCAACTGGCGACAAGCTGTGTCAGCCTGTGCTTACCGGCGCTACCCCACGTCATCCTATTCCAACTGGTGCCTACCACTGCCAGCCCAGGTCAGCTTTGTGCCAATCCAGTGCAAATGCTCACTCATGCCAGTCCACGCTACTCCATGAAGTCAGCGCCAACCCGTGACCAGCCATGCCACGCATGTGCATGTGCAGGCACGTGTGTGCTGGGGGCTACCCCTGGTAGTGCTGGGGGTCCAAACCTGGGCTCTGCATCCAAAGCCAAGCTTCATCCTTCCCTGCTCTCTCCTGGGCTCCAGTGCGTGTCTATCACCTGAGCGTGTCTACCACCTGCGCGTGTCTACCACCTGAGTAGTAGTAGCTCCAGTGCGCGTCTACCACCTGAGCGTGTCTACTACCTGAGCGTGTCTACTAACTAAGCGTGTCTACCACCTGAGCGTGTCTACCACCTGAGTAGTAGTAGCTCCAGTGCGCGTCTACCACCTGAGCTCCAGGCCCTACGCTGGCTTTGCTGATTGTTCGAATAATGTTCCCGATCACAGAGGAATCAATTTCAGTGCTTCATGTTGTGTGTGGTTGTCTCTATTTTCCTTTAATCTGGGAGAGTCCCTCAGTCTTTCCTTGACTCGGACATTTTATTTTATTTTTATTTTAAAAATTTTTGAATTTTATTTTTATAAAGTTGTTCACAATAATTTATTGCATTTAATCGGGCTGGAGTGATAGCACAGTGGGTAGGGCATTTGCCTTGCATGCAGCCGACCCGGGTTTGATTCCTTTGTCCCTCTCGGAGAGCCCGGCAAGCTACTGAGAGTATCTCACCCTCACGGCAGAGCCTGGCAAGCTACCCGTGGCGTATTCGATATGCCAAAAACAGTAACAAGTCTCACCATGGAGACGTTACTGGTGCCCGCTCGAGCAAATCGATGAACAACGGGATGACAGCGACAGTGACAGTGACAATAGTTAAACACCAATCCCACCACCGTTGCACCTTCCCACCACCATATTTCGAATGTTTCCACCCCAAATCCCAAACTGTGTCCCCCAAAGCAGAACTGAAATAATTTTATATTGCTTACTATGAATACTCCGCTAAAAATGGTCCAATAAGGTTTTCTTAGAGGAAAGTGTGTGAAGATAGTTGCATTTCACCCTGGAGCCATGAAGCCCTTGTATAAGAGGTTGCTAACATGTTTGTTAAACCCCATCAATGCTGTGTGCTACTCTTGGCACACCCATGGGGTAGAGCTGTGGCTGCTCGCTCCAGGAATTCTGAAGTTTAGAATATGATTATACGGCAGATTCACTCGTGGGTGAGGCTCATCCCAGCCTGTGGAGAGCGGCTGTGAGCATGGCTGGACATTTAAAACTCATTTTATTTCTGGGTTTTGGGTCACACCGAGTGATGCTCAGGGTTTAGGCGTTGCATCAGGGTCACTCCAGGTGGTGCTCAGGGAATCATATGGGCTACTGGACATTAAACTTGGTTGGCCACGTGCAAGGCAAGCACTCTGCACACTGTATTAGAGTCCCGATTCTTTCTTTCTTTTCAAATTATTTTTAATTATTCTTAAATTTTTGGGACATACCCAGCGAAGCTCAGGGGCTACTCCTGGCTCTGCACTCAGGAATTACTCCTGGCGGTGCTCAGGGGACCATATGGGATGCTGGGATTCGAACCCGGGTTGGCCGCATACAAGGCAAATGCCCTACCCGCTATGCTATCGCTCCAGCCCCCAACTAGTCCCAGTTCTTTCTGTTTTATTATTTTGGTTTTGGGACCAGTGCTCAGGGCTTAGTCCTGGTTCTGTGTGCAGGTATCACTCCTGGCAGAGCTTGGGGGACCATATGAGATGCCGGGGATCAAACTGAGCTTGACGGCGTGCAAGACGCGTCCCATAGTCCCATACAATCTCTCCGCAGACTACGGCATTTAGAGGCATGTCTGTCTAGAGACATTTAGAAGCAATTCCCTCCACATGGGTGTGATGTTCGCTTCTCAGCGTGTAAGTTGTGTATTTGTGGCAGGAAGACCAGGGCGTGGGAGTGACATCACTTCAGCAGATTTGTGCCCGCATAGCCCCACTGGTCTTGTTAACCCTGCCTGACCAGGAGCTTGTTAACCCTCCTGCCTCAGGAGCTGCCTTCCGACTTTCCAACTTTCTCTGGGGTAGCTCTGCTCCTCTCCCCTTTGTGTTAACAAGTACTTTGTGGTCAAGTACTTTGGAGTAATGTACATTGCTACTTCTTCCTTCCTTCCTTCCTTCCTTCCTTCCTTCCTTCCTTCCTTCCTTCCTTCCTTCCTTCCTTCCTTCCTTCCTTCCTTCCTTCCTTCCTTCCTTCCTTTCCTTCTTTCTTTTTCTTCTGTCTCTTTGTCTCTCTTTCCTCCTTTCTTTTCCTTCCTTCCTTCCTTCCTTCCTTCCTTCCTTCCTTCCTTCCTTCCTTCCTTTCTTTTTCTTCCTTCCTTCCTTTCTTTCTTCCTTTCTTCCTTTCTTCCTTTCTTTCTTTCTTTCTTTCTTTCTTTCTTTCTTTCTTTCTTTCTTTCTTTCTTTCTTTCTTTCTTTCTTTCTTTCTTTCTTTCTTTCTTTGTTTCTTCCTTCCTTCCTTCCTTTCTTTCTTTCTTTCTTTCTTTCTTTTCTTTCTTTCTTTCTTTCTTTCTTTCTTTCTTTCTTTCTTTCTTTCTTTCTTTCTTTCTTTCTTTCTTTCTTTCTTTCTTTCTTTCTTTCTTTCTTTCTTTCTTTCTTTCTTTCTTTCTTTCTTTTCTTTCTTTAACATCCAGTGGTACTCAGGAACCACGTGGTCCTGGCCATCAAACCCACCTCTCACAGGCAAAGCATGTACTTGGCCCATTCGAATGATCTCTGTGATCCCCTCACCATAATAATAATACTAATGATAATAATAATTATTATTGTTATTATTATTATTTTTGCTTTTTGGGTCACACCCAGTGTTGTACAGGGGTCACTCCTGGCTCTGCACTCAGGAATTACCCCTGGCCGTGCTCAGGGGACCATATGGGATGCTGGGAATCGAACCTGGGTCAGCTGTGTGCAAGGCAAACACCCTACCCGCTGTGTTATCACTCCAGCCCCGATGTTTTTGATGTTTAAATTGTCCTTAGTTTGGCCAGAGGGAGTCTCTTTGAGTTGATTTGTGTTTGTTTTTTCCTCTTGTATCACTAATACGTCTTGACCAATGTATATATTTTAGGCACAATGTTTAAATTTTATGTGTTTCAACCTCAACTTATTCTTCCTCCAGAATCAGCCATAGCATCAGGGGTCCCTAGTTTCCCTCAATAGAGAACAGTATTCAGAAACCATGTTCTGGAAGTTAAGTGTGCTACCGGTGGGCCCCTGTGGGTGCGCAGGGCTGTGAATTCATTTCCAATCTACTGTCTCCCTCTTTCCATATTTGTAATTCTCTTCTTTCACAGTGAGGAGCCCAGGGGCTTGAACCCTTCACAACCATCAGACTAGCATACACAATGGTGGCTGAAGCTGGTGGAAGTACACAGAGCGCCTGCCTTGCAACCTTGCAAGCATGTGGTTAAAAGTTGAAATCCCAGGGGGTCCCCTTAGTGCAATCATGGAGGCATTGCTGTTTGAACCGGTGAGCTCCCAAAAAACATCACTATGTTGGTGCGTATGCTGCCCGAGCCCATGTGCTTCTTGCGCTGTGTGGCCGAGCACATGTGGTGCCTGAGCACATGTGTTGCCCGCATCTCCCCTCTTGAGATGTGTCCTTTCATGCTTTCCTGTCTAATGCTGGGAAGTGTGGTAAGGGCTCTCTCTGCCCTTGGAGAGGCCCGGGTTCTCTCTTGAGCGCGTTACTCTCCACTCTCTCCCACTTTCTCTTCCTTTCCCCCTTCAAAAACCCTCCAAATGAAATCTGTTTTACTTAAAAAAAAAATCACGGGGCTGGAGCGATAGCACAGCGGGTAGGGCGTTTGCCTTGCACGCGGACAACCTGGGTTCAATTCCCAGCATCCCATATGGTCCCCTGAGCACCGCCAGTAGTAATTCCTGAGTGAAGAGCCAGGAGTAACCCCTGTGCATTGCCAGGTGTGACTCAAAAAGCAAAAAAAAAAAAAAAAAAAAAAAAAAAATCACTATGTTTGTGATAATATAGTATCAAATAACCAAGTGAAAAGTTGAAAATAGGGGCTGGAGTTAAGTACAGTGTTGGGGGGGTACTTGCCTTGCACATGGCCAACCTGGGTGATTCCTGGAAACCCCAAGTGTTCCCCCCAAGCCCTGCTAGGAGTAAGTGATCCCAGAGCACAGAGCTAGAAATAATCCCTGAGCACCACTGAACCACTGAATGTGCCCCCCAAAAGAAAGTGAACACTTTGTTAGACAAATAGGACGGATACCTCCACATTCAGCATCACGCGAGCGGGCTGGAGAGACTCAGTGGGGCGGAAGGCAGGCTTTGCATCTAAGAAGTCCAGGTTTGATTCCTGGATCCCACGAAGCACCGCCGGGAGTAACCCCTGCACTGAGCCGGGAGTAGCTCTGAGCACTGCCAGGTATGACTCGAAAACCAAACTAACTCAGACAAACCCCCTCCCTTGGACAGAATCTTATGTGAGTGGACGTCTCTAAAGGGCTGGCATGCATGTCCAGCACGCGGGAGCCCCCAGCCCCTCATGGTCCCCCAATCACCACTCAGGTGTCTCCAGTGGCCCCCAGTCCTGCTGGGCCTGAGCAGCAAATGGGCTGAGTATCACTGGGAGGGACCCCAGGGCCTCCTGAGCACTGTTTGGGAGCGCAAAAGAGCAAAATAATCAAAAAAGGAAACAACCCAACAACCATACACCCCAATCCCAATCTTCTGAGGTGGGAGAAATCAAGGCCCCAAGACGTTGATTGTTCCCAGGTTCTGGCACAGAACTGCTCTCAGGGTGCTGCAGGACCGTGAAGGGGTTGGGATGGATGGACAGAGTGACAGGGGTGGGGCCAGAGCCTGCCTGCTGGCCATGACTTGCCTATCATTCCACACCCCGCCCCCCCACAACTGTTTGGGTCACACCCAGCGATGCTCAGGGGTTACTACTGGCTCTACACTCAGGAATTACTCCTGCTGGGATGCCTGGGATTGAACTCCAGTCGGCCGCGTGCAAGGCAAACACCCTACCTGCTATACTATTATTCTGGCCTGCCCCCCACCCCAGCTGTTTTTTTTTTTTTAATTATTGAATCACCATAAGACAGTTACAAATTTTCATGATTGCATTTCAGTCATACAATGATTGAGCACCCATCCCTCCACCAGTGCCCATTTTCCACCACTGGTGTCCCCAGTATCCCTCTGACCACCCGCACCCCATCCCACACCCTGCCTCTGTGCTCTCCACACTAAGGGAAGCCCCTCCTCCCGGCATCTCTCCCGGGAACCGCCCTCCCCTGCCAGCCGCAGCCCCCAGAGCTCCCAAACTAACTCCCCCACAGCTGTTTTGGGAGAACGTGGAAACACATCCCCAGGAGGAGGAACTATTCCGACTGTCTCTCCCTGACACGGAGGCCCAGGAAGCCGTAGCTCAGAGAAGTCAAGTTTCCTCTCCCGTCTGGGCCCCCAGGTCCACCCCACTGTGGCTATGCCTTGGCTTCCAATATGCTTCCCTGCAACATGGCCATTGCTCGGTGCCTTCCAGGTCCCCTCAAAATGCTCATCCCAGGGGCCCGGAGAGAGGGGCAGGGCTCAGGGTCCTTGCTGCGCGTGCTGCTGACTCTAGTTTGGTCGCTGGTACCACATAGTCCCCTGGGCACTACCTGGGGTGATCCCTGAGCGTAGAGCCAGGAGTAAGCCCTGCACACTGCTGGGTGTAGCCCAAAAAAATAAAATAAAACTACAGCTCCCTCCGAAGGCCAGAGAGATAGCAGAGGGCTAAGACACTTGCCTTGCATGCATTCAAAGTTTGAATTTTGGGCAACTCCTGGCCCCCGAGCACCACTGGGAGAGATCCTGAAGCACCACCAAGTACGGCCCAGCTCTCCCCACTCCATTCCCCCCAAAGCAAAGCAAAGCAAACAGAAAACCAAGGTCTGTCCTACGGAGGGCGTCTCGGGAAAGCCAGACTCCAGTCTTTGTTCCTGGCAGAAGCGTGATTATCATTAGTCCTTGTGACTGGTGTGATGACGAAGCGAGTAGTGGGGGCGCTGGCTGCTCCCTCGCACACCCCCTCGGTGCACTGCCCAGGCGTTTGGAGCTGGGAAGCCCACCTTCTCTCTTCCTTTCTCTCTGCGGGGTGCTCAGGGGGCCCTGGGGCCACTCGCAGTGGTGGTCCTGCAGTGTGTTGCTCAGGTTCAGTGGCCACTATGGCCACCAGCGCCACCCCCAGCAGTGCTTGGGGACCATGCCATGCTCGGGGTTGAACTTGGGCTTGAGGATGCAAGGCGAGACCCCACTGCCAGGAACTCTGCCCATTTTTCCCTCCGTCGCTTCCTTTCTGACTCAGTAGTGGGCTGGGCCAGGCCAAGGGAGGCTGGGCTGGGAGGCTCAGGCAGAAACCCCAGGTTCCCATCTCGGTGCACCTCTAGCCTGCTAGCAGGTCGCTAAGCTTCTCTGGCCTCAGGAAAGTGCCATCTCTGTCTTACTTCACCTTCTCTCAGAGGAGACAGAGAGAACAGAGTCCAAGTCCCACCCAGAGGTATCGTTAATGATTATGCTCACGGAAGAAATTCTGCACTCATTGCAATGCTCAGTCAATGGGAAACTTTGCTTCCTTAGGTGTTCTAGGACATGGAAATGTTCCAGGAAATCCTTTTGGCATCTTTTGGGGTCATGGAACTCAACACTTTGGTGTTGAGCAAATTTTGCTCTTGTGCCAGTGCTCTCCCAGGTGTTGGGGACCCAGTGCCCCAAGATTCTCAGTCTGGAGGTGGGAGAGTGGCAAATACATCCCACCGAAGGATGCGAGGCACCCAGGATGCTGTGGGAGGCTTGGAAACGTCTTTGAGAAGGGCATCCTTGGAATGAGCGCATAGGGGAGCAGGGAGCACTGGCAAGGAGGAGGAACGGTGTTCAGGGCAGAGGGAACAGAATGGGCAAAGGGTGCTTACCTCCCTCTGTGCTGTGGAGCTGAGAATGTGCAGCTGGGAGGTGAGTGAGTGTGAGTGAGTGTGAGTGTGTGTGTGTGTGTGTGCGTGTAGGGGGTGGGGTGGGATGAAAGATGGAGAGAGCAAAAGGGGCAGGAGAATTACCTGGGCTATGCCCTGGCTGGGCTGAAACTCCTGTAACTTACTGAGTCTCCAGCATGTTTTTTTTTTTTTTTCTTTTGTAGGGGGGTGGGTGGGGGTGGGGGTCATAGTGATACCCAGGGCTAACTCCCAGCTCTGCACTCAGGAATTACTCCTGATGGTTCTCAGGGGACCATACAGGATGCCGGAGATCGAACCCAGGTCGGCCACATGCAAGGCAAACTCCCCACCTGCTGTGCTAGGCTCCGGCCCCCACCTGGCAAGTGCTTCAAGCGTTCTTCTTCAAGACAGTGGAATGGAGAAGAGCATGAGATGGAAACCAAATTCACTTGATCAGAGCGTGGCCCGGGCAGGGAGGGCTGGGAGCAGACGCAGGAACCCAGCTCTGTGCCGGGGCCCACCCCTTCTGGGGCCTCGCAGGGCATTGCCCGCTCTCAGACTTGTTTAGAGAAGCCAGCAGCCCTTCTGCGTTTTTACGCGCAGCCTTTCCATTGTTAAATGTTGGTAACTAATTAACAATAATAACAACAAAACCACTGTGGGCAAGACAGAATGCTTCTGTTTGACCGTTTGTTCCACGGGCTCGTGGCTTGCCGGGCTGGATGGACACAGAGACGTCTATGGATATGGGTTTGGATCAAGCACTTGGACGCCCCACCCCCACCCCCAGGGTCCTGATGAGCTGTGCTGGGCTTCAGGGGTACTAGGAATACCTGAGGGGGAGGGGTGGCTTTTGCTGCCAAGCCTAACCATAGCTGGAGGTAGTTCAAGTCAGTAGTTCTAGTCCAGAGCCAACACACAGAGCCATAAAAGCACTACATCGTTAAGTGCTGCAGGGCCCAGAGGAGGGGTGGGTGGCGCGGCAGGGGAGGCTCCCTGGGGATTCTGGGAGGGGCACAAGGCCCAGGCCCAGGCCCAAAGGGTCAGGCTTTTCTGGCTGGAGTTCTCAGACAGAAGAGGGCCAGGCAGGGGGTTAAGCAGGTCCCCAAGGCTGCAGGTGCCAGTCCAGGGAGGGGGGTCCTTGGCTCTGTTGCTAGCAGGACCCTGAGGTCTGAACTCTGGTCCCGGGCTCAATGCTATTAGCTCCAAGGTCACCTCATGGACAGCTGGAGCTGCTCTTCCCACATGGCGGGGATTCCAGAAACCTTCATCTTCGATTCACGGCCACGGTGTAGCTCCCCCTGCTTGGGAGCACCAGCAGGGCAGGGCCGCCCGGTGGGTTCCCTGATGCCTCCTGGTTTTCTGGAACGGGGCCTGGGACCCAGGGAGGGCTCAAGCCACCTCTCCTGGCCATCTGCTAAAGCCCAGTGTTGCCAGTGCTCGTGGAGCAGGTGTGTGTGTGTGTGTGTGTGTGTGTGTGTGTGTGTGTGTGTGTTCTGACAGGTCTGACTTAGCCAAGGACAAGCTCTAGGGGGCCAGACAAACAAGCCAATGAATGCGGCTATTTCTCAGAGGTGAAGGCCTGCGAGATTTCTCATGACACGGTGCTGACCTTGTGATCTCCTCCTGCACTCCTAAATTGCAGGGCCGGGCTCTCTCTGGCCCCTGATGTCACTCCTAACACGTAAGGCTGGTGTCTGACTGACACTAGTTTAACAAAGATTTTTTTTTTTTTAAATTGGTTGAAGGAATAACTACAGTCAACAAAGACCTGGCCTTTATCCCTGTGCCCTGGGGAGGCCCCAGACACATTATTATCATCCCAGGAGTAATTGCTGATAAGCCCAAGTGTGAATTTCATTGCAAACAGAGGTAACGGGCAGTGCTTAAGAACAACAGGGATAATCTTAATGAAGGACCTACTGACTGTAATTAATTGCATCCTAGCCCCAGGCCCTTTTTGGGACTGGCAGAGAGAACCCAGACTGGCAACTGGCGGAGTGGAGTGGAGCAGAGGAGGAAGGGTGAGGAGCGCTGGGATCTTTCCACCAGTTCCAGCTTGGTGAGCTCTGGCCAGCGCGGCTCGGAGCCTCCGTTTCCTCAGCAGGAAGATAAGGCTGTGGCACAGGGCCGGTGCTGGCCCAAAGCCCGCAGCACAGCCACACCTTACTGCCAGCACCACGCGGTTACGGTCAAGGGGCTATGGCTGGGGGGGGGGGGTCAGGGTACCAGGCTGATCTCAGGCTCCACCCCGGGGGGGGGGCGGGAGGTCTTTGTTTAATTTTGTTTTAGTTTTGGGGCCACACCTGCCATGCTCAGGGGTAACTCCCGGCTCTGCACTCAGGAATTACTTCTGGTGGTGCTCAGGGAACCACAGGGGATGCCGGGGATCAAACCTGGTTCCCGGAGAGTGCAAGGCAAGCGCCCTACCTGCTGTGCTGTCTCCCCAGCCTCAGGGGGCTGGAGGTCTGACCCGGCCAGGCACCCCCGGGGAGTCACCTGCTGCTGGGCGTGGCTTCCCGGAGCAGCCCGGGAATCTGTCCCGTTTCTAGAGAACCTTGGAGGGGACAAACTCTAGCACAGGAGCCTGAGTACCTAGTAGCCCACGGGATCACGGGGAGGAGGAGGAGGAGAGGAAGGGGAGAGGATGAGGAGGAGGAGTAAGAGAGAAGGGGGAGAAGGAGGAGGAAGAAAAGGAGGAGGAGGAGGAGAGGAAGAGGAGGAGGAGGAAGAGAGAAGGGGTAGGAGGAGGAAGAAAAGAGGAGAAGGAGGAGGGAGGAGGAGGAGGAGGAGGAGGAGGAGGAGGAGGAGGAGGAGGAGGAGGAGGAGGAGGAGGAGGAGGAGGAGGAGGAGAGGAAGAAGAGAGGAGGAGGAGGAGTAAGAGAGGAGGAGAAGGACGAGGGCCGGGACAGTGATGCGGGGACCTTCCGTTGGGCGGAGACACTGGGTTGGAGGAGGGCTGGGGTGCGCGTGGAGCGGGCCTCAGTTTCCCCGCGGGCATCGCCGGCGGCGGCGTGGGCGTGGCCGCCGCGGGGGCGGGCGGGGGGCTCGTCCGCCGCTCGGGCCCCGCCCCGCTCCCTCCCGCGGGCCGCGCGGCCCCGGCCGGCAGGGGTTAAGCGGTGACTTCAGCGGGCGGCGGCCGGAGCAGGCCGTGGGGCGCGGGCAGTCCCGGCCGGGCCGCGAGCTGGCCACGGGCGCGGGCGGCGGCGGCGGGCGCGGGGCGGCGGCCCGGCCCTGGGCGCCCGCCGCGGCCAGGGCAGCCGAGCGCGGGGCCGGCGGCCGGCGCCTTTGTGAGCGGCGCGGACACAACAAAGGCGCGTCCGGGCGGCCGGGCCGGTGAGTGCGGCCCGCGGGGCGCGGCGGGCGGGCGGGGGGCGTCGGGGGTGGGGGTGGGGGGGTGGCGCCCGAGTCCCGTTAGCCGTCCCGGCGGGCTCCGTGGGCTCGGCGTGTCCCGAGTCCTGCGGGGGCGCCCGGCTCTTCCGTCCATCCGTCCGTCCGTCCGTCCGTCCGCGCGGACCCCTTGATCAGAGCCCGGCGCTTCCCCGGGGACCCCCGGGACCCGAGCCGTTGTCGGCCACAGCCCTGGAACCGGGGTCTATCTCCGTGCGTGGGGGCCCTCCTGGTGTCATCTGAGTGTGTGACGGGTGTGTGCGCCCCCGGCCCTGGGGGCCGGTGCATGGCCTGTCCCCTCCAGTGACTCCCGACCCCGCTTTGTGCGGGAGGCAGAGGACAGAGAGAAGGTTCTGGGAGGGGCAGTGTGGGAATCCCGCACCCACACTCCATGCTTCACTGTCTCCTGCTCTGTCCTGGATTGGCTGGGGGTGGGGGTCTAGGGTCAGGGGTCGGGGGTGGGCCTGTCCGGAGCAGAGCAGCCTCAGAAGGGGAGCATGGGAAGAAAGGGTGCCCTGGGCCACCGGAAGCCGGTGGCCACTCAGCCCAGCCCAGCCAGGCCAGGACTGGCGCTCGCTCCTTGAGCCTGGAAGTGTGTGTGGTGTGTGTGTGTGTGTGTGTGTGTGTGTGTGTGTGTGTGTGTGTGTGTGTGTATGGGGGTGCCTTGCTGAGGGTGCAGATCAGCCCACTTGGCTTCCAGGGTGACCTCAGAGGAGGGGGCGGCCAGCCTGGCCCTTCTGGTGTCCGGGAGTGAGATAGCACCTCCTCCCCTCTCCCTGGGGTGGGGTCCTGACCCTCCCCCTCCTACCCCCCTCAGAAACCCTGTTTGAGCCTGGAGACCTTGAGGACAGCCCCACCCCCGATCACAGAGGGGCTGGGGAGGGGGGTTGGGTGGTCGTGGCTGGTGCTGAACCATCTGAGCCTGCGGTTTCCCCAGGGGACTGGAGCAGGGGCGAGTCCCGCCCTGCTCGCCTGCCGCCCACCTGCTCCTCAGGGCCGGGAGAAAGCCTGGCGGGTCTGGCCCACTCAGCCGCTCAGCCGCTTCTTGTCACCCTGAGTGGCCTGAGTGGCCATCAGCTGAGCGCCCAGCACGCTTCCGCACGTCTGTCCATCACCCTCCTGGTCCGGGCCTGGGGTCTGGAGACTTGAAACCCAAACTCTGCGACTTTGCGTTGGGGGTGCCCTTCCCCTTTCGCTCCGTCTCTGGGTGCAGCCCGGAGCCCTCACTGGAGGGTCTGAGTCTGACTCCCACCCAGTCCTGTCCCTGTCACACCCACCTTCCCGCACCCCTGCTCCTCCCTCATCCCCGGAAAGCCTTCCCTCCCCTGTGCTCTCTCCAGGAAGCGGGCCGGTCTGGTCTTCACCTGCTCTCTCTGGGGGTCTTTCCCTCTCCGCTCAGCCAGGCTGCCCCAGGATTCTTGTTCATGAGGCTTTCCGAGTCTGTGCCCAAGTGCTCGGGACCCCTGCCTGTCCTTGACCACTGCTTGGAGCAGTGACTCACACAGTATTGGCTCAATAAACACCTGTGGAGGACTTGAGGGTCCAGTTCCTAAAGGCTCCTAAAGTCTGCTGCTTCAAGTTCTAACTTTGGAGCAGATGGAGTGGGGGGTGCGGGGGGGGGGGCGGGCAGGCAGGGGGAGCCAGTGGACTCCTCAGGGCCCAGGTACCGGGTCAGTGAGTGAAAGGCCCCATTGATGTGACCAATAGCAGATGAATGAACTGGTGTGCGTAGCACACTTATTGCCACTCCCCTGCCCCAGTGGCTTTATTTTCTCTGGTTTCAATTACTCATAGTCAGTCTGGGTGTGAAAATTGGATTCAGAATAAGGTGTTTTTTGTTTTGTTTTGTTTTTTGTTTTTGCTTTTTGGGACGCACCCGGCGATGCACAGGGGTTGTTCCTGGTTCCACGCTCAGGAATTACTCCTGGCGGTGCTCAGGGGACCATATGGGATGCTGGGAATCAACCCGGGTCAGTCGCGTGCGAGGCAAACGCCCTACCTGCTGTGCTATTGCTCCAGCCCCAGAATAAGGTATTTTTGAGAAAGAGAAAGAGAGAGAAAAAGAGAGGAGAGAGGGAGAGAGGGAGAGAGATAAGCCACATTTTTATGACTTCTGTTGCAACATATTGTTCTATTTAACTATTGTCACTCTCTCTCACTGTCCCTGGTTCATAAGTAAAACTTGGCGGTGGGTGTGGACGTGCACGGGATGGCATGTCAGTGCCAGGTGCTGGTGTGATGATGGGACTTAGATTTGTTGTGCCCTTTCTCTCCCTCTGTCTCTGTTTGGACAGCAGCCCCGATCCTTCTGCGGGGAAGGTGGGTCCCACCCACTTTACAGATGAATCCAGGCTTTGGAGTGGCGTCCCCAGGCCACAGCCGGGGTCGGAGCCAGGATTCCAGCCCGGGCCTCCCCGAGTCCCCGGTCCTGGCCCTCCTCTCCTGCTAGCGTGTCTTCTGGCGCTTGGTCCCGTGTCCCCGACTGACCTCGTGGTGAGTGAGCCACTGGGCCTGGGGGTTCGAAGTGCAGGAAGGAGAGTCAGATGCTCGAACACGGGAGCGGGCCAAAGTTCTCTCCCCTCCCCCTAGACTGCTGGGGTCCCGCTCAGTTCCTTCCTGGCCTTGTGTGCTCGGCCCGCTCCTTCCTCTGTCTGCCTCTGCAGAAAGCATCAGGGCCACCTTCCTCCGTCCCGGGCTGATGGTGCTCAGGGGGGACTCTGCTCCTGGGGAGTCGGGGGTCGTGACTACGTGGTGGAGCCGATTGCCGGGTGTGGGATGGGATTTGGGTTTGTCGAGGGTCGGGGGATGCAGTTCTGGGCATCAAACCTGGGCCTCCCACATGCAAAGCCAGGGGTGTGTCTCTGAGCCCCACCCCCAGCCTGAGCTTACAGGTGAATATTAGGGATTTTGTGAGCTGGTTAGGAGTGTTGTATGCATGGCCCTGAGTAACAGCCACACTATTAGTTGGCAAAATCAACTACACTAAAATCATACTAAGATCAATGATACTAAAGCCAGGGTAGCACTGTAGCACTGTCATCCCCTTGTTCATCGAGTTGCTCGAGCGGGCACCAGTAGCGTCTCCATTGTGAGACTCGTTGTTACTGTTTTTGGCATATCGAATACGCCACAGGTAGCTTGCCAGGCTCTGTCGTGCGGGTGGGATGCTCTCGGTAGCTTGCCGGGCTCTTTGAGAGCGATGTAGGAATCGAACCCAGTTCAGCTGCATGCAAGGCAAACGCCCTACCCGCTGTGCTATTGCTGCAGCCCTAAGCTAGGGTAACTAAAGCAATGGTACTACAGCAAGGGTAAGACACCACGTGCTTCCTGCTTTTTTTACTACATTCACTCTATCTCTGTATTTGTCTCTCCTAAGGGCCTTCATGCTCACGCAGAGTGCCACAGCATTATTCTTCCCAACTATGGCTACTGACGTCAGCTTGGTAGCTTGAAATTGGGTACCATGAGAGCAGTTACCTCAAAAAATTTGGCAAACTGCAAATCAGGTTTTTCCCAGCCCCCCTCCCCCGGAGAGAACTGGTTGTTAATACCCTCCCAAAGTGGGGGACCATGCCGAGAGCAGCAGGGGTGCAGCTCCTTCCCGGGAGTCCTGGAGGCTTTTGCGCATGTGACACCATTCCAGAACGTCCCCTGGGTGCAGAGTGAGGGGCAGCTGCTGGGCTGGGCCTGCTTAGGGTTGGGGGGCGGGTTGTCAACTGCCCTCAAATGAACTCTCACCCGGGAAAGCTGTGAGATGCGCAAGCAGCTGCAGGAGGGGAAGCTGGGTGAGAACGAGGTTCTGTTCCTCGAGAGGCTCTGCCATCCTCTGAACAGACGTTCCAGGGCGCCTGGGAGGAGAGGAGGGTGGTGCCCGAGGGTAGACCGAGGGCAAGCGAGATCGCCCAGTGCCGATGCGGGCCGGGTGGACAGGGCTCGGGGCCCAAGGCAGCAGCACAGCCTCTGTCCGTCCGTGTGGAGTGTGGTGGTGGTGTGGGAGGGGCGTGTCACTGAGCGGACGGGTCCCTGGGTTCTGACCGGGAACTGGCCATGCGCACAGTTACATAGAGTGGTGCAGTGACATACGCAGTGACATACAGTGATGAAGTTGTTAGGTCTCTGTGGGTAGCTTGTGTGAGGTCGGGAGATGGAGACTTTCTCCCGATCTGCCTCTGCCACCCTGGGGCCCGCTGGGAAGGCGAGGACTGAGACGGTCAAGCCACTCCTGACATCCACTTGGTCTTCTCGGTCTGGGGGTTGATCCCCACCACCCGATTTCTCGAGCGCCGCGGACTCAGGCTGGAGCAAGGGATTGCTCTTTGCAGGAAAGGAAAGTCAGCCCTCGGCCTTACCCCGGGTCTCCAGGTGCTTTGTCCTGTCTCGCAGAAAAGAACTTCGGGAGAAGACGGGCCGTGAAGTAAAACAGATTTTATTGGAACGTTTAGGCAGGTGAAGGAGGGAGAGAAAGTGAGAGAGAGTGCTGTGCTGCAGAGAGGACGCGGGCTTCTCCAAAGGCGGAGAGAGCCCTGGTGCACATCTCAGGAGGGGAGATGCAGCGACACGTGCTTGACGCCACATGTGCTCGGCCAGATGGGCGAGAGCAGAACCTGGGCTTGGGTATGTGGCGCTTCCTTTGTTCAAGGTGCTTCAGTAGGGTTTTCCCCAGCCTGTCCCTGTGGGGCTTTCTGGCTAGGTAAGAGTCCGTTGCTAGGGCTGTTGCCAAGGGGGCAGAGCTGGGATGGTCTTCTCTGAAGCTCCTTTTCTTTTCTTTTTTTTTTTTTTTTGCTTTTTTTGGGTCACACCCAGCGATGCTCAGGGGTTACTCCTGGCTCTGCACTCAGGAATTACTCCTGGCGGTGCTTGGGGGACCATATGGGATGCCGGGGATCAAACCCGGGTCGGCCACGTGCAAGGCAAACGCCCTACCCGCTGTGCTATCGCTCCAGCCCCCTGAAGCTCCTTTTCTTGTTCTCTGTTCCTGCCGAGCTTCTTTTGGAGAGTGGGTCCAGCCTTCTCTGGTCTTGGGCTGGCTCTGGGTAAAGGTCTTACCAGGCCTTAGTCCCTGTGTCCTGGGTCAGCCTTAGTGACAGCCTTAGGGCTGGTGGTTTCACTACTCCCTAGGGATTCCTTTGCCGTGGGGGGCTCTTTTCTATCTGCCTGCCTACCTCCATCAGTCATACAGCGACATACACAGTGACATACACAGACGTACACAGTGATATACTATGACAGTCACATGGCGACACTGACATACACAGACATGCAGTGACATACTGTGACACAGTGACATACAGTGACAGACACAGTGACATACAGTGACAGACATGGTGACATATACAGTGACATACAGTGATGTGACAGGCACGGTGACATGCAGTGACAGACACAGTGACACTGACAGACACAGTGTCATAGTGATGAGGTGACATACACTGTGACGTTCACTGACATACAGTGATAGACACAGTGACAGATAGTGACATAGTGACATACACCATGACAGACAGTGATGAGGTGGCATACACCATGACATACAGTGACATGCACAGTAACAGACATAGTGACAGTGACATACTGTGACATACAGTGATACAGTGCCATATACAGTGACATGCACAGGCATACACACACAGTGATACACAATGATATACAGTGATACAGTGACACACAGCGACATATACAGTGACAGTGACAGACACAATGACAGAGACAACAATGCCATATACAGTGACAGTGACACAGTACTATATGCGGTGACAGTAACACAGTCCCATCGGCAGTGATAACAGTGACACAATGCCATACATAGTGACAGACACATTGACAGTGACACAGTGCCATCAGCAGTGACAACAGTGACACAGTGCCATACACAGTGACTGACAGACACAATGACAGTGACACAGTGCCATCAGCAGTGACAACAGTGACACAGTGCCATCCGCAGTGACAGTGACACAGTGCCATACACAGTGACAGACAATGACAGTGACACAGTGCCATCCGCAGTGACAACAGTGACACAGTGCCATCCGCAGTGACAACAGTGACACAGTGCCATCCGTTGCCATGCAGTGGGCGTGGCAGGGCCCGGCGGGGGAGAGCCCTGGGCGACTGCAGGGCTGTCTGTGGCTGGGTTGGGGCGGGTGTGCAGCCTCGGGCACACGCTCCGGGCTCTGCCTGGCTCGGTGCCAGGTGAGCCCCAAGCACAGGTCTCCGGGCACAGGCCGAGGAGCCCGCCAGCCCCTCCTGCCGCTGCTGCGGGCGCACTCAGCCCCGGCCCTGCCTGTCTTTGGGTTCTTGCTGGTTGCTCGTGATTCTGCAGGCCTCAGCCGCTCTGGCCCGGCCTCAGGGCTACTGGAGTAAGGGGGGAAGTGCCCTTGGAATGCCAGGCCCAGCTAAACAGGACCGAGGAGGTAGTGGCGACTCTCCCGCCACCCCTCCTCTTACCGGAAGGCAGCATCCGAGGAACTGGTTTTGAGGTTGTCGGTCGGGTGATTTTTCACTGCCTGTGCCCCTGCCGATCGGGCAGGCTGTCAGGCGCTTACGGGCAAAGGCGCCTCCCCTTGACTCGTGCTGGTCCCTGCCAGCTCCCACTGCTCCCACCTGGTCCTGCGGGCACATGCCTCGGTGCTCTCTGGCAGGCCAGGAGACAGAGGCGACGGAATTCGGTGACCTTCCTGAGGCCGCGGGTGTGTGAACATCAAGTCCCAGCCCCCGCGTACTGGTTCCTCTCCCGCCCCTCCACACCCACCCTTTTTCCATTCTGTTTCCCTTTGAGGGGGAGGCAGACCAGGTCACCTTTTGTCCGCTCTCCGCCTCTGGGACCCCAGAGCCAAGGCCCGAAATAGAAGCCGCAGAGTCGGGAAGGGCTCTGGGTCCCGGTGTCAGGAAGAGCTGGTAACCGTGGCCCACAGGCGCCGAGGGAGACAGGCGGGCAGCTCCCACCCAAGGGTGGTCGGGCACGTGGCCCGGGGCTCCATACTCAGCGGTCCCTGGCGTGGACCAGCCCCATCTCCACTCACCCCTTCACGGAGTTCCAGGTGAGTGTGCTTGGCCACCCAGGTCCCGAGGCCAGGGTGGGTGGATGCAGCCTGGCTTGACCCGGTTAGGTTTCTCCCCTGCCCGCCTAAGATACCCCGCGCCCCCCCAGCCCTGCCCCCTGAGTCCAGTAGGGGAGGTGCGGAAAGTGTGGGGGATTCTGCTCTAGGGAGCGAGGGGGAGTGCTCAGCCCAGGGTCCAGGGTCCAGGGTCCCGGGGCTGTGGCTGGATCTGGGCCCCGCCTTCCCCTGGAGTGCCTGGCCTGGGGCCCCTCCTGATTGGTATGCAGCCCGAGTCCAGCCCCAGCACAAAACGGACTTGCTCTCTCACTCCCCTCTCTTCATTGTTTGAAGTGGGCAGACTTGGAAGCGTGCTTTCAGAATGCCGGCTTTTGATTCCATTTCCCAAGAAAAACAATGGTGTAAATTGAGTGGAGGAATAACGGGTCTCTGGAAATTGAAGAAAAATATTCTGAAACTCAGGCATTACCCAGAACCTTTGAATTTCTTTTCTTTCTTTCTTTTTTTTTTAAAAAAAAAACAGTGTTTTTTTCCCCCCCTAAAATTATGCATGTGTTGCCTGACCATTGAAGAAAAACTTGGAAAATATGGAGAGAAGAAAATGAAAATGGTGCTTTAATCCCAGATTCTCTGTGGGCCGGTGAAAGCCAGCCACTTGTGTCCAGGGCTTAGGGTGGACCCTCAGCAATTCCCTTGCGCCCTGTTTGCTCATCTGTTTAGTGGGGATAGTACTCCCTTACAGTGCCCAAGGCCTGACCCAGAGGGTGGGGGACACTGAGTCTGATCCAGAGTGCGGGGGGGGGGGGGGACAGTGGGTCTGACCCCGAGTGACCCAGAGTGCAGGGGTCCCTGTGCAGGCAGGCGGTGCTGGCCGGTGATGGTGTCTGTTGCAGGATGGCACAGCCGTCTGGACAGGGCTTGGCCTTGTGGCTGTCATGTGCGAGCCAGGAAGACATAAAGCGAGGCCGACTAGTTGACCAGGCACCTGTGTGTTGTGTGCCAAGTCTCGGGGATGAGGCGGCCCTGTGTGATTTACGGGGAATGTCGGGGTGTGGGCTGTGACGGGGTGTGACAGGGCTGTGGGCTGGGTGTGACGGGGCGGGGGGTGGGAGGTGGTGACGGGGCTGGCGAATGGGACAGCATGTGGTGATGGCACCTCTCCGAGGAGCGATGCTTCAGCTGTGACCAGGACTGGGCAGAGCCCGTGCCCGGCTCTAAGAGCTGAGGGCCTGTGTCGCAGGGCGTGGGGACAGGGGGGTGCCCGTAGGTGCTGGGAACGGGAGGCCTCTAGGCAGGCAGGCAGGCAGGGACACACATCTCAGTGCCACGGGCATCGGGCTGCTCCTGGCTCTGCTCAGGAGTGGACCAGGGTGCGGGTCAGGTGCCAGGCTGCTGCCTCCCCGGCCCGGTCCTTTATCTCTCATAGAAATGGCTTGATTCCCCGCCTCAGCTCTGAGCCCAGCTGTTACACGAGCTCTGTTTTAAAATAGGTTCCTTTCCAGATGATTGGTTCAGAAGCAACTTCCTATAGGGCGCCTGTTCCGTGGAAGCATTGGACAGGAGCCTTGGGGGTGAGGGGCAGCCGGAAGACCAGCGGGGTGCGACCCCGTCTGCGGGTGGCCGTGGGCCTGCATTCTTCCTGGGATATGCCCCACCATCTCTGGAACCCTTTTGGGGCTGCCCATCCACTGTGGGAAGGAGCCCCTGGCCACCTCGGGGTTGGGGGTGGGTGGGAGAAGTGGCTGGGGATCTGGAGGGGGGGGGTGGATCAGGATGGGGTCGCAGTGGTAGAGGTAGAGAGAAGTGACCGAGTTTGGATTCTGTTCCAGGGCTGGGGTCAGCTGCAGTTGCTGGTAGGTTGTTCAGATGCTGGCCGGGAAAGAGGAATTGATAGTTTTTATTGAAACTTACTTAGAAAAATGGGAGGGGAGAGAGAGGGAGACGTACGTGTTCGAGAGAGAGAGCCCGGGCTTCTCCAGAGTGGAACGAGGCAGGCCAGCAAGGGACCAGCATGCGAGATGCGTGTTCGAGGGAGAACAGGGCTTGCTGAGCAAGGCTTCTTCTTTTCTCAGTAGGGGCCACATCCTGAAGTGCTGGAGGTGGGCCGAGACCGGGGCTGCTCCCAGCCATGCTTGGGCCAGAGGTGCTGCAGGCAGATGGCTCCGGGGTCTGGCCTGGCAGTGCCGGCGGGGGTCGGGGGGAGGGGTGGGGGGGCGGGGGTGGTCAGCACAGGGCGTGCGGTTCCTGCACGTGTGTTCACAACCTGCCCTGCTCTTTGAACCAGCTCCCTGGCCCCAGAGTCTTCCTCAAAGCATCTGGGTGGGGGGGTGTCAGGCAGCGAGATGGCTTGGGGTGGGGGTCCAAGAATCCAGTCTGGGGTGGGTTTACATCGGCTCATTAGGAGTCCTGGGCATGGGAGGGCCCCCCTGTCTGGATGTGGGGTCAGGTGGAGGAGGAAGGGCCTGGGAGGAGACGGGGGTGGGGGCTGTTCTGGGGAGCGGACATGGATGGTGTCAGGAAAGAGCTTGTGGGCGCCTGTGCCTCAGGCCACGGAGAGTCCAGGCCGGAGGAGGGGCTGCCACGTGGCTGTGGGTCTTGGCGACACTGAGGGTGTTTGGGCCTGTGGTCGGCGCCCTCTTTGCAGGAACGCTGGGCCGGGCTCCTCAGCGGGGAGGCCGCGGGGGGAGATGAATGTGGGCCGGGTGGAGGGCTGGGGGAGACGCTGTCTCGGTAGGCGCGGGCCTGGGCACGGGGCAGAGGGCAGCTGGAGGCACGCAGCAGAGGGTGGCCCAGGGGGATGGGCTGGGGGTGGCCGGGCAAGGGCTTGGCCTTTGACCCTGACCTTCCAGCTGAGTCGCTGCTCGGGGGTGGGCGAGGACGGGAGGATTTGGAGTGTACTCGGACCTGCAGTGGGAGCACTGTCAGCTCCCCGGGGGAAAGTGCAGGGGGCTGCTGGACGTGTTCTCCCCGCTGGAGGCAGCGAGGCCCGGGAGACAGGGTACCGCCCCGTGAGCGGGCACCAGCCGCCAAATCGGGCCCACCCCTGGGGCGGACAGCTGGGGGACCAGCAGGCTCCGGAGTCGGACACCCTGTTTGCACGTGTCTGCTGGGCGCTGGGCACTGGGCTGAGCTGGCGGTGGGTGAGAGCTGGTGGCCGAGGCAGGTGGGAGCCTCGGCCCTGGGCACGGGCTCCGAGACGCCCCGCCCCAGTGTCGGAGACGAGCCAGGGAGAGGAGTGGCCAGGGAGAGTGGCCGGCGGGGAGCCAGCTCTCAGAACCCTGCTGGGCTCCCGTCTCCCAGGCGCTGCCCAGTCTCTCGGCCCAAAGGGTTCTCGAGACTCAGTGACGTCCGGCCACTTGCCTGCCTGTGGCCACGAAGCATCCCTGGGCCTCTGGCTCCCTCGACGGACACAGACAGAGGGTGGAGGGGTGATGGGAAAGGAGACATTGAAAATTGTTGTTGTTGTTGTTCTGTAGGGGTGGGAAGAAGGGGTGCCCAGTCCCCCCAGGAGGCGGGGGGCAAGGTGTCTGTGCATCGCCACCACCTGCCGCCCCCTCCTGGCTTCCCCGTGCCGTGGGCAGCGTGGGCAGCGTGAGGGTTGGGTGGTGCTGTGGGAGGAGCTGGACGGCTGGAAGGGGGAGTGGACACCCCCGCCCCCCGTTCCCGCCCCGGCAGCCTGGAGCCCCATGGGTTGTTCAGCTCTTTCCTGGGCATTGGCTTCCTCCCCGGGGAGCTGATTGGAAAACTTCCTGGGGCTGGGCCAGGCCTGGATCCCGGACACGGGTCACGCGGGGCTGGTGGGGGAGGCGGGCTCGCCGGGAGGCAGCTGCTTGGGCCGGCGCCAGGCGGAGGCCTTGCTGTCGGGCCCCGGGTAGCGTGGGGCGGGGTGGGGGCCACTCGGGAGCCCGGGCACCGTGGGCAGGCATCCTGCCTCTCTCTGTGCTCGGAGGCAGCCCCGCTGTGAAGTGTGGACCCGCGTCAGAGGGACCTAAGGGGTCCAGCGCTCTCCCGTGGCCAGCTGGGGGCCTCGAGTGCCCCCAGCAACAGGGGTTACCAGTTGGGGCGACTCAGAGGGAGGACCCCAGGTTGCCAGGCCCCACAGTGGCTGCACAGCCCCGGCCCGCGGGCCCGGCAGCGGGGTTCCCCCTTTTAGGGATCCTGGTGAGTTGTTTTGGGCCTTTCCTGGAGGCCCTCAACACTAACTCCTGGCTCGGAGCTCAGGGATCATCCCTGGCGGTGCCGAATATGTGGCGCCGGGGATTCAAACCCAGGTCAGCCATGTCCTGTCTCTCCAGCCGAGCAGCCAGATGGATTCTAATCCCGCCCCCACCTCCAGCCAGCCAGGAGTGCCCGGGGACATTGCCTCCTGCCCCTGAGTCGGGCAGGTGTGATGAGAGCCCGGGTTCGGGCACATCTAACCCATGCACGGGAGGGGGCGGGGGTCTAGGGGTCTGCCAGAGTCAGGCACGTCTCCCCTTTTCTCCCCCCACCCCTCCATCCTGCCCTTGGTTGCTTTGTGTGTGTGTGTGTGGGGGGGCACCAGGAAGTGGCACTGAGGAATTGGAGCGAGCCCTGCCTAGCCACGACTCACACAGGCATCAGTGATGGGCCCCCGGGCGCCAGGTGCTGCGCTCTCTGTGCGGTTCTCACGAGCCCCGTCGGGGAGATGAGGGCCAAGACACAGGGCCCGGCCGGGCTCCCCCGGGGGTCAGGCGCTGGAGTCCCTCCTTCCTCCCAACCCCGGGCTCGCTGCCTCCTCATCTCTTCCTGCCCAGCAACACCTGCCCTCTGGGGCCCCGGCCGGAAAGATACGCCTTGTCCAGCCCCCTGGAGACCCCGCCACGAGGGACCCATCTGGCCGCACCAGATGAGCGGCTGAATCACCGGCAGAGCGCGCCGGAAATGAGGAAAAGCCGCCCCGCGTGCGCCCCTAGCCGGCCACCGGCCCAGCCCACGGCAGCCCTGCGGGAGGGCAGGCCTCAGCTGCTCGGGAGGGGACGGGGGACAGGGTGTGGCTGCGGGGACAGAAACTGGAGCTGAGGGTAGGACGGTGGAGTCAGAGACCCATTTAGCGCTGGACGGACCCGTCTGGGATCAGCAGCCCCAGCTCCTAATTTTACGGATGGAACATCTGAGTCCTGAGGAGTGGCGGGCACCGGCCCCAAGGTCACCCGGAATAGAGAAGGGGGTTCCGGCGGCCGCATCCTGGGCTGATCTCCTGGCGGCGCTGGTGGACATGGCCTCACGCCCCGGCCCTGGGCTGCCGCTCCCGGTCCTCCTGCCCTGATCAGGGACAGCATGATCAGAGCGTGACTGAACGGAGCAGCCAGCTGGGCGCTGAGTGTGCTGCCCGCCCCTCTGGGCCCCCGGGCCTGTCTTGCTCACGTCCCCCATCCCCACTGCCGAGGCCCGTGACTTTGGGCCAGGCAGCTCTGGCCTCGCCGCCTTTTCCATCTCTGTCTCGATTCCGGCATATTCTGAAGTCGGAGGACTTCTTGGGACGCCTTTATCACGGCTGAGCGCTAAGAGGGCGAGTCCTGTGTGCTTCCAGCGCCCGAGCCTTCCCCAGCAGTGCTCCCGGTGGGAACTAGGGCCTCCCACACCCAAGGCGTGCGCTCACCTATTAATTAGCACCTTTCAGGGCACACGTTTCCTTCCCCCCAGATACTCCGTCCAGAGAGCCGTCTGCCAGGGACGGCCCAGCAGCGTGGCGTCTCTGAGACTGGCTGTGGAGCGGGGCCGCGTAGGCGTGGGAGGCTCCCCGGTGTGGGCGGGGGCTCCCGGGGGCCCCTGTCGGTGGCTCTTCAAGACGACAGTTTATGTTCAGCGTTTGGTTCACCCCTGGCGGTGCTCAGGCTGACTCCTGGCTCTGTGCTCAGGGGTCACTCCTGGGTGTGTCTGAAGGACCCTGTGGGGGTTGCTGGGGATCAAACCCGGGCTAGCCGGATGCAGAGCAAGTGCCTTACTCTGTGGTCCCATCTCCCCGGGCCCAGGGCTGAATGCTGACACTCGGGCACTGTGGACAGGAGGTATGGGGAGGACACCTCTCCCGCGCTGTGCCTCGCCGGGGACTTGCAGACCCCTGACCGACAGGCTGTCCTGCCGCTGCTGGTCCCTGCCCTGGGTCGGGCTGCGGTGGGGCCAGCGGGAACCTTCTTGGGTAGCAAGACTGAGACAATCTCGGACAAGGGTTCTGCGGGCTTGGGGGCAGAGGGTGAGGGGGGCTGACTCCCCTGGGAGCCAGTTTGGGGCGTGTGGGGAGCCTCCTGCCCAGGGAGGGACCCCGGGATTGTGAGGCGTGAGCGCTGGCTTCACCTGGCTCTGGGGCTCACTCCTATAAACGCTGGCGCAGCACAGCCCCCCTCCGGGGCCCCCAGACCTCCCTGAGCTTTCACCCGAGGGTCTGGGCGTGGGGGTGACGGGCCGGCTCAGGGCTGGCGCCCGCAAGAAGAGTCGCATCCTTCTGGCCTCGCGCTTTTCTTTGCTGGGTCTCTGCTTCCCAGCCGCGAGGTAGATTCCCGGGGTCTGTGTCGCCAGCCAGCCGTGAGGAGTGCAGGAGGTGCTGGACACAGGCCCGGGGTCCCAGCAGAAGCTCGAGTGGCCTCTGGCCATCCCCAAGAGACTAAGCTCTGAGGCTGGGATCGGAATCTTTGAATGTACTTAAAAAAAAAAGTGGTTATGAGGTCGGTCGTTATAGGGCCACCCTGTGAAGGCCGTTAGATTCCAGGCGGGAAAATGCTTAGGTGCTGGGGATGCTAAGCTGGGGACAGGGTCTCCCCCACTCTGTCCTGAGACCGCCCCCACCGCCCCCAACGGCACTCCCTGCAGTAGCCTCTGCCTCCTCCCCACAGACTCGTCTGCCCAGACCTTGAGGACTGCCAGGAAGCTTTTGACCAAATACAAATTTTTGAGTGTCCCCCACTTGCAGGGTTTTCACATCAGGCCTGGACTGGGACCCAGACATCTCCCTGTTGGAAAAACCCCCTTTGGTCTTTGGTTCACACATTATCATTCATCCGGCGAGTCTGTATTGAGACCAGCAGTGGCTGCGGTCCAGGGGGAGGCCTTGGGAGCATGATGAGAAGACCAGGCGGCCCCTGACTCCTGCTGCCTTCTCTGGCCTGGTGGAGAGACCCCGGCCACGGTCAGGTCGGCTAGGTTGGAAGGCAGTGCGGGCAGAGGTTGGGTCACACTAAATACCCGGGGCAAAGCCGGGACTTCTGGGTAGCTGAGCCTCAAATTCCACATCCCAGTGATCTCTGGCCTCTGCTCAGGGGCTCCTGCCTTTTATTTGCTTATTTATACGTCTGCCCTCTGCACGCCCACTGTCCCTCTCTCCATCCCCTCACCTGCCCTCCTGCCTTACCACACATTTTACCCGTCTGCCCGTTCACCCACCCATCCGTCCACTACCCGTCTGTCCATCTGTCCATTTATCTACCATTCATCTGTCCACCCAGTCTTTATCCATCTACCCACCCACCCACCCACTGCCCATCCATTCATCCACAATCCATCCACCTACCCATCCATCCATCTGTTCGTTTATTCGCCCGCCCATCCACGTATCCATCCACCATCTACCCATCTGTCTCTCCATCTGCCCAACCACCACGCCTCCCCCAGCTGCCCCTCCCCCAGTGTACCGTCTATTGCCCCTTGGATCTTGGGTGTGTAGCCCCGACAGCGCTGTCTCTTCCCTCAGGGGGCTGAGAGTCTCCTGGGGCAGTTGGAAGGGAGGAAGCCAGGGGTTCCAGTCCGGGTCTCAGGGGTCTGGAGCCAGCTCCCCCTATGGGCGGCGGGGAAGACTTCCTCATGGACAGCTGTCCATGCTCAGAAGTGGGAGTCGAGGGGGCGGGGGAGACAGGGAAGGAGGGGGGGTGCCTGAGCCCCTGGCATAGGAGGGGGGCTCTGCTCCCGGGTGGTGAAGGCGGGCCCCTCTGGTGGGGGAGGTGGACAGCTTCTTGTGCTCCGCTGCTGGACAGAGAGATGAGAGGCGATGGCTCGGCAAGAATGACCCTGTGGCCATGCTGGGGTGCTGGTGGCTCCTGGATAGGGTGCCAGCAGGGGAGTGACACGCAGTTCCCCCCAGTTAGGTGGGAGCATGGAGAAGCAAGAATTGGAGACCTCGTCTTCTTGGAACCTGAGAGCCCCTCGCTGCTGTCCCCCAGTGGGTCCCTCCGTGTGTGTGTGTGTGTGTGTGTGTGTGTGTGTGTCTGTGTGTGTCTGTGTATGGTGTGTAGCACAGACTATGGGGGTGGCACCTCTGTGCCCCTGCAGTTAGACCCCCTGTTTTTTTATTTTTCTTTCTGCCTTTTGGGTCACACTTGGTGATGCTCAGGGGTTACTCCTGGCTCTGCATCTCAGGAATCACTCCTGGCGGTGCTCAGGGGACCATATGGGATGCTGGGAATCGAACCTGGGTCAGCCGCGTGCAAGGCAAACGCCCTCCCCGCTGTGCTATCGCTCCAGCCCCACAGACCCCCTGGTTTTGATTCTTGCTCTACTCTTGTCAGCGGTGCGTCCTGGGGAGGTGTCTCTGCCTTGCTGTGCTCGAGGCGTCCCTTAGCTTGTCCCGTGGCGGCCGGCCACTCCGTCTTAGCTTCCAGGAATAATGGAGAGCTCTGCCACGGGGCCCGTGCACAGCCGACACGCAGGCAGCCTGCACCGAGACTCGCAGCCTCAGAGGCGGCCTGGAGTGTGTGTGTGGGGGGGCGGCTGCCCATGGGTCTCGTTGTCTCTTTCATCCGGTCGGGAGGCCAGGTTCGAGCCCCCGCCACCCCGCTCTCTTCCTCTGGCTTCCCGTGGGGGCCTTGGCGAGCCCCACCCAAGGCAGGCTCTGGGCTCAGTTGTCTCATCTGTGAATTGGGACTCAGGGCTTGCAAGGGGCTTCCGTGGGGGCCAGACCCCTGTATCTGAAGTCTGCGTGGGGAGAGTGGGTGTGGAGGGCCCTCTCTGGCCGCAGCTGGGGGTCAGCCTCACCGCGGGCCGCTGCTTTTGGAGCCCAGCCTTTCCCTTCCCACCCCTTCGTCCTCCCCTCCCCTCCCCCGCCACGTGCCTTGGGTGTTGTGGGAATGGATCAGCCTGTTAGGGGGCCCGGGGGTCTTCAGAGCAGGGCACTGTGGAGTGGAGCAACGTGCAGGCTCCACAGCGGGTGGGGACAGGCTCTGTGCTCCTCCCCGGGCTGGGGCGAGGTGCCCCGGGAGGCCCCTGTTCTGACTCAGCACCCTGCTCCACCCTCTACCTGTCTGCCTGGGTGGGGTCCTCAGGGCTGGTGACTCGGGAATGCCTGATGCCTCGGAAGATTCGGGTCACAAGTGGGTAAATATTAACCCAGGGGAACGCCGCATGGGAACCCGTGCGGGCTGTCTGGGGGTGTGGCGGCCTCGGAGCCCCGCACCCCAGCTCAGGGCTCAGAGAAGCCGGTACCTGGGGGGGGAGAGGGGGCGCTCGCTCCCTCACCGGACTCGCAGGGCTCAGGAGGCACGAGACTTCTTCCCGGGACACAGACGGATGAAGAGGGCGGCATGGCTACTCGGCTAGGGAGGGGGGCCCAGCTCGGATCGGGAGGATCTTCCTGCAAGGCCCCCAGTCCCCGCAGTCTCCTTGCTCGGGGCCGTGCCCGGGCCCTGTGGGTTGCCCAGGGATGCAGGTGGGCTCCCGGACCCCCGAACGCCTGGCCCCAGCGTCCTGTTTGGCTGCCGTAGGTCCCCGGCAGGCAGGACTCGGCCCTGGATAGGGGCGTGCAGAGGAGCCATGGGTGGGATTCTGGGCCCTCTCCTGGCTCTGGGGGCCCCCATATGGTCCCCGCCCACCGAGAGCTTAACACACAGGCAAGCGTGAGGACCTGGGTTTGGGGCCGGGGGGTCCCCTCTGGAGACCTGAGTCTCAGCTTCTGGGGCTGCGGCAGGGCTGTGGGGTGAGGAGCGGGTGGGGTGGGTGCAGTACCCGTGGGTGCCCGGGGAGCTGCTTCCCCCTCACGGCTCTGGCCCTGGTGCTGAGGGACACCTGTCTGCCTGCGGGCTGCTTCTGGCCAACACAGGGTGGGCCTGTGCAGCTGGGGGTGGGGTGGGGATGTCAGGGTGGCAGACCCGGGCCTCACCTCAGGGAGGTGGGTGGTGGGGCCTCGGCACGACCCAGGAAGAGGAAGTGACTTGCCAGATTGGTGGCCGAGCCAGACTGACCCAGCATGCGGTACCCCTGACCCAAACCCGATGCGGTGCCATTAGCACCCCCTTGCCCCCGCGGGTCCCTGGGGCTGCCAGGCTCCGGGTTCTCCTGGCCTGCCCCCCGCCAGCTCTGAAGGAACATTCCGGGCCCCGGCCACACAAGCTGATGTCCCTTCCCTGCCAGGCAGTGGGCACGACTCCAGCCCCTTTCTTTGACTTTGCCCTAATACGGTCTCATGTGGCGCGCACCTCTCCCTCCTGGGGCCCGAGGGACCGTGCAGACGGCAGGCTCCGACGTGGGAACGCGCCAGCGACGGCCTCGCTCGGGCTGCCCAGGCCCTCGGGCCCACCCCAGCCGCGTGAGCCCCCGCACCCCTCCCCGGGCGTCCCCGAGCCCCGGCTTTCTCCTTTCCCACCCAGCCTGCCGGCGTGGAAGGCTGGTTAGGCGCCGGGCGTGCGGTGCGACACGGCGGGCGGGCTGAGCTTCGCCGTTCCGGGGTAAGGCTCGCCCTGGATGCGGCGGACGTGGCCCCGGACCCAAACCCTGGCTGGCGAGGAGGAGGGGGCTTTCAGCCGCAGGCCGCCGTGGCCCCCTGCCACCAGCTCGCAGGTGTCAGCCCGGGGGCTGCCTCTGACCCTCAGAGTGCCCAGAGTCCTGGGGAGGGGCGGGTGGGACTCAGCGGTTTCGGGCTGGACCCGAGAGGGGGCCCTCGTGTGTCCCAGGGGCCTGTGGGGCCGTGGCTGGAGTCTCCCATGAATGCCGTGGCCTGTGGCGCCAGACTTCCCGTGGGACAGCAGGTCAGGGCCATGTGGGACGTGTCTCT
Source organism: Sorex araneus (assembly GCF_027595985.1). Taxonomy (NCBI): domain Eukaryota; kingdom Metazoa; phylum Chordata; class Mammalia; order Eulipotyphla; family Soricidae; genus Sorex; species Sorex araneus. The sequence continues at coordinate 56,265,997 of NC_073306.1, read as the reverse complement.
GTCCCTGGCGGAGGCTTGGCAAGGGGCATGGTCTTGAGTGGGGGTCCACCGCCTAGCACAGAGTGGGCGCCCGGGAGGGACAGTGGCAGCCTGGGTTACATCTGGGTATGTGTGTGGGGGTGCGGGCACCGGGTGCTAAGACCCCCCCCACCCCGCCGCCTTAGGAGGAGACGGAGGCTGTTCTAGACCCTTCTCAGGTGGGGGCAGGGATGGGGAGCTCTGATGGGAGGTTCTTTATTGTTTGTTTGTTTTTTGTTTTTGGGTCACATCCGGCGATGCACAGGGGTTACTCCTGGCTCTGCACTCAGGAATTGCACCTGGCAGTGCTGGGGGACCATATGGGATGTTGGGAATTGAACTTGGTTCAGCTGCGTGCAAGGCAAACGCTCTCCCTGCTGTGCTATTGTTCCAGCCCCCTCTGATAGGAGGTCCTGATGCTCCACAGTGACCCGGTTCTGGGGCGGGGGGAGGTGGGCGCCTCAGGAACTGCTCTGGGGAGGCAGGATGCAGCTGGGGTGCCCGCAGGCAGCCGCTATCTCTGCTGACTGTTGCGTCCTGTACGGCTGGAACAGTGCCGGGCTCACTGGGGTGCCCCGGCCCGTGGGCTGCAAGAGGGCATGGACGCTCCCCACAGCTGGCCGAGGCCCCAGGGGCTTCGACCCCCACTGCTGGCTGTGCCACCCGGGCTGGGTGTCACGTGGTGTATCTCTTGAGGGCCTCTCCTGGGTGGTGGCCAGTGTTGGGCCTGGGGGAACGCTGGGGTCTCACCGGATGTGGGTCTGCCCCCCTACCCCCTAAAAAAATCCAACAAACCAACCGTCCCAGCCGCTTACCAGCCCTGGATGCGCAGTGAGCAAGACCTTCCCTGGGAGGCTCTTTCTGTGAGTCCCGCCTGGCCCAGCTCCAGCCGTGCCCACGATGCCAGGGGCCGGGCTGCTGTGCTCTCTGGGCCACAAGCTCTCCAGGTGTGCGGCTTCACCCACTCCCCAGGGCTGTGGGGGTCCCCGAGGTTTGGTCTGTTCATGTCAGCGTTTCCCAGGGCGAGGTTTGAGGTGCGGCTGCGCCCAGACCCCAGAGCGCCCACCTGGAGCCTTTTCTGCCCCGCCCTCTGCCTGTTTCCTGATCTGCAGGGAGCCCCTCCCAGAGGGCTGCTGCCGGATGCAGGGAGTGAGAGGCGTGATGGACCTGAAATAGCTGTGGCCACTTACCAAGCAGCTAGGACCTGCTGGGCCACCTTGCCCGCACTCCTTCTCCTCCTCGGCATTGGGCAACCCAAGCCTCGGGCTCCTTTGTCCCGTGCCCAGTGCCTGGGCCCTGGTGCCCACCCTCTCGGTACGCGTGTCAGGGACGGGCAGCGCCCGGGCCCCTGCTGAAGGCTCCCCTTATCCTCCCTCCCTCCTGCAGGGCTCGTGTTCCCTTGTTCCCACTGTGGTCCTGTCCCAGGCCTCTGAGACCCACTGCTGGTGCTCCTGTCCATGGCTTCAAGCAGCAGAGGCTGGCGGCCGCCCCTGCCCCAGGCTCAGGACCACTCCCTGGACTGCATCCGCCCCCCGGCCCCCCTACCCATCGTCCTCACCTCACCTGTCCTCTATCACTGGTGCCTGTTGCTGTGTCCAAGCGACCTGGGCCACACCTGTCTGTCTCCGCCCCGCGAAGGTCCGGCAGATCCTAGCCTGCTGCCCAGCGGGAGGCCCCGTGAAGACCCGTGAGGGTTGAGGCCCGGCCACACACACAGGGGCGCGGGCCATGGAGGGCCTGGCCTGGTTGCATGTCTGTGGCCCCAGAGGCAGCCTCAGTGCGGGGACGGTGTGGGGATGGACGCCCTTAGCTGCGGTTCCACCTCACGGAGCCGGTCAGCCTCCTGCCCTTGCACCCCACCCTCGGTGCCTCCGGCACGGAGAAGTGGGTCATGACCTGGTCCTGTCTCGAAGGACAGAGTTCAAAGAGCAAGCAACCGTGACCTCCGCCCGGTGCAGTCTCTGTGTTTCACTCGCGCTGCCGGGGTGGAACCCAGGCCCGGCGCCTGCAAGGCAAGTGGGGGAACCTGTCCTCTGGTGTTTCTCAGCCACAGACGCCAGGGGCACTGCCTGAGCACAGGAGCACGAGCCTCTGTGCACAGGCCACCATCGGCTCTTGAGCCCGCAGGGCTGCCTAGACGCCCGTGGACCAAGGGGTTACCTCGGAGCGACTGACGCTTGAGCCGGATATTCCTCTGGGTTGCGGGCGGGGTGGGGGAGGGGGGCCTGAGGACACTGAGGGATGGTCAGCAGCGTCCCTGGCCTGTACCCCGTAGACTCCAGTACAACTCCCTGTCCCTTCAGCGTTGACAACCAACGTATCTCCAGGCCAGCAGGCGGTCTATCTCCGGGCTTTGCCAAATGTTTGGGGGATAAGGATAAGGGTGGGGAGGGACAGAATTGCCTCTGGCCGAGAACCACGGCCTCTGTGGGATCACTAGATTGCAAGTCGCGTGAATCAAGGCGGGATGGGAGGTTTGAAATTCAATGCTTCCCCCCAACCAAAAAAAAGGAATAAAACGAGGGAAGTAAGGTCCCCTCCCCCACCCCCCACCCCCGCCCCGCTATTCCCAGCAGGAGACACGATGTGGCGGGTAGGCGGGTGGCGGGGTCTGGCAGGGCCCTGGCTCTGTGTGCCGGCTCCTTGCCCAGCCTCTGTGTCCCCCAAGCTGGCCCGTGGAAAGCACGGGACTCTTCGGTCCCCCGGGAGTTGAGTCACAGTGCTGGCCCGCCAGCCCACGGCTGAGCCCTGGTGTCCTGCCTCACGCCTCCTGGCTTGGGGCCTGCTAAGGCTCTGTGGATCAGCAGATGCTTGAGGGGTGCCCAGGAGCCCTCGGAACAGCGGTGCCGGGCAGCACTGGGGGGCTGTGCAGAGCAGTGCTGGACATGGAGAGGCCACGACGGACTTGGCTGTCCCCCCCTCCCCTGGCCAGTGCTGCCGTGCTCCACAGCTGCAGCAGGAAGTGGGGGGTTGGGGAGTCCTAGAGACAGTGCTCACGTGGGTGTAGGCAGCACCCCGCTGGCCAGGGTGACTCTCCTCTCTCTCTCCTGGTCTCCCACCGCTCCGGGGCTGTGGGGCCCCAGCGTGGCTGAAGCTGACCCCGAAAGAGGGCCCCGAGTCTGGGGTCTGTCTCCCCCGGGGGTTACGGCTCCACCCCAGGGCAGCAGGATTCAAGGGAGACTTCCACTCAGGGGTCGACACCACCTGCCCCTCTCCCACCTCCATGGGTCCCCCACCCTCTTCAGCACGGCAAGTGGGTGATGGGGAGGGGGCCGGCTTGCCCCAGCCGCTGCCCCCCGGGTTGGCTCTCTGCCTCCCTCTGAGCCGCGGCTCTCTCCTCTCTGTGACACTGGACAGGTCCGGCCTGCGCCTGGTGGCCACGCCCTGCAGCCACAGCTCCCGGGGGCACCGCCAGTGCCCTTGGCATGTGCCTCCTCCGGGGAAGGGCGGCCCGGGGACGCCTGGGATGGTGGGGTTTGGGTGCCGGCCACGCCGCCTCTCGGCCCCCCTGCTTGGCTGGGCTGGGCCGTTTCTGGCCCTGAGTTTTGCCAAGGTCATTCTCTTTTCCTGCCCCCAGCTCACTGGTGGGACAGAGGGCATGTCCCCCCCTTCCCTGAGCTGGATGGGCCCTCGGGGGATCTGCCACGCGCTAGGGGGGGATTGCCAGCTGGGGGGGGCACCCGTGCCCACCTTGCCCCCCGCCCCCCCAGGGGTCCCTGTGGGAAAACCGGTGTGTGTACCTGCTGCCAGCGCTGCCGTGGGTAGGGCGCAGGGGGCGGCCCCTGGCCCGGGCGCGGGGTCCCAGCCCCTCTCTCGGACACGTGCTTCTGACTCATCAGGGCAGGAATGTGATCTTTTTGGGAGCAAGTTTTTAAAAATAGTCCCAGTCCGTCCTCCCGTGCTGCCCCATGCCTCCCCTGCTCCGTCTGGCCCCGGCCCGGCCTCCTCCCACACTGGTTTGGGGGTGCCGCCTCCTGCACACTGGAGCTGCCCTGGGGAGGGCGGGCAGTCCCAGGCTGGGCCCCTCTGGCCCCGGTGCTCGCCCTCCCTCTCTCCCTTCCTCCCTCCGGGATGGCCGGTGGCAGCACTCAGCCGCGGCGGCGCCGTGGGACCAGAGAAGTCTGCCATTCACCCAGCAAGTGTACGTTGGGCTGCACTGTGTGCCAGGCACCGCGCCACGGCCAGGCACGCCCCTGCCTGCCTCCCTTCTGGCCAGCCCACCCTCTGCCACAGGAAAGTGATGCGGAGGGCTGAAACACACAGCAGTCAGCAGGTGTTGGGTATACAGAGGCCGGGGCGCCGGGCTGGGGGCTGGGCCGGCCGGGCAGGAGGGTGGTTAGGTGCGGCTCTGAACGGTGCCTTGGAGGGCCTGTCTGATGTGGTGACCTTGGTGCAGAGCGTGTTGTCCAGGCAGGGAAGAGCATCCGAGCAGCTGGGACGGCAGGTGCAAAGGCCCTGGGGCAGGGCTGTGCGGTGCCTGCCGGAGGAGTCGCACTTCCGTCCTTGTGAACAGAGCGAAAGAGCTCGGGAGAGATCTGAAGTCAAGGCAGCATTCCGGGGTGGGTCCTGGCAGGCCCGGGCAAGGCCCAGGCATCGGCTCCGAGGAGGGATGCATTCGCCGTTTTGGGCCCAGGAGTGACCCTTCATCATGTGGAGAACAAAGCGTGTGGGGTGTGGGTGTGGGTGGAGGGTCAGGCGGAGGCGCTGATTGTGGTCCAGGGGAGAGGCGCTGTGGTTGGGGACCGGGATGCTCGTGGGGGAGGCGACAGGAGGTCAGGCCCCGGGCATGTTTGGCAGGTGGAGCCGACCAGGTTTGCTGGGAGGCGGGCGGGAGAGGGGCCGGGCCCCGTGGGGCGATGGTCCACTGCCACCAGGTGAGCCTGGGCGGCGGAGAGGCAGGGCTGGTGCTCACGACTGGCGTGGCTGCTGGGGGCACAGCCGGCCCGTGGCTGGGGGGGGCACACGGCTGGAGGCGGCACCAGGCTGGGGCCCCACGCCTGGGCGAACCTGAGGGTCCCGGGCAGGAAGGGGCAGAGTGGGAGGGTGGGCTGGCGAGAGCATTAGAGAGAGGTCAGGCGTTGAGGGGGTCTCTGGGGCGGGGCCAGGACGCGGGTGAGAGGGCACGGGGAGGCAGGGGCAGCGGGTCTGTTCCTGGTATCATCGTCGCGGTGCTGGGGGTAGACCCAGGGTCTCGCGCTCGCCAGGCCGGTGTCCTCCGGCAGAGCCGCATCCCTGCCAGGGCTCGCTTTGGTTTCTGGCTCAGACCGGCGGTGACACAGCGTATTTATTTGTATTAGCTGGGAGTGATCCAGGGGTCAGGAGCTGAGCGTCTCTCTGGCTGCCTCAGCTCCTGCCCCTCTGCCGGGCGAGGCACGTCCCTCCTCCCCGAGACCCCCGTTGCAGCGCCTTCGGCATCAGCTAGGAGTCCCGGAGTCCTAGGGGCGGCAAGGGTGGGGGGACCTGTGAGAGGCGATGCAGTGTGTGTTTTCCCCCAACCCCCTGAACCCCCCGTAGGTCCTGTGAAGGGGAGGAAAGAACGTGGGATCACAGCCGCTGGGTGGACACTTCAGAGGCCCCTGTCCGTCGTCCATCCTCGCCGGGAGCCTTCAGCGGGCCGCGCTCCCGGGAGAGATTTACTTCCTGGGCGTGTTGCTCCTTCGTGCCGCCCGGCTGTCCACCTCTGGGGTGGGTGGAGAAGTGGCGCCCCCTGGTGGGCTCCCACAGAGCCGCCTGGCTTCATCCTTACCTCGGGGTCCAGGGCCTCCCGGTCCTCACACCCCTAAATAATTCTCCCCAGCATTAGGGCCAGGAGCTGGGTCTGACCCCAGAGCCCCCACAGGCTCTGTTCTGGAGTGACATCTGTCACCTGTGGTCCCACGTGGGCCACTCGTCCCCCACTGCTGTGCTCTGGGGGTCCTGTGGCCACGTCCTACAGCACAGGTGCAGGGACAGGCCCAGGGGCAGCTCCCGGGGTCGGTCCCCGTAGTGTCCCTTGGTGCCCAGGCCCAACAGGGCAGGTGCAGGGTGGTTGGTGGGGGCTGAATGGAGGCTGGGGCAGGTGGGTCCAATCCCCTGCAGGAAGGACACGTCTGTGACCCCCCAGTGGTGTGTCCAGGGACCAGGGCGATAGCACGGTGGCAGGGCACTGGTCTCGTATGTGGCAGACCCAGTTCGATCCCCGGCACCCCGTAGGGTCCCCCGAGCACTTTCAGGACTGACTCCTGAGTCGAGAGCCGGGGTAAGCCCTGAGCACTGCCAGGTGGGGTCCCCAAACAAAAGCCAGGTGTTGCAAGGTGACCTTCCTGTACCTGAGGCCACGCGGGGCCTTGGGTGCTCCTGGGGTAGCCCCTTGGTACACCGGGCCGGCTGACACTGTCTTACTGACACCTGCTACCCGAGTGGCCCGGGGCTCCCCCTCGCCGCCAGGCTGGGGGTCCGCAGGTGGGACACTCCTCTGGCTGACACTGCCGGGCTGTCCCCACACCCAGCCCCTCCTGTCTCTGCCCCTGGGCCATCACCCTGCCCCACTGGGGAATGTCAGGCAGACCCCATTTCCCGGTCCCTGGAGGAGGGGGCTCGGGCCCCTGGCCTGACCCTCAATCTCTATCCCTGTCTCTCGGCTTGGGTCCCGGCATGAAAATGCTCCCTTGCTCAAAGGAGGAGACTGGAGCCCGCCAGCACCCAAGTTGCCTGGGGGGTGGGGCCTGCAGATGGGAAACTGAGGCTCAGGGAGGAGATGAGGTGGAGTGGGGTCAGCGTGGTCCCCTCCCAGCCCCTAGAGTGGGCACTGAGGGCCTTAGTAGGATGTGGTGGGGAGTTTGGGAATTTCGGGGTGAAGGACCCCCCAGTCCAGCCTGCAGACCAGGCCTCCTGCAGGGCTGGGTCTCCGGGGAGTAAGTGTCCGGCACTGTGAGGAGGGGCCTGGACCCGCCTGGAGAGCCCCCTCCCCAGCCCTCCCCACTGGTGCTCCTGTCCAGAGATGTGACCCCCCGCCCAACTCTCCACACTGTCCCGTCAGCTCCCCACTGCCCTCCCGGGTATCGTGGACCTAGGCAGACGTCAGAGGTCAGTGGGGAGGTCACACTCGCTCTGGGTGCTGGACAGAGCCCCATTGTCTGAGGCTTCGGCCCGTCAAGCCTCAGCCCGCTCACAGCCGCAGTCTCTGCCCGCCTCCCCGGAAACCCAGCCAGTGTCTGGTGTGGGACCCGGAAGCCAGTTTGGGGGCTCCCCCAACTCACCTGTCACTTTTCTCGGTAGGGAGGGTGGGCCACACTCGGCGGTGCTTAGGAATCCCTCCTGACTCTGCTCTGAAATCATTCCCGGCGGTGCTTGGGGGACCCCAGGGGATATGCTCGAGCCAGGCAAGTGCCTTAACCCCGGCACCCTGGCCGTCTCTCTCCGGCCCTTACGTCGTGCTCCTTATGGGGGTAGGGCCACACCTTGCGGGGTCTTCTATAGGAATCGTGCCCGGCTCAACGGCATGCAAGGCAAGTGCCCTACCCTCCGGCCCATCTCTGACCTCACCCAGCAGGGATACAAGGGTCCTGTGGCCGGGGGGGCATCCCTGTGCCGGGATCTCTGTGAACTGTCCTGCTCAGTGGCCTGGGAGGTGTCCGTGCCTCAGCCCAGCGGTGCCCTCGCCGTGGCACTTCCATGTGCCACCGGCCCTGAGCTCCGCAGTGCTCAGGCGATGGCTCTTGGACTGTTTGGAGGACAAGACGTGGGTGGTCTCCAAGGCACCAAGGATGAGGGGGCCGCCCGCACGCCCACCCTGGGGACCAGTCACGGTGCTCGGTGTGGCAGTGTATGGCATAGGGCCCGACCTCCGGGAGCCGGGGCCACTCTGGCGGCGAGTGCCCCGGAACTGCCAGTGTCGTGTCGTGCACGCCTGCGCGTGACAGAGGGGACAGGGTATTGGCCGAGCAGGTGGGCCGAGCCCGAGTCTCCCTGCTCACGCGTGGCCGTCTCAGCCTCTCCACCCTCTTTCTGGAGTCTGATTGCACCCCTTCCTGGCAGGAGCAGCCTCTGTCGTCCCTATTCCCCGGGAGCCACCCCGTCCCCCTGTGGTGCTCCCAACCCCCCCTTGCGGGGTCTGCTGTCCGCTGGGTCCCTCTGCTCAGCTGGGCCACCCTCTGGCTGGGGTCTCCTCTCCTTCCTCCTGGGCTCTGGTCTTGGTGGACGTGGCTGAGGCCACGGGGGCCCACTGAGTTTTCCATGTGCCCTGTGCCCCTCCCTCTCTCAGGCAGGAAGCCCCGAGCCAGTCCCAGCAGCGGGGACACCCCAGCCTTCGTCTCTGAGAGACTGGGGTGGGGGGAAAGCAGGTCAGGCTGTGGCTCGTCTCCACTGTGGCCCCCCCGGCTGGGCATTCTAGTGACCTGAGTTCTGGACACGGCGGCCCCCGGCGGTCACAGGGAGCAAGGGAGACGGTGCCCGGGTGGAGGGCTTGGGGTGGGGGGTGGGCACGTGGATGCTTCTTGCCTGGACCTCTGAGTCCTGGGCCCCTGACATGTGCATTGTCTGGAAACTCTCCTCTGCCCGAACCGGGTCTGGGCAGGCCTTGTCGCTCCGTGTGTCACTGGGTCTTGGTTCTGAAGCCTGAGTAGGAGTCTGCGGGCAGTGAGCAGGAATTCTGCCTCCAGGGAATGAGTCGCTGGCACCCAAGGGCCCATGAAGTCAGGGGCCCCTGGAGCAGAGCCGGTGGCCGAGCTGGACGGAGCGCAGAGAGGGAGGCAGGGCCGTCCGGTCACTGAGGGCCTGCCTGGGGCCTGGACCTCGTCCAGAAGGCCGAGCGGCGAGTCCGAGGTTCATGGCGTCCCTGGCTGGCCACGGGCATGTGTGACGAGGGCCAGGGGCCAGAGATGTCGGCGGCCCAACCCGGCAAGGGCTCCCCTGTGCCTCCCTGCTTCGCCTTTGGCCTTGCTCCCTGCAGTTCCCCCGGCTTCCAGGGGGCAGTGGCCAGGTGCCTCAGACGCAGAGGGGTGGCCCTGCCGGCCTCCAGTGAGGCTGCCCCAGCTTGGACATGCCACGATCCGCTGTTCCCCCAATTGGGGGCCTCACTGCTGCCTGGGGTGCCGCCCCGCCCCCATGCAGCCTCTCTCCCTGGAGGCCAGCCTCCCCTGGCCCCACTCTCCTGCCTCCGTGTGTGACTCCCAGTGCGACTTATGTGGTGCCCGGGATTGAACCCCAGCCCACCGAGTGGTGCCCCTGGCCCTTGTATTTGTGCATGCGTGTGTGGTACTGGGGATCGAATCCAGGCTCTCACACGTGCAGGACCCATGCTTGCCACACCCCTAGCCCAGGTGCCGCCTCTCCAGGCGCTGCCGGGCACCTCTGCCCCTGAGAGTCAGTGGTGCTTTGGGTGCATTCCCAAACCTCCTCCGGACTCAGTTTCCCCTCCCGGCCACCAGAGCATCTCGTAGCTGCTGCCTGCTGCTGGCTTGCCCGTTCTCCTGCGTCCTCGCCAGACTCAGGGTTGGCCGTCTGCGGCACAGCAGGAAGCGCGGGGAGGCACAGAGCCCACCCCTGACCCGGCTGCCATATGGCATCATCGGGCCCTGGGCGGGTTTCTGCCACCCCTGCTCTGCTCTGAACGAGACCGGAAACAGTGCAGTGCTCAGGGCAGTGCCAGGCATGCACCGGACCTGGTCCTTCCTGGGTGGGCATCAGCAGGGGTGGCCCCAGAGGCCCCCAGTACCACCCATCCATCCTGGGCACCCCAGCCTGAGCCCAGCTTCGTGCTCTGGCATTGAACTCTGGCAGCCCAGTTGGCAGCGAGTGGCCAGTGGGGACCCCAGGCCTCCGGAGCACCGTGCCAGAGCCCCTCTCCCCAAGTAAATGCAACAGTGAAACGTCGGGGGTGGGGGTGTCTGTGGTTCTGTGCTCTCTGGGCAGGGGGCTGCAGGCACTGGCCAGCGGGAGACGGACCCTGCAGAAAGGCTCTGCACGGCGGCTCAGAGAGTGGGGTTCGTTCCCGGGGCTCCCCGGCATGCTCCCTGTGGCCTGGACTCCGTCTCGAAAGCTTCCTGGCAGCGCAGAGGCCGAGGGAAAGTGGAGGAAAGAAGAAAGGAAATGACAGGTTTCCTCTGTTTGCTTAGGTCACACCCTGGCCTGGCTCCGTGGGGCTGGAGCCAGGCGCTGGGCTGGGCCGGGCCGCCGTGCCCACGGCAGAGAAGGAGCCCTGGGCACTGAGGCCCAGGCACTGCCCCGCCTGCAGCTGGGTCTGGCTGCCCTGGGCCAGGGCTCTCTCCCCTCCTAGACCAAGGCCCTGGGCCCTCACATCCCGTCTCCCCCTAGGGTGCCGTCCAGACACAGGGCCCCTTTGGCGCCCCTCACTCTGGGTGAGGACGGGCATCGCGGAGCTGATGGGAGCCCCCCCAGCTGACCTCAGTGGTCACTGGGCAACCTGTGGGTGGGTAGCAGGGCCCCTTAGCGGAGGTCGCAGGGGTCCCCTGCCAGCAGGGCTGGGACCCGAATGTGGTGGGGGCTATTCCAGGAGCAGTACGAGCATTTCCCCTGCACCTCCTTTGAGTTTGCTTGCCTTGGGTGATGCTCAGGGCTTACTCCTGGTCTCTGTGCTCAGGGATCACTTGGGTGGTGCTTGGGGGACCATATGGGGTGCCAGGGGTTGGACCCGGGTCAGCCGCATGTAAGTAAACACCCAACCCGCTGTATTAGCCGTACTACGGTTGCAGTCCCCCATCTTCATTCTCTTTATATATTTTTTAGGGGGTACATGTGGCGGTTCTCAGGGCTTACTCCTGACTGTGCTCAGGGTTCACTCCTGGTGGGGCTCCCAGGACAGAAGGGTGCAAGGCAAACGCCCTCCCTGCTGTACTATGTCTCTGGCCCCTCCTTTCCTAATAACCCTGTGAGGGGGTCACTCCTGGTGGTGCTCCGGGGCTCATGCTCAGGTGATGCGCCCACGGTGTCATAGCCCCTCCCACACTCTCCTAACTCTTCTGGGGGTCCCAGAGGTGGCACCGGCTGCCCCTCAGCGCCCTCCTCTGACCCCGGTCATGTGTGTGCGATGCATCCTGGGGCCTCGGCCGGTCTGCATGTCAAGCCCAGGGAGGCAGGGTGACAAAAGCGTCGCCCTCCCGCCCCCCTGTGGGCCCCCAACTGGACCCAAGTGCCATGACTGTAGTCTCTTGTCCCGAGCAAGCACCCCTGGGCAGACTCCGCCCCTCCTCCCCCAGGCCCCCCACCTTCCTCTGTCTCCTCCTCTGAGCACTGATGTTCTGAGTCCGAGGGAATAGTGCAGGGAAGGCCCGAGACTCCCCAATGTGGTGCTGCCCCCTTTCTGGGGACCCCCGTCAGACAGGGCTGGAGGTTCCGGAGAGCCCGGGTGGGGAGGGAGGGGTGTGGGCTGTTTGAGGAGCCCTTAGACATGACCTTCCGGAAGGATCCCTGCGGCGGCCGTCATGGGCAGGGGCTCGGGCCGGGGGCTGTCTGCTCACCAGGCACCCTCTTGTGGTGTTGGAACGTGGGGAGCACTGGCGCGAGGAAGTCATGTGATCCCCGAGGTGGGGACCCCAGGGCCAGCTGCAGGCCCCGACTCTGTCCCCTCCTGGCTGTGCATGGGTCCCGCAGTGACCCCTGTTGTGGCAGAGGAGGACAAGAGCCGCCCGCTCAAGTGCCCGTGGGTGAGCGCTGCCCCCTGCTGGTGGGTGAGCGCTGCCCCCGGGAGGGAAGGAAGCAAGAGACTGTCCAGGCCTGGCTCCCGCCCCCAGGGTCGGGGCTGGAAGGGAACTGGGGGGTGTTCGTGTGGGTGTGGAGGGGGAGGGACCTTGCCCTCCCTGGCAGGTGTGGCCCCGGACACAGGAATCCCGCTGGGGGTCTGGCCTCTTGGTCGTGGGAGAGACCCAACCTGAGACTGGGAGAAACAGTTCCCGGCCCCGAGCACGGGGCATCCGCCCCCCTCCTGTCAGTGGCCACTCTGTCCCCCTTTCCTTCCCCATGCCACAGCCCGGGTCAGTGGTCCCCGGCCCTCTGGGCAGTGCTGGGGGTGGCCCTCGGCGGGGAGAGCAGGTGACCTGAAGGAGAGCAAGCGTCCTCCTGTGTGCCCCACGGCTTAGGGGGGTCAGGTGTCTGGGACACACGGGCTGGTGTGTCGGGGAGCCGTGGCCTCGCTGGGTGTTGGGGGGATGGGGAGGCTCACGGGGCCCTGGTGGCAGGGCCGTGGCCGGGGTTCCCCGGCCGCCAGGGGTTACATCCGTGCAGATACTGGGTTTCCGGGTTAATGATTGACCGGGCAGAGGCTGGGCCCTCATGGGGTCCATCCCCCGCGCCCTGGGCCGCTGGGTGCTAGGCCGTGGTGAACGCCTCTCACTGGACTCCTGCCTCATTTTCACAGACACGCCGCTGGACCGAGCTGGGCCTTGTCTGATGGCTTCTTCCGACCCCCCTCCACAGGCTGCCACAGGTATGTACCCCGGCTCTGGGCTGCCCCCTTCTCCGAGGGGGCCCCGGGGGACTCACCCCCTGCCTCAGTTTCCGCAGCCGCACCAGGAAGCAAGAACGTCCTTCTCACGGGGTCATGCCAGGCAAGGGCTAGAGGTCCCCAAGTGGCCAGCAACTCCCTCCACGGGGGTGGGGGTGGAGCCTGTGGACGGAGAGCGGGTCCCCTGGGGGCCCAAGCCCCAGCTCCACCTGCTGAGGGCCCGGGGTCAGCTCGCCCGGCCTCGGGGGGTTCCAGAGGCCTAGGAGACAGAATACACGTTTCATGTTCAAACAGGGTTTGTGGGCCCAGAGCAGTGGCACGGCAGGGTGGGCCTTGCACGCGTTCCGCCTTGCACGTGGCCAACCCAGATCCCTCCCGGGGTCCCCAGCGTCCCGCAGAGTCTCCTGAGTGTAGAGCCAGGGGTAAGCCCTGAGCACCGCTGCTGAGTGCCCCCGCTCAACTACAACACACACCTCCCCGAAAAAAACCCAAACCAGTTTGACCTGAAATCCAGTTTGATCTGTATCTTATCTTATCTGAGAAGCCTAGGAGGGGGGGAGGGGAGGGGAGCTGTACAGGCAGAATTCAGGCGCCCCCCTCCCACCACCAGGAGCTGGACACAGGCCGTCCCCCTGCTCTCCCCCTGGGCCTGGCTGCCAGTCTTCCTCGTCCCCCTGAGAAGGTGCGCTGAGCAAAAGGGTGATGATGAGCCGGGATGGAGTGACTCAGTGCGCAGTGCTCGGCTCCTCCACCCGTAAACACGCGTGCTGATGATGCCCTTGTGCACGGCACCGCCAGGTCTGCGGTGGCGTGAGCCCCTGCAGTGTCCACTGGCGGCCATCCTTCGTGTGTGGGGGGGCAGCGGGTCAGCTGCGGCCTCAGCTCAGAGCCCGTCCGTGCCCCGCACAGCCCCCAGGGGACATGCTCTTTCCCCTTCAGCCCGTGTTCTTGCGCCAAGGCCGGGCGCCCCGCCTTCCCCGTGGCCCGGGCGTGCGTGCCGGGGTGCCTTGCAGGGTGGCTGTCCCGGGGATGGGGTGTGCCCGGGAACCCCAAAGGCCTCTCCCGTGGCGTCGCAGCTCCAATTACCCAGGGCTGGGCTGGGATCTGCGTGCCGATAAGCAGCTGTGCTCCTGCTCCCAAAGGCCGGGACGTGCTCGCAGGGAGCAAGGCGTCCGTCTCCCGGCTCCTGACCGTGATGCTGGGCCCGTCACCAGGCGTCTCCTGTCCCCTTTCTCTTCCTCACTGAGGGGCTCAGGCCTGAGGACTTGCCCGGTTCTATGGCTGATGCAGTCCCGGCCCCCTCGGCCTGCCCGTGGGTTGACCCCGGCATCGTGGGCTCTCTGAGAAGTGCCCCCTGCCTTCTGATGAACCCAGATCCAGGTCCTCCCCGAGAGCCGCCTTTTGCCCCCGCTCTGTCCTTGCTCACGTCTTCCGAGGCCCCGGCCCCTTGCCATTGGGTTTCTGCTCCTGCTGACACCTGAGCCTGGGAAACTCTTCACACCCCCATTTGTTCTTCTCCCTAGGAGGGCGCCCTATCTGTGCTGCCTCAGGCTCCCCGGGCGCCTGTGCCCCTCTGCCCAAGGCTAGCCCTTCTTCTTCTGACTCCTTGGGGCCCCCAGACCATGGTGGTAGGGCTGTGGGCGCCCTTGTCGGACAGCGGTGTGACTGTGCCGGCTGATGGCGGGACCCCGGCCATCAGCACTTATAAAGAGAGGAGCCACGCGTCCTTCTCGAGTCCCTCCCATCTGCAGCCTGGTGGCAATGAGGGCCGGGGGAGGCTGCCGTCACCCCCTACCCCCAGGCCAGGCCCACAATCGAGGGGATGCGGCCAGGGCCAGACTGTGAGCCTGGCGTCTCGTCTGAGTCAGAGCAGCTCAGCCAGGGGCTCCCGCCAGCCTGCAGCACGTCCAGACGTTACGCTGACCTCAGGAAGCGGTGGGGTGGGGGCGGGCGTCGTACCCTGCACTCAGCCTGGCTCGTGAGCGCGGGGGTCTGGGTTCCTGCAGGCTCTCAGTCAGGGCCCTGGCATGAGCCACAGGCCCTGGGACTCCTCCCTCTCGGCCCCCCCCCGCCCCTCACCCAGGAACCACAGGAACCCAAGTCTCCAGTCTGGCAGGGCTCCAGACAGTGGGCAGGGGCCAGGAGTGTTCATTTATTTCTTTGGTTTTGGGGTTATACCCACCAGTGCTCAGGGCTGCTTCCTGGCTCTGCACTCAGGGCTCACCCCTGGTGGTGCCCAGGGCTCAGTCCTGCTGGTGCTCAGGGCTTACCCCTGGCTGTACTCTCAGACCTTGCTCCTGCTGGTGCTCAGAGCTTACTCTCCTGGATCTGCATTCAGGGACCACTCCTGGCGGTGCTCGGGGACGATATGGAATGCCAGGAATTGAACCTGGTTTGGCCGAGTGCAAGGCAAGATGCCCTCCCCGCTGTGCTATGGCTATTCTCGTCGTTTTTAAACCTCGACACCCCACAGCCTGTAGACATGACGCGGGAGAGAGTGTGTGCATTCAGCCGGTGCTGGTCCTGCCCACGCTGTGTGCGGAGCACGGGGGCTCAGGTCCCCCGTGGGGCAGCGGCTGGGGGGTGCATGGAGGACACAGTGCTCAGGACACAGGGGAGCCGTGGAGGTGGCAGACTGGGGGTCCCGGGGGCTCTGGGCAGGGTCAGTTGTGGCTGTCCACTGGGGGAGATGGAGACATGGACCACCTGAGAGGCCAGTGTAGGGAGGGGCCTGGCCAAGAAAGTCCTGCGCCCAGGACTGATGTTCACGGGTCCCGAGGCCGGAGCACACCTGCATGGTTACAGGGATGCAGCTGTGACGAGAGTGGGGTCCTGGGGACCACAGACGGTTCTGACACTCGGGACATAGACGTGTCACAACAGCACTGCAAGGGTGGCTTTTTTTTTTTTTTTTTTTAGCTTTTTCGGTCATACCTGGCGATACACAGGGGTTACTCCTGGATTTGCACTCAGGAATTACTCCTGACAGTGCTCAGGGAACCATATGGGATGCTGGGAATCGAACCCGGGTCAGCCGTGTGCAAGGCAAACGCCCTACCCACTGTGCTATCGCTCCAGCCCCAGGAAGGAGCTTCTTGATTGGGCTGTGTTGGCCCCTGGAGGCCCACAGGGTTCCCATAGGGTGGGATTGGACATCCCACCTGTGCTCCTGTCCACCCACCAGATGACCCATGAGCACCTACAGTGGTGGGCACAGGCAGGGGAAGCGGATGGGGACAGTGTCAGCTGGGTGGCACACAGCATGCTGGGCTGTGCTCTGTCCTCCTTCTCCCCCCTCTCCGGGGGGTGCTGTGAGCGGTGACCTCCCTCCCCAGGGGCCATGTGTCGGGAGACAAATCTGGAGGGCACTACTGGGTCTTGCTATTGGAGGCTGGACCCTACCCCCACCCTGACTCCTGCCTCCCATGCCGAGGTCTCAAGGCCCCAAGGCCAGTGGTGGCCACAGGCTCAGACCGCCTCCCTTCCACCCTCCCTTCCACTCCCTCATTCTCAGCAGCTCTGTGGGCGAGGTCGCACTGTCGCACTGTGTCACTGTCTTCCCCTTGTTCATCGATTTGCTCGAGTGGGCACCAGTAACGTCTCCATTGTGAAGCTTGTTTTTACTGTTCTTGACATATCTAATATGCCACGGGTAGCTTGCCAGGCTCTCTGGGCGGGATACTCTTGGTAGCTTGCCGGGCTCTCTGAGAGGGACAGAGGAATCGAACCTGGGTCAGCTGCATGCAAGGCAAACACCCTACCCGCTGTGCTATTGCTCCAGTTGCCTTTTATTTCGGCTTTGGGGTCACACCTTGCAGTCCTCAGGGATTTCTCCTGGCGGTTGCTCAGGGGACTTTAAGGTGGTGCCAGGGATCAGGGTTGGCCGCAGGCCGGTTAAGCACCTTAGCTCCGGTTCCGTCCTTCTCCTGTACCTTAGCCCAAGGTGTGTTTTCATCCTCGAGGTGTGTATTCAGAGCGGAGGAGGAGAACGGCGAGAGGCTCTCTGAGAAGCGCACAGCTGGGCAGGCCTCAGGACCGGCCCGGAGCTCGAGCTCTGACGGCGCGTCCCGAGCAGCGCCAGGCCCACAGTGGACACCCTGAGGCAGGGTCAGCCCCTACAGGCTTGAAGCGCCCTGGACCACTCTGCCCGTTGGCGCTGGAGCAGGCTGGGCATAGATGGCCTCCACAAGAGCTTCTGTCCAGGCAGTGGCTAGGGCAGAGGGCTGGGAGGGAGGCAAGACAGGGAGCCTGAACCTGGAGCCGCGGGTGTGATAGCACCCTGGGTCTCTAGGGCCAGTGCATTTCTTCACAGGGATGTAACAAATGTAACAAAAGTAACTTGTAACTTGTAACATGCCCTACAGGGGATGTAACAAAACCGGCTGAGCTCCCATCGGTCTGCCCTGGGCTAAGCTGGTCCCTTTATTTATTTATTTATTTAAATTTTATTGAATCACCATGTGGAGGGTTACATAGTTTTCAGGATTATGTCAGTTATACAATACTCAAACACCCTTCCCTTCACCAGTGCCCATCTTCCATCACCAACCCCCCCAGTATACCTGCCGCCCCCTCCCACCTCCCGAGTCCCCACCCTTGTAAGTGATAAGTTTCACTTCGTTTACGCTTTATCTCGATTACATTCCATGTTTCAACACACAACTCACTACCGTTGTTGGGGTTTCCCCCAAAAAAGAAAAAGACAGTCCTATTGCCAAGGAGGCATTTGATAGTTCTCCATTGCTAAGAATATAGAGATATTAAGTCCCGCTGTTTGTTACATAACTTTTCTTTTTCCCCCTTGCCCCGAGCTACCGAGTTCACGCCTGTTTAGTAATCGCCACGCTGCCTGACAAAGGGAAAAAAAACCGAAAAGGATGGTTATTTCCCGTCATCAGCCGGCTTGGGGCTCTGGCTTAGTTGAGACTAGTAGAGTGTCTGCAAGCAGTTTCTGGAACCAAAGGTCTTGCGCTGGTATCAGCTCCGGCTCGAGATTCCACCAGCGTCCCACTGTTCCATGTACATAGTTTTTCCCCTTATATCCCATTCCCACGCCACCAGGTCTGTTTGCTTAATGGACATCACACTATGGTTGACGCCACGCCGCGTTTCTTCCCAAGAAAGAAGAAAATTTCTTCTCAGCCTGCGTGGGGATGTAGCTTAGTTCAGTCTAGAGAGATGGCTACCCCTTTGATTGCCTTCAATATTTCAGCAACAGACTTACTATTCTTGTTAGGATCTCCCACAAAAGTCTGACCCATTAAAAAGGAACCATTACATATTGCTGATGCTAAGATGACATTAGGTTGCTCGGCCGCTGCCGCGGCCGCGCGGTTTTGGGTTTTGGGTTTCTGTATAAAGTCCAGGGAAAGTACAACCAGAAATAACATCACTACAAACTTTTACCCTTTTATGGTGCTCATAAGATGGAGAAACATAGAGAGAGGCTCGGCGTCTCCATTTTGCGCTCAGAAAGCTGCGGACCCTGCGCTGTGCTCGGGAGGAAGGGGTTGAGAGAGAGAGAGAGGTTAAAAGAATTGGGGGATGCCCGGTTTCCACTGTTTCAGCCCGCCGTGGGTTCTCCGATCCTGTGCCGGAATTAGTTCAGTGGGCTGCTTGGAGTCCAAGGGCGCTCCCTTGGGCTCTTCCATCATGCTCGCTCCGCAGCAGGGTCCAAAGGTAAGCTGGTCCCTTTAAAGTGAGGTGACACGGGCGAGGAGCAGCAGAAAGGAGCCCAGGATCGTCATCTGCCAGGAGAGAATGGGCAGCGAGCCTTTCAGGGACCCTGCGCCCTAACCCCGTCCCAGCTGGTCTGAGGCTGGGGCCTGGAAGCTGGTCCCCCGGGGAGCTGTGTGCTTGAGGGCTGCTTTGCATGCTGGACAAGGTGCAGCGTGTGTGTGCACACATGTGTACATGGGGCTTATACACACACAGGCGTGTGCCCCGGGCACATGCCCTACGCACTTACAACATGTGTACACGGGGCTTATACACACATAGGCGTGTGCCCCAGGCACATGCCCTACGCACTTACAAAGCACCTCCTCGGCCCCTGCAGGAACCACAGGGGCAAACAGAAACCCAGAAGGCGAGAGGGGAGCGAGACCTGCCTGCAGGATGGAGGCAGGCTCCCTTGGGCCCTCACCCCCTCCCTCTGCCCAGAACCCCGCCCCAGCAGCAGAGGCTGCCTGCAGCCCCCAGGCCCACACACGGGGGCTGGGGGGCCTGGGAACTGCCCTCCCCGCAGCGCCTCACTCCCTCGCTCTCTCCTTCCTTCCTCCCTTCCTTCCAGGAGATCTGCTGGTTCCCGAAGGCCCAGGCCCCTCCCCCGAGGCAGAAGACGACCCCGGAGAGGCCTTTGAGTTTGACGACAGTGATGATGACGAGGACACCAGTGCTGGCCTGGGCGTCCCAGGCGTGGCTCCAGACAGAGATGCCGCTGCTGCCCCTCTGATCCACTTGGACTCGGCTCCCAGCTCCGGCTCCGGTATTGTGTTTTCTGGAGCCTGGGGGCCGGGTGGGGGGCGGGGAGTGGGGGGGCTCTGGTTTCTGGGCGGGGCTGGGGGTGTGGGGGGAGACGGTCAGTTGTGCAGTTTCCAGCCGCTTGGAAGCTCCGCTCCCGTGGTGCCCTGTGGCCCCTCCGCTGTCCCCAGAAGGCAGGAAGGGAAGAGCCGCTGGGGAGCAGCCGCATTCCTTTCCTTCCCCGGGGACTGCGGATTCCTCACATTCCGGCAACATCTGGCGCACCGGGGCACAGGGATGGATTCGGAAGTGGCCGGCCCTGGTTGCACGTGGGGCATCACCCTTGCTGCCGGGGCCTCTGGGCGCCCTGGCCCCTGGGAGCCGTGGCCCCGGGGGCGGGCGGGAGGGCCCTGATAAGACTGGTGTTAAATAGCAGCTTCTGGGCTCTCTGATTTTGTCATCTGGGAGCGCCGGGGGACTGGACAAGCAGGAACTTCCTGCAGGCGAGGGGACAAGGGGCTCCGAGCAGGGGGTGGGGGACTGGGCCTGTGGCTGGCCCTGGGCCGGGATGTGGGCCGTGGGGGCGGGGCAGGGGTGGGGGCGATGCAGGTAGCAGCCTAATGAGGATGCTGTGGTGGCGGGAACCGGGCAGGCTGGCCAGGCCTGGTTGTCCGTGCCCCCCGGGAGGGAGGCTGGGAAAGGGGCGGGCCAGGCTGGGTGTGCGAGGCCGGCTTCCCGCCCGCCTGACTGCTCGCCTCTCTTCTCCCGCAGACCCGGACCCAGCGGCTGCTCCCCAGGCACAGTAAGTCAGCCTCGCTCCCGAGCTTGGTGGTCGGGGCACGGGGACAGCCGGGGCAGGAGGTGTGGGCTGGGGAGGGCTTGGGCCCGGGACCTAGCACAGGCCTTTGGCCCCCATGCCTCCCCTTCCCCCGGGGGAGGGCCCGTCCCCCCAACCCCTTTTCCCTTTCCCTGGAGCACCCTGCCCACAAGCCCCAAAGGTGGCCAGCCAACAGCCTGGCGCCAAACTCGACTCTGCCGGCTGTGTCTTGACGAGTCACGGGAGAGCTCCGAGACCCCCGGGCCAGCGGGGGTGACCGTGTGCACAAGCCCTGGGGCTGGAGGCAGGCGTCAGGCTGTTGCTGGCCGGCCGGGGTCGGAGTGGCCCTGGCGGGGCCCATTCTGCCCCTACTGGACGCCTCTGTGGGACTTGGCCTTCCCATGCCTGGGCCTCTAGGAGGACTGCGGAGTCCACTCCAGCCCCAGCACTGACCACGGGCCCTGGCCAGCGCCTCTCTCCAGGGATGCTGAGGGCTGAGGGCCGTCCTGAGAGGCAGTCTCCCCTCCCTGTTTCTCTGGCAGGTGAGACCTGCACTCGGTGCCACACCTGGGCGCCCAGGGCTGCTTGCTGCCCGGTGTTGGGGACACGCACGGGTGGTTAGAGTTCTCTGCCCCTTTTGGGGGTGGCATGCCCAGCGGTTCTCAGGGGCCACGTCCAGCGCTTATAGGGGATTGGGGTCCCCAGGGCTGTGCCCAGGGGTACTTAGGGGCTCCTGTGGCGAACCCAGGAATTGAACCTGGGGCTTTACACACGCCCGGTGAAGGGGCTCTGGGCCCGGAATGGAGGGGGCCCCGATCCTGGGGGTGCAGGGATGTTTGTTTGGGCCCCCTCTGCTTTCTTTGTGGACACTCAGTCAGGGGGCTAGTGTTCAGGCAGGGGCCACACAGCGGGAAGCTGCCAAGTCAGGGTGAAGTGGCCGGGGCTCCCTGGGGCTGAAGACCGTCCTGGATCCAGTCAGGGCTGGGAGTGGGCGGGCGGGTCTCTGCCAGGGCCTCCCACCGTGCAATTAAGGCCTGACGGGGCCAGCAGCCGCCCTCCTTGCTGGGGGACCTGGGGTGAGTCAGCAGAGCCGGCCCCGCGCGGGGTGGGGCCGCCCTCCCGTAGCTCTAGCCTGGGCAGGCGGGCCTGGCACCTGGTCCTTGGGCAATGCCGTCCATGCCCAGAGGCGGCGGCGGCGGGGCAGCCAGGGCACGGCGGCTCTGGGGGGGCAGGGCAGGGTCTGGGCTGTTGCACGCTCTGAAGGAGTCCCTCGGACGTGAAAGTCAGCTCAGGCCGGGGGGGGGTGCAGGGTGGGAGCCGTTGCATGGAGCAGTCAGAGGGCGAGGGCACCCTTCCCGGCTCCGAGACCCCGATTCTCTGACCTCTGGGCAGCACAGTCTGACCCTGCCTGTCCTCGTCTCTGGCTCGGAGCCCGGTGCACAGCTCAGTAGCCCTGCAGAGGGCGCCCCTGCACAGGGTGAAGCCCGCCCACTGCGCACTGTCCCTGCCAGGGGACATGCTGGTCAGCAGAGCTCAGGATGTGTGTGTGTGTGTGTGTGTGTGTAGGTGTGTGTGTAGGTCTCGGAACCCCCTGACCCTGGGCACTGACTGTGGGGCTCACTGACTGGGTGGTGGTGGGCGGCTTCTGGGAACGGCTGAGCCCCGTTTCGCCTTCTGTAAGGTGGGACCAAATGCTCCCACCTGGACACACTGGCCGAAGAGTCCCTCTCATGGTGCTTCCTGGCCGACAGCGCCCCAGGCATCTCCTGCTCTGCAGGGGCTGCGGTGCCAGGGGGTCCCGGGGCCACACCCTTTGGGGGTCCCCTTACTCGGCCTGCACGGAATCTGGGCGTCTGCAGAGGGTCACGGCAGCTCCTCCAGGGTCTGTCCCCAGCCTGCTGCCAGGTCATGTGACGGGCAGGGCCATGCAGGGGCGGTGCGGGGAGGGTGGGAGAGGGGCTGTGAGCTCCCCCCTCCATGCCCCTACTCCGCTCCCTGCTCCCTCGGAGCTCCCACCTTCCATTCCTGCCCCGGCTAGTGGTTTTCCACTCTGCAGCCCTCTGGGACCAGAATCAACCTAGGCGGCTTTCCCTCGCCTTGTCGTCCAAGGGGAAGGGAAAGTAAAATCTCGATTCTCTTTCGGGAAACATGTTTTTTTTAACTCCCCTCCCCAGAGGTAGTGCCTAAGCCCACACTGCTTCGAGAGAAACAGCTCTCCAGGGCAGGATGTTCCTCGGCCTCTCTCGGCGTCTCTCCCGTGACCGGCACCCTCGCCCAGGGCTCTGGCTGCTTGGCCGGCCCGGAGGAGCAGCCAATGCCCGCAGCAGGCTCTGGCAGCACAGTCAGAACAGCTGTTCCCGCCCCCATGTGGCCGCAGCCTTTTCCCGAGGGGCCCCTCTGAGGTGGCAGGGCCAGCTCGGGACCCCTGCTCGTGGTGGGCTGCCCAGGCAGGTGCTGGATGGGTTGGGGGAGTACCTGCTGGTGCTGGGTCCTCCAGGGCTGCATGCTGGGGCTCAGAGGCCCCCCGTGCCGGCTTCAGGGCCAGAGAGAGAGAGAGCACCGTGGGTAGGGCACTTGCTTGCGCTGCATGTGGCCGAGTGATCTCTGAGTGCAGAGCCAGGAGTAACTCCTGAGCATCGCCAGGTGGGCCACCCTCCCGTCCTCCCACCCCCTCCAAAAAAGGTGATGCTGCTGCTTTCTGGCTGCAGGTCCCCAGGCAAGTTGCCTCCTGTCCCCAGCCAGGCTGGACGTTCTTGATGGGTGGGATGGAGGACAGAGGCCCACTGTCCTGCGGCCACAGAGACATGCAGCAGTGGCGGCTGACCCCCGGCCACCGCAGGCGTCTCTGTGACCCTGAGCTGCTTCTCGCTGTCGGTCTGGTTTCAGACTCTGGGCCATAGGACCCCTGGGCTTCATCCTTCCTCTCCCTAACTTGCTGCCCCGCCTGGCCGAGTTTGCTTGGGGCGGAGAATCCCACCCACCCAGGGCGTGGGGGGCGTCACAAGGAAGCTGAGGCCGGCTGGGGTCCAGGCGATCTGGCTGGGGGCATCGGGTCGGGCTCTGGCTCCCAGCCGGTCACCTCCCTGCTGCGGCCCAGCTCTGCGGCCTCCTTGGGCTTCTGCACAGCAGTACCTGTGCCCACAAGGCCAACAGCACTGCTGACCCCACAGCAGCCTGGCCACCTCCCCTGCGTGTGTGTGTGTGTGTGTGTGTGTGTGTGTGTGTGTGTGTTGGGGGGTGCAGACAAGCAAACAGGGAGAGAAACGGCGAGCAGGAGTCTCAGGACCCAGATCCTGCCTCTCTCCTGGTCAGGCCCGGGAGGCAGCATGGACAGAGGGGTCCTGAGAGGCTGAGCAGCTGGGCAGCACATGACCCAGGCACCTGCTTCTTGCCCGCTGAGGCCGATGGTGGGCATCAAGCTGGCCACCACCGCCAGAACTTCCTGTGCCCCTGTTCCCCGCCCAGCCCAGGCACGGGCTTTAGCTCTTGTGCGGCTGAGTACGGAAGCTGAGGGCTGGGATGGCTCGCCCCACAGTCGCAGGACCCAGGGCCCAGGCTGCCCCTCAGGGGCATGTTGGCACCTGCCCAGTGGTGCTCAGGAGTGCTTGGGGATTGACCCAGGGCCCCTTGTGTGCCACATAT
Organism: Sorex araneus; assembly: GCF_027595985.1. NCBI lineage: Eukaryota > Metazoa > Chordata > Mammalia > Eulipotyphla > Soricidae > Sorex > Sorex araneus. The sequence goes on along the minus strand of NC_073306.1, from coordinate 56,242,619 downwards.
GTTCCGTTGGCCACTGAGCACTTTGCCCCCCTTGGGGTTGTGGGTGGAGGCAGATGTCAAGGGGTCAAGATCAGTGACAGCCCTTGCCAACACAGGACAGCCACCGAACATGTCACTTTATGCCACTCCATGCCAATCTCTGCCAGATAATGCCAGTTAGTGCCAGCTCATGCAAGCCCATGCCAGTGTGTACCTGCATATGCTAGCTAAATGCCACCTGGTACCAGTACTTATCCCCCATGCCAGTCTATGCCAGGTAGTGCTAATCTATGCCGGTCAGTGCTAAGTGGTACCAGCCCACAACAGTCTGTATCTGCAAATCCCATCTGGAGCAAATCCTAACTGGTGCCACCATGCCACATCATGCCATCTGGTGCCATCCTGTGTCAGTTCGTTCCAGCCAGGGCTACCAGGTGCCGGCTGGCACCATGTGCCAAGAGTTGCTATACTATCCAACTCTTGTCGGTTGGTGCCAGTCAGTGCTAACTGCTGCCATTCCATGCCAACCAATACCAGTGGGAACCAGACAGTACTGGTCAGTGCTGGCTCATACTAACTTGTGACAAAACCATGCCAGTCTATGGCAGCCGGGGCCAGTCCACATACCAATATTTGCCACCTGTGCCAGTCAGTGTCAGTCCATGCCAACTGGTGCTAGCCCATGCCAGGCCATGCCAACTGGTACCAGCCCAAGACAACGTGTGACTGTCTGTGACAATGCCTGTGCACATGGCCCTAGAGTGGTCTTGACCCCCATGGGTGCACTCCTAAGTCCCCCTGCTCACAAATGCCCTGTGTGGCCCTTGCTGGACTATCTCCAGGGGTCACCCCTCCGGAAGAGAGAACTCGGGCGAGGACTTGCTGTGCTCTCCCCTGGCCAGTCCACGGCTCCCCCTGTGTGCCGCAACCCCCTCCGTAGACCCTCTGCAGGGGTTTGCTTTCCTTGCTGGACCTCAAGCCTCTGTTGGGCAGCTGCTCGTGGAGGTGCCCAGGAGACGCCCCTCCCCGAGACCCTCCCTCCCTGGAGCCCCAAGGAGGTCACGCTTGGGGAGCAGCATGTCCACAGGAGGGACCAGGAACCCAGAGCCCTTCTGGCCACAGCCCTGGGCTTCCCAGGCACCAGGGTTGGGGAGCAGAGCAGCCGTGGGAGAAGCTGGGAGACTGGAGGGTCCCTGCCCCGAGGGACCCCCCCACAGCTCATCAGGGCATCGCAGCTGACCCGGCCCAGGGTAGTCGTGGAACTGGGCTGAGCCTGCACCTTCTGCTCCCCACATCTGGGGATTCGGAGCCTTCCTGTCCTTCGTGCAGCCAGACCCCGGTGCCACCCAACACCTTCTCGGCCCCACGGGGAGGAAACTGTATTTCTCTCTGTCCTCTTTGCCCCTGGCTGTAAGTCCCCAGCCCTGCAGGGCTGGGATCTCACCTCAGACGCTTGGGGTCCCCAGCACAGAGGCCGCACGGCCCCTCCCCGGTAGAGGGGCCCCGTCTAGGGGACAGCATCTGTAGCCAGTGTAGTGGTGTGTGTGTGTGTGTGTGTGTGTGTGTGTGTGTGTGTGTGTGTGTGTGTGTGTTTGGAACTTCAGGGATCTCCTGATGCCCCCTCCTGCCCCTCGTGCCTGGCATGGGGGAGGCGTTGAGCCACAGCCCACCTGCCTCTCCTTTGACCCCGCAGTAGTGGTGGGCACAGGAAGGCCCCAGCAGACATGTCTCTCCTCATTCCAGAACGTGGGAACATGGGTGTCGGTCCCCTTCCTCAGGACAGGGAGGATCATGGGGGCATGGGGGGTTCAGGGGAGCGGCCACCAGGGGAGGAACGCAGGCAGCTTCCAGTGACCGGGAAAAGGCCATGAAAGGGGCTCTCCCATGGCGCCCCCAGGAGGAGTGCAGTCCTGCCAGCTCTTTGCCTCTGGCCCTGAAGCCCAGCTGGCCTCAGCTGTGTGTATGGGTGGGCTGCTGGGGAGACGCCCAGGGTCCAGACTAAGGGTGGGCCCCAGGGGCAGGTCCCAGGGTTGTGTCACGCCCACCCAGGCCCAGGCTGGACCTCTCCAGTCTTTGTGCCTGCTACCCCCTACCCACCACCCCCTCCCCTCCGCCAGCACCCGGGACAGTGCTGGGCTGCCTTGACCTGGGTCCTGCAGCGTGACTACGTGCCCTCCACCCCCACCCCCATCCTTTCATCCTCTGCTTCTTTACCAAGTGCCATGAGGGTGTGTGTGTGTGTGTGTGTGTGTGTGTGTGTGTGTGTGTGTGTTTGTGCATGTGTGTATGTGCCCATGCTTGTGGGGGTTGTGTGGCGGTGGCAGGGGACAGGGTTCGTAGTAGTGTAGTGGTGTACGTGTGTGTGTTTGTGTGTGCATCGTGGGGGGAGCGAGGGGGACAGGGTCCGTAGTGGTGTAGTGGTGTACGTGTGTGAGTGTTTGTGTGTGCATCGTGGGGGGAGCGTGGGGGACAGGGTCCGTAGTGGTGTAGTGGTGTACGTGTGTGTGTTTGTGTGTGCATCGTGGGGGGAGCGCGGGGGACAGGGTCCGTAGCCAGCTGTAGTCTGTGGGTGTTTCTCTCACTATTCACCAGGGCCTGTCCCGAGAACTCTCTCCTGTTCTCTCATTCATCCTCTGGTCGCACTCACAGCAAACTCCATCCCCCTCAGACAGGTGCCCGCTGGTACCAGTCTTGCCAACTCACGTCAGCACGTGCCAACTCAGACTGCTCACTGGTGCAAGTCCGTGCCAATCTCGGTCCATGCTAGTCTGTGCCAGCCTGTGCCCGTTCGTGCCAAATATTGCCAGCCGGTACCAGCCCGTGCCAGCCTGCACCAGCCCATGCCTCACCTGTGCTGGCTGGTGCCCACATGTGCCCCACTGGTGCCAACCCATGCCAGTGTGTGCCATCTACTAACAAGGAGGCTGCCTATAAGAGCCCAAACTTTGCAGAGAGCAGACAGGCTAGGTCCCAGATCCCCAATGAGCTGTGTGACTCTGGGTAAGTCATGGAGTCTCTGAGCCTCAGTTTCCCCATCAACCAAATGAGGAGAGCAGAGCCTGGCCCCGCTGGGGTCCTGGCAGTGAAACAGCAGCCTTGTGACTGGAGCGGGGCTGTGGGTGGGGGAGGATGCTGTGGTGTGGCGGCCCATATCAGCACACCGGGCCAGGGGTCTGTGTCACGGCGGAGCCCAAGGAGAGACAGGGAGGGCAGGGGGGAGTGTGCCAGCGGCTGGTGTCTGCAGCAGGGGGACGCTGGTCCAGAGTGAAGGCGTCAGCGCTTCCCGGATGGATCAGGGTCTGTGGCCACGGTGCAGCCAGGGAAAAGCATTGAGCTTTCGCAGGTCTTCTTGTGTTTTCACGTCTTGTTCTGGCCCTCCGTTCTGCCTGAGGTTTCTCCCCGTGGGCCGGCGCTGACAGCCACCTCCTTCAGTCTTATCAGGCTCGGTTCCTGCTTCTCCTTGTGCTTTGGGGCTGGTGCCTGCGACTTCCTTACATCAGATCTGGCTTTATTACTTCCCCAAACTCGTTGCCAGGGTCCTCTCTCAACCTGCCTGCTTTTTTTTTTTTTTCTGGTGGTGGAGGTGGGGGCATACTTAGCAGTGCTCAGGATTCTGTGCTCAGGGATCACTCTGGATTCTCGCTCCAGCTTCTTCTTCATCATCTTGTCTGCGCGCCGCCCAGGAGCTGTTTTGTAGAAGTGATGAGGAAGGGGGAGGCGCAGGCCAGGGGGTCCCAGAGGGCTGAGCCTCTGTCTCATCCACAAATCTCAGCCGAAGGTTTTGGAGTGAGACCCCCCCACCCTGCCCGACCCTCCTGAGCTGCTGAGAGGGGGAGTCGGTGACCGCCCTGCCCAGAGCTGCTGGTTTTCGGCTTGAGTTTGGTTCTTTGTTTCTCTGGGGCGGGCGTGGCCCACTGCTGCGAGGGCTCTGACGGCGGCCCGGCTCGCCCGCTACTCTGCTGGCGTCCTTGTGAGCCTGGTTTGTCCACGCTCCTCCCCACTGCAGGGTCCGCAGCCTGAGGCTCCGGTGGCATGGGGGAGGGTCTAGTCTGGAGGACTGTGACCCCCCCAGGCTCCCCCACAGGGAAACAGGGGTGCCCTTGTTTGGGGATGGGGGCACTCTTGCTCTCGCCTGTTTCCAGGTTTGATCTTCACGTCTGTGAAAGTGTGTCTGGGGTCTTCTGCCCACGGGGAACCCCAACGGTGCGGGGGCGGGGTATGTTGTCATGGTCCCTCTGTCCAGGACCCCTGGGGGTGTCCTGTCCACTGTGTACTCTGACGGCAGAGCCTGGCAAGCCACACGTGTGTATTGGATATGCCAAAAACAGTAGCAATAAGTCTCTCAATGAGAGACGTTACTGGTGCCCGCTCGAATAAATCGATGAGCAACGGGATGACAGTGACAGTGACTGTATGAACTATATGGGTTGCAGGGATGGAATTTGGGTCAACTGTGTGCAAGGGAAGCACCTTGTGTTGCTGTATTCTCTCTCTACCACTGTGTACTCTGACTCCCTCCCCCCCCCCCGCCCCGCAGGGCCCCACCCCCTCTGAGTAACGGGGATGCCCAGGACGTGGCCTTCTCCGGGGTCCCACGGTCCAGCTGGAGACGGAAGAGCTCCCGCCGCAGTAAGTCCCCGAGGGCTCCACACGGGGTGGGCTGCTGTGGGCCCCTGCAGAACAGGCCGCGGGCCTGCCACCTTCACCGGGGGTCCCTGTGGGAGCAGAAGCAGTGGGCAGTGAGCATGCTGGGTGGGGTCCAGGATGCTGGGTGGCTGCTGAGGGGCTGGGGGCTCCTGGAGGCTGAGGGCAGGGGGCAGGGGACGAGGGTCCTGGCCGGAGGGCCTGGGCTTTGGGGGGGCTGGGAGGGGCGGGGTGGACGCCCAGTGTGCGAGCTGCCTGCAGGGACCAGTGTGGTGCCAGTGAGAGGCAGGCGGGTCTGGGAGCTAAGGAAGGAGGCAGAGGGGGTCAGCGGAGGCTTCGCAGGACTCTGGGGGGCAGGCGAGGCCCAGGAAGTGTGGCAGGGAGGACAGTGGGGACTTCAAGGTCCCCCTGGTCCCAGTCGATCTGGGGGCCAAGGAGCAGCCCTGTGAAGGCTGGGGACGGGTTTCCTCGCCCTGACCCCACTGCCCCAGGGAGGGTGGGGAGGGGGAGGGGCACAGTCTTGGGGAGGGGGCGTCTGCTTGATTTCCCGCCAGGGAGCCTGGGCACAGGTGGCGAGCAGCAGATGTCAGCGGGGCGAGCGCTGGCTTGCGGGGCCTCCTGCCCCCGGGTGCTGCTGGCCCAGTCTGAGGGCGCAGTGTCTAAACCCAGTGTTTAATCCGGGCCCCGCCATCCTCTCCCCTGCACGCGGTAGTGCTCGAGGCTGCTCGGTCTGGTGCCTGGCGGGGGTTTGACTGGGAAGGTGGAGAGAGGGGAGGGGAGGGTGTGCAGACCGCTGAAGCTGCCCCCGGCCCCCAGGCACAGATGCTGGCCCGGCTTCCTGCCCAGGCCCGGTCAGCCAGATGGGCGGGCCGTGGGCGGCCGGGCGGCAGGTGGGGTTGGCTCCTGGCACCGGGAGGGTGCCCCGAGGGGCTGAGAGGGGGAGAAGCAGCAGAGCCAGGGTGCCCAGAGAGCCGTTAGAGCTAAGGGGCTTCAAGGGTGGGGCATGGTGAGTGGGGGGGGGGCGGGGGGGCGGGGGGAGGAGGGCCCCTGAAGTGCCGCCCGCTCCCACGCCCTCCCCTCTGCTCCCCAGTCGACCGGTTCACTTTCCCTGCCCTGGAGGAGGATGTGATCTACGACGACGTTCCCTGCGAGAACCTGGACGCACATCAGCCCGGTGAGCCTCTCCCCGCCACCCCCCTGCTGCCGTCTCCTTCCTGCCACAGCCCCCACGGCCCCTCCTCCTAGCCCTAGAGTCAGCCGGGGCTGAGGGGCTGGGAGATGCCGAGTCTGACCCAGCTGGGGTTCCCCTGACGTCCCCGTGTGTCTCTGAGCCAGGGTGTCGTCTGCAGGAGAATGGGCCCATGATGGGCTAAGCTTGTCGGGCCATGGGGTAGGCAGGGGTGGTGCCGAGAGAGCTGGGGAAGGCTGGTTCCCTGCTCCCTGTGCTCTGCACCTGGGGGGGGGGCAGGGACCCCCGGGAGGAGGGTTGTTCACGCTCGCTGTCCATAGTCAGTGTCCGGCAGGAGCCGTCTTCCCGGGGCCGGGCCAGACCACAGCCCCTCTGGTCTCGCTTCACGGGCTCTGGCTCCAGACGCCGTCGGGGCTCTTCAGCTCTGGCTTGACGGAGGAGGGCACCGAGAGGTGACCCGGGGGGTTCAACTGGGCTCACTGTGGCACCACGTCCAGGGCTCTGCCCGCCCCGGTCAGGTGCTGCGTGCCGTCATTCCAGCAGGGCCAGCTGCTGCTCCCGTGGAGGGCGGCCTGGAAGAGGCGGAGCCGTCAGCCTGAGGCCCCACAGCCGGAGTGGACGTCTGTCCACAGCCACGCCCTTTGGCCTGTTCCCGGGGGCCGGGAGAAACAGCCTCTGCTTCCGAGGCAGTCCTGCCCTGAGGGGGCGGCTGTGAGGGTCTTTAGGCAGCGGCTGCACCCAGAGGGGAGACACACAGGGGCACGAGCGGGTCCAGAACCCGGTCCCTGGTACAGGAACCCGCGCAGCCTCAGCACCTCCGGCGGCCTGAGCGCTTTTCTGGCCTACTGGGCACTGAATCCAAAGTGCGTCTGGCGGGGCCCAGGGTCTTACCGGAAGTGAGAGAGCTGAGTCTGTGGGGTAGGCAGCCTGTGGTCGGAGCCTTTGGGGCACCCTCAAGCTGCTGGCTGCTCAGCCTCAGTCTCTGCAGGCGCCTTAAGCTGGCCCGGCCCTGGGCTGGGGAGGAGCGAGCAGCCTGGAATCAGTTTGAGGACCCTGGGCCCCCCCGCAGGGCTGCATGGCCCCAGGAGCACGCTGGAGTCAGGGCACCCTGGCCAGGGCCCAGCACTGGTGCCCCACGTGGACTCAGCGGGGCCGGGGCACGGGGTTGTCAGCCCGGGGGCCGGGGGCCTAGACTACACAGTCCTGGGTCCGAGCACTTCCTGCTCTTGGATCCCCAGGCCCCCGGCCTTTGAGCTGCGACTTGCTCACAGACCATCAGAACACCACCCTGGCCCCGTGGGACATCGGGAAGGGCTCACTAGGACAGAGAACAGCTCCGGGGCAGTCTGAGCATCACGCTCTCGAGGGGTCCACGGGCTGATCGTGCTGAGAGGGTGGCAGAAGGGCTCTCTGGGAGGTGGGGCGGGGGTGGGGCAATAGTACAGCGAGGAGGACATTTGCCTTGCGGGAAGCTGACCCGGGTTTGATCCCTGGAATCCCATATGATTCTTTGAGCACCACTGGGAGCGATTCCTGAGTGCAGAGCCAGGAGTGACCCCTGAGAACTGCTGAGTGTGGCCCAAACCATCCCCCTCAAAAAAAGAGCTTTGAAAGGGGAACATGAGCTGGAGTGTTAGTGACACCCCACTTCCCAGACACACCCTGTCTGAGGTGTGAGTCTGAGGGGGTGTGTATGATGGGGAATCTGAGAGAAGGGCATGTCTGAGAAGGTGGGAGTCTACGGGTATGTGTATGATGGGGTATCTGAGAGGGAAACGGGGTAGGGTAGGAAAATAGGGGGGCAGAGGCCCTTTGGGAGCCCAAGAAGCTGAGGTATAGATACTCTAGGCTTTACCACAGTCCCAGAAATCTATTGGCACTGTCTTGGCTACTGAGTGGCCTAGGCCAGTGCGGGGCTGTGTGGCCAGGGCAGGCTGAGGGGAATGGATGGAGCAGCCGTGGCGAGCCTGGTGTCTGCTCCTCTGAGTGGAAGGCGGGACCCGGTGCACCCTTCGCCCCACCCGGGGACTGTGAAGAGCCCAGGAGGGCTGCTGGCAGCTGCGTGTGTCTGTGAGAGGCTGAGACTGAGGAGATTGTGTCTGTGAAGGATTGTGAGTCTGAGGGGCCATGTGTCTGAGGGGGGCTGTCTGAGAAAGTGTGAGTCCGAGGGGGTGTGTATGAAGGGATATCTGAGAGAAGGGTCACCGTCTGAAGGGGTGTGTATGACGGGGTATCTGAGAGAAGGGTATGTCTGAGGAGGGGTGAGACTGAGGGGGTGTGTATGAAGGGGATCTGGGAGAAGGGTGTATCCGAGGAGGTGTGAGTCTGAGGGTGCATGTCCGAGTCGGGGTGTGAATCTGTGAGGGCATGTGTGTGAGGGGCTGTGTGAAGGATTATGTGTCTGTGAGGGTGTGTGTGAGGGTATGTGTGTAAGGGGTGTGGGGGGGTGCATAGAGGGTGTGAGTCTGTGAGGGAGGTGTGTCTGACGAGGTGTGTCTGTGAGGCTGTGAGTGCCTGAGGGGGTGTGAGCCTGAGGGGGTGTGTGCCGGCAGGGGGGCGTGTCTGTGTGAGGGTGTGTGAGGGTGAGTGCATGTGTGGTTTCTGTGTGTCAGAAGGTGCTGGATCATTGTCGTGAGTGAGGGGCACGGGGGAGCCTCTCGAGGCTGTCACAGCTCTTCTGGGCCTCCCGGAGCTGGTTTGGCCCTTTCTCCTGGTTCTGAGCTACACAAAGGCCCAGGCTGGGTTGCTGACTGCTGCCCTCCCAGGAGACATGTCGCTACCGTCTTGTCCTGAAAGGAACCTCTGTGGGGTGGGACCAACTCAGAGATCAAGGGGCTCTGCATGGGAGGCGCCGGGTGGATCCCTGACAACTCCAGTCCCCGGGCTGGGGGAGAAGCCCAGCGGGAGAGGCTGGGCGGGGATCCCTGAGGGGCTTGGCAGGGACCCTTGATTGGTCTCACCCCTGGGCGGGCACTTGCCTTTGTCCCCTGATATTTTCTTTCTTTTCTTTTAAATTAATTAATTAATTATTGCTTTTTGGGTCACACCCAGCGATGCACAGGGGTTACTCCTGGCTCTGCACTCAGGAATTACTCCTGGCTGTGCTCAGGGAACCATATGGGATGCTGGGAATCGAACCCGGGTTGGCTGCATGCTAGGCAAGCGCCCTAACGTCTGTGCTATTGCTCCACCCCTCTTTTCTTTTTAAAAATTTAAAAAAATATTTATTTTGTAGTTCACAATATTTGATTACATTTAATATCCAGACACCCATCCCACCACCATGACACCTTCCCACCACCATATTTCGGATGTTTCCATCCCGAGCCCCAATCCCTGCCCCAAGGCAGAGCCGAAGTAATATCTTTTGTATTGTTTGTTATGAAAAAACGCTGAAAATTCATGCTACTAAAAAGTACCCTTGGAGGAAAGTGTGTGAAGATTGTTGTATTTCACCCAGAGGCCGTTGAGCCCTTCTATAAGAGACCACTAACATGTTGTTAAATGTTGGACCTTTAGTGCTAGCATATATATGTGTATATAAAATATTTCCCTCTAAGACGGGTTGCTTCCTCCTACTTCGAAGCCCATCAGACGTGGTGTGGTACTCTTGGAGTCTGGCGAGGGTGTGTCCTGTGACGTGTCCAGGAACAGGTTCCCTCGTGGGTGAGGCTTGGCCCGAGCACGTGGAGAGTGGCCATGAATGTGGCGGTGGTTGAGTTCCGGAGGTTTTCCGCTGCCGGGCTGAGTCCCTTGGGGCGGGGGGGGGGGGCTCTCACCCACCTCCCTCTGGAGCACCCCCAGTGAAACAGCCCTGCCGGGATCCCCCTGCTATTTTCACTCGGCTTGGGAAAGAAGAGAACGCTCCCCATCGCTAGGCGAGGTGCGCCCCCTACTGGACCATCCAGACCCACACGGGGAATCTCAGGTTTGAGCTGAGTGTCCAGGTCCTTCCTTGGATGCTCAAGATCAATGCTCTCCTTTTGGCCTCCCTGGGGATACTGAGGCCAGAAGCAAGACCCCCTAAGTCAGAACTCAGTCTTTTTTTTTTTTGCTTGTTTTTTGGGTCACACCTGGAGATCTCAGGGGTTAGTCCTGGCTCTGCACTCAGGAATTACTCCTGGCGGTGCTCAGGGGACCATATGGGATGCTGGGAATTGAACTGCGTTGGCTGCCTGCAAGGCAAACGCCCTCCCCGCTGTGCTATCGTTCTAGCCCCAGAACTCGGTCTTGAGGCTTCTCTTTTCATCTTTCATCTCTTGGGTTTTGGGCCACACCTGGTGGTGCTCAGGGCTTCTGTGCCCAGGGGTCACTCCTGGTGGGGCCTGGGACCGGGGAGGAGGGTCAAACCAGGGTCTGTCGCATGTAAGGCAAGCGCCCTGCCCACCGTACTATCTCTCCCGCACCTTGGGCTTCTCTTTCCCTTGGGAAAAAGATGCCCGGGGGGCTGAGAACTGGCCCAGAGACCCCAGAGAAGTCGTGTGGCTGTGGATAGGGAGGGTCTGGCTCCCGACCCTGCGCTCACCCCCCTTCCCCCGGCCAGCAGGGCTGGACGGGAACCTGCCCTACGAGGATGTGTACCGGGCCGGGGCCCTGCGCGAGGCGGACGACCTAGGCTGGAGCTCCAGCGAGTTTGAGAGCTACAGCGAGGACTCGGGGGAGGAGGCCAAGCCGGAGGCCCAGCCTGCCAAGCACCGGGTGTCCTTCCAGCCCAAGGTGAGAGGGGCCGGCGTCTCCCCGGAGCCAGGGCACCCAGACCCCCTCGGGCTGCCGGGTAAGTCGGGTGGTGGGGCGAGGGCCAGGCCACAGGTGCGGCTCTCAGCGTCCGAGAGCCCGAGTGTGCGGTGGGCGGGGAAAGGAGGCCCTAGGGTGGGACCTCCCCCTGCACTGTCCCCAGGCTCTCTGCAGCTGTGCTTGGGGGGTGCTACCTACTGTCCCCCCACCCCGCCCGCCTGTTCCCCCATGGAGCCCAGCAGTCCAGGCCTCGCCTGGTGTCTGCAGTGGCCCTCTCCAACAGGGCGTCCGGGGGCCCAGCGGGCAGTTGGGCCACGTCCCCGCAGTCCCCACTCGGCAGGTGGGCAGGCCAGCCCGAGTGCCCTGGGGCCTGCACCTGGGTTTCTTCCCCGGTCAGTCTGCCTGGGAGCTCAGGGGGTGACGGGCAGTCTGGCTCCTCCTCTCGGTGCCCGCCCCGCTCCTGGTGTGTCCCACAGAAGCCTCCGGAAGGCAGATTCTGTCCTGCAGAGATGCCGGGTTCCATGGAGCAGTGTCTTAACAGGCCTTGGGTTCCCCCTCATGCTCACCAGGGTGGGTGGGCAGGGCCAGGGACCGCAGGGGGCCTCCCAGCTCAGGCCCACAGGACTTGGGGGGCGGGGGGAAGGGGTGAGCTACCTATTCCTGAGTACTGGGCTCCCTCTCTGGGAATGGGTGCGGGCCAAAGCAGCACCCACACCTAGGAGTCCTCAGATGAAGACGGGCTCTCCGGGGCTCCTCAAAATTCTCCCCTGAGTGCTGGGCGCCCCACGGCTGGGCCTCCCTGGCTGGGGCATGTGGAGCCCCCTCTCCCGCCCCTCCCCCACCCCCACCTCCACACACACCTGGGATGCCTGTGGGCCGTGTGGCCTGGGTGTGGGCAGGAAGGCCTGGGCCAGACGCGTCCGGCCTTTGGCATCTCTCCCGAGACACCTGTCAGAAGGGGCTCGTCCAAGGCACGCTGGCTGGACCCTGCTCCCACGTGCCCCGGCCACCTGCCCAGCTTGGAAATGGGACCGGGCCAATTAGAGGAGATGTCCAGAAGTAAAATGCTGGTTACTGGGTGTGGAGGCCAGGGGTGGTGGTGGGGGGGGATGGGGAAGGCCCCCTAGCGTAGGGGAACAGCCCCTGTGAAAGCACAGCAAGAGGCCTGTCTGGCTCTGTCCCGGCCAGAGAGGGGATGGGGGAGACCAGGGGGGCCCTGGCGAGCAGCCCCACAGGCCTCAGAGGGGCCCCTCAGTCCCAGGGCTCAGCCCAGCGCTGGGATGTGGAACCAGCGGCTCCCAGGCCCAAGCCCCAACCTGCGCTCAGCTATTTCCCCAGTTCCCTGCCTCCCTGTGGGTCCCCCACCCCGAGGGCAGGAGGCACCGGGGTGCTGGGGCTCCCCAGGGTGGCTCTGGGGCTGGCGGGGGACTCAGGGGCACAGCTGGCGAGATCGCAGGCCCCAGCGCCTTGAGTCAGAGTCGGGGTTGACCCCCACCAGCTTTTTAACTGGCACTCTGCCCCCCGGGGGGCCTCCAGGGGCCCACTGAGGGCCTGGAGACATGGTCCATGGCCTTCATCGTGCTGAGTGCAGTGAGGGGTCCCTGGGGATCGCCCGTGAGCTTCGGGCCCTCGTGGCCTCCTTCGGGCCCCTTCGGGCTCTGGCTGAGCTCAGCCGGGCCGGCAGAAACGTGCACTTTCTAACTGCAAGAACGGCTTCTCCAGGCCCAGCGGGACCCGGGGCTCTGGGAGAACGTGCCGGGGCCTTTCTCTGCTCCCTTGGCCTCTGCCCGGGGACCCCCGCTGCGCCCTGCCCGCCTCTCCCCTCCCCACCGCTGCTTGTGGCACTGGCTTCTGCTCTTGCACCGCGGCAGCTGCGTGCTTGCGGCCACACCGCTTGGCTCTGGGTCGAGCGTTCCGTCCTGTCCTGAGAGTGACCACCACCCAGGCCCCCTGTCCAGCAGGCAGCGAGAGAGCTGGCGGCGTCCCTCCTTCAGGAGTCTCGAGAGGCCAGCCCTCGGCGAGCGGGCCCCCGTGTCGGCAGAGCTGGAAGCAGTGGCTGGACGCTGCTGCCCGGTCAGCAGGCCCGGCCAGTGGGAGTTGCTGTTGCTTTTGCTTTGTTTTGTTTTCAGTGGAGGAGTGGATCCCGGCGACTCACAGACTCTCACGGTCATGGTCATCATGAGCTGAGCAGCTGGGCGGCTGGCCACAGAAGCTTGCCCAGCCGTGGTCACTGCCTTGCTCTGATCTGGCCAGCACTGCAGCTGCCCTTGGTCCTAGTTTTCTGACCCTCCCCCCGGCAGACGGGCTCACGCAGGTGGGGTGGGGGGGTGTCTCCCAATTCATTGTGTCAGACTTACATACGGAGCCCCAAACTCTCCAGTAGCTGGGGCATCTGACAAGCTCTCCGAGGGATTCCTGCCCTCCTGCAACTCCTTTGCAGAACATACCCACCTTTTACCTAGCACGATGTTGCTTATGAGGTATTTTCACTTAGTTTGCCTCCTCTCTTGGTCTTAAATCTTTTTTCGTTGATCTGAGAACCTAAGTAAAAGAGGCTCAGAGAGGTTAAATGATACAGTTGGCTGGATTCACACAGCCAGTAAGTGGTAGAGCCACAACATCATATATAATTTGAAAGAAGAACATTAATTTGTCCATCCATCCATCCCTCTAGCCTTCCATCACTGCATCCTTCCATCACTCCATCTGCCCATTCATTCATCCATACATCCCTCCCTCCAAGCCTTCTTCCATCCAAACAACTGTCCATCCATCCAACCAACTGTCCATCATCCAACCAATTATCCATCCATCTAACCAATGTTGAGTAATTACCCTTTGAAAGATGGTTTAAAAATAGCTTCAATTTTTGAACATTTGCTGTGCTCTGGACATGATAGTATTGTACTTCTAATCTCAGTAACTCTCTGGGATGGTTGCTACCATTCTGCTTTACCAGCGAGGAAGCTGTTACTAGGTGGTGAAGAGACTTTTCCAGCTAGTGAGCAGGGGATGGTGTTCAGACTGTGGGCCTGCTCGTCTCCAGAGCTTGCACTCCTAAGCCTTCTGTCGGTTTCTGTATAAGTGTCCCTTGTCCTGATTTTCTGCATGCTTCACCACACGTCCCTTGCTCATGTAGGTCATGCATTTTGATGTCTACCTGTCTATCCGTTCCTCTTCCCCGATAGAGTCTAAGCCAGTCGCCCATTCTTCCACCCACCCGGTGCCTTCCGCCCCTCCCTCTTTCCCTCCCTCCCTCTCTTCGTTCCTCTGCTCACCCTTCTCTCCCTCAAGCGACACCCTGGAGCCAACCTGAACCCATCCTGGCTCACGAGACCCCAGCGACTTTGTGTGCGTCTCCTTTCAATGTCACGTTCTGTGATGCCCTGTTGGTGGCTTGATGCTGGCCGGAGCAGGGGCATCCGTCTGGTGGAAATGCTTCGAAGCCGGGCTGGCATCACTGCTTCTGGCCGTCCGCCAATCCGCACACCAGTGATCGGATTCCATTTACTCCGTCCACAATAGTCACCTAATGAAGGGATTTTTCTTTTTTTGTGGGGGGGGGGGGAGGTGTCACACCAGGTGATCCCCAGGGGTCACTTCTGGCTCTGCACTCAGGAATTATTCCTGGTGGTGCTCGGGGGACCAGATGGGATGCTGGGGACTGAGCCCGGATCGGCTGTGTGCAAGGCAAACGCCCTCCCCGCTGTACTATCGCTCCAGCCCCTAGATGTGTCTTTTTGATCACCCATTTTTTTTTCACCTGTCTGTCCAACAGTCGTCCATCTGTCCATCAGCCTGTCTTTGCTTCTGATGCCCCATCTGTCTGGCTCTTTGCCCACCCTTCATTCATTGACCTTCCTGCATTTTTCTCATTGCCTGCCCGTCTCTCCACCCACCTACCCACCATCCATCCATCCATCCATCCATCCATCCATCCATCCATCCATTCATCCATCCCTCGCTCCCTCCCTCTCACACCCTGCTGAGAACGCCCTCTATCACAGCCTGGTGCTGGGTCCCAGGCTGGGGGGATGACACACACCTGCTCGGAGCAGTGTTCCCCACTCCTGGGATGGGGGAGGGGGGGCCAGAGATACACCCCCCCCCACACACACATACACCAGGGCCTACTCTGTTTGGGGTTGGGCCTGGTTGGGGCCACTCCCTGCAGGAGCCCGGCCAGGCATCTTCCCAGGCCCCCAGTGCTGCCCGCCCGCACTGTCCACTGCCGCCTTACCTGAGTCTCCTTTTCCCTGTGCTGTCCCCTGTTGTGTCCCCTCCCCGCCCCGCCCGCCTGCTCCTCTCCCCTGCTCTCCTTCTGCCTGGCTGCTCGGGGGCTCCAGCTTTCTCCAGACCTGACCAGGCTAAAGGAGAGATACTGCAGGACTAAGCGAGACCTCCTGGCTTTGCGCGCTGGGGGGCGAGACATGCGGGAGCTGAAGCACAAGTACGATTGTAAGGTACCGTCTGCCCCTCGGGGGGCTGGTCGCTGCTGCCGGCACTGCCCGCGCGGCACCTCGGTGCTGGGCACGGGGCAGTGCCCCACGCCGCTTGCTCCTTGCCACCTCCCCGCCTCTCCTTCTCTTCCTGCCACCCCCCGCCCACCCCGCCCCTGCCAGACCCCACTCCCCTAACGCACGCTCCCCGTCTGCAAGAATTTCCGGGTGGGCTTTCAAACATTGGGGGGCCCTCGGAGCAGTGTGTGGAGGCAGGGGGCGGGGCGAGCGCTGAGAAATGCAGAGCCCCGGGTTTTCCCTCCGAGGCCCAGGAATCTGCATTTTTCATCAGGACAGCGGGTGGGTTTGGGCGCTGGGGACCTTGTCCGCTGTGCCCTCGGAGCTGCTGAGAGGGATCCAGGTCGAGCTGGTAGGTCCCTGACTGTTCTCAGATGGGCTCTGGTGTGCCGGGCACCGACGTGGGCAGCCGTGGCTTCCGTTCACCGAGCACCTCCCCGTGCGAGATGGCCCGGGGCTGAGCCTACCTCTTCCCTGCTGTGCGGCCCCAGGCAGGCCTCTTGACCTCTCTGAGTCTCCGCCTCCTGGCTGGGGAATCACGCAGGTGTCTGCAGATCCAGCCCTCAGCATGGCCTTGGGGGTGAGGGTGGTCTCTGGCACCTCCCGCCTCTCATCTTTCCATCCCGATGCCTGGACCGAGGTCTGGTGGCTGGCCATGAGGTCACACCAGAGGTCAGCGGCGGAGCTGGGGCTTATACCTGGGCATCTGTGGGCCAGGGCCTGGGAGCCCGCTGGCCGGTAGCCCTGCCCGTGTCCTCAGAGCCGGAAGCCTCCGAGGGCAGCACTCTGTGGTTTGCAGACCCTCTGAGGGAGCCCCCCTGGGGTGGGGGCGGTTAACTTCTCAGGAAAGCACGGAGCAGAGAGGGCACACGAGGAACAGGGTGGGAGCAAGGGGACTTGCCCAAGCCTCCTCTGCCTCGTGCAGAGGGGCGGCGGGAGGGGCGGGCTTGGGGACATCCTCCTGGAGTTCGTCCCTGGCTCTTTTTCTTTCGTTTGCTTTTTGCTGGGGCCACGCTCTGCGGTGCTCGGGGGCTCCGCCAGGCCTCTCTGGGTGCTCGGGGATGGCCCCGGCCTCCTGCGGGCACAGGCCTCTCCCGCCCGTCCAGCTGCCTCTGCTCTCTGTCTTTCTCGTTCTGCCCAGGGACGCGCCAGGAGAGGGGCCCTGAGGTGCCCCCTCCTGAGCCATTTATGGCACAGCCTCCCGGGGCTCCCTGACGGGACAGGAGGGTCTGTGGCGGAGATCTCTCGACCAGGGGGCTGACTCGGGCGGGCGTGAGGGAGAACTCGGCGCTCTGGGGTCAGCGTCTCTCAGTGCCAGACTCTCGGGCCAGGACTCCCTCCTCTAGGGCCGTCCCTGGTAGAGGCAGAGGGGGGCAGCCCGCAGGGCCCCTGCCCTCGCTTCAGGCCTGGTTCCCGCCGGCCCCGCAGGGCTCAGCAGCCTTCTGGCCTAGCTTCCCACAAAGTGCCCGTCCGGCCCTTCCTCTGGGGACCACGGTGCTGGCGGAAGGAAGGTCCCCCCGATGCATGCCCCTCACCTTCAGGCGAGGAGCCCAGGGAGGAAGGGGCCGTGTGGCGGGTAGCCCCCCTCGGCCTGTGGTGCCCGGTCTCTGCTCCCCGACTCCCCGAGTCCCTCTGTCCCCAGAGGGCGCTCAGTGTGCGTCCGTAGGGTGCAAGGCTGGGTGGGCGGGGGCGGGGGGGGGCCCAGGCATGGGTGAGGGGCTCCCCTCCCCAGGCACATGCGGCGGAGCTCACTGCGCCCCTGCCCCGCGCCCCCGCCCCCAGGGGAAGCTGCGTCCTGCCCTGTGGCGAGCCCAGCTGCCCCCTCTTCCCGGGCTGAGCCCAGGGAGCAGCCTGGCTATTTCGGGGACGGGGAGGGCTTCCTCATTTGGGCTCCGCGGATGGGATTGCGATACCTCCTCTGGCCCTGAAGCAGCCGCCGGTCTCTGCCCAGCCCTTTTCTCCCCCCCTCCACCCTGTCCCCTTTTGCCCCTCCCCGGATGACCATGCCTCCCCGAGACCCCTGTCTGTTCCGCCCAGGGCTGGCTGAGTCTCCCTGGGGAAACTGAGGCTGCGTGAGGTCAGGGCTGACCCCCGGGGCTGGGAACCCAAGCCTGGCTGTTGCACCTTCCCGGGCATCTGACGGCCCCGAGAGAAGGAAGCGGCCCCGGCCACCCCCCCCCCCCACACACACACACAGGTCGTGGGTGCCCAGGTGCTCTCTCTCCTCTCCTCTCCTCCCTGGGGGTCCGGAGGCCTGTGGCCTGGCTGGGGAGGGGCGGGTGGGACAGACCCCCAGCCCCCCCCACCCCGGGCGCCTCACAGCTTCTCTGACGAGCCGCCTGCCTCTGCCCAGATGACCCAGCTCATGAAGGCCGCCAAGACCGGGACCAAGGACGGGCTGGAGAAGACCAGGATCGCCGTCCTGCGCAAGGTGTCCTTCCTGCACCGGAAGGACGTCCTCGGTGAGCCGGGCCGGAGAGGCTCCGAGGCGAGGCCCGGACGGGCTGGGGGTGGGAGCCCACGGGGGGCCGGGGGTGCGACTGCTCTCTCCGGCCTGGGCTCCTTGGGCAGCGTCCCCCAGTCCCACTGGCCGTCTCCTCTCAGGGTCCCCGCTGTGCTCCCGGCCTGCCTGCCCTGGTCACCTCGTCCCCTCCCCGCCGGCCCCAGCGGCCCAGTGCCGGCCCAGGCCACTGGCCGGGTGAGGTGGCGTTTCCCCTGCCGCTCCAGGCAGGAAATGACTGCATGATGCCCGCTGGCCCGCCCGGCCGCTGAGACTTGGTCTGAGGGGTGCCTGCTAGGTCCTGGGGTTCTGGGCCCCAGAGTATGCTCATGCAGTACCACAGCAGGGCCAGCCTCATGCTGGAGGGCCTCTGTCTGCGGAAGACAGGGGGTGCAGTGGGGCCCACGGGGGGTCCTGGGTGGGAGCACAGAGGATGTGTCTCTGGGACATGGAAACAAAAGGTCAGGGCAAAGGCAGAAAAGCAGAATGGGGGGGCCATGTCAGGGGCTCACAGGCAATCCTGATTGGGAGCTGGCACATGCAAAGGCCCTGAGGCAGGACGCGAAGGCCCTCAGCTGAGGCTTTCTTGTGGGTGTCAGCGTTCTCCGTGTTTCTTGCGTGCCAGCCGACTTTCCTCTCCGCTGGTGCTTGCCTCCGTCCTCACACCCACCCTGGGCAGCTGCAGAGGAGAGGAACCAGGGCCTCCCTGGGGCCACACCCAGGCCAATTCAGCACAGGCTCCTTCTGAGCCAGGCAGACTCAGCACCCTCAGGGGAGGTGGTGCCCTTTGCTTCCCCCCCATAGCCTCAGTTTCCCACTCTGTATGGCGGATGTCCAGGGAAGGGCTGGCACAGTTCAGCAGACCCAGAGCAGGTGGGCGGGGGCTCACAGCCTGTGTGACCCCATGCACACGTTCCCTTGTTTTCCGAGGGGTGGATTTCCCCCGGCTGCGTGCCGGGCCGAGCCTTTGGGGGTGCACTGGCCCTCGCTGAGGTCAGGGGCAGGCCAAGGAACTGCTTCCTCCTTGGGGGAGCAGCCCCTGGTCCACCTCCCCAGGCCCTGCCCTCCCGCCCACTTGCCCGGAGCCTCTCCCCAAGGGGCCCTCCCCCCTGGGCCGTTATTAATAGCCGCAGCCGCGCTCGAATCACCGGCCAAGAATGCTGCCCAGCGTGGCGTGGGGGAAGCGGAAGCGGCCGGGCCTGCGGCTGGGGTGGGTGCGTGGCGATGCCCGCGGCGTCATGTGGGCCAGGCAGGAGGGCCTCCCCCGCCCCCTCCCCCGCCCCCTGGGCCGCTGCCCCTCCTCCTCCTCCTCCTCTGTCTCCTGCTCAGGTAAGGGCCCGCCTGGGGGTCCCCTCGGGCGCCCCCAGGCGACACGCCTCCTCTCTCCCCTACATCCTGCCGCAGGCACAGGGCCGGAGCCAGGGCCGGCCAGGGCGCAGCTCCCCGGGGACGTGTCTCTGTGGGTGCCGGGCCCTCTGTGCCTGGGCCCCCCGTCTGCCCTCCCTCGGAGGCCTGTCCTCGATCCCCCAGGGGCGCAGATGGCAGTCGAACGTTTTCCCTTTTTGGGGGACAGGGTGTTTTGCATTTTGTCCCCCGCTCTCCGCTACGGAGGATGGACACACGAGGCGGACAGACAGCCCCTTCTTCCCAGCTGACCGTCCCTGTCCTCTCAGGCGCCCAGGGGAAACTATTTTTAGTTCCCGGGGATGGGGACACGGGCGTCCCGGTCTCGGCCTGGCCGGCAGCACACGGGCTGAGCGGGGCCGGTGGCTTGTGGCCGAGGGGATCGGCGAGCCCCGAGTTGGCGGGCTCCTAGCTCCTCGCGGCTGGCCGGCCTGGCGAGCCCTGGGCGAATGCCGTCTGCCAGAGTCCACGGGGGCCTCGGGGTGGTCTGCCAGGCCCCCGGTGCCGGGGTCACCAGCCCGTCTGGCTCTCTAGGTGACTCAGAGGAGGAGGACATGGGGCTCCTGGAGGTCAGCGTCACGGACATCAAGCCCCCGGCCCCGGAGCTGGGTCCCATGCCGGAGGGGCTGAGCCCTCAGCAGGTGTGTGTGAGGGGCAGGGATTGTCGGGTGGGGGCGCACAGAGGACTGGGCCTGAAGGGGGAGCGAGGGCGGGGGGGCTCCACCAGCTGCGGAGACGGCCTGTGCGCTTCCTTGGGGACTGCTGTGTCTGCGGCTGGTGGGGGCTTTTGCAGTTCTTGCTCCCCCATCCCCGGGAAGAAGATCCACCACTACTGGGCTCCTGGGAGGTGGGGGGGCTGCCCTGGTGGAGGGGCACGGCCGCGCCCCGCTCAGGGAGCTGCCCACTCCCCACAGGACCCCTGCGTCCCCCTCAGGGAGGGGCTGAGCCACCTTGGCTGCCTTTCCCAGCCCGCGAGTGCAGGGACGGGCCCACACAGGCGCCCACTCGGGCAGCACCGGGCCCCAGGAGGGCTTCGCTGGCTCCATGGCGACAGCCTTCCCTGCCACAGGCTTTGGGGAAGATCAGGTGGCAGGGGTGGGTGGAGGTGGCACTGGTCGGGTCCCTGAGCTGAGAAGGACCACTGGCTCGTACCAGTCCTGCCCACGAGAGCCAGTCCCTGCCAGCATGTGCCAGCTCGTGTGACACTGCCCGTTAGTGCCAGCCCATGCCCGCCCATGGCAGCAGTGCCCACAGGTACCAATCTGAGGCACTGATGGCAGCATACGCCAGTCTCCGGCATCCCTGGCCAGTTGGTCCCCACAAATGCCAGCACAAGCCAGCCCATGCGGCTTTGTGCCCCCCCAGTGATGACGAATGCCAGTCTGGGCCAATCCATGCCAACCCCTGTAGTTTGCCACCTATGCTAACCCATGCCAGTCCCCCAGTCAGTATATACCTTCTCATACCAACACATGCCAACTTGTGCCAACTTCTGTAGCCCATGCAAGGCTTTGCCTTGTCGTTCCAACCCATTCCAACTAAAGCCAGCGATGCCAGTCGGTGCCAGCCCTTGCCAGCCTATGCCCACTAGTGCCAGCCCATGCCCTGTACATGCCAACGTGTGCTAGCCCACCTCAGGCTGTGTGACACGTACCAGCGAGTGCCACCCCATGCCCACCCATGCCAGTAGTGTCCATGCCAGTGTGTCCTGTCCCCGCCCACCTCTGCCCACCCGTGTCAGCCGCTATCGTCCCGCAGCCAGTGCTGCCACCTGCCAGGCTGTGCTGGTTCCCGCAGTGCCCACTGCCACTGGGCAGGGAAGCAGCGCTGGCCGGTCCCTGCGCTGAGGGTGCTGCCTCCTGCCTCAGGAGACCGACCCTGGCCGGGGTCAGCCTGCCCGCCCTGTGTCTGCCCCAGAGTACCCAGACCGGGGCGTCCCTCCAGGCCCCGCTCTCCCCAGGGCACCCTCGCAGGTGGTTGGTGGTGGTCAGAGCTGAGGGTGGCATAGGGCAGGCAGGGCCGGGTGTGTCTCCTCACCCCCGAGGCCCCGTCCCTCTCTCCACTGGTGAGGTGGGCTGAGGTGGGCTGAAGCGGAGGACACGTGCCTGGTGCCGCCGTGGACATCCTGACACAGAGACCACTAGGGGCAGGGCAGGGTTGGTGCTCGGGGCAGCGGGCGGTCGTGGCCCCGGCCCCAGGGGGACAGGCTCCTCCTGGGGCCACTCGCCTGGGACTGCCTAGTGAGCACGCCCTGACCCCCCGGCCCCCAGCAGGGCCTCCGCCTGGATGCTCCCAGGGCCCGGCCCGTGCCGGGTCTCCTGCCTGGCTCGGGGTGGTTGGGCAGGAGGCGGTGTGGCTTCAACCCGCTGACCCACAGTCGCCAGAGGAGGTGGAGGGGAAGGAGGCCACCAGCCCGGGGAGGGGTCTCGGCTCCCTCCCTGCAGCCCAGCCAGGGTGGTCCCGGGACTGAGCTCGGGGAGGAGAAGGGCCCCTGGGCCCTGCCCCTGAGCGTCGTGCGTGGCGCTGACCGAGCGGCTCCCCGGCCGAGCAGGTGGTCCGCAGACACATCCTGGGCTCCATCGTGCAGAGCGAAGGCAGCTACGTGGACTCCTTAAAGCGGGTGCTCCAGGTACGGCCCCGGGCCCCGGCGGGCGGCGGGCGGCTGCTCTGGGCGCCGGGCATGGCGTGTCGGGGACGGGGCGCCAGTCATGGCGTGCATGGGGCCCGCCAGGCTGCCCAAGGGGGCACCTCAGGGACGCTCGCACTGCCTGGGCGTTCTCAGGAGCAAGCCCCTGCTCTGAGGCCTCGTGGGAGGGACCGGAACCCCCTCCCTTGGGAGCCCCCCGGGGTGCAGGGGGCTGACGCTCCGTCTCCCCCCCTAAGCCCACAGCCCTGGAGGGTGGGTCTTGGCAGCGAGGCCTCCCGGGAAGGAGCTGCCAGGTGGGCTGGGGGTGCCCAGGGGCCCTCACTGCCGCTCCCAGGGGAGTGCCAGGCGCCCGGTGGAGGCGGCTCTCGGGGAGGGTCAGCCTGGGGGAGGGTCCTACTTGCCGGGACTCTGGGATGCTGTATCCATCCCTTGGAGCCTCCTGGAAGGACATACAGGGGAGGGGCTCGCTGCCCACACACAGCCCGCAGCCCACAGAGCGCTGGGCGCTGACCCCGCTGCTGCCGCCGCCGCCTCCGGGCTGTCCTGCAGGATTACCGGAACCCGCTGGTGGAGATGGAGCCCAAGGCGCTGAGCCTGCGCAAGTGCCAGGTGGTGTTCTTCCGCGTGAAGGAGATCCTGCACTGCCACTCCATGTTCCAGATCGCCCTGTCCTCCCGCGTGGCCGAGTGGGACGCCACCGAGAAGATTGGGGACCTCTTCGTGGCCTCGGTAGGTGGCCCCCGGCCCGCCCGCCCGCCTGCTGGCCAGCCACGGGGGTCTGAGTGTCCCTCCAGCCCCCAGCTCAGGGCCGGGCACTGGGAGGACCCCAGAGACCCTCAGCTGTGGTGTGTGTGGGGGAGGCCCGAGGCCCCGTGATGGCCCCGACGGACCATGCCGCGGCCCCGGGGAGAGACACGGGCTCTTGTCCCACACTGGGCCCTGCTCCTGGCTGGGGACCCCTTGTGTGCAGTGAGGGGACATGTGCAGACTCGGGGTTTGTCAGATGGTAGGTGGGGTCCCCGTCAGGGGAACTTACCCTCTTTTAGTTTTTATCACACCCGGCACTGCTCAGGGGTCCCTCCTGGCTCTGCACTCAGCAGTCACTCCCGGCAGTGCTCAGGGGACCACAGGGTATGGGGTGGGGGATGGATCCGGGGTCGGGCCGTGTGCAAGGCAAATGCCCTCCCCGTCGTGCTGTCTCTCTGGCCCCTGGGAGCTTCCCCTTGATCTGATTGGAATTCTGACCAAATGTCATTCCGTGCTGCTGGGGATCGAGCCCCAGGTCTCACGCGGGCAAGGCAAGTGCTCTGCCTCAGACCAGCTTCCTGTTCCAGCCCCTCTTTCTGTGTGTGCCCCAGTGCTCAGAGCCTCATGCCCTGGGGGGGTGTCCAAGGGGCTGAGTGGACCCTCCCTGAGTGAATGGTGTTGAGTGCCTGCCTCAAGGGCGGGGGGCAAGAGGGTCTGACTGCTGGGAGCCGGGAGGAAGGGGAGGGGGTGGTGGGGCTGCAGGGGTCTAGGCTGGCAGCTGGGGCGAGAGCAGCGACCCCCACGTGCTCTTGTCAACACAGGTGGCTTCTTGGTGGGTGACGGGCACCCTGACTTGGGGGTGACGGGTACTTTGACTTGGGGGGTGATGGATACCCCAACTCGGGGTGTGACGGTTCCCTGAGCTCAGGCTATGGAGAGTGTAGCATAGGGATGCTGGCTGCCCGCCCCCGGTGTCGATCTGACCCACGGGCTGGGGGGCCGCAGTTCTCCAAGTCCATGGTGCTGGACGTGTACAGCGACTACGTGAACAACTTCACCAACGCCATGTCCATCATCAAGAAGGCCTGCCTCACCAAGCCCGCCTTCCTGGAGTTCCTCAAGGTGAGGCTGTGCGGGCGCCCTGGGGGAGGGCAGGGCCCAGCCTGGGGCAGACCGTCACCTTTTCCCTCCTTCGCGAGGAAAGTGGGTCTAATGGGCAGCGGTGGGGGTGACCCAGCTCTCTCGGCCTCGCTCCTCCACCCAGGGCCTGGGGCTGGGGGTAACGTTGGGGCTCAGCTGTCCTGGAGGGAAATTCCTCAGAGCGTCAGCTGACCACAGACCTCGTGTGGCTGTGGCCAGGCTCCCCGCAGCATTCCCGGACACTGTCAGATGAGGCCCCGCCCCTGTCGCCGGCCCTGGAGTCGGGACCCCAGCCTGGCGGCCGCTGCCCTCCCCCCCCATAAGGCTCAGGGTGACTTAGTGAGGCGCTCAGACCCAGGGTCCGGAGGGTGCTGGGAGAGGGGTTGCCATAGCGCGGGGGTGTGGGCCAGCCTGCTGTGGCCCGGGGAGAGAAGGACCAAGGCCTGCAGGCCCAGGGGCCGCTGGGCAGGCAGAATGCAGGCCCGGGGGGTTCTCTGCGGCAGCGGCCTGGTAGGTGCCAGCAGGCCGGGCTCACGGGCCGGGCAGTGGGTGTGTGTGACCTGGGCCTGTGTGGGCTGGCCTGCACCTGCACGGGGGCGGCGGTCTCCATCCTTCGAGAAGCCCCCGGGGCAGCTCCGCCAGCTGATGCATTTCGAGGAGAGTGGAATGGAGAGACTTTACTCTCCCGGGGCACTGCGGGGGCCAGGCACCCCGGCTGTGGACCCCCGGGCTGGAGGCCGAGCAGAGTCCCCGGCCTGGGGGAGGAACCCAGGCTGTGAGGGCCCAGGCGGCGAGGCCCTTGAGCGACGGGCGGGGGTCCCGCTTTCTCCCGCAGCGGCGGCAGCTGTGCAGCCCCGACCGCGTCACGCTCTACGGGCTGATGGTGAAGCCCATCCAGCGCTTCCCCCAGTTCATCCTCCTGCTCCAGGTACCCGGGCCCCCTGCAGGTCTGGGGGCGGAGTGGGGGGGTGGGGGGGTCTCCGGCCTGACGCTCTGTCTGGGCCCCGGCAGGACATGCTGAAGAACACGCCCCGGGGCCACCCGGACCGGCTCTCGCTGCAGCTGGCCCTCACCGAGCTGGAGACGCTGGCCGAGAAGCTCAACGAGCAGAAGCGCTTGGCCGACCAGGTGGCCGAGATCCAGCAGCTGACCAAGAGCGTCAGTGACCGCAGCAGCCTCAACAAGGTGAGGGCCGGCCCCTGCCTCTTCCCCCCCAGAGGGGGCTCCCCGCTTCCCGGGCGCCGACCCGATTTCTCTCAGGGCCAGTCTCTCACCACCCTGCCCCCCCGTCAACTGCACCGTCACTCGGGACCCCAGAAGCCTTCACTCACCAGAGCGGGTGCCAGGCAGGGCCAAGGGGCTCGTCCTGGGACGGTGCTCGCGACACTGGGTGCCAGGGCCCACATTCCGTGTGCCATGCTGGCGGGGTGGGGGCTCCCAGGGAAGCCCCTAGCCTCTCTGAACTTCACCTGCTCCCTGTGAACTGAGGGGAGCCCAGTTGCACCCCCCACCCCACCCCCAGACAGTGGCCCCCAGAGTCCCAAGCCCACGGATGCCCCCACCTGGATTGTTGTTTTTGAAAGCTACAAAGAGTTAAAAAACGGCGCTAGGCGTTTTGCTGTTGAGACTTTGAAATAGTCAAAATTGAGAAAGGCTTTTCCAATGAGTGCATAGAACGCTGTGGTTTTCAAAACCTCAGGCCAGGACAAAAAAGTTAGCCACCGCCGCCTCCCTGGTGGGCCCTCTCTCGCACCCCCCGCAGAGAGGAGCGACCCTGGAATGGTCGGGGCAGAGTGACCGCTGGCACATACACAGGGCCACGTGTGCTTCTTTCGGGAGGGGGTGTCGTGGGTCTGTGTGCCCAAGACACAGAACAGGGCCAGGCTGGGGGTTCCAGTCCCCTGGGGAGGTGCCTCCTGGTGTCAGCAGAGTCAGGCCCGGCCACAGCCCTTCCTGGGTGCGGGTTCTAGAGTCCCGCACGCTCTCGCCTGCTGTGCCAGCATGGACCCCCCCAGCCCGGCCTTGACAGCGCAGGCGGGACCCGGGGACCCAGGGACACGCTGGGCTCCCGGCACGTCAGCTCTCTCCACACGTGTGCTGTGAGGCGGGGCCCCTACGGTGGGGGTCAGCAGATGAAGTGGCCGTGGAGACAGTCCCACATACCTGCAGGCCTTCCCACAGGCTCGGCCGAGCTGGCCCGGCTCCCCGCGGCCCACATGGCTCTGTCCCTGGGCTGACCCCTGACCTTCAGGGCTTGTTTTGCCTGTTCCAGAGGGTGGAGCTCTGTGAGGAAGGATAAGGCAGGGCACGTTCCCTCCTGGAGGGGCCATCTCTAGGGGGGCCTCTGGTCTTCCCTACTCCTGGCAGGACCCCCTCTACCCAGCCCCCATGTCTCTATTTTGGAGTGTGGCTCCCCAAAAGGCTTTATCCAGGCTGTATCTGTCCGCACCCACCTGTGCCAGGCTGTGCCAGGCTGTGTCATCTAGTATCAGTCAGTGTCCTTCCATGTCAGACTGCCAACCCATGCCACCTATGCCAGCCTTTGCCACGCAAATCAGCCTGTGCCAACCAGTCTGTGCCTACACCCATGTGCCAACTGGTGCCAATCTGTGCACATTGATGTCTGCCAGTGCCCACCACAGCAGACTCTGCCCACTAGTATTCAACCACGCCCCATGCCATACTGCCCACAGATTCGAGCTTGTGCCAGCCAGTGCCAGATTCTGCCCATTACTACTAGTTCTCAGTGCCCCATGCCACCTTATGCCAGCAAACAACAACCCACGCCAGCATGTGCCAGCACATGCCAACACGTGGAGTCAGTGCCAACCCATGTTAATCTGTATCACCCGAGCCACTTGGTACCAGTCTGCACCAATCTCCTACCTTACGCCAGTCAGTTCCAACCTGTGCCAGCCATGCCAGCATGCTCTGTCACATGAGAGTACGTGCTAACACACACAGTTGGTGCCAACCACTGTCTATACCATTCAGCACAGTCCATGCCATCCCATGTTGAGCCTTGCCAGCCAGTGCCAGTCTGCCCCCCCATGCCAGCTGGTGATAGTCTATGCCACCTCCTGCTAAGTGATTCATCTCTGTGCCATTGTGTGCCAGTAAGTGTCGCCCAGACAATTTTTTGCCAACTCATGCCATCTGGGCCAGTCAATAACAACCCTGTGCTGCCCCATGTCAGCCAGGGCTACCCAAGCCAGCCTGGGCCAAGGCACACCAGGCCAGCCTTGCCAGCTTATGCCAGTCAGTGCTGTGCCACCCAGGCCAGTCATTGCCAGCCCATGCAGTCACATGCTAGCCTGTGCCAACCTGTGCCAAGCAAGGATGGACATCATCTCATGCCAACCCTTGTCAGCCTGTGCCAGCACAGGTTAGCTGGTGCCAATCCATGCCAGTTTGTGTTCACTGGTGCAGTCCACCCCAGGTGCCAGCAGTGCCCACCTATGCGAGTCCCTGCCAACCAAGGCAGCCTGTTTTAACTTGTGCCAATCTATGCTCCCCCATGGAAGTATGTGCCCACTCATGCCAGTCCATGTCCACTCACACCAGCGTGTGCCAAACCATGCCATGACAGGTAGTGCCAGGAAGTACTGTCTTTATGCGACCCTGCCAGGCTATGCCCGTCTGTGCTCGCCTGTGCCCAGACGTTTCTGTCAGTGCATACCCGTGTTGGCACGGAGCGGTCTCTGCGTACAGGGATGGTGCCTTCTGGCCTCTCCTTCCTGCCGCTGAGAGGGTGACTCTTGCTCTGTGCCCACCTGGGCAGCCTCCTTGGGGAAAGTGGGGTGGGGACAAGGACTTGCCGGGCAGTCAAGGTTCTTCCCTCCCTGCTGGCCGCCCTCGTCTCCTGGGCACTGGGGAGAGGTGGGCAGTGCAGGGAGCTGGGGAAGCCCTGTTTGGTGTTGGGGTGGGAATAGAAGGCTTAGAAGGCCCTGAGCCTCAGTTTCCCCACCTGTCGGGTGTGTGTGGTATGTCTGAGGCCTGTGGGGCATGTTGGAGAGTGAGCTGGTGGTCCTGTTCTGCACCTTCTCTCCTGCCGGGGACCCCCGCCCCCCCGCCCCCCGCCAGCTGCTCCGAGGACTTGGTAGTGATTTTCCTCCGGCAGTCACTGGGCAGAAGCAGAAATGAAACTGGGCGTGCCCCCAGCGAAACCTGCAGCTTCTTTCCCAATGTGCTGACTCGGCCCTGCGGGGCTGTTTGTGCAACGTGGGGCTCCCATTTGCATCTCCCATTTCTCCTTTATTTTCCTTGAAGCTGCCGCTAGGTTTCGAGAGGGGCCCCCAAAACTCGGGCGCTCTGTTTGGGGCCTTGCGTACCGCCGGGGTGCAGCCGTGCGGCCATGGAATGACGTCCAGTTTGTTGGGAGCCGCGGGAAGGCGTGTCCCCAGCCCTAGCGTTGGGCGGGCGGGGGGTCCCCGAGGGCCTCTAGTCTTCCTTGTGATAGGAGCAGCAGGGCCTGGCGGGCTTCTGTCCCTCCCAGGGGCGAGCCGGGAGCTGACTCCTGCCCGAGGCCTCCCGGGACTGCCCGGCCCTGCGGTGCCCAGTGGGGAGTTCAGTGGCCCGTTCACCTTTGGCTCCTGCAGACTCGTGTGCGGGCACAAGGGACAGATTTCTTGGTTAGAAGAACAGGACAGGTTGGTGCTGGTCGGCCCTTCGCCTTGGGGAGTGGGGAAAGAGGGGCAGGATGGTAATGGTGGTCAGATACTCGGTTGAAGATCCTTGGAAGGACCCGAATGCGTGCTTTCCCCGCCCAAGTTCCAGGTATGAACCCAGGTACCACGTGGTCCCCTGGGTGCTACCAGGAGTGACCCCCGCAGGCCACGTGCTGAGCCACACCGCCGGGTCCCACACCACAAAGGAATAGAAGAAGGTCATCCGGGTCATGGGTTGGGGCGGTGAGTTTTGCTGGACGTGTCCCTATCCCTAAATCCGCCCTCTAGGTGAGAGATTTTCCCGTCAGTCCTGGTGCTGGCCACAGTTCTTGGTGTCCAGCCTGAGATTCTCGGTCCCTGGGCAGCTGCTCGAGGCCGCCGGCGTCCCCCACAGAGGGTGTGTGGGGGGAAAATCTCAGCCACAGTCTCATTTCCACACCCGGTCATTTGGGTGGCATTCCTGTTGTTGCTGCTACTGTTTTGTGTTTGTTTGGTGCTCAGGGCTTGCTCCTGGCTCTGTGCTCAGGGTTTGGGGGATGCTGTGAGGGGCTGGGGCTCGAGCCGGGTTGGCACGTGCCAGGCCAGCACTCTGCCCGCTGTCACCTCCCCGGCCCTGGGTGATTGTCTTTATTGCTGTTGTCTTGGTTGCGGGCCACGCTGTGAGAACTCAGGGGCCACGTCGGGCGTGTGGCTTGAGCTGGGGCGGGGTCGCTGCTGGCCAGCAGGTCTGACCCTACCCCTCAGGTGAGGATGCAGGGGTAGGATGACAGCCAGGCTGGAGTGCTGCCCAGGGCTGGCCTTTCCCCTGGGGCCACGCCCAGGAGGGCCCCACCTTTGCTGGAACGTTCTGCTCTCGCTGTCTTGAAGTTCTCGCAGACTCAACCGTGGGCTTCGTCTTCCTCTCACACTGGGCTCTGCCACACTCAGCCCGGGCCCTCCCTCTGAGTGGCGAGGGGGAGGCCACGCTGGGCAGGGAGGTGACAAAGTGACCTGCCAGGGGCATGGGTGTGCTCGGCTTGGGAGACTGTCGGTAGCACCAGAGCTTGTGATGTGGGCGGTGCTGTCCGTGGGATGGCCACCGGAGGGGCCGACAGGCACCTCTGGCAGGGGGTTCTGTGTGTGCGTGTGTGTGTGTGTTTGTGAGAGAGAGAGAGACAGACAGACAGACAGACAGACAGAAAGACAGAGACAGACAGAGAGACAGAGAGAGAGGGAGACGGAGAGAGAGAGGGAGAGAGGGAGAGAAGAAGAGAGACAGAGAGACAGAGAGGGAGAGAGAGGGAGAGAGAGAGGGAGAGAGGAGAGAGACAGAGAGAGACAGAGAGGGGGAGAGAGAGGGAGAGAGAGAGAGGGAGAGAGGGAGAGAAGAAGAGAGAGAGAGAGGGAGAGGGAGAGAGAGAGGGAGAGAGGAGAGAGACAGAGAGAGACAGAGAGAGGGGGAGAGAGAGAGGGAGAGAGAGACAGAGAGACAGAGATAGGGAGAGAGAGGGAGGGAGAGGGAGAGAGAGAGGGAGAGAGACAGAGATAGGGAGAGAGAGGGAGACAGAGAGAGAGGGAGAGAGAGGGAGAGAGACAGAGAGAGACAGAGAGACAGAGACACAGAGAGAGGGAGAGAGAGGGAGAGGGAGAGAGGTAGAGAGAGACACAGAGGGAGAGAGAGGGAGGGAGAAAGAGGGAGAAAGAGGGAGAAAGAGGGAGAGAGGGAGAGAGAGGGAGAGAGAGCCCAGCCGGGCTCCTTCCCGCCCTGTTCCCGGCGTGTGCCGTGTGTGACGTGCCCTGTGCCCATCCCCAGCTGCTGACCTCGGGCCAGCGGCAGCTGCTGCTGTGTGAGACGCTGACGGAGACGGTGTACGGGGACCGGGGGCAGCTCATCAAGTCCAAGGAGCGCCGGGTCTTCCTCCTCAACGACATGCTGGTCTGTGCCAACATCAACTTCAAGTGAGTGGCCCGGCCGCCCCCAGTGCCAGCTCCCGCCCCTCGCTCTCGGAGCTCTGCCCGCGACCCTGACGTCCCAGGGCCTCAGCCCCTCTGCGAGGCTGGGGCAGCGGCCGGCCTCGGACGCCTCCTTCCCTTCCCGCGTCCGACACTGAGCCCAGATGTTCTTCAGTGTCCAGCCCCGAACCTGCTGCCCGGGCACCGACCGTTTCTCCCCTGGCCCCTGAGCCCCAGATCTTGGCCGCTCTCGGCAGGAGCCTGCACCTCCGGCCTAGTGTCTCCCGCCACCCCCAGCTTGTAGCCGCGCCGAGGGCCGGGCGCCTGCACCGCGGAGGGTCTGGGTGTGAGTCTGCGGCCGCAGGACTCACAGGGCGTCAGGCCTGGCTCAGTGGGAGTTAGAGAGACAGGCTCCTCTCCGGGGAGGGGCGAGACTCGGCATTCGGGGCCAGGGCGGCCTGTTCAGCTCCTGCTCCCCCGCCTTCGCCTTCCTCACCTGGCCACACAGGCCCCCTTGTGGCCCAGCTTGACCCGGTGTTGGTCCACTCATGTGTGATGCACTCACTCACACACACACACACACACAGACCCACTCACACACAGACCCACTCACACACAGACCCACTCACACACACAGACCCACTCACTCACAGACCCACTCACACAGACCCACTCACTCACACAGACCCACTCACACACAGACCCACTCACACACAGACCCCACTCACACACAGACCCACTCACACAGACCCACTCACACACACAGACCCACTCACTCACACAGACCCACTCACACACACAGACCCACTCACTCACACAGACCCACTCACACACAGACCCACTCACTCACACAGACCCACTCACTCACACAGACCCACTCACAGACCCACTCACAGACCCACTCACTCACACAGACCCACTCACTCACACAGACCCACTCACTCACACAGACCCACTCACACACAGACCCACTCACTCACACAGACCCACTCACACACACAGACCCACTCACACACAGACCCACTCACTCACACAGACCCACTCACTCACAGACCCACTCACTCACACAGACCCACTCACACACACAGACCCACTCACACACAGACCCACTCACACACAGACCCACTCACTCACACAGACCCACTCACTCACACAGACCCACTCACTCACTCACACACACACACAGACCCACTCACTCACACAGACCCACTCACTCACACAGACCCACTCACTCACTCACACACACACAGACCCACTCACTCACACAGACCCACTCACACACAGACCCACTCACTCACTCACTCACACACACACAGACCCACTCACTCACACAGACCCACTCACACACAGACCCACTCACTCACACAGACCCACTCACACACACAGACCCACTCACACACAGACCCACTCACACAGACCCACTCACTCACACAGACCCACTCACACACAGAACCACTCACTCACAGACCCACTCACTCACACAGACCCACTCACTCACACAGACCCACTCACACACACAGACCCACTCACACACAGACCCACTCACACACAGACCCACTCACACACACAGACCCACTCACACACAGACCCACTCACACACAGACCCACTCACTCACACAGACCCACTCACACACAGACCCACTCACTCACACAGACTCACTCACACACACACAGACCCACGCACTCACACAGACCCACTCACTCACAGACCCACTCACTCACACAGACCCACTCACACAAACAGACCCACTCACACAAACAGACCCACTCACACACAGACCCACTCACACACAGACCCACTCACACACACAGACCCACTCACACACAGACCCACTCACACACAGACCCACTCACTCACACAGACCCACTCACTCACACAGACCCACTCACTCACAGACCCACTCACTCACACAGACCCACTCACACACACAGACCCACTCACTCACACAGACCCACTCACTCACACAGACCCACTCACTCACACAGACCCACTCACACACACAGACCCACTCACACACACAGACCCACTCACACACAGACCCACTCACTCACACAGACCCACTCACACACACAGACCCACTCACACACAGACCCACTCACACACAGACCCACTCACTCACACAGACCCACTCACACACAGACCCACTCACTCACACAGACTCACTCACACACACACAGACCCACGCACTCACACAGACCCACTCACTCACAGACCCACTCACTCACACAGACCCACTCACACAAACAGACCCACTCACACAAACAGACCCACTCACACACAGACCCACTCACACACAGACCCACTCACACACACAGACCCACTCACACACAGACCCACTCACACACAGACCCACTCACTCACACAGACCCACTCACTCACACAGACCCACTCACTCACAGACCCACTCACTCACACAGACCCACTCACACACACAGACCCACTCACTCACACAGACCCACTCACTCACACAGACCCACTCACTCACACAGACCCACTCACTCACAGACCCACTCACTCACACAGACCCACTCACACATAGACCCACTCACTCACACAGACCCACTCACTCACACAGACCCACTCACTTACTCACACAGACCCACTCACTCACACAGACCCACTCACTCACTCACTCACACAGACCCACTCACTCACACAGACCCATTCACTCACACAGACCCACTCACTCGCACAGACCCACTCACTCACACAAGACCCCCCCCCAAAGACCCACTCACTCCCCCACTGACCCACTCACCCTCACTCACAGACCCACTCACACACAGACCCACTCACACACAGACCTACTCACTCACAGGCTTTCATTCATACCCCTCCTCTCTCTCACTTTATACACCAGCCACACGCTCTCATCCCCACACCCCCCATTCACTCACAGATTGACTCACTCACTCATTCACTCACACACCCATTCACAGGCCTTCGTTCATGGACTTGGGTTCATTTACACATTTCACTCATTATTATGAGAGTATCCTGCCTGCACGCAGAGCCTGGCAAGCTATCCGTGGCACATTGGATATGCCCAAAACAGTAACAAGTCTCACAATGGAGACGTCACTGGTGCCTGCTTGAGCATATTGATGAGCAATGGGACGACAGTGCTACAGTGCTATTATTTTTCTATGCGGTGCTGGGGCTAGAACCCAGGGTTTCTCCATGTGAGGCTGCACTTCACGTCTGAACCACGGCCCCAGCCATACACATGTTCACCCATTCACATACTCGTCCACTCCCATAGTCACACACTCACACACTCACTCACCACTGCAGGCGGCCGTGTGATTTGGAAGTCCTGTTCCGTCCGCGACACCGTGCAGGGGCCGGCCTCTCTGGCTTCCTGTTGCCCAGGGCCCGGCTGGGAAATGTGAGTGGGGCAGCGTGATATGACCTGTGAGTGTCAGTGGCCTTGTCCAGAGTAATGCAGAGTTCCTGGAAGGGCCCCGTGGGACTCAGGGCTCGGCGAGAAGGCCCGAGCTGTGGTCCCTCTGCTCTCCCCTGGTGGGCACCTGTCCACCCCCGCGGCTCCAGCCCCGTGACTGTCGCTCCATCGCAGTAACCACCTTCCTTCCCGTCTCTCTCCCCAGGCCTGCCAACCACAGGTAGGGGCGGGGCGCGGGGGGCCGGGGACTCCTGGCTCTGGACCTGGGGCTGGGGCCTGGTGACGCTTGCGCTCTGGCTGCCCGGCCTTTGTCCCCGACACCCGGTGCTTGGGCTTGGAGGTGCCTGGCTGGGCTGGCGTGCGGAGAGGAGCGGCGGGCGCTCTGGGCCGGGCGGGCGGCCGGGCTGCGGCGGGCGCCCCAGGGCCTCGTCCGCTCTGTCCCGCAGGGGCCAGCTGGAGATCAGCAGCCTGGTGCCGCTGGGGCCCAAGTACGTGGTGAAGTGGAACACGGCGCTGCCCCAGGTGCAGGTGGTGGAGGTGGGCCAGGAGGGCAGCTCCTACGAGAAGGACAACGTGCTCATCCAGCACGCCGGCGCCAAGAAGGCCTCCGCCGCCGGCCAGGCCCAGAGTGAGTCTGTCCGCCCCGCCCGGGTGGTGGCGGGGCAGGAGCGTGGGCATGCGCACACACACACACACACACACACACACACACACCCCACACACACACACTCCACACACACACCACACACACACCACACACACTCCACACACACACACACACCACACACACCACACACACCACACACACACACCCCACACACCCCACACACCCCACACACACACCACACACACACCACACACACACCCCACACACCCCACACACACCACACACACACCACACACACCACACACACCACACACACACCACACACACCACACACCACACACACACCCCACACACCCTCCACACACCACGCCACACACATACCACACACCACACACCACACACACCACACACACACCACACCCCCCCACACACATCCCACACACACCACACACCCCCCCCACACACACCACACCACACACACACCACACACACCACACACACCACACACACACCCCACACACTCCACACACACACACCACACACCACACACACACACCACACACACACACCACACACACCACACACACACCACACACACCACACACCACACACACCACACACACCACACACACCCCACACACCCTCCACACACCACACCACACACATAACACACACCACACACACCACACACCACACACACCACACACACACCACACCCCCCACACACACCACACACACACCACACACACACACACACACACACACACACTCCATTCCCCGGCCCTGCCCTAGCCCTATGCACACACTGACGACCCTGGCCTCCCTCCCTGTGGGTCTTGGTAGGTGTGACTGCCGCCCGTGCCTCAGTGTACCCTCCGTGCAGTGCAGGGGGCTGGGGGAACCCCTGTCCCGGCACTCTCTGGGGCCAGGCTCACGGCTGGCAGGTGCTCCTGGCCACCTGCTCCCTCATCTCGACCTTCAGCTGAGGCTGTGGGCCCGTCAGTTGACGTGGCTGGACCCAAACGACTCAGCCGTGGGCGGGGTCCCGTTGGACCTGGGGCCGCCTGACCCAAGCTTCCCATCGCTCCCCGCCCTGGGTGACCGCAGGCCCCTTCCTCGCCTGTCCTCGTGGGCCATGTCTCCCCCAGGCCTGGCTGCTCCTGCTCCTCACGCGGTGGCTGCCCTGCCCTGGCCCCCAGAGCCACGGGCAGCCCTGGAGGTGCACCTTTATTTTTATTCTTTTTTTTTTTTTTTTTTTTGCTTTTTGGGTCACACCCGGCGATGCACAGGAGTTACTCCTGGCTCTGCACTCAGGAATCACTCCTGGTGCTCAGGGGACCACATGGGATGCTGGGAATCGAACCCGGGTCAGCCGCGTGCAAGGCAAACGCCCTCCCTGATGTGCTACCGCTCCAGGCCCTGATTTATTTTTTTACTTATGACACTGGGACCCCCGTGGGCGTGTTGGAGTCTCTCTCCAGCCTGCCCCGAGCAGGGCTGGGGCGGGGGACCCTGTGGGGGTTGTGCCCCACCCATCCCCTGCCCCAGTGCCAGGCGCTAGCCCTGCCCCAGTCGGCAGGGCCCCCGCTGTGGCCCGTGAAGGTGCCGCCCCTCTCGGGTGCCCCTTCGATGGCGCCTCTGTCAGGGTGCGAGCCTGAGGCTTCCCTGCCGGTCCACTGCCCCTGGGTGAGGTAGGGGTCTGTGAGCACCGATCCCTGGGGCTGAGTTGGGTCTCCGCCCGCACCCACTGTCCCCCCAGACAAGGTGTACCTCGGCCCCCCGCGCCTCTTCCAGGAGCTTCAGGACCTGCAGAAGGACTTGGCTGTGGTGGAGCAGATCACCCTCCTCATCAGCACGCTGCATGGCACCTACCAGGTAGGGCCTGGCGGGCTCGCCAGCGCCCCCTTCTGTCCTCATTCATACACTTCATGGCACCTACCAGGTAGGGCCTGGCGTGCTCGCCGGCGCCCCCTTCTGTCCTCATTCATACACTGCACGGCACCTACCAGGTAGGGCCGGCGGGCTCGCCAGCGCCCCCTTCTGTCCTCATTCGTACACTGCACAGCACCTACCAGGTAGGGCCCGGCATGCTCGCCAGCGCCCCCTTCTGTCCTCATTCATACACTGCACGGCACCTACCAGGTAGGGGCCAGCGGGCTCGCCAGCGCCCCCTTCTGTCCTCATTCATACACTGCACGGCACCTACCAGGTAGGGGCCGGCGGGCTCGCCAGCGCCCTCTTCTGTCCTCATTCATACACTGCACGGCACCTACCAGGTAGGGGCCGGCGGCCTCGCCAGCGCCCCCTTCTGTCTTCATTCATACACTGCATGGCACCTACCAGGTAGGGGCCGGCGGGCTCGCCAGCGCCCTCTTCTGTCCTCATTCATACACTGCACGGCACCTACCAGGTAGGGGCCGGCGGGCTCGCCAGCGCCCTCTTCTGTCCTCATTCATACACTGCACGGCACCTACCAGGTAGGGGCCGGCGGGCTCGCCAGCGCCCCCTTCTGTCTTCATTCATACACTGCATGGCACCTACCAGGTAGGGGCCGGCGGGCTCGCCAGCGCCCTCTTCTGTCCTCATTCATACACTGCACGGCACCTACCAGGTAGGGGCCGGCGGGCTCGCCAGCGCCCTCTTCTGTCCTCATTCATACACTGCACGGCACCTACCAGGTAGGGGCCGGCGGCCTCGCCAGCGCCCCCTTCTGTCTTCATTCATACACTGCATGGCACCTACCAGGTAGGGGCCGGCGGGCTCGCCAGCGCCCTCTTCTGTCCTCATTCATACACTGCACGGCACCTACCAGGTAGGGGCCGGCGGGCTCGCCAGCGCCCTCTTCTGTCCTCATTCATACACTGCACGGCACCTACCAGGTAGGGGCCGGCGGGCTCACCAGCGCCCCCTTCTGTCCTCATTCGTACACTGCATGGCATCTACCAAATATGGCTTCAACGGGCTCACTTGTGATCCCGGGTGTTTAGTGGGTGGCCCCAGGTTTTGCAGGAAGCTCAGGTTCAGGTGAAGGGGGCCTGGCTTCTTGTCTGCCTGGTTGCTCTCGTAGGTTTTGCCCCAGACTGGGACGTGGGAGGAAGATGGGAGGGCATGCCCCAGGGTGGGGAGTCGTCCTTCTGCTGCGTCTGGACGAGGGGTGTAGCCCCCCCGCCCCCTTCCCTGGGGTGTCCGACAGCTTCGGCAGCGGCTGAGGCTTGGCGGGGAGCCAGGAACCGTTGTGTGCCGACCTCACTGACCCCCTCCGCCCTAGAACCTGAACATGACCGTGGCTCAGGACTGGTGCCTGGCCCTGCAAAGGCT
Source organism: Sorex araneus (assembly GCF_027595985.1). Taxonomy (NCBI): domain Eukaryota; kingdom Metazoa; phylum Chordata; class Mammalia; order Eulipotyphla; family Soricidae; genus Sorex; species Sorex araneus. The sequence continues at coordinate 56,205,190 of NC_073306.1, read as the reverse complement.
GATGCGCGTCAAGGAGGAGGAGATCCATTCAGCCAACAAGTGCCGCCTGCGGCTCCTGCTTCCCGGCAAACCCGACAAGTGAGGGAGGGGTCTGGGCAGGGCGGGGGAGGGGCTGTGGAGGGGGCCCTGGGCGGGTCTCCCAGGAGTGGGTCAGCGACCTGATTCCGTGGTGTCCCCCAGCGCGGCTGTGCCGGGGAGCGGCTGTGGGCACCCTGCGAGCTGTGCCCAGCGTGGGTTTGGCACGGAGCAGGTCTCCTCGTGGGGAGGGAGAACGAAGGAGCCAGCGGCCTGTTGGCTCCTTCCCGGCCAAGCCCGGGTCTCGTTCCTCGAGCAGGCGCCTCAGACCCTGGGCTCTAGGTTGGGTTCATGGTGCCGTGTCCGGTTCTGTCCTGTGAAACTGGACCGTCTGTCCCCGGAAACCAGGCCCGGCTCTCCTCTGAGGCCCAGCCCTGCTGCCCAGCACCGGGCTGTGGCCCCCAGGGCTGAGAGGGGGCGCCCAGCGGATACCGTGGGCTGTGCTGGCAGCGGCAGGAAGGGACCTCCTGAGCCTCCCGGGTCTGCCCCGCATCCCCGATCCACGGGGCGTCCCGGCGCACACCTAGTGAGAGGTGCCGCCGGCCGCCGGCCAGGGCTGGGGGCGTGCGTTCAGGGCGGGCATGATGGCAGCACCGCGTCCGGGCATCCGAGGCTCCAGCTCTGCACCCGGCTCTGCCCAGGCCCCTCCCTGTCTGCACCTGACAGGGTCCCGCCCGCCCCTGCCCGGTGCTCAGCCAGGGCAGACCACACGCCCACACCCTCACTTGCTCCCAGGCCTGTGGGCCGAGGGCGGGGCAGGTGCTCCCTGGGGGGCCGGCCTGTCCTGAGTCCCGTGCTTCCTTCACCCCCGGCGCTCTCGCTGCAGGTCCGGGCGCCCCATCAGCTTCATGGTCGTCTTCATCACCCCCAACCCCCTGAGCAAGATCTCCTGGGTCAACAGGCTACACCTGGCCAAGATCGGACTTCGTGAGTGAGAAGCGTGGGGGGTGTGGCCTCGGGGGCCCTGGGCACTGAGAGGGGAGGTCCCGGTGTGTGAGTGTGGACAGGGCGGGCCAGGCGGGCCTGGGGATGGGGTGGGGTTCTGAGTCCCCCCACCAGAGGCCCCCTTCCCTCTCGGAGCCTCAGTTCCCACAGGGATAACATCACGGGTCTCCAGGGTCCCCGCGGGGCAGAGAGTGCAGAGATGGCCTGGGGGAGAGGACGCTGTCCTTCAGCGCGGACGCTCTCCAGCCCTGTGGCTCTGCTGGCAGCCAACAGCGCTTCTCGGGCCTGGTGTGGCCGCAGTGAGCCTGTGGCCGCAGGGGCGGGGGCCAGGGGCCAGGCCTTCGCTCCCCTTCTTCCCATCCGTGCGCCTGCTCGTAGTAGCAGGTGGACTGTGACGTCGGCAGGGCGCCTCTGAGCGTCCAGTGCGCGTCTCTCCATGTCACATGGTCACCCCAGGAGGTGGGCCTGTTGTGGGCCCCGCTCAACAGCCGAGGGGGGCAAGGCCCAGAGCCGGCCTAGCAGGAGGGCAGAGCTCGCCCACGGCCCCGCCCAGCCCCCCGCCCCTCCTTTCCTGGGGTCCTGCATGCGTCTGCCATCCCTCAGGCTGAAGTGACGGCCTTCCTCTTCCGTGTCTGTTTTCTGAGCTCCCGTGCCTTGTTGGTCAGAGCTGGGAGCTGGAGGGAGGAGGCAGGGGGCCTTCTGATTTTCATTTCTGGTGTGATCTCCTCTCTCTTCTTTTATTTTGGGGGGGGGGTTTCGGCCACCCCCAGCTCTGGGCTTCCCCTTGGGCCTGTGCTCAGGGACCCTCATGCGGATCGCGCCCCGCCCAGCCCCCTGCAAGGCAGGTGCCCACCCCGCTGTCCTGCTCCTCTGGCCCCTGGTGTGATCTTCTTAGGGTCTACACTGCTGGCCACAGCAGTCAGTTTCAGAAGCAGGTTCCGTACACGGTTCTCAAACGCATCAGGACCTTCACCCAGGACTTGCAGTGAAGACAGCCCCCCAGCTGCATCTCTGCGGCCGTTCTGGGCTGGGGCAGGGGCTGGAGGGCTGCACTCAGCGTTGCCCTTGGGGTGGGGGATGCAGGCATGGTACAGGGCGTGGGGAGGCGGGGTGACAAGACCGTCACCACTGCCATGAGGGCCTCTGCCTTGCAGTTCGTGAAGCCAGATGGGGAGCTGGGTGCAGTGGTCCAGGCTGAGCATTGGCAGCAGGTGCCAAGGCCCTGTGGCCAGCGGGCGGGGAGGAGGTGGGGGCTTTGGTGGCAGCAGGCACAGAAGCTTCTGTCCAGGCCTCTGCTGGGTATTTCTGGGCGGCCAGGAGGTCTGGAGGGCCGGGTGTGTGGTGAAAGCACTGGACTGTGGTACTGGACTGTGGCCTGAGGGAAGACAAGGTGGCTCGTGCAGCCCCCCCCCGGCCTGCAGGGGGCGCCGTGCAGCCCGGCCGGCGGTTCAGGGCCCTGTTGGGGTACCCGGTGTTGGGGCGTCCCTGGGTTGGGCTGATGACCGTGGCCCGTTCCTGCCTGCCGCGAGCCGCCCAGCCCCTGATTTCCATGCAATTTCACTGCTGCAGAAGTTTTCTTGGAAGGAGAGTCATTTGGAATCTTATTTGAATGCCTGGTCCCCCTGGGGCCTGAATAATTTGTTCCTTTTATTTTGCCTTTTTTTTTTTTAATCTGCAGTGCCTGGTGGGGGCTGGGCCGGGGGTGGATAATGTGAGCCTGTAGGAGCCGGAAGATGTTAAAAACATTTGCTCGCTGAGGACGGCTCCGTCATCGACCTCTCCCCACGCAGTGTGCTGGGGTGGGGTGTGGGGGTGCCTCCAGCAGACCCTCGGCAAGGAGGGGCAGGCATGGGGGTCCCTGGGCAGACAGGGGCTGCGCCTGTGCTCCAAGGGCTGGTCCGTGTGGGTGCGGGGAAGGGCCCTGCTTCTCGGGCGAGGGCCCAGCCCTGCCGCCGGCCAGCCTTGCGCTGGGCGTACCCCATGGAGGCCACGAGGCCGGGAGGGGGAGAGGTGGGCTCCCTCGCGTGGCTCTCGGCATCTAGGAGAAGCGCCTGGGAGGGGGTGTCAGGAGCTCTCGGAGAGGAAGTGCCACCGGGGTCATACACAGGGTTGTGCAGAGGGGGCCCCCGCCCCCGACTCATCCCACGGATAAAGGCTCCCCAGAAAGGGTCACAGGTGGCCAGTCCCGAGAAGGGAGGGGGAAGGCTGTGTGGGGGCCTCCTGTCCCCACACCTGCCCTCCCTGCTGCCCCCCTCGGGGCGCCCCTCCAGCAGTGCCGTGGGACACGTTCCCCTCGCCACGTGTGTGGCTGAGAGGCTCCGTGGCCACTCTGGGTCACGCCCTGAGCCTGTGTTCTCCGTGGCGGCCCCCTCGCCCCTGTTCCCGGGGCTGCTGTCAGGCCCCACGGGTGCAGACAGACAGACAGACAGACAGACAGACAGAGCGGGGCCCTGAACCAGCCTCTGCTCAGTGCCCGCTGGGAACCCCGGCCTTGCCGGCAGGGCTGGTCCCCAGCGTCACTGTCCCGAGCGGGCTCCCAGCTCTCGGCACTCCCGGCGGGTGCCAGGATCCAGCTCCTTTTCCGCCCCACGTTCCCAGCTGCGGGCAGGGAAGGCGCCCCCTGGAAGGACGAGGTCAGATCATTAAAAACAGACGATGATACGTTGGCAGGACTTGATCGGTCGGGGTGTTGGGGAGGGGCTGGGGGCCGTGGGGGCCCCTGCCTGGGGACGTGAGGCCGTAGGGGTGGCCCTCTTTGAGCTCTCACCCCGGCCCTGTGCCCCATGGGCTGGGCCCCTGCCTCCGCTTCCCCAGGAGGGGGCAAGGATGAAATCCCCCCCACGCCTGGAGGCCGTGAGGGTGGCACGAGGCCGAGTGGGGGACAGTCTTGCTGCCTGTGAGGCACAGGGCACACAGGGCCCTTCTCAAGTGCTCGGCTACCCTGCTGATGCCCACCTGGGCCATGGTCGGTTTTCCATTCATGGCTGTGCCAACCAGCGCCACCCCAGCCAGTCAGTGCCAGTCACTGCCAGCTCGTGCCAGGCACTGCTTCCCAGTGCAGGTCCAGCCAGCTCGTGCCCCCTGGTGCCAGGCCATGCCTGTCAGCACCACCCGTGCCAACGAGCACTAGCCCACGCCAAACCATGCCGCTCCGAGCCAGCCCACGTGTGACCCACGCCACCCAGCGCCACCCCTGCCAGCCTGGCAATGCTCTGGCCACCCAGGCCAGCACACGCCATGCAGTGCCAGCCCCTGCCAACCCATGACCAACCACACCAGCCAGTGCTGCAACAGCACTGCCAGTCTGGGCCAGTCTATGCCAACCGCTGCCGGACACACGGGTGCCAGCCCCTGCCAGCTGGTGCCAGCCCTCGCTGGTTTGTGCCAGACCATGCCACAGAGCGACAGCCCATGCCAAGCCATAATGAGTGCCGCTGCCCGTGCTCAACTGTCCAGGCCGCTGCCTGGGTATGCCACTCAACGCTAGGCCATGCCAACCTCTGCTAGCCCATGCCACCCCAGTCCATCTGTGATGGCCCGAGCTGGCTGGGGCCTGCGCTGGCCACAGCTGTCCTGATGCCCAGTCGGGCTATGACCGGCCCTGGGGGCAGAGTCGGGTCTCGTGGGGCCCCTCTGGCCTGTGATGCTGGGGGCGGGGGGCGGTGCAGAGCCCCCGTGGGCGTCGGGTGTGTCTGAGCCTGGCCAGCGGGTACATCAGGGCCTGTGGTTGCCCCCGCGCCTCATGTCACCGCCAGCACGCAGACGGTGCCCCTTTCTCCGGCTGAGGGGGCCCCCAAGATTGTGACTTGAGGTTCGCGCACCTAGAAAGACCCCCTGTTCCGTTCGGGCGCAGAGCTCGAGGCGCCAGGGGCCGGCGTGTCCCCGGGAGGCTGACCTGCGGCGGGCACACCCTTCCCCTCGGTGGCCTTCCTCCTCCTGGCGCTGGGCCCCCACCGCCCCTCACTCAGCTGGGACGTCCCAGTCCCAAGCGTGCGGAAGGCAAGGTCCCCCTGCAGCAGGGCTGGACTCCACCAGCCACAGCAGGAAGGTGGGGATGTCTGTCTGTCTGTCCGTCTGTCTGCCGCCGTTTCAGCTTCACAGATGGAGAACTTGAGTCTCCGGAAACCAGGGTGGCGGGTCATGGTCACTCTAGCGACAACCCCACGCCCAGGGCTTCCTGCCCCCTGCCTGGCCCAAGGCCACAGTCAGGCTTAGAGCCCCAGGCCAGGGACTTCTGTGTTCTGAGGGGCAGGACCGGGCAGCCTGGGCTCCTGGGGCCTCGCAGGGCTCGTGCTCGCCCGCCTGCCCACTCAGGCCTGGGCCCCAGGCCCCGGCCCCGGCCCCACCTCACCTCACCCCTCCTTCCCTCTCCGCAGGGGAGGAGAACCAGCCGGGCTGGCTGTGTCCCGACGAGGATAAGAAGAGCAAAGCCCCGTTCTGGTGCCCGATCCTGGCCTGCTGCATCCCCGCCTTCTCCTCCCGGGCCCTCAGCCTGCAGGTGAGCGGGGCGGGCGCGGGGGAGCCCACCGGAGCCGCCGTGCCCCACTGCAGGCGAGTCAGTGGGGCGTGGGGGCGGGGGGGCCGCCATGGGGCCCAGGAGTGGAAAATTCTCTCATTTTGCTGACAAGTCTCAGTGACCCCATCGGAGGGCGGCCTGACTCCAACGCAGAACCAGGCTGGACGGGGCCCGAGGGGCTGTGCTGGCCGTGGCTGGACCTCGCCGGGGTCACCGGGGAGAGCTGGCCTGTGGCCCCCGAGTCCAACATCCCCTGGTCCGCCTCCCAGCTCCTGTTGGGATCTTTGTCACTTCCCCACCACTGGGTGTGTCTGGACCCGCTTCCTGGTAAGGGAAGTGAGCCCGGCCAGTGTGGACGGACTGAGCCAGGGACCGGAGCCCGCCTCTGCCCCACTCCCGCCCTGCACGCCTCTCCCACGGCACGCAGGGGAGCAGAGACAGAGCAGAGCGCGGCCCCCGCAACAAGGCGGGTGGGCTGCAGGCCCCGCTGGGAGGGGCGGGAGGGACTCTCCAGGCGTCAGTTGTCTGTCCTGTCATTCACTGTCCAGTCACTCGCTGTCCCGTCATTCCCTGTCCATCCATTCACTCTGTCCGCCCATTCACTCTGTCTGTTCTGAGCCCCCGATGAGTGCCGGCCGGGGCCTGAGCTGGACACGGGGTATGACGGGGGCCTGAGCTGGCGTGTGGCGTGGCCCCTTCCCTTGCAGAGTTCCGTCTCCCGGAGGGCCAGGCCTTCCCCTGGCAGGTACAAGGGACTAAGGCGAGAGAACCATAACCGTGTTGGTGGGTGAAAGACGCAGCACCGAGACCACACAGGGTCAGAGGGGCTTCCTGGGGGAGGTGGCGTTTCCACAGAGGGCCGGGGGGAGGCAGGGAGAGGCTCAGCGAGGTAGGAGGGGGACGGTACGGGTGCAGGGCTGCATCCGGTGTGGCGGATCTCAGTCATCGTTGGTCGTGGATTCCCAACCCCCCGTTGTCTTTGATTTTAAAGAGAGGGTGTTAAAATATTTTACTGGGGGGACCCAGCAGTGGGACAGCGGGCAGGGCGCTTGCCTTGCATGCGGCAGCCTGGGTTTGAAACCGGCATCCCCTGTGGTCCACCAGCCCTGCTAGAAGCGATCCCAGAGCACAGAGCCAGGAGTAAATCCTGAGCACCGCTGGGTGGGACCCCAAAACAAAGGACAAAAAAGACCTCCAAAACGTTTTCCTTGATGCGAGTCCTTAAGCGGCCCCCTGCCCTGAAAAGGTGCCCTTGTGGTAAGTGCTCCCCCACCCCGCAGTCCTGGCCCTGGTGGAGGCAGCGGGGGTGGCGGGGGCGTGTCCATGGGGAGTCAGGTCAAGGACGGGGTCCTGGGTGTCCGGCCGGTGGTGGCAGTGGGTGGTGTGTCCCGTGCCAGAGCCTAGCTGTGGGGCTCTGTGAGAGGGACCCGTCTGTCCTCAGCACGGGGCCTGGCGCAGTCAGAGAGCGGGGCAGGCTGCCTCAGGGGGTGGGGTGCCAGCCGGGAGCCCAGCCCCGCTGCTGCCCTCCAGGGGGACCACGGGCACCTGCAGCCTCCTGCCCCCTTCCTGCACGGGGGTCTCTGCTCCCCGATGTTTCCAGGGAACCAGCCCGATTCCTGTCTGTGGTGCTTGGGGGGCCCTGGGGGTGGGGCCCTGAGGGGTGATGGGTCAGATCCACCCTGCCCTGAGGGCAGCCTGCGGGCAAGGCCTATGGCAGGAACCGGGTTTGTGGGGCTCCCGGAAACGGGCCAGGGGCCCCTGAGCAATCAGGGTGATCAGGGCCCTGGCCCAGGAGCACCCTTTCACCCAGGCCCGAGGGCATGGAGCCAGCGCCCCCGCCCCCAGCCACGGGACTCAGCTCCCGGTGTCCTAGGCAGCCTGGCCCCAGGAAGGAGAAGCTGTTGCTCTTTCTCTCGGGGATTCCCAAAGCTCCTCCTCATGGAAGTCCCCCCTCTGTCCCCCAGGGGCCTGGCCTGAGCCCAGCCAGTACCCCCAGGGCCATTGCTTCTAGGTTCCCCGGAGCCCCCCCACCCCCGCTGGAGCCTCCTACACACGGAGGTAGGCCAGGAGGGGGTGGGCCGGGAGGGGGCCCACACTAGGGGGCTGCACTCGCATCTTTATCCACGGACTCTGGACAAGGCTCAGGACCTCATTCAGGGGCACCTGCAGGGCCGGGGGGGAAAGGCCAGGGACAGGCCTGGAGGGGGCAGCTGAGTCCCCCAGATGGGACCTGGTGGTGCTGGGCGCCCCGCAGGGGGTCCACAGGCTCATTTCCAGGGAGGGTCCCTCAGGGCCATCCCGTAGCTGAGAAGCTGCTCTGTGGGGTGTGTGTGTGTGTGGTGTGTGTGTGTGTGTGTGTGTGTGTGTGTGTGTGTCCGTTGCTGTATCTCTGTGTCTCCCCCTGGCCCCTGGAATTCAGAAGCTGCTCTGTGGTGTGTGTGTGTGTGTGTGTGTGTGTGTGTGTGTGTGTGTGTATGTGCTTGTGTGTGTGTGTGTGTGTGTGTGTCTCCGTTGCTGTGTCTCTGTGTCTCCCCCGGTCCCTGGTCGGGAGCGGGGGTGAGTGGGCTGGGGGCCGGTGCTGGGGTGACCCCAGCTGTGCCACAGCAGCCAGGAGCACCCTTTCACCCAGGCCCGAGGGCATGGAGCCAGCGCCCCCGCCCCCAGCCACGGGACTCAGCTCCCGGTGTCCTAGGCAGCCTGGCCCCAGGAAGGAGAAGCTGCTGCTCTTTCTCTCGGGGATTCCCAAAGCTCCTCCTCATGGAAGTCCCCCCTCTGTCCCCCAGGGGCCTGGCCTGAGCCCAGCTCCGGGGCCCACCAGGGAATAGGCTGGAGAATGGCCGAGACCTCTGCCTGCGCTGAGGCGCTTCAAGGCGCCACCCCTGGGCCCCGAGGGGTGGGGGTCCCGCCTGCAGAGGCCCTGCGCTCCAGGCCGCTGAGGGCAGGACACTCTCCTTGGCCCCTGCCCCGTGTGTGGACTCGCCGTCTCCTGCCCTGCCCCCTGCCCTGTGACAGCTGCATGCACAGTGCCCGGGCACCCGTGCAGAAAGCCTGGGGGGGCGGTGGGTGCCCACCTTTAGTGCTCTGCTCCCTAGGACCATCCTGGCGAGGGCCAGGGCCCCGCTTTCGAGACGAGGAGCGGCTTTCCAGGAGCGGTTGGGCTGGTGGGTGGGCTCTCAGTGGTCTGTGCCAGCCCCGTCACTGTCCGGGCCCCCGACTGGCCCCCTCCGGGCCTCGTCCTCCCAAGGGGCCCCATGGGTTTGGCCCCTCAGCGCGCCAACGTCCCAGTTGCCAGGGAGACGTGTGGCCCAGGGCTGTCTGCCACAGGGCGGCCGAGTGAGGGTGCATCCGGCCGGCAGAAAGGCCAGCCCCACCCCCGGCTCCCCCGCGCCTGCAACTTGATGGGGAGCAGGGTAGAGGGTCTCGGGGAGGGACGCCTCGCACTCCAGGCTTTGGGACCCCATTCCCCACCCTGCAGAAGTGGGGCCCCACGTGCCAAAGCCTCATTGTGGAGTCCAGCAGGAGAGAGAGGACATGGGCTGCCTCTGCCTTGCTGTGTGACCCCGAGTCCGTCGTGTTCCCCTCTCCACCCGCCCCACCCACCCCTCCCGTGGGCCCATTCCCGAACTCAGGGGCCTTGAGGTGAGCCCCCGGGCCCCGCTCCCTGGCCCTTGGTGTTGGAGGGTCCAGCAGGACTGGCCGGCGCCAGCAGAGGGCAGCACCAACCCAGCGAAGGTGGCAGAGGCTCCTGGTTCCTCCCGGTTCTGGGCTCCCCGCAAGGCCCAGGGACGGGCCAGACGGCCTCCCACTGACCGCTGTCCTGCCAGACTGACAAGCCTGTGACCAGGCCCTGAGAATCTCTGAGGGGGAGGAGCTGGAGACAGTGTGTCCCCAGGTCCTGCAGTTGGTGCCCCTATCCCCCACCCCCTCGCGCCCCCAGCCTGTACCCACACTTCTGACTCTGGGGGCCGTGCAGGGCTGCGGCGTAGAGGGGAGCAGTGAGGGCTCCCCCACCCCTCGCTCTCCCCCTGTCGCCTGTGGGGACCTGTCACCCTTGGGCAACTCTGCGAGGTCCTCTAGAGGGGGCAGCAGGCTGTCCGGCTCGGAGGCCCCTCCCTGGAGCAGGGCCGCCCGGTGCTTCTCCCCGCACCCCTGTGTTTCCTTCCCGAGTTCTCCCGTCCTGCCCACCTGCCCCTTGGTCTCCTGCTGTGTCCCTCCCCCTTCTCCCCAATTTACACCTTCCTTTAAAAAAAAATCTGTGCCCCTCTTGGACTCAGGAGGGCCATGTGGCCCTTGGCCGAGGAAAACTGGCCTGGAGGGCCATTCAGCCTCCTTTTCACAGAAGGTTCTAGAAGGAGGAAGCAGGGGCTTGAGTGTATTAGCCCTTTCTGTCAGCTGGACGTACCCCCCAACTTGGCCGCCCTGCGGGGGACAGCCCTGGGGAGACAGGGGACCCCTCCCCAGGCCTTGTGGTGTGGCGTTGCCGCCCCTCTGGTGGCTCACACCTGGGTCCTGCTGGCAGAGCTGGGCAGTGCAGGCCCCAGCCGCTGACCCACGCCTGTGCGCCTCTGTCTCTGCAGCTGGGGGCCCTGGTCCACAGTCCTGTCAGCTACCCACTGCTGGGCTTCTCGGCGGTCAGCACCTCTCTTCCACAGGGCTACCTCTGGGTGAGTCGACCCCTCACCCAGGATGGCAGGGAGGGGGCATCTGGGAGCTGATGCTGCCCTCCTTTCCCCTTCCATTGTCCTGCCTACCCATCCCATCTCCCCACCCACCCACTCACCCGTCCATCCATCCACCCATCCATCCATCCACCTGCCCACCCATCCATCCATCCATCCATCCATCCATCTATCCACCTATCCATCCATCCATCCATCCATCCATCCATCCATCCATCCATCCATCCACCCATCTATCCACCTATCCATCCATCCATCCATCCATCCATCCATCCATCCATCCATCCATCCGCCCGTCCGTCCGTCCGTCTGTTCGTCTGTCCATCCATCCACCCACCCACCTATCCATCCATCCACCCATCCATCTACCCATCCATCCACCCATCCATCCACTTATCCATCCATCCACCCACCCACCCGCCCACCCATTCATCCATCCATCCATCACCCATCCACCCATCCATCCACTTATTCATCCATCCATCCATCCGTCCATCTGTCCATCCATCTACCCATCCACCCACCCACCTATCCATCCATCCACCCATCCATCTACCCATCCATCCACTTATCCATCCATCCACCCACCCACCCGCCCACCCATTCATCCATCCATCCATCCATCACCCATCCACCCATCCATCCACTTATTCATCCATCCATCCATCCATCCGTCCATCCATCTACCCATCCACCCACCCACCCACCCATCCATCCACCCATCCACCTATTTACCTATCCATCCATCCTTCTATTCATCCATCTACCCTCCCTCCCTCCCTTAGTGCCCACCATGTGCTAGAAGTTAAGGCAGGGAGCGAGGCTGAGGAGGTCTGAAAGGGAAGAGTAGGAACATTCTCTGTTGTTGAAATCCCCCCACCTCTTCCCCGTGAAAGACAAGGAGATGGTTGACTGGGCCAGTAGTCCAGCCGATTTCCTTAACTGATTTCCTCTGGGCCTGAATTTAACCGATTGCCCAAGTAGCCAGGAGTGAGTGGCCTGCGGGGACAGCAGGGGTGTGGGCCGGAGAGGGGGGCCACGCTCGGGACACCCAGCCCCCCCCCGACGAGGAGAAATGGGGGGGGCAGGGGCTGGGCCCCCTGACGGCTTCTCTGTTTCTCTCCCAGGTCGGGGGCGGGCAGGAGGGCGCGGGGGGCCAGGTGGAGATCTTCTCCCTGAACCGGCCCTCCCCGCGCACGGTCAAGTCCTTCCCGCTGGCCGCCCCCGTGCTGTGCATGGAGTACATTCCCGAGCCAGAGGAGGGCGAGGACGCACACGGGGACCACCAGGACAGCCGGGCGGCCGCCGCCCCCGAGCCCGGGGCCACAGTGCACCCCGCCGTCTGCCTGGGCCTCCAGGATGGCAGGTGGGGTCCTGGGGGGCGGGGGGGGGAGACCAGGGAGCCAGTGTGGGCAGCCCCGGGGCCAGCCTGCGCTTCCAGGAGACAGTGGGGCCGGAGTGGGGTGTAGGCCTGTGGCTGCCAGACTATCCGAGCCCCATGGGCCCCCCACCCGAGGACCTCTGTGACCCCCTTTCCTCTCACCTGCAAAGTGGGGGCTATTTAGATGCCCCTGAGCCAGGGTGGTGAAACCTTCCAGGCCCCCAACGCCTTTGGGGCGTCCCCCATCACGCTCACCACGGCCACCACTGGGGTCCAGATGGCCGTGCCGTGGCCTCTGGGGAGTGGTCTTTCCCGGCGCCCGTGTGGGCGGCCCAGCCTCTCTGGCCCCATCACGGGGGGCGGCTTCCTGTGGTCACGGCTCGCCTGGACTTGGGCCTGCGTCACCCTGAACATCATGGGTGTGTCTGCTCCTCCCCCGGCCCCCACAGCACCCCCAGCCCCCACGGCCCGCCTGGGGAGAGTCCGGGGCGGGGCTGAGGGTCACGCAGGCCTCTCCCCTCCCCCCAGCATCCTGGTCTACAGCAGCGTGGACACGGGCACCCAGTGCCTGGCCAGCGGCAGGAGCCCCGGCCTGCAGCCCGTGCTCTGCCTGCGTCACAGCCCCTTCCACCTGCTCGCCGGCCTGCAGGACGGGACCCTCGCAGCCTACCCTCGGACCAGCGGTGAGCCTGGGAGGGGGAGAGGGGTTGGGGGAGGGGAGAGGCGGGGAGGGCTGGGCAAGGTTGGTGAGCGTCAGACAGGGACATTGGGCTCCAACCGGCTCCTGTTCCAGAGGGGTCTCCAGAGGCAGGCCAGGGGGCACTCAGGTGTGACCCCGGGGCGGTGTGCATTGTGGGTGGGGGTCGCAGGGGCCCTGTGGGGAGTGGGGGGCGGTGCTGGACGCTGCAGAGGGGCAGAGCTGGGAGTCTGGCCTGAGGGACTCGGGGCAGTGATGCGGGTATGGCTGCCCTGGGCAGCGCCCCTGGCAGAGCTGTGAGTGGCCGTCTCTGCCAGCTCTTGAGCCACGGAAGGTGCAGGCTGGGGCAGCTCCCAGCCACGGGGGCAAAGTGCTCGGTGAGCGCAGTTGTCTGCAGCCCCTGCCCGGGGCCGAGACTCTCGCAGGGGACGGGGCGTCCACAGCCCCACGTTGAGTGGTTTGCTGGTGGGGACAGGGCAGACTGGACCCCGGGCCCTTGGGACGGAGGACTGTGGGCTGCAGGCTCCCTGCCGTCTCCGTGGGCCTCCCCCACCCCAGCTCCTGTAACGCTGCGGCACCACTGCCGGCTGCCGGCTTATAAACTGGTATTTGTACTGAGCGGTTTCTTTTTTTTTTTTTTTTTGCCACTTGGCACTGTGTTGGTATTTTTAATTAGCTTTTGATAAGGCATTTATAGTTTTTAATTAAAGGGGGAAGAGGGAGGGGGACATCCCTCTTATCATCAGACAGTGTGTGTGTGTGTGTGTGTGTGTGTGTGTGTGTGTGTTGGGGCGCTCGTCTGCGCACACGGAGAGCAGGTTCTGAGTGGGACAGCCCAGGATTGCTGTGAGCCCTGCCTGACCGCGCGTGCCTCGGACCCTGTCCCGCTGGGTTCCTGACAGGCGGGGGCGGGGGGGGAGCTGGCATTTGCGGAGTGCCACTCAGAGCCGAGCCAGCAGCACCCTCTCGGGCCGAGGCCACTGGCGTGCGGCTCTGCTCCTGGGGACCTCCCGGGAAGGGGCCGCCCCCGGCTGTCCTCCCTCTCCACTGCCCTTGGGCACAGCCCAGGGCACCTGCTGGCTCCTCCGGGCCTGGGTCTGTGTCCCTGTTTCCTTGCTTTTGTTGTGGACCCCGGGTGTCCAGCCCAGGACCTCCTGCGTGCAAGAGTTCGGCCACTGAGCCGCATCCCCGGCCCCGGGGTGCCCCTCGTCATGGGCGCAGGCCGAGTGGGACCCCACTCTAACTGATGATGCCGGCAGCACCCCTATTTCCAAAGCACGGCCCACTCCGAGGTACCCTGGGGGGTCAGGGTCCCAAAGTACAAATCTTTCCGCCTTACTAGGGAACTTGGGGATCTAATCAGGCCTTCAGCTCGGGGTTGGTCAGAACCAGGACGGCCACCGGAGGCCATCGGACCCCATACCCTATATTTTTTGGAGGGGGGACAGGAAGGGGCTCCCCAGAGGCCCGCAGTGAGCGGCTCCCCGGGTCCTGGTTCTGGGTGCGCCTGCGGGGGGTGCTGGAGGGTGGGAGGTGCCACGTTCTCCTTCCCCCTCTGCCCCACAAAGGCACCCCTTTCCCAGAGTGCTGTGTGCCGTGAGTTCAGAGAGCAGCGGGACCGAGGTCACCCCTGCCTGGCCAAGGGCATTGTGCACAGAGGGGGACAGGAGGGGCTGTGTGACCCACAAGATGCTGGGCCCCCCGCCTGGTGCCTAGGGTGGAGCCCACCTGATGAAGCAGCTTGGGGGTGGGGGGAGGCCGGGGACAGGGCACCGGGCAGGTCAGCTGAGACCAGAGCACAGCTGAGACCAGACCAGGGAACGGAGTTCTCAGCAGGGGGACCAGCATATGCGAAGGCCTGGAGGCAGGAGGGGACCTGGCCAGCCACTAGGGGGCCCCAGTGAGGCTGGAGTGTGGGGCGCAGACGAGGTGGACGCCGTGTTGCCGTGAGGGTGTCCAGCTGTTTGGGTGCTTCCCGAGGCGGGACGAGAAGCCGGGTGGGCTCCGGGCCCCACGCCTGCGGGGGTGGTACTGGGGTGAGGCGTGGCGGGTGCCCCCGGCACTGGGGGCTGGTCTCGGCCCATCCAGTCGTGTCCTGTGGCTACAGGACCTGCGCTTTCCCACCCCTGCCCACCGTGGTGGGTTTCTGGAGGGGCCTCCGGGTGGTGCTCAGGAGGTCCGAGGACCCTTTCCCAGGACCCTCAGCCAAGCCGGCTGGCGGCTCAGGGCCAGGGCCCGAGGAGGTAGGCGCAGAGAGGCTCCGAGCACTGCCGGTGTGACCCCTCCCCCACCGGGAGAATCGTGCGTGGAGGGCGTGAGAAGAGAGCCCCCGGAGGGCACTCTGGTGTGGGCACGTGTGCCGGGCCCCTGCCCAGGGTCCTTGGGCACCCGGCACTGCTGCTGTTATTAAACAAGCAGAGCGGCCCGGTAGGTAGGTGAGGCGGGGCCGGTGCTCGTGGCCCTCTGGGTATTTAGACCTGGCCCCTAGCCCAGGAACGTGCAGGGGCACTGCTGGCCTCTGCCGTGCCACCGTGGGTCTTTGCTCCATTTTTGGGGTGTGTTCCCAGCACCCCGGCAGCCTCCTTTCCCAGGCTGGTGACCGCTGCCGCCTTATCTACTACCCAAGTGGCCATGTCCGGCTCTGGGTCACAGGCACTACTCACATATGACCACTGGGGGGCGCCAGGAGGAAGCCGTACAGTTTTCAGGCTCTTGCCTCCTGGCTGGGGGTCAGCGTCCCTCGTGGAGGCCCCCTTGCTTTGTGGTCATTCTGCCTTCCTGGGTCACGACCCTGGACACTCTTGGAACCAGAGAGACACAGGGGCTGGTGTCGGGGGGTGGACGAGGCCCAGGGTCGCCGAGTTCAACAGCCCCTGGAGGCCTCGAGCAAGTTCCCAGCCAGCACCGTGGGCGGGTGAGACGGGACAGTGGCCCCTGGTGAGCCGGGCGCCTTCTTGCCGTGTGACCCCGCTGGCAGCTGAGACCGAGGGGGGCCGGGGCTCACGCAGACACACTGTGGTGGCCAGGATGGGGTTCCGGGGCCACGAGCAGAGCCTCATGGGGGGGTAGGGTCACACAGCACCCCCAGACTCCCTCTGGGTCCCTGCAGCACCCGGCCAGGTGGGGGCGCTCCCAGGCACCCGCCCCACAGGGCCGGAACCTGGGGCAGAGAGGGGCAGCCGTTGGTCCAGGCTGATGCAGCCCTTTACGTCCAGGTCCAGCCAGCCAGCTTCCCAAGCACGCACCGTGTCCACGGGGTGGGAAGGGCTGGCCATGAGCTGGCCATGTGTTTGCAGGGGCCCGGTGGGGGATCACCAGTCCTCAGCTTCTGACAGAGCCAAGAGACAGCCTGATTCCTAGATTTTTTTTTTTTTAAATCATCATCATCATCATTATTTTATCTGGGGCCACATAGCATAGTACTGCAGTACCAGGAGCTCAGGTGCTCAGTACTCCTGGCTCAGGGCTTGGGGCCACTCCCAGTGGTGCCGGGGGTCAGAGCCCGGGAGCTGCCCCCCCCCCCCACCCCAGCCAGGGTGGTGGCTGCACGTGAACCTGGTGGCTCTGGCACTTGCAGATGGTGGGACCCACCCTCGGCTGGTTCTGGCTGGGTCCTCTTCATGCCCCTCCCAGCAGTCCCCCTCTTCCTCTCCCCTGCACTTGGGTGGGGGCCCTGCCCTGGGAGATGGAGCCCCTTAGTCTGCTCCCAGTCCCGGCCACTTCCCAGGCCAGGCCCGTCCCCATGGGCACTGCCGACCAGGGCTCCCCTGGGCTCCTGGGTGCCGTTGGTCCAGGGAAAGCCTCAGTGACAGTGCTCGTGTGCCAGGACACTTCCCGGCTTTGTGGAGGGCAGGGAGGATGCGGTCAGGGCCAGGCGCCGGGGCCTGTCCTGAGTCCAGGGAGGCCCTGGGGTCTGGGGGCAGATGAGCTGCCTCCTGCTCCTTCCCTGTCCCCTGGTGCCAGAAGGGCGTCTGGGTGCTGGTGGGCGGGCAGAGAGGGCGAGTGGGCGAGAGGACGGAAGGTGGGAGGTGGCAGCCCAGTCGACCGCGGCCTCCACTCACTCCTCGGCCCTGGACACTGCACCGCCCCTTGCAGAGGGGAGACTGAGGTCTCGAGGAGGTAGCAGCACACTCACTTGAGTCCTCAGTGGCCAGCAGGAAGAGTCGGGAGAGGGTCAGCCCGTGGCAGGGCCCAGCAGGATACCGCCTTTTCCAGGAAGCCTCCCTGGGTGTGCCCCCACTCCCAAGCAGGGTGGGTTTCTTCCTTCTCCACTTCCCTCAGAACGCCCCCCTGCATCCATCACTGGTGCTTGGTACCCCGTGCCGTCACTGCCCGGTTAGCACAGGACTCGCCCGGCCCTCCACTCTGCTGGCAGGCTGGGTCTGACGCGTCTCTGCCTGGCCAGCACGGGTGGGGCCAGTGAGCAGGAGGAGGGAGGGGCGGTCGACTGGGGCCCCCTGCTGACCATCCCTGCCCCCTTGCTCTCCCCTCAGGCGGCGTCCCCTGGGACCTGGAGAGCCCCCCCATGTGCCTGACGGTGGGCCCGGGGCCCATCCGCTCTCTGCTGAGCCTGGAGGACGCGGTGTGGGCCAGCTGCGGGCCCCGCGTCACCGTGCTGGACGCCGCCAGCCTGCAGACCCAGGTACTGCCCCTTTGGTCCCCGTGTCTCTGCCCCTCGGTCCCCGTGTCTCTGTCCCGCTGACCCCGCATCTCTGCCCCTTTGGTCCCCGTGTCTCTGCCCTGCTGGTCCCTGTGTCTCTATCTCGCTGGTCCCAGTGTCTCTGTCCTGCTGGTCCCCGTGTCTCTGTCTCTGTCTCGCTGCTCCCTGTGTCTCTGTCCCACTGGTCCCTGTGTCTCCCCCACTGGTCCCCGTGTCTCTGCCCTGCTGGTCCCTGTGTCTCTGTCTCGCTGGTCCCCGTGTCTCTGCCCCACTGGTCCCCATGTCTCTGTCCCGCTGGTCTCTGTGTCTCTGTCCCTATCTCGCTGCTCCCTGTGTCTTTGCCCCACTGGTCCCCGTGACTCTGTCCCGCTGGTCCCTGTGTCTCTCCCCACTGGTCCCCGTGTCTCTGCCCTTGGGGCAGGCGCAGGGCTCACTGGCGAGGGCGGGTCTGTCTCCCAGTGTCCTGCGGGCAGGCAGGGGCGCTGTCCTCCTGCACCCGGCCTGCCTGGGAGACACAGGTGTGCACGGTGCCGCCCTGCTCGCTCCTGAGGCCGGGAGGGAGCGCAGCTGGGGGCTGGCCCTGCCCTGTCCCCGCCCTCACACCTGTCCTGTAGGGACCCCGGCTCCCGTCCTGCCTCCCGCACCCTGGCTGCCCCGCTGGCTTGCCAGGCCCCAGGTGGGGTTGGCGCCTTTGTGTCCCTGATTGATTTGGACGGTGGATGCAGCGGGGAGGCCTGGTCGGGGCCCCACGTCGCCCTTCCCAGCCTGGGGTCCAGGGGGTCTTCCCTGCAACCTGCACCCTGCCAAGGGCCTCTCCTCATGGCCTCCGCGGAGGAAGGTCGTCAGGGGCCTGGGGCCACCGGCATCAGTACTCTAGTGGCACAGAAGCAACACCCCCCTCCCGCCATGTTCCAAACACAGCCCAGTGCCCACCTGCCCCCATGGGCTCCTGAGGGCAGTGGGGTGAGAAAGCAGCTCCCAGCCTGCGAGAGACATGGCTTGTGTTCTCCATGCGGGATGGTGTCTGATGGGGGGGGCACGGCCTGTGTTCTCCATGTGGAAGGATGTCTGATGGGGGAGGCACGGCCTGTGTTCTTCATACGGGAGGGTGTCTGATAGGAGAGGCATGGCTGTGCTCTTCGTGTGGAGGGTGTCTGATGGGTGAGGCACATCCCCTGTTCTCCACATGGAAGGTGGTCTGATGGGGGAGGCACATCCCTTGTTCTCCATGTGGAGGGTGTCTGATGTGGGAGGCACATCCCCTGTTCTCCATGTGGAGGGTGGTCTGATGGGGGAGGCACATCCCCTTCTGTCCACGTGGAGGGTGTCTGATGGGGGAGGCACATCCCCTATTCTACACATGGAGGGTGGTCTGATGGGGGAAGCATATCCCTTGTTCTCCATATGGAGGGTGTCTGATGGGGGAGGCATGTCCGCTGCTCTCCACGTGGAGGGTGTCTGATGGGGGAGGCACGGCCTGTGTTCTCTATGCGGGAGGGTGAGGCCTCACTGGACAGTGCTGGGGTGGTGGGTGCAGTGGCCGTGGCCAGGGTGGGTCCATGTTGCCTTGGAGGAAGAGTCTTCCGAGAGAAGCTCTGGAGGAGCCACCAGACCCAGGAGCCGCCGGCCTGGAGGAGAGGATCCTGGTGGACAGTGGAGGGGGATGGGCAACCTGTCACAAGAGGGGCCCTACCCCTGTCCTGGCCATGGCCCTGGGCGTCCTGACGGGCCTGCTCCCTTAGAGGTGAATGTTTCTGCCCTCGGTACCCCAGCCACAGGGACCCCGCTTCACGGTGACCCCTTGGAAAAGTCTGTTGGCCTTCCCGGGCCCGGTCACTCGCCCGCGAGTCAGGGCAGGGCGGGGTGGGCACGGACGTGGGGACATAGGGAGGCTGCTTCCCGCTCGCTCAGCCACGCCGGTCAACAGGGAGGCCTTCCTGGGCGCGGGGACAGGCCGAGAGAGGGAGGACGGGGCGCTGCCCGCTGGCCGCAGTGCAGTCCTGCCAGCCCTAGCTCTCGGCCCTGGCCAGGGGTCCCGACCCCGGCAGCCAGCAGGCGCCAGGAGGCCCCGGTGCTCGGGGCTTGGTTCTCTGGCCCAGTGCCTAAGCAGGGGCTCTGTCTGAGAGGCCTTGCTCCGGCCCTGCCCCGTGCAGGGGGCGCTGGTCTCCTGGGGAGGTGAGGCAGAGCGTGTCGGGGTCCGAGGCCAGAGACGGGAAGCCTGGATGTGCTGCGTGGGCGGGCGGCGCCCTGCACGGTGAACGAAGCTGCTGGCTGCAGGGGAAGCTGCCGCCTGGGCTCAGGGTCTGCTGCGGCTAGTGACCGCCTGGCCGGCGGCTGCAGGAGCAGCAGGAGGCGGGAAGCTGGGCCGCACAGGGGCATCTGCTGGACTCCGAGGCTTGTGGCCTGGAGGGGGGGAGGGGCAGCTCTGCTCCGCAGGGCCCCAGGCTCACTCCCGAGAAGCCCCTTACCTGCCCTGGGGCGGGGGAGGGGCAGAGCTCCTCAGGGCCGGCTGTGCCCCAGCCTGGGTGGGGAGGGGGAGGGGGTGGGGGAGGGAGGGGGCAGCCCGGCTGGGATTTGTTCACACTCGGGAACCTTTCCTGAATTCTCCCACCGCCGGCAAGGAACAGCATCCGGTGAGAGTAAGTCACGGGAAGCAGCACCGGGTTCCGTGAGTGCTCAGTGCTGGGCTCGAGCACGTGGCAGAATTAACCCGCTTCAGGATGCGGTGGCCTGAGGAGGTGACCGCCTTTAGTCCTGCCCCAGCGCTGCCAAGGTCGAGGGTCGTCCCCGAGGCCACCCCAGTGGGAGGCCGGGAGGTTTGTCCTGTGCCCTAACCTGGGGTGCCCGCCTGGTTCTGCGCCCGGTGGGGAGGGGCTGGCACACAGGGGTCCCGGGGCAGGCCCCTCATGCCCCCTCAGCCCTGTGGCAGCAGCCCAGAGGCCCCTCGGACCACCTGCCCTGTGGCTGGGGGGGGGTACGGGCACAGTACTTGGGGATGGCCCCTCCACCCCCTGGGCACTATTTGGGGGCCCAGCCCCGCTGGCCGACCCGGTGCTCCAGGCTGGGGCCTCTCCTGTCACCTCTGTCCCCCGGGTCAGGCTGTGGTCAGGCGCGGGTTGTGGTATCAGAGGTCGGAGCCTGGGGTCCCGGGTGGGAGAGCTGTGGGGGCGCCCAAACCTGGGCCCTGGGGAGCCAGACACACAGGGCGTCGGGCCTGCCGCGGGCGTGGGGCCGGGAGGTGGTTGGAGGTCGGGGCGGTTGAGTTTGGGGTGCAGGGAGAGAGGAGGTGGGGACACCCCAGGGGTGCAGGTGCGGGGGGGGGGCGGGGGGGGCAGCGCCTGAGAGGGCCACCCTGGGCTGCCTCCCTTAGACCCCCCGGGGCCCTGCCGGCCTCCGTGCCGTGCGGGGGCCCGGCCTGTGTCCCGCCCTGGTCTGCTTCCGTCTGGATTTGCTGCTTGCCCGCCAGCTGCTTCCTGAGCCCCTTGATCGCCGCGGAGGCAGGCGGAGGCGAGGCCCGTTAAATAATAATGCGGCTCACCAGGGCCTGTGTCAACACCGCATCCTCCGTGTTCATTATCTAGATCGCCACCTTCAAAGTCTAATCCAGTCGTCTGGAGTTCATTTTAACCAGAGCGCTGGAGGGGGACGCCCGCTGCGGGATGATGGTTGCATCTTAATTTAAAGAAACTTCCCGGGACGGCGGGCCGCTGCGCTCTGCCCAGTCGGGGCCTTCCAGCTGCGATCACGGGGCGACAGGGGCAGCTGGGAGTGCGGGACACTGGCAGGGAGGGGCGGGGGTCCTGGAGGTGGGGGTGGGGCGGAGCGGCGGGTACAGGGCAGTGGGAACCAGCAGCCAGGCGTGGACACAGGCCGTCACCCTCCTCGGGGCCCAGCCCCACGGCCTCTCTGTGGTCTCAGGGTCCGCCCAGCCCCCTCCTCCCCGAGTCAGAGGAACCCACCCGGGCTCAGCTCCTGCGGACTGCGCCCCCTGGCTGCCGTGTGTCCTTGGAGTCGCCGCCACTGTGGAGCTGAGCTCAGGACAGTGTCCCCTTCCTGTTGAGCGTGGGCCCAGCCCTGCGCCCCCTGCTGGCCGCCCGGGGGAGGCGCCCCAGCCCTGTCTGTCGTGGGCCGCAGGGTGGCGAGGGCGGGAGGGTGCTGGGCCCCTACATCTTTTTAGTTTTTTTTTCCCTTTTCTGGGAAGAAGGTGAGGATGCGGACCCCCGGGCACTGGGGTCCCTGGGGAAATGTCACGGGAGGGCCTGAGAGAAGCTCCAGAGCTGCTGCGTTGGTCTGGCCCCTGGGGGCCGCTGCGGGCTGTGTGATCCAGGCAGCGTCCCCCACCTGGGTCCCCTGCCTGTGACCTGTCCCCCCGCCCCACCTCCCCCACAGCAGCCCCGCCAAGGGGTTCCCACCCCCCTACCAGAAAGTGCCAGAACACAGGGTAAGCTGAGTCCAGGCTTGGGTACCAGGCCTGCCTTCCACCCCGAGGGGCTCCGGTGCGGGTTAATTGGGGGTGACTCTGCTGGTAAAATTCCAGCCCCCCCCCCCCCCCCGCCTCGTGCCGTGTGTCCCAGCTGGCCAGCGGGCAGCACTGTGACCGGGAGCACGGTGGGCTAGTTCCCTGGCTCCCATAGCGTCCCCTGTGCCCAGAGTGGCCTGGAGCAGTCTGGACAGTCCCGGGGGTGGGGGTGGGGGCGGCCGTGGCCAGCGGGAGTGGCCAGTGGAGGGCTGGAGGGAGCTTGCGGGTGCATCCCGGGGCCTGACACCCGGCCCCCCTCGCCCCCTCCAGAGCGTCCTCTCAGGAAGCGTGGCCGCAAAGGCACTTCCCTGGGCCCTCAGATTCGCGCCTGCCCGTCGCCACCCTTAACTCGAACGTTTAGTGCCCAAACTTCGTTTGCATGTATTAGCTGTTGTAAATCTATCATAACAGTGTGACGCGGCATGAATAATGCATCGCGGGGCTGTATTAGTTTTCTGTCTCCTATCTTATTTATGACACGAAACGGGTGGGAATTTGCAAAAGCGAAATCCAGGCGCGGGGCATCTTGGGTAATAGTATGCAAATTGGCGCGTGGGCGGGCCGGTGTGCTGTCCCCGTGGTCCCATGCTCGGCCTCGGGGTGCAGGGAGCCGCCCAGCGGGGCTCCCCGCGGGCACCTACGGGCCAGGGTGCACATTCCTGCCCCCCCCCCCCCCAGTACCTCAGTTCAGCCGGTGTGGCTTGATTTTTTTTTTAAATATGCATGTCATTGTCGCCATCCCAGTATCATTATTATTACTGGTGAAGCAAGGTAGTTTTTACTGAAACTTACTTAGACAGACGTGAGTGGAGAGAAAGAGAAGTAGGTGCTTTAGAGAGAGAGCACGGGCGTCTCCCGAGTGGAACTGGGTCACGGAAGGAGCACCGGGGATTTTTCAAATGGCAACTGACCAGCCGGGACGGCAGTCACTGTGTGGCCATGGGCCGGGCTGGCGGCCTCCGCCTCCTGCCCTGTAACACAGGCCCAGCAACCTCAGGGCAGGGGGCGGCCCATGGGCAGAACCCACCTCCTCTTCCTCCTGGTCCAGCCTCTTCACCCCTGCTGGTGCCGCCGAGGGAACGGGAGGGAGGGTTCCCACTCCCCCAGCTCTCCCAGTGGGGGTCTCCTGGTGAGCTGGGGGGTCTGGGAAGGGGGGTGAGTGCCTGGAACTTCTCCACTCTGCCACCCCGTCAGGGCACCCTGGGACCCGCCGCCTCGGGAGCTGGGCGGCCACCCAGGGCCAGTCCCGCCCCCGTGTGCTCAGACACGTGGCTGCTGGAGGGTCTTCCCATAACACGCTCCGCCGCCTGCTCCTGCGTCAGAGCCGTCCAGGCTGCTCCTCCCTGGTGCTTCCTGGGCCCGGCCCCTACCCTCATGGATGCACCGCCTGGCGTGGGGGAGGTGGGTGGTACGTGAGGGTGGGCGGGGGCCGCCCCCAGCCCCAGGTACAGCACTCCCCACTCATGCCAGAGTCTGTTCTCGGCACCTGGTGATGGCTCTAGCACAGCCCCCGTGCTGGTGGTCTGATTAACACCCTTTAGAAGTTGGGGAAACTGAGGCAGGGAGAGGTGGGGCTGCCCCCCCTGGCCTCACCCTTTTTCCAGAGTGGGAAATGGGCACCATGAACCACTTTGTACCCTGGCCTCACCTCTCCAAGCCTCGGTTTCCCCTCTGATGGGAGGTGCAGAGGGGTCCGTGAGGGTGGCCGGCATGCGAGGAGACCCCCGAGCCACAGTGAACGCCCCACCCAGGCGTGCCCAGGGACTGTCTCTGCCGGGGGCTACACGGTCGCTGGCTGGGGCCTGCCCACGTCTGCCGCAGGGCAGGGATCTGGGCGGGGGGACGCTTACAGCGCGGGCACCGGGACTGGCAACGCTACGCTGGCTCTGGTAATGGAAGAAACAGAAGGAAATTAAAAGGGGCTAATGAGGGGGTGTCAGCAGCCCCCACTCGAGATGTGCCCTCCGCCCCGCCTCCCCGCACGGCCGGGCGCTCGCCAGGAGTTCACTGCTTCCCAGAGGCCAGCTGCCGCCGGGCGCTGCGGGCTGCCCTCCACAGGACACTGCCGTGTGCCCGAGTGCCCGGGCCGGGCGGGTAGTCTGCCGTGTCCGGGGTGATCATCGACCGGTGGGCCAGTGTGGAGGTGGTTCATGCTGGGAGGGTCCGGGGGCGGCTTTCGAACTTCCCTGAGGTGCTGGCAAAACCTTGGGAGCGTTTTTCTAGAGCAGGACCACCAAAGACACCACATTCCACCCGGCTGTTCCACGCGGGCTATCGCTCAAAGCTGGCGGGGACAAGCGTCCTGCTCCCTGCTAAGTCCCCAGGGGTACCCCCCCAGAATTGCCTGTTGCACAAGAATGATCTCACCTCCACTTGGCTGAGCCCAAAGCTGGCTTACTGGGAAGAGGGGGAGGGACAGCAGTGGGGGGTGGCCCCTCACCCCAGCCTCCCACCCTGCCTCACCACTCAGAGCACCGTCTGCCCCTCCCTCTTCCCCGCCACCCCCTTCCACCGCCCACTCCCCTCCCCTCTACCCACCATCCCTCGAAGGCCTGCTGGGCCCTGCGCTCTCAGCAGCTTTGTTTCTACGGGGGTCTCGCTGGGGCAGTCTGGGCCGTGGGGGTCCCCTGCGTCAGCTTCCCCCCACCCCCATCTCAGCCAGTTTTGCAGCCGTGAGCTGGCAGTGGGGACCAGAGGAGGGACGTGTGTCCACAGCCTCCCCGGCACTTGGTGGGGAGTGTGGCCTCTGGGGCTCAGCCCCCAGTCGTGGGTTTCTTGAGGCTTTCATGCCCCCTCCCCCTGGAAGGCCCAGCGCACAGTAGGTGCGCAGGGAGCTGACCCTTGGCCAGCAGCCCTGGGCGGGGCCATGGCAGCACTCGCCCAACCCCCTTCCCCAAGGCTTCCTTCCGGCTCAGTGTCCTCTGAGCTGCGTCCTGGGAAAGGGTGGGAGCCCGGCCTGGCCACGGGGCGTCCCCTGGAGGCATGTCGGTGTATGATGAGTGTCAGCAGCCTGGCCCCGGGGCAGATGGAGGGGACCCGAGCTGTGTGGAGGGTGGGGCGCGCATGCCCTGCCTCTCCCCAGCCCCTGGGGTGCCCCACTGGGTACCCCATGGCACCCCACTGACCTGGAGGAGGAGGGGCAGCCACGGCCCCGGTGGAGACCCGCGGGGCCACACGGAGCCTCCCCATGAATTTCCAGCCCCTGGGGTCAGACTCCGCACAGGGCAGGGTGCTCAGGGCCAGCCGGAGAACAGAGCCCGTAGCCTGCCGGTGCCCCCAGCGAGGGGCATGTCCTCGGTGAGCACTCGGGTGTCACCGGCTGCTCGTGCTCTGCGGGCCCCCAGGGCCCCCACGGCCCCTCTTTTGCCCGAGCCCTGCACTGGGACCAGAGGCAGTCCTATACCACCTGGCCTTGTCCAGGGCACCCAGGACCTCCGGCCAGCACCTGCCCACCCCACCCTGGCCCATGTTCTCAGGCAGGGGCGGGGCCCTGTGCTGTCCTGCACTTGGACCCTGCGCGGACCTCGCCCACTTCACCCGGGGCGGGGCAGACTGGCACAGGCCTGGGCAGAGGCCCCCTTGTCATGCCGCTGGGGAAATAAGTCTGAATTTCCGCCCCGACTTCTCTTCTAATGAGATTCTCCCGGCAGCGGGGCGGGCGGGCTGATAGCAGGCTCGGTGCGGCTGCCCGGAGCCCCCAGCCTCTGGGGCAGAGAATCGACTTCTGACCCTGCCCCAGGCCTGGGTCGGAGCCACCACCGCTGCTGCCAGAAAGTGGGAGGGGACGATGGGGGTGCAGGGGGCTTGTTACACTCGCTGCCTGGGTCTGCATGGGGCTGTGGGTGCTGGCTTTGGGGGTCTGCAGAGGAAGTGCGCTGGGGCCCCGGGTCCCTCTTGCTGCCCCACCTGCTGGTTGGTGGCTCTGTGTGGAGTCCCAGGGACTCGGTTTCTCCCCTGTGATTGTGACTGGGGTGGGCTCTCTGGCGGAGCCCCTCAGTGTGGACCCGTGTTCTCCAGCGCTCGGGCCTTCAGGGAGGCCCTCTGGGGGTAGGCTGTCCTTAACCCCCACCCCAGGGGGGTTCTGGAAGACCTGCTGCCCTCAGTGAGAATTGGAAGCCTGAGCTGCAGTGGATTTGGGGGTGCTGCGAGGCCAGAGAGATGAAAGTACGGACTCCCCCTGCACTGCAGGGCCCCACCCCGTGCCTGTGCTGGCTGTAGGCTGAGCCCCTCCGGCTCACTGGGGTGGGGCGGGGTGGGGGTGCACCCTGAGCCTGACAGAGGAGCCGGGCAGGAGGGGTGCAGCATGGGGGCTGTTCACGTGAGGTCAGGGGCAAAGACAGCCTCCCCTCACCCCATCCCAACTGTGGTGGGTGCAAAACCCCTGACCTCTGGTCTCCTCTTTCTGGGGGGAAAAAAAAAGATCAAAATTAGACAGACACCTGCCAAAAACCGGAATCCACTAGTATGGAGTGAACGCCTTGTCCTCAAATGCCCGCCCTTCCCACTACCTGTCCCTGACTGTTTCTGGGAGAAAATGCTGCCACCGGGCGGGTTTTACCCTCCTGCCACTTCCCAGGCCCCTGATGTGTCTGCCCTGCCTCTCCGTAACCCCCTTGCGGCCATCTGTGCTGTTCCCCATCTGGCTGCGTTGTCCTTGGCCCGCCCTGGCGACCTCCGATCACTTCCAAGCACCCAGAGCTCCTTCGGGCACCCCCAACCCCGGGGCCCTGCAGTGGGCCGGGCTAGAAGGCTTTGCACAGACGGGGTAGTTAGTGGGCGCAGGAGGCCCACTAGCGCCCCCCGGGCAGGGCCCCCGCCCCGCACCCACAGGCTGCCCTCCCCCGCTCTGTGCCACAGCAAAGCTTCGAGGCGCACCAGGACGAGGCGGTGAGCGTGACGCACATGGTGAAGGCGGGCAGCGGCGTCTGGATGGCCTTCTCGGCCGGCCCCTCCATCCGCCTCTTCCACACGGAGACGCTCGAGCACCTGCAGGAGATCAGCATCGCCACCAGGACCACCTTCCTCCTGCCAGGTGAGGGGGCGCCGGGAAGCTCAGACCGGGCCCGGCCCAGCCCTGCTGGCCGTCGCCACGCTCGCTCCGTCCCTGTCATCCCGGACCCAGGCGGGCGGGCTGGGGCGCGGGCTGCAGTCGCGCTCCTTGTCTGTGCTCTGACCGCGCGGCTCTCGGCTCTGGGGTCTGTGCTCTTACCTCTCGGCTCTCGGCTCTGGGGTCTGTGCTCTGACCGCATGGCTCGCGGCTCTGGGGTCCGTGCGGGCCTCCCCGGGGTGTGCAGGGCCAGCAGCTCTGTCCTGATGCTGGTGTCCAGCCTCTTCCTCTTCACCAGCCTCTTCACACACAGTCCTCCCTGCCCTCGCCGCAGCTGCACCCCGGTGCCCCCAGCTCCTGCAGGGCCCCCCCCAACATCAGTGTCTTCCTGCCCCTCCGGGGATGTGCCGGAGCCAGCCTCTGCCACCTCGGCCCTGGGCCCAGGCCCGGGACACAGTTGCTGTTCCCAGCCACCCCCCCACCCCCCCGCCACCCCGGGCTACTGCCCTGGCCTCCTTCCCCATCAGCCACACCACAAGGAGAAGTCAGGGCATCCAGCCTCACAGCCAGGGGGTGGGGGTGGGGTGGGGGTCATCGTCCCAGACCCTCCCTGCCCCGTGCCCTGGTGGGAGAACCACCCAGCAGGGTTTCCAGTTCTTTATTAGAGATATTTTTAAAAGGGCTTTTTAAGTCTTTTTCTTCTCCCTCCACATCCCCACCCTCTCCCCCCCCCCTCGCCCATGAAATAATTGCTTAATTAGTAATAAATTTGCTCCTCCTCTAAGTGTGGATTGTTTTAAAGGGCGTGTTAAAAATTTATCACGCTTCCTTTTCCTGACCCCATTCTTCGACTCCGTCCCCGGGCTGGTCTTAATGCATTTTTGGAGCCTCAGCTTCCCCCCGTCCTCTTAACTAGACAGGTCATTAATAAAATGTTCTCCGAGAGCCTGAGCTTTTTAAAGTTGTATATCTCCAGATAGATGGCCTGGGTGAGTTGAGCGCGGCTGCATTAAGTCTCCGTGATAAAATATTTATCCACCATTAGACGTTTCCCACCCCTCCCCCTCACCCCGCCCCCCACCCGCGCACGGACTGTTTGCGAAGTGTTTCGCTCTTTTCCTCGAGGTTGCGGGGGGGGGGGGGGGGGGGGGCTGTGCCCAGATCTGGGCCTGCAGATGAAGTCATTTCTCAGTCCCCTCCCCCTCTTCCCGCTTCTCCACTGCCCTCGTTTCATGGGGTCTGGGCGGTCTGGGGAGGGGCCGAGCGGGTGTGGGGGCTTCAGGCTGTAGGTTCCCGCTGGTGTCCTGGCCCCAGGCCCCCGCCCCCCCGGAAAAGGCACCAGGCTATGTATGTATGTGGTGACATTTGCTGCCCCTGCCTCGCTCAGCTTATTATTTCTGTGGGTTTATGGTGCTGACGGGGCTGATCTTAGGGCATTAGAATCTAGGGCCTTTTAATAATCACATTCTCCTAATCGCCTCCGTTCATTGGCTATGTACTGTGCGCTAAGGCAGCGCTCCACTGTGCAAAGACATTATAGATACATTTTTACGTACACTGTGTGTATTGATATGTAAACATGTATCTCTAGCTGGGGCGCTGGGGGGGGAGGGGAAGTGGCTCATCCAGATTCACATAGCTAGGAGGTGGCAGGGACACCGGGCGCCCTCTGACCTGTGACTCCCCCTCTCTCCCTCACGCCTCACGCACGCATGCACCCACACACCCGTGCATTCACTCTCTCTCACTTATGCTCCCTCCCTCTCTCTCTCTCTCCCTCGCCCCTGGCACCCGTGGGTGTCCACCCTGGTCAGGCTCTCCCGGACGGGATCGCTAAGCGCAGGGACAGGCTCACTTCTGGGCCAGGGAACCAACCAGCACACACAGGGGAAGAAGCGGGTGGGGGGTGGGGCCACGGCACCGCGGGTAGCACTGTTCTTTCTGGGACGGCTGGTTCCACTGTGGCCCTTCCGGCCAGGCCAGAGAGTCCGTCACAGGGCAGCCTCGGGGCGGGGCCGAGAGGGTCTGAGAACCGGGACTGCCCCTCAGTCCCCCACGTGGTCTGTCTGCTCCACCCTGGGGGCAGGACCCGGCGCTCTGCCTGCTCGCGGGCACCCATGTCATGGGCCCAAGGTGGGCTGCCCAGTCCCCTCTTCCTGCCTCACCCTGACCCTTCCTCCAGCACCCTGCAGCCCCTGCCTCCGCTGCTCAAACCAGGCCTTCCCCACCTTGATCCCTGCGGGGTGGCTCTGGTGTGGGTCCCACCCCCCCTGCCTGCCTTTGTGCCCTGTGGTGGGGAGCCTCCGGCCCCACAATAGGGGACCTGGACCCCCCCATAACCCTCAGCCTCCTGTGGGTCTCCGTGGAGGTGCCGGGCGAGCTGTGTTGGAGCCTGGCGGGGCCCCGGGACCCCCTTACGCCGGCCTCTCTCCCCACAGGCCAGAAGCACCTGTGTGTCACCAGCCTTCTCATCTGCCAGGGGCTGCTCTGGGTGGGCACCGACCAGGGGGTCATCGTGCTGCTGCCCGTGCCTCGGCTGGAGGGCATCCCCAAGATCACAGGTGAGGCGTGGGGAGCCGGGCGGGCAGGGGTGGGGCCAGCTGCAGAGACCCGAGGTGGGGGCGGCTGGGGGACGTCTCTGCCCTGACACGTCCACTTTCCGATGATGGCCGAGATGGCCTCAGCATCTGTCCCCTGCACTCAGCCACCGCCCTTTGGTGCCCCGTCCTTCCCGAGCCGCCATTCCCTACCCTGGCCAACGGGCTCCGGGGTACCTTCCGGCCAGGTGGTCTGCAGATGGGCTGAGATGCCAGATGGGGCCCCACTGGCCCCCACTGCTTCCCATGAAGGCTATCATGGACCCCTGTTTGCCCTGCCCACCCCCCACCCTTCGCAGCTTCTAGTCCTGGCTCCTCCCCAGAGCGCCCCTGAGGGCACTTGCATGGATCCGAGGAAGCGCCATCCGGGGACGCCAGGGCCCCCAGGACTAGGGTGCAGGAGTCAGGAGGGTTGCAGGGGCGAGGAGGGTGGGGTTACAATGTGATGGCACCGACCAGCATCCAGAAGAAAAGGTTCCCAGGCGCCCCGAGAGAGCTCCGAGCCGGGGAGAGCCCCGGGCAGGCGCCTTCTGTGAACGCCTGCCCCCCACCCCCTCCCCCCGCAGGGAAAGGCATGGTCTCGCTCAACGGCCACTGCGGGCCCGTGGCCTTCCTCGCTGTGGCCACCAGCGTCCTAGCCCCTGACATCCTGCGGAGCGACCAGGACGAGGCCGAGGGGCCCCGGGCGGAGGAGGACAAGCCGGAGGGGCAGGCCCCCGAGGCCGCGCCCGCGCCCGCCAGCCCCGCCGGCCGAGAGCTGGCCCGCAAGAAGGGTGTCCTGCTGCAGTACCGCCTGCGCTCCACCGCCCACCTGCCGGGGCCTCTGCTGTCCGTGCGCGACCCCCCGCCGGCCGACGGGCCCGCCCTGGAGCACAGTGAGGAGGACGGCTCCATCTACGAGATGGCCGACGACCCCGACGTGTGGGTGCGCGGCCGGCCCTGCGCCCGGGACGCCCACCGCAAGGAGATCTGCTCCGTGGCCATCATCTCGGGCGGCCAGGGCTACCGAAACTTCGGCAGCGGGCCGGGCGGCGGCGGCGGGAGGCCGGCGCCCTGCGGGGAGACGGACAGCGCCCTCCTCATCTGGCAGGTGCCTTTGACCCTATAGCCCCCACCCGGGGCCCAGGGCTGACTGTCCGGGTGTCCGGGGATCGCCCGGGGTGCCTCGCCTTCCAGGGACGGGCTCGGAGTCCGGCACGTGGACCTGACGTCTCCAAGCACCTCCCCCGGGCAGGGCAGAGGAAGACCCCGTCGCCGGAGTGGGTGAGGCCTGAGAGAGCCCAGGAGCCCCGGGGGAACCGCCTTGTTTTTTTCAGAGCAAAAAACAAAACAAAACTAAACTAAACTAAAACCACAGAACCAAAACCCCGAAACCTCACAGACGCTGGGCGCGCCCGGGGCCTGCTGTCTGCCCCCCGCCCCGGGGCCTGGTGCGGGGGCGTGCGGCGTGTGAATATCTATAAATACGTATATATGTGTACATTCTCTGTGTATAAATAAAGTCTGTACATATCGGAGCCCTGGGAGATGCTGGAATAAAGGCAAGAGTCATGTCCCCACGTGGATGGAGGTTTTTGTTTGGTCTTGGAAGTGGCTGTCACCGGGCGGATTTTTCAGCTGCTGCCCCAGCGGGAAACGAGGGGGGGGGGCTGGGAGCTGGCCCAGGAGGACCCCAGCCACATGCTGACTCGGCTACGAAGACGTCAACTGGAGACAAGATGACAGGAAGCTGTCTGGTGCCCAGCCTCAAAGCCCCTTTCCCAGTGCAGCCGGGGCACCCCCTCTCTCAGGGGCAGGTGCCCACCCTCCAGGCAGTGTGGGGTGCCAGAATGTTCTCTGCTGCTCGTGGTGGGTGTGGGGGCCCTTCCTTGCTGATGCCTGCTGGAGGAAACGGTAGCCTCACCCCACCCCACCCCCGCCCTCACCCCCCTCCAAGCTTGGCCTGTCAGTCCCCGCCTGGCAGGGATGAAAGCTGAAGGGTCACGGGAGGGTCTATGTGTGTGTGGGGGGGCAGCAGCCAGGTCAGAGGGGGCTGCGGAAGGTTGGGGGGTGTTCCAGATGGTGGGTGCAGAGAGGGCCCAGGCCCTGGGCAGGGTGGGCGGTGCGGCCTGGTGGTCTTCTGCAGGCTCTGTCCACTGTCTGGTTTCTGGAGCTGCCCCTGGGGCCATCCCCCTCGACCATGTTTCTGCGTTGCCCTGACCCTGGTCTGTCTGCTTGCTGGCCATCACCCCTCCGGCCTGTTTCTGCCCCAGGAAGTGGGGAGAGGAAGCAGTGGGGGTGGGGTGGTCGCTGGGAGGCCAGCTGGGTCTGGCCCCGGGAGGCATCACTCATTCCTGCTGTTCCCTTTCAGGTCCCGGGGTCCTCCTGGGTCCTCCTGGGTCCTCCTGATGCTGGCGCTCCCCGGCGGGTGGGGCTCAGTGAGGGAGGGCAGGAGAGGGGGCCGGCGGGAGCCTCAGAGAGAGGCGGGAGGGCCTCTGGGGGAGGGCAGCCTGTCCAAGGGGGGGTTATGCTTCCCCAGGAGGAGGGGACCCTGTGCTCTAAGGAGCCATGGTCCCCGCCACCGTGACCCTGTTCTGTCCCACGTGAACTCTGGGCCTCAGTTTCCCCATCCTGTGTCGAAGCCCTGCTATCCTGTCCACCTCCCCAAGAGATCAGGTCCTTCTGGCGGACAGGGGGACAAGGGCATGGTGCACAGGTGGGCTAGTCGGACGGGGGTGCATCTGCCTGCCCCCCAGGAAGCCGGCGTTTGAAGGGGGAGGCCCAGCCCAGTTCGCCAGTGTGATGGGGGAGGGGGATACAGATTCTGCCATGGCAGAGGTGCTGGCCTGAAGGGGGAGGTGAGTGTCTGATCGGTGGTGGAGGCCCTGGGGTGAGGGGGGAGAAGTATCTCTTTCGTGCCCCCCCATGACCTCCCAGTGTGAGAGGGGGGGCAGGGCGGTGTGACAGGGGGTCTGGGGCGGCAGCCGGGAGTGAGGCTCACAGGCCCAGCACAGATGGAGGCCTGGCAGTCGCTCTCACTTCCATTGTCCCGCGTGCCTGGGGAAACGGCCAGATAGCAAGAATGTGTAAATTGAGGAAAATTATATCATTACCTGAGCAATTTCTTGTTATCTTTGCATATCAACAGAAACCACAAATGGCTCCTGGAGAAAAGGTGGTCACTGTGGGGCCTCCCCCAGGCAGGCTGCCCCTGCCTGCACCCCTGGGAGGGGGTTCCCGGCTCCTCGGCTATGTGTGATCCTGGCACCGGGGGAGTCCAAGTGCTGCCCCGTGTGAACAAGTGCTGTTCCCTAACCCCTAACCCCCCGCCCCCCCGCCTCGAGCACATACACACACACACACACACACACACATACACACATACATACATACACACATACATACATATACACACGGACACATACACAGACACAGACACACATACACATACACACACACATACACACACACACACACACACACAGTCCGCAGGAGACTGAGACTGAGAGGGGCGGTCCCTCACCCGGGCTCATTAACACGCTGATTCTCCCTCCCCCCCAGCCCCCCTCCCCCCGCAGGAGGCCGGCCAGGGGTCTCCCCGCCAGGCTGCCCCTCCCTGCAGCCTGAACCTGCTCAGAGGCGTGGCTGGGCCAGCTGGGGACGGCGGGCACACGCGGGTCTGCTCGCCCACGCTGGCCCGGAGAGCAAAGTGCCACGCACTCGGTGCTCTTGGGGAGACACCCCATGGTGGGGCCCACAGGGAGGCCAGGTAGGTCGGCAGAAACCAGGTGTGTGCCGGTGGGCCGAGCGTGGGCTTCGTTCTTCCAGCAAGTGAGCCCCAGCGGGTTCAGGCCCCAGGCAGTAGGTAGGCAGGCACGGCCCCCGTCTCCCTGGAGCGGGTCCCCAGCCCCTGTGGCAACACTGGAGTGGAAGGAGGAGATTGCTGGGGTCCCGGTATGGGGAAGAGCTGCTGGTGGGGTGGGGGTGTTGGAATGGGGGAGTCTCTCCTTGGCCTCAGTTTCTCCTGCGTTTAACACGGAGATGGAGATGGTCCTTCCTCCGCCTGGGGCACCGTCAGCAGCACAGTGTGTAGCATAGGACCTGTGTGGGTGGCCTCAGCGTCCACTGCTCACTGTGATGATGATTCTCTGGCCGTCAGTGAGCCCCGCGCCCTCTGTAGGGGCAGGGAGGGGTGTTGTCTCCTCCAGGGCCCCATCTGGGGGAAAGGACACCCACGGTGCTCAAGGGCAGGGTTACTGGGCACCAGTGTGCAGGGAGCTGGACTGTGTGGGCAAACCCAAGACCAGGACCTTTTGGTTCTGGGGACGGGGCCCCAGGGCTGGGGTGACCAGGGTCCTTCAGCTCCATTTCGGGTCTCCTGAGTTCTTTCCAGCCTCAACATAATTCTGAGGGACAGACACAATCTTCTCCTGTTAATTTCTGCTAAATTAGGTGACCAGGCCTTTTTTTTTTCAAATCTAGAGACATGTATTAGCATGCTATTTTGCATAAATCAGGCGATCATTTGCATTCATTTGCATCTTGATGCGAGGTTCAGGAGACCCAAACTCAGTGTGTTAAAAAAAAAATCGAACAAGAGTGTTGCGTCCGCTGGGAGGGCAGAGAGCTTGCCTTGCATGTGGCTGACCCTGGTTCAATCCCCAGCACCCCATATGGTCCCCGCCCCCCACAAGCCCACCTTGTGATTTGTCGTAAACACAGAGCTGGGAACAAACCCTCAGAGCTGCTGGGTGTGGCCACGCAAAAACAAAAACAAAAAAACAAAGCAAAGAAATAAAAAGGGCGCGTCCATCTGCTGGGAGCCAGTTTGAGCCAGGCTGGCAGGACGAAGGAGCGTGGTGACGTCTCTCGTCCAGGGAAGGACGGTGCAGGTCAGCTCTAGGTGTGTGCAGGATTTGGGCACCGATACAGAGAAGCCAGAGAAGCTGCAGTGAAGGCACAGAGTGGAGTTTCCTGGGCCGACCAGCAAGGCCCTTGAAGAGCTGTGGGCAGGGGGGAGTGGGGCCCCCTGTGACAGGGGCCTGACACCCGGGACCCCTCGCCTCTGCAGAGCCTTTTCTTATGGTCCATCAGCTGTTTTAAAGACCTGGGGACAGAGCGAGGGCTGGCGTCACCCATCCAAGGCCACAGGACTGGTCTGTGGGGCCCCCGGGCGCAGACGCAGACCACCACAACCCAGAGGTGTTCTGGGCTGCCTAGGGAGGAAAGAAGCCCCTCTCTGGAGCCCCCCCGCCACCCCTGCCGGCTCCCCCAGCATCTCTCTCCTCCTTTCCTGCCTCACTGCGTTGGCCTCCCGAGGAGCACCTGGGCCTCCGAATCTCCTCTGGTTTCCATGGAAACGGTACCCAGCACAGCCCAGGTGCCTGGGGAGGGGTTGCTGGGCCCCTCCCCTGAGGGAAGGAGCGGGCTCCAGACTGGCCCCAGGGTGGCCCGCTCTGTCCCTTCCACCCAGTTCTGGTGGGATCCGGGCTGAAGAGGGAGAGGGCCACGCCTGACAGTGTTTGGAGGCTGTTCCCAGCTGGGGATGCCCCCCCCCCCAACAAAATACAAACCCCAGAGTGGAGCCCGCGGGCGTGGCCCAGGCTGTGTGGCACAGAGTCCAGCTGCTGTGACGGAGACACTGGGCCACCTGTCCTGAACACTGTGGCTCCCCAGCCCCCCGACGGACGCCTGGACCCAGGCTACGCTCAGCACGTCAGTGGGAGCAGCCCCTGCTGAGTGATATACCAAGCTGCAGAATTGCAGGTCAGAGAGGTCGCAACCAGGGCGGGGCTTCGGTCCTGGGTTTGACATGGGCTGTTTTGTGTGAGCACATGTCTCCTTCCCTTCTGGCAGCTAAAGCATTCTGGGGGACACTCCCCGCCCGCACCTATTCTCCCAGTGGGGGTGCCACTTCTGAGGGCTTGTTCCTATGGTCAGGATAACGTCTCAGCCCTGGCCCGCTGTGATGGGCCTGGAGATGGGCACGGGACCCAGGAAGACCCAGTCAGGGCCCTTCCCTGGCATCTCTATGCTGTCTGGGGTGAGGGAAGCTATCTGTTCATTCTGATGGAAACTCCAAGTGGTCAGCGGGTGAGTTCCCCAACTCTCCCCATGTCCTCTGAGTCTGGAGTAGAGGAGGAGTTAAGATGAGCACAGAAGAGGGGGTGGGCTGACCCCCTTGGCTTCCTGGGGCCTCTGGGTCAGCTTGCTCTTGAGAACTCCCAGTTTCATAAGCTAATCATTTTATTTAAAGACACTAAAGAGGGGCTGGAGCGATAGCACAGCGGGTAGGGCGTTTGCCTTGCACGCGGCCGACCCGGGTTCGATTCCCAACATCCCACATGGTCCCTGAGCACTGCCAGGAGTAATTCCTGAGTGTAGAGCCAGGATTAACCCCTGTGCATCACTGGGTGTGACCCAAAAAGCAAAAAAAGAAAAAGACACTAAAGAAATTCTTTTTTTTTTCTTTTTGGGTCATATCCTGCGGTGCACAGGGATTACTCCTGGCTCATGCACTCAGAAATTACTCCTGGCGGTGCTCAGGGGACCATATGGGATGCCGGGAATCGAACCTGGGTTGGCCACGTGCAAGGCAAACGCCCTACTGGCTGTGCTATCGTTCCAGCCCCAAGACACTAAAGAAATTTAATCAAAGCTTAGGTAACCTTTTTGTTTTTGCTTTTTTTTTTTTTTTTTTGCTTTTCAGGTCACACTCGGCAATGCTCAGGGGGTCGAACCTGGGAATCGAACCCGGGTCGGCTGCATGCAAGGCAAACGCCCTACCCGTTGTGCTACATCACTCCAGCCCCTAAACTTATGGTTTTGATGGACAAAGTTCCTGCTCCAAAGTGCCCCACCACAGGCCTTCCGTGGCTTCTAGTCCATCTCCTCTTTTCCCCTTAAACACCTCCCCCCACTGCTTTGTTATCTCAGCTTTGCAATTCAAGACCAAGGGTTTGTCATCCTTCAATACTGTCTCCCCCCACTGTTTTGTTTCTCTGCATCCCACAGATGAGTGAGAGGACCCGTGTTTGTCCTTCTCCCTCTGGCTTATCACGATGCCCTCCAGCTCCATCCACGTGGGAGCGAACAGCAATATTTCATCTTTTCTTACAGCTGCAGAGGAATCTATTGTCTATGTATATATATACACACTTCCTTTTTTTGGGTAATTTCCATGTCTTGACTATCGGACGTAATGATGCAATGAACGAGGGTGTGCACGTCTATTTTAGAATGAGTGTTTTCATGTTTGGGGGTAGATGCCAAGGAACAGAATTAACCAAGTTTGCATACTATTTTTCCATCTTCCCCTTGAAGCTGCCTCGGGTTGATTTCTGTCTCTTGAACGGAGTGACTGTTTCTTGGCCTCCTGTGCTCAAGAGCGGCCCAGATAGTTACTGGCCCCTGGCTCATCGGCTCAGTATGGAGGCCTGGTACTGGGGGCTTAAGTGGTGGGACAGCTCAAGAGGTGAGGCCATTGTTGTGTCATGAATACTCCTTCTTTGTGGCAGCTTTGCTGGTGTGTATGTTTGTGGGGTGGGAGGGAGCCGGGGTTGGGGAGGGGCTGGAGGGGTTCGTAGAGGGAGACAGGGACCAGCCAGGTGGGTGGAGGCAAAGAGATCCCATTAATTTCTCCAGTCCCGAATCAATTTAATAAGTGCCTCCGATGGCTCCGATCTCCCATTTTCCATATTACGATTATCATCTGATATTTACGGCAGCTCAAGCTTGAAATGGGACAGTGCAGCAAAGGCTGTCAAGAAGGGAATGGTACCAGATTACACCAATTATCTAATATTTGGCTAATTAGATACCTAAAGCATCCCTCTCCTTTCCAGCCGGAAAAAAAAAAAAGCAAAATAAAACAGAAGTTTGCACTCTCACCGCTCCTCTGCCGATTGGAAGTTGTCACCTGTTCCTCCCCTGGTGCAGGTCCGTGTTGGGACCCCCCACCACACTGCCCCGTGCGGGATCCTGACGTCTATCCTTCATCCTTCTTGCTGCTCTCGGAGGGGCTGGAGCCAGAGTGAGGCTGTGCCATGGCTCAGCCTTGAGGCTGACCTTGGGCTAAGGAGGGGGCACAAAACATTTCAGATGCCCCCCCATGCCCCCATACCAAAGTGCACAAGACTTGATCAGCTCTGGAATGAATCCGGCTGAGACGCTTTTCCTACTTCCCCTCCCCTTTACGCTCGGGGAACTTAAGGCCCTGGGAGGGCGTGATTTGGCTGAGGGAACGCAGATACTCATGTCTGGACCCCACATCTCAGGCTTGCGAATTATAGGCCGCTGTCGTTTAGGTATACTGGGTGATGGGTTGGACAGGGAGGCGTCTGGATCAGCAGTAAAACAGAAGGAGGGAAGGACTGGGGTATGGAGACTGCCCATATTTGCAGCTCATGTGCCACACAGCTGTCTCCACCCACCACCACCGCTGCCCCAGGGCATGGGGGAATGGCTTTGAGGTCAGAGGAACTGAGTTCCAATCCTACATGGACCACTCCCTGGCTGTGTGACCACCCTTGTCCAGGGTCTCCACTCCTTAAAGGGAGCAGGAGGTCTAGATGAGAGACCTGGAAGCCGGGGTGGGGGTGGGGGGTGGTTTATCCCAAGGAACGCTTTCTGGGCTGGAGAGAGAGTAGGAAGGGTGGGCACAGCTTTGCACGTGGGTGATCCTGGTTCCATCCCCAGCACCCCGAATGGTCCCCTGCACACGGCCAGGAGGGGTCCCTGAGCACAGAGCCGGGAGTGGGCCCTGAGCACGGCCAAGAGCTCACCCTCCTCCCTACAGAAGAACCCCATCTCTCCCAAATGCTCACGCCAGGCCTAGGGAGGGAGGTACAGAAACAGCTGCTCCCGCTCGGGGCCCTCTTGAGAGCCCCATGTCCCAGCTTGGCCGTGTCCAGTCCCAGCCTAGGACCTCCTTGTCCACTTTGCAGCCCAGACTCGGAGGCTGAGAGACCCGGGACCCATGGCAAGGCCTGGCCGGAAACCCAGGTTGCTTCCCCAAGCCCAGTTACTTTTAGGGAATGGGCGCCCCGGGTGGGAGTGGGGCGTCCAACCCCCCGGGAATGAAGTGCCGGGAAGGGGCAATGGGGAGGGTGGGTTGCCTGCGCCAAGGCGCTGCCCACAGCCCCCTGCAGCGCCCCCTCCCCGTTGTCTTGAGCCTTTGTGCTCAGGCCTCAGGGCAGTTGCCCCCAGACACACGGTCAGCTCTGCTCCGCTGAACTTCATTATCTTTATCAAATTAATTTACACAAGCCAGTGTGGCCACCTAATTAAGTCATTTCCCAGGGCCCGGTGCCGCTGCTTAAAGAGGCAGGAGGGGCTCCCTCAGGTCCCGCGTGGCCTGAGGAGGGATCCGAGAGGAGGTGCTGGGCGCAGTGACCTGGCCAGCGGGGCCATGCTCTGTCTTGCCCCGGCACTGCCAGGCAGCCGGCGCCCCGAGGGAGGGGGGCTGCTCTGGGGGCCGCGGGCTGCTTCCTCTCTCTTAATGTGCTGAAGCGTCTGCTCGAGGAGTCTGGGGAGCAGCCTGGCCCTGCAGCAGGATGCTCCCAAACTGGCTAATGACTCCACGGCTTTGTGTAAATGAGCTGGCCCGGTGGGTGCATCCCAGGTGGCAGGCTGCCTGCAGCGGGAGGGGCGTGCGCGGAGGGGGAGTTGGATGGTCTTTCCACGCCTGGTTTGGGCTCTGGACAGAGGGGTCAGCCCTCGAGTTCATCCAGCCGATGCTCACTCACTCAGCAGGACTGGGAGGAGTGATCCCTGAAGAGGTGCATTCCTGCAGGGGGTGGGGGGACCAGAGGGGCCCGGCGGTGGCCAGAATGTGGCCCTGACAAGGGCAGGGGAGGCTGGGGCTGCCTGTGGCCCCCAGGTGCATCCCTCAGGCCAGTGAGCGGCTACTCTGGAGAGAATGAGAACCCGGGGTGGGGGTGGGGGTGTTGTCACGCTACACGAGTGTGCGGTGTGGGGTGAGGGGCAGGGAGGTGTGTTGTTCCTCGTTCCCCACCCCTCATTCCCCCAACACACACACACATACACACACACACACACACACACACACACACACACACACACACACACACACACACACACACACACACACACACACACACACACACACACACACCCCATGGCGGATCTTTCGCTGTGGCCGGAGACAGGAAAGCAGCGGAGAGGAAGGAAGGAGAGTTTGACGCGTGGAGAGGCTCCGGAGTCTGCAGACACAGTGGTTCCCCACATCCTGAGGTGTGAGTAGATGGTTGCCTCTGCTTCCTTCAGCCTCCGAAGAGGCGAGAAAGAGCCTGGCCAGCCCCTCTGGGTTCCACCATGGCAGAGGAACTCTGCCCCTAGCTCTTCCCTAGCTGGCCAGGCACTCCTCTCAGTGGAGGGGAGGGAGGGGCCTGGATGGGGAGGGAGGGGTGTTTGGGGAGAGGGGGGATGTGGGGGGAGAGGCACAGAGGGGCAGGAGGGGGCAGGAAGGGTGTTTGGAGACAGGGGCAAGAGGGAGCAGGAGGGGAGGCCTGCGGGAAGGAGGGAGGGATGCAGAGGGGAGGGAAAAGGAGAGAGGGTGCAGGGGGGAGGAAGGGAGAGAGGAGGGGGGCAGAATGCTGTGCTTCCTAGACATGGCCAAGATTTGTGCCAGAGATTTGGAACTGGGGCTCATCCCTCCACCCACTTCTGTATTGGAGGTGAGGAACAGCCCTCGCTCGTGGGAAATGAAGTACAAGGTTCCCTGAAGCAAAAGGCACCTGGTGACGTACAGTTCAGTGATCACTGCCCAGATGGTACAAGGGACACAGTAGGACACACAGACCCTGTCTTGCCTCCAAGGTGGGCTCCATCCAGCCCGGAGAGAGAATAACACGTGGTTTTTTTTGTTTTGTTTTGTTTTGTTTTTTTGCTTTTTGGGTCACACCCGGCGATGCACAGGGGCCACTCCTGGCTCTGCACTCAGGAACCACTCCTGGCGGTGCTCAAGGGACCATATGGGATGCTGGGATTTGAACCCGGGTTGGCCGCATGCAAGGCAAACACCCTACCCACTATGCTATCGCTCCAGCCCCAACACGTGTTTTTTTGACAACAAGACCTTCATACATGACCATGAGAGTTTGCCGAGTGTTCGTTCGCGGGTGGGAGCTGCAGAGAGTGTCACAGGGGGTGAGCTCCATGCTCACAGCACTCGGAGAAGTGGAGCGAATCCTCCGAGAGTGGACGCTGCTCGCTGTCCTGGCCAGAAGCAGGACTGGAGGTCTCCAGGCCTCGAAGCACCAGGTTGTGCTCTAGGGCCCTCCTATCTGCCCAACTGGGTGACAGACCTCCTCTTCCACTCCCTCCTAGCTAGCTTTGCTTCCTGGGGTTCAGTCACTAGTGCTGCAAAAAATTTACCCACCACCAGATAGGGCAAGAGAGAGAGAGAGAGAGAGAGAGAGAGAGAGAGAGAGAGAGAGAGAGAGAGAGAGAGAGAGAGAGAGAGAGAGAGAGAGAGAGAGAGGCCACAACCATGTATTTTTTACTGTGGAATATTATTATAATGGATCTACTTTATTTTCAACTTCTGTTGCTTACCTCAGCCCAGTCTTTAAAATTAAGCTTGATTTGGGGCCAGAGAGATAGTACAGTGGGTAAGGTGCTTGCCTTCCATGTGGCCGACCCAGATTTGATCCCTACCTTCCCATATGGTCACTCCCCCTTCTCCCCCACGGCCAGCACCACCGGGAGTAATTCCTGAATGTAGAACCAGGAATGTGGCCCCAAACAAAAAACTTCATCATAGGCATATTGGAATTGGTACATCTATGGTTTCAGACAACTACGGGGGTCTTGGACTAAATCTCAGGATGATAAGGAGGAGATTATTATACTGAAATTTGGTAGGGGACAGAAAACCCCATTCAAAGGAACTTAAATAAATCAGAGTGCTCCCCGTTGACACAAATGAAAAAGAAGTAGTGTCTGCTTCAGGCAAGGATTGATCCAGCCTCTGGCACTGGGTGGTACCAACAGGGAAGACGCATCTCTGCTTTCCCGACTCCTCCGTGTCACTCTCTGACCGCTGGGATGCTCCTCTGCAGTTTCCTCTCACTCCTGTGAATAAATGAGAATCAATTCACCCCGGAGCTTAGATTCAGTCCCAGGACGTGACTGGTGTTTGTCTAGACATGGATCGTGTTCTCATTCCTGAATCAACCTGTACCACTAGGAAGACAAAAGACAGTGAGCACCCCTGGCCAACCCCCCAACTGAGAAAAAAAAATACCCTCACACTGTCAGAAATTTAGGACAAGTGTTATGGATCAGGGGCACCAAGAAGGCCAACTATGAGGTTTCCACTCTGTTCTTTCTAGGAGACAGGGATTATTTTTACTTAAGAAACAAGGAAACCGAGGTAGAACCCAGCAACAGAACGGTACTTTCTAATGGGGCTGGGTGTTCCTGGGAGAGGAAGTCTTATAGCAAGCTCTCGGGTGCTTGCTTGCTATTGGCAAGGTCCTCGTCCACCCTAGCATTTCCCACCCTCCCAGGACACACTCTGCCCCCTCTGTCTGGGCACGGAGAATGTGAACAGAAGCAGCAAGACTGACTGTGGACCATTAACTTGGCCGAGGTGGGCAGAACAACGTTCCTGGGTGCTGGCAGGTGTGGAATAAACGGGGTTGTTTATCCTTGGAGGGCAGAGGAGAAATTGGCACGAACATCTGGCCCAGAGCTTCCGGAGTGTGCTAACAGCCCCGGGCCGAGAGTGGCCTTTGACTCCGGCAATTTTTCTTCCAGGAACCCATCTCCAGGGATGGGAGACGGAGTCCGTTCAATAATGATTCATACGGTTGTTCACGGCTGTGTTCGCAGGAGCACCGTCAACATTCTCAGAATGCCGTGGTCTGTTTCATACACAAGTGCCCGTCTCAGGTGCACGCCTCTCTGAGCGGCTGCGTGCCACAGACCCAGGCCTCCCTCTCCCTACCCCCCCCCCCCCTCTCTCTCTCTCTCTCCTGAGAGGAAACTTAATTCCTGTTGTGCTTCCGCTCTGCCTTCTCTCGCAGAGCCAGTACGCGCCCTGCATCCTTGCACCTGGGCATTGCCTTCTGCTGGGAGTCACGACGTCCCCGTCTCCTGTAATTGTCAGTCTTGGCCCGTGGGATGTTTGTTGACTGTCCTGCTCCTCTTCTGACCTGAAGGGTCGTGGTCTGCAGCTCTCTGCCTGGGAGCTGGGCTGGGGGTGGGGGGGGAGGGTCATCGGTTGCCCCCCGCACCCCTGCCCCCTGCTCCTACAGCCTTGTGGTAGCTGGGGGCTGCTGGGAAGCCCAGCTGGTTCTCCAAAACTCTGGCTCAGAACAAGTGCTCACATGCCCCTAACTGTAAAAGTGATTCATATTCTGGTCCATTCAGTCGGGTCTTGTGTTTCCTCCCCTTCCCCCAGCACACGCCGAGCCAGGCCCTTGCTGGCTGTTTGATCTGAGGCCCCGTCTGAAGGGCCGTGATGGAGCAGAGCTGGAGGCCAGCGGGACCAACGGAGACGTTGGGAGAGGCCAGGGAGTGTTACCTTGCTGGAACTTTCTGAGAGAACTCGGGAACCGCTCCTTTGAGCCCTTAGCCTGCGGGGGAGAAGCCTTTCCTGGTGGCTGGAGGAGCCCCCGGAACCAGTCACTCACACGGGGAAGGGGCCCCAGGGTGCTGTGTCTGCGGGCAGTGACGAGGCAGCGGTAGCAGTGACTGGAGACGGGGTGGGGTGGGTGTTGGGAGCACTGGCAGCGGCCCCCCAGAGGAGCCCAACTCTGCCGGGCCTGCCCTGCTGGTCATTCCCTCTCGCCCTCCCAGGCCCCTAGCCACCAAGGGGGACCCTGCTCTGCCATGGCCTGGGGTCAGGGCTGGCCTTCAGCTGTCCCGGCGTCTGCATGTTAACCCTTTCCACACAGGCTCTGGGCGAAGCTCCTTGCTATCCCACAGTTCCCTGCGGGAGATGCTGCCTCCTGCACAGGGTGGGAATGGAGATGAGGGGACTCGGCATTAGGAGGGGGGCATCAGGAGGCAGGGGGTCTCTCTTGTTGCACCCCCGGCTGCGGCCCAGACCCCCTGTCCCTGGGCCCAGCCCCACAGCGGGAGGCAGGGAGCGGCTTTGGTAGGGGAGGGGGCCTGGGGCCAGTGGGAGGTCAGGGAATGGAATGGGTGAGCTCTGTGGGATGGGGACCCTGTTCTCTCCTGAACCCCTCACCGCAAAGCCCTCGTTCTCCACTCTCCCCACCACCCCATCCTCACCCCTGTACATTTCCAGGGGTCTTCCTGGTTTATATGGTTTCTAATTTCTTAAATGGGTGGGGTCAGAATTTTTTTTTGCTTTTTTTGGGTCACACCCGGTGATGCTCAGGGCTCACTCCTGGCTCTGCACTCAGGAATTACTTCTGGCGGTGCTCAGGGGACCATATGGGATGCCGGGGATCGAATCTAGCAAACGCCCTACCTGCTGTTTGCTATCACTCCAGCCCCCCAAAAATGTTTAGTGAGTGTCTGATTTATTATTAGTAAATGCTTGATTTGTACACTTAGTCTCTCTCTATCTCTCTCTCACTCTCTCTCTCTCCTCTCTCTCTCTCTCTCTCTCTCTCCCTCTCTCCCCCTGCCCCCCCCCACCCCCGTCGTGTAAGCATTTCTTGGGCAAAGAGGGGTCTCGAGTGGATAAAGATCACACAGTCGGGCTCCAGTTCAGACTTCCCTCAGGGGAGGGAAGCCCCCCAAGACCAGGGCTGCTCACCACTGCCTCGTTCACTCCTTCCAAACACCCCTGAGGTCATGCCAGGGCTGTCCGGGGCCCCCAGAAATAATCTCTGAGAGTCCCTCACTCCCTCATCAGGGAGGCCCAGTGAGGTCATGCTCAAGGTCACCTGCAGAGGAGGGGTAGAGGAGAGCCCTGGGCGGGCGGCTGCGTCTGCACTGCGTGTCACCTGCAGCCGCTGCACCTCTGGGACTGTGCGCGGCCAGCCCCCTCCCCTCCCTCCTGCCCCGGACACATGCCCAAGCAGGAGCGGCCGGAGCAGGCGGGCGCTGCAGGCCCGCAGCGGCAGTGGCTGGCACTTCTGAGTCTAACATTAAAGCAGCTGATTCTGGGTCTCCCTGCACCCCGCTCTCCCGGCCGAGATAAGGAACATTATCTGCCTCCGAGAACGGAGCTCTCAGAGAGCAGTGGCAATAAATGGACTTTGCTGATCAGCACCATGTTAAGGCTGAATCTCCTTGAAGAAAAGACACAGAAATAGCTCGGCGGGGCTCCCGACACCCCACGGCCTGGCCTGCCTTCCCCGGG
Organism: Sorex araneus; assembly: GCF_027595985.1. NCBI lineage: Eukaryota > Metazoa > Chordata > Mammalia > Eulipotyphla > Soricidae > Sorex > Sorex araneus. The sequence continues at coordinate 56,160,788 of NC_073306.1, read as the reverse complement.
AGGCGGGAGCACCGGGCAAGGTGGGGCCTTGGCAGACTCGGGCGTTTGCTGTGACCCTTTGCAGCGGGGTCCTGCAGAGAGGCCCCAACCCCATGCGGGGAGGAGCCGCGTCACTAGCCGGCAGCCAGCTTCTAGTGCCCTCTCGCCTTGTGACTGTGCTTGAATACGGGCCTCAGTTTCCCTGCTGGTCCTGTAAGCCATGGACTCTGATCAGCCGTAGAGCGAAGGGAACTCGGGCAGCCTCTGTCTGTCCTTGAAGGCCTGAGTCAGCTTGGGCCACCACTTCTCATGTGACGTCCAGGGACCAGCTCTGCCTGCAGCCTTCCCCGCTCCTCCGGGGAGAGGACTCAAAGGAGCCCGTCCTTTGTCAGCAGAGCTGCCTCCCCTGGCAGAGGACTTTCATCTCCGAGAGCAGGACTTCCCACCACATCAGCAGAAACTTCAGGCTGGGGGAGAAACAGGCTCCGGAGCTACAAGGGGGAGTTTCTGAGAGTTCAGCGCTGGGCCCGGGCTCCGTCGGTGGGTGGTGGGCTGCCGTGGTCCCGGGGCTCAGGCTTCTGTGCAGTGAGATGGACCTGGCCTTGAATCCTGCCTGGGCCACTGTCTTGCTCTGTGACCTTGGGCTAGTGGCTTCATCATCAGGTGACTTTATTTCCTGAAACTGGAAGGTGGGGGCTTAAAATCGTGCCTCGTCCGATTTTAAGGGGTGGCTCGAGAGTGAAATGATCTATGGAGACAATCCAAGTGCCCAGTGATGGGTGAGGGGCCAGGACAAAGATGTGTGAAGGTCTGGGAGGAGTTCAGGGCTAGAGTCCCCGCCTGCCGAGTTTGACCCCATCACTATGTGGTCCTCCGTGCACTGCTGGGAGTGACGTGGGAACACTGGTGACCACTGAGCATGGAGTGGAGCACAGAGCAACACTGGGTGTCTGGGGGCAACCCTTCAAAATAAGATGCCATGCACACACACACATACACACACACTCACACACACACGAATACGACTTAGCTATAAGAATAGACAAAATAGCTTTTGCAACAGTATGATGGAACCGGAGGGGCCCTGCAAACAAATTAAGTTCAAAGGAGGAAGACAAATGCTGGATGATTTCAGTCATGTGGAGCTAGAGGAGCCAAGCAGTGGAGCTGATCAGATGCAAATAAACCAAACCGTGGATTCTGACCACAGAGCAGGAGGGGAGAGGGGGGAGAGGGGGACGGACGTCGGTACTTCGGGGGCTGGACCATGGCTCACACATATTTCGAAGAGGTGAGGAATTCTACCGCTAAAGCATATGCAGGCTTGTAAGCCAACACGATGATAATTTAAAGAGAAGTGGGAGTCATTCCTGGTGGTACTCGGGGTCACTCCTGGTGGGACCTGGGGGACAAGGCAGTGCCTGGGATTGAACTTAGGCCTCCTGCATGCAAAGCATGAGCTTAGCCCACTGAGCTGTCTCGGATTCCTAACGGTATTTATTTTTTCTTTGTTTTGGGGTGACACCCATGGTACTTAGGACTTAGTCCGGGCTCCGTGCTCAGGGCTCACTCCTGGCAAGCCTCAGGGGACAATATGCGGTGCTGGGGATCAAACCCCGTTCTGCTGCAATGCAAAGTAAGCACCTGATCAGGGGACTATTCGGCCCAAATACCTGGGGTTTCTGTGGTGATGATTGTGGCTTCGTTGCTGGAGTTAGGCTGGGACTCACCCACTCCGCCTCTGAATGCCTCATATTAAATATAATTTGGCCTTTCCCCCATTTATTGGGGGTGGGGGTTTTGGAACCTCACCTGGTGGTTCTTAAGTCTTCTTCCTGACTCTGCACTGAGGATCACCCCAGGGCATCCTCGGGGGCAGGGAACTGCCAGGGATAGAACCCAAGTCTTTTGGCCTTTGCGAACCCCATGTTCTTCGTTTGTCAGGTAATAAAAGCATCTCAAGGACTGTTTAATCACAAAAAAGAAAAGATGATGATCCTCGGGTGGCCGCTGCTGCTGCTGGACACCTGTGTGCGTTCGGTAGCCCTGAGCCGCCTCCCCACATCCCCAGGGCCCCCCAAGAGAGACACAGAGAGACGGGGAGACGGGGAGACCGGGGGGCCACAGTCTGATGGTGAAAATGGCCCATTTAATGCAGAGTTGCTAGCATACTTATAGAACATCTGAAGGGGGTTGAAGTAAGCACAGGTATGATAGTCATTTACAAAGATAAACATTTGGCAGAGGAAATTTTTTTAGGGAGATCAACTCAAGGAGACACTCTGTCTCCCAGGGGCAGCTGTATTGCTTTTATGTTTCCCTCTAATTGTGTAAGTTATCGATACTAGCAGTTGTTTGGATAAACACAGCAAGAGACAAAAATCCCAACACTTAGTTCTCCCGGCTGAGAGCAAACAAGGCTTTAAACACTTGGTAGTCTGGGCTCTGAGTGCAAGCAAAGCTTTTACCGTAAATCCCAGACTAAGTCCTCAGGCCAGTTCAGCTAGTCCTTCCCCAGGGGGCTCCTGTCTCTAAAGTTGTAACAGTTTGCATGAAAACCATGCATTTATGCTTTCTAGAATGTCCCATTTCGCTGCCGGGTAGTTTTACCACTCGCCCCGGGTCCATCCCAGTCCCACGGTGGGACCTCTCCTTTGGGGTGTCAGGAACTACAGAAACTGAAGCCTGAGTCAAGTAGTTATGATCGAGTAATTATGCCCAGGAGCAGATATATTTCAGAGTCAATCAACTCCCAAATATTAGGAGCATAGCAGTAATGGTCTTTCTGTGTTTAACCAGAGAACATTGCTCTATGGTAACATATAAAAAGGCTATAGGGCAAACAGAAAAGCAAGTACAAATATACAGCACTTCAAATACAAAGCAGTATCAGTACAAGTTCAGAATTACCAGAAAGTTTTGTTTTACAAGCAATCGAGATTAACATGGGGGACTGTGACAATGCGAGGTAAAATACAAGGGAAAGATTACAAATAAACTTTCACTAAGTTAGGGATGCTAGCAAGGGTAATATAAATTCCTCTAAGTGGAGGAAAGGAGACAATACACTGATTAAGCCTAAAGCACTTAGGGTTAATATTCAACACAAAGGGGAGGTTGAAGATAGACTTTGGCTAAATTAAAGATGTTAGCAAGGGCCTGGTAAGCTTCTCTGGGAGGAGGAAAGGGGCAATTCACTGATAAAGACTAAAGCACTTAGGGTTGATATCCAACAAAGGACTATTGTGGAGATAAAGCATTTTTTCTTTAAAAATTAATTTGTGGGGCTGGAGTGATAGTACAGCGCAGTGGGTAGGGCATTTGCCTTGCACACGGCTGACCCGGGCTCAATGCCTGGCATCCCGTATGGTCCCCTGAGCACCACCAGGAGTAATTCCTGAGTGCAGAGCCAGGAGTAACCCTTGAGCATTGCTAGGTGTGGCCCCAAAAGAAAAAAAATAATGTGTCGGTGTTGCCAATATTATGGTGTTTCAAGGGATTAGCTTCACACTGAGGAGTGTCTATTTCTCACCCCTAACACCATCCAAGTTTCAGACCACCAAAAAATCCCCTCACCCTCTTCCTCCCACCTTCTACTCTTTTCTGTAGGTCTGAGTCCAGGGGTTCATTTTGTCGTGTGCTTTTAGGTTCCTTTGCTTGGGTGGTTCATATTTCTGCACAAAGAAATCACCCGGAAATGGTCTTTCACTTCCTTCCTTGCTTCACTCAGTCACCTCAGGATCTGGGTTCCACTCTTTTAATGGCAGCGTAATATTCCACCAAGCACGCATTGCGGCTTCCTCGCCCAGGCACGGGTCAGACGTGTCTGAGCGGGGGCCCTGGCTCTGCCGCCGTGAACAACGAACAACATTGCCTCAGCCCAGGTTGCACCCACCCTCCCACGAGCATCCTCCTGTCCTGATTAAAGCCGCGTGACTGTACTGCCGGCGCTGAGGGAATTTCCATTTTTATTTTTACTTTTTTTCAGGGAATCTCCAGACCATTTGTTCCCTGTAGAGACGGCACCAATCTGCTATCCTAGGGCTCCTTTCTCCCCACACCCTTGCTGGCACTTGCTTCCACGCCTCCCCACTGAGTTACTCCCCCGGGGGAGTGGGGCTGCTTCTCGGGGGTTTTGCTTTGCATGTCCCTCGCGGTCGGCCACGAGGAGCACCTTTCCCCGGGTCTGTGGGACGACAGGAGGTTCATATCAAGTGTCTGGCACTGCCACAGGGACTGGCTTTTGTTTTCTGTTGCTGCAGGGCGAAAACGCCCCCACTGAGAGGTTTAAACCAGCAGCGACAGTATCTATTTTGTGCTTGCTGCCCGGGTGTTGCTGCTCTGTCTGATTTCTGTAGCGGGCGTGGGTGGGTGGAGGTGGGGCTTCTCAGTGCTGACACCCGAACTGTTGCAGGCAAGAGGGGGACATCGGTCATGTCTCCCGCACCTGGGGACTCGGGCAGCCGCAGCCGCCAGTGGCCGATGGGAGCTGGGACACCCAGAGGCACGTGGCTCACGTGGCTGCTGAGGCGCTGGAGCCACCCTCAGCCTCTCCCTCTGGGCCACCCTCAGCCTCTCCCTCTGGGCCTCTGGCGTCTTGTCCAGAGTCCAGGGAAGCCCAAGCTGCTGGCCCAAGAGGGAAGGCTGTGGAGAAAGAGTCTCTAGGTCCGGGCCTGCTCACGCATGCTCATACGCTGTCGGCCAAGGGAGGTGAACTTAGTGGCAGGGTTTCAGAGAGGACAGGAGGCCCCGCGGGTGGGGCCGCCATGGAGCACCGGGGCCCCCTAGCACGGGCTTCTTGGGTGGCCTGGGCTGTGGCTGTGATTCTTATCGATAGAGTGGAAGGGTTGGATTGATGATCTTTGGGGTCCCTCCCCGCCCCCAGCTCCCGGCATTCTCAGATCCAGAGGGATGAATGACTCGCCCAGGGCCACACAGAGAGGCACGGGCAGAACCAGATAAATCACGGAACTTACTGCAAGTAGCACTATTGATAAAGCAATCAGAAACCCAGGCATGGCGGGGACGGAACACACTTTGCAGGAGCGTTTGTTCAGTGTTTTAAAGGTGGCAGGAGCCAGCCCTGCTTTCCTGCAGGATCTCAGACTGTGAAGGGCTGCGGCCGAGCCTGAGGGCCTGGGGTGCGGCAGGGGACCGGGCTGACGGCCACCCAGATCCTCGCCCCCATCCGGTGATGCTGCAGAGGCCCAGCCCAAGGGACTGCAGTTTCCAACCAAGGGTGAGAGTGGTTTAAAAATGGAGGCTCCGAGAGATCAGGTCACTTGCCCAAGGCCTCACAGAAACTGCGTGTACCCAGTGGCCAGGCCCTGGGTTCTGTTTTTTGCACCACGCTGAGACTGGACTCCATAATTGCTGAGCTGTTCTGCAGAAATCCGGGGGCAGGTGGTGGCTGCTTCGCTGGGTGCCTGCTCTGTGGCTACCCACCAGGGACCCCCCCATCTCTGCATTCTTGTCTCCAAAGCCCCTCTAGACTGCAGGTAGCTTTATTGCGGGGGGGCGGTTAAGGGCATACTTTGGATTTGAGGTACGTTTGAGGTCTTAGCCACATTTTTTTTTTTTTTTGCCAGCTGTGAGACTTTGGGCAAAGACCTGAATGTCTCTGGGCTTCAGTTTCCCCCTTAGCTGGAAGGATGAAATGAGAGGGTGGGTAGGGGGCCCTGCGCCCAGCGCCTGCTCCTGGTCACGTCCGCCCTGCTCGCTGCAACTCTGCTCTGCTGTTCAGCTCAGCCTGGCCGGGGCGTAGGGGACAGGATGAAAGATGGCCTCTCTGGGCCCCTTCACAAGGCTTCTGCCCCCAGGCCCCGTAACCTGGAAGCAGCCGCGTCTACCTCCACCGCCCCCGACTCCCCCCCGCCCCAGCCCTCCTGCCAGTGGACGATCGAAAAAGAAACGTGAGCAAAACTGATGGTTTGGCCCGAGGCGCCGAGCGGTTGATTTATTCCTGGGAAGGCCCCCTCCCCGCCTCCCGGAACGGTGACCTCTATTAATGTTGACGTGTTCAAAAGCCGCACTTGGGGATGCAGCCCGCTTCTCCTGTCCCTTTAAAGAACCCGCTGTTAAGTTTCAAAGACCCTGGCGGAGCGTTCCGAGTGTCTGGGAGTGCGATTCCTCCAGGAGGAATATTCCATCAAAGGCCTCGTGATAAATGGGGGCCCGCGCCACCGCAGACGTGCACTCCGGACGCCGCCCAGCGCGGAGACTTCACTGGCAGGGATGAAAGGAGACTCTTTCCAAACGGAATGCCTGAACAAACAGCCGCGCCGCTGTGTGCATTTCTGCTGCTCCCGTCCTGTGCTGTGGCCCTGGGCTCCCTCGCCCCACCTGGCCAGCACCAGTCTGAGCTCAAGGAGAACCGCCGTTTGCTAGAAATAAAGCCGAGGACGGGAATGAGGGGGGTCTCTGGTACCAGGTGCCTCACATAGTGGTCTCATTGTGGGACCCCGTCTGCGGCCAGGGGAGGGGGGCATTACTCCCATTCTGTAGTAGACTGTGAAACCCCAAAATGCTTAGGGAGCTGATTTGAGGTCACCCGTTCCTGGAAGCCCAGAGTGGGGAATCTGACTCGGAAACGGTTCTCTGGTCTGCAGAGACTCTACTGCTGGACACACCCTCAAAGCGAGCTCCAAACCCACCACTATGTTTTATCTTTGGGAAACTGAGGCTGGCGGGCCAAGTGACCAATCCTTTGTCCAACAGTCAATTTGGTGAAAGGAGTTTTCTGAGGTTCGGCAGAGGGAGCTGCGCTGTACCTAGACTATCCTTAGGGTGGCACTTACTACATTTAAATCCTTTGCCTTCTTCCTCTTTTTTTTTTTTTTCCAGCTAAGGTGAAGGGTAAGGAGCGATAGCACAGAGGTTGGGCATTCGCCTTTCACACGGCCGACCCGAGTTAGATTCTTCTGCCCTCTTGGAGAGTCCGGCAAGCTACCAAGAGTATCGAGTCCGCGCGGCAGAGCCTGGCAAGCTACCCGTGTGTATTGGATATGCCAAAAACAGTAACAAAAAGTCTCTCAATGAGAGACGTTACTGGTGCCCGCTTGAGCAAATCGATGAGCAACAGGATGACAGTGACAGTGACAGTGAAGGTGAAGGGAAGGAGGGGCGGAAGAGGATTACAAGTGATAAGGGGGTTTGGGGGTCACATGGTGAACCTGGGTAGAAAGCTGGTTGTGGGGACTGGGACGTGGCTCGGTGACTTAAGAATAAGGGAGAGACCTCAAGTTCGATTCCTGGTCCTGCCTGCATGCACCGAATGCGATCCTGGCAGCTCTGTTCTGTGATTCCAGACTCTGCAAGCGATTTCCAACCAGGGCCATGGGGCAGCCAGACAGGCTCACACCTAGGGGTTCCCATGGCTCGAACATATGACAGCAGGTGAGGAAGGGGACACACATGGGCACAAGAATGAGCCCCACGGGAGGGTGAGGGAGCAACCCCGGTCACCACAGCAACAACAGGACAGGGGGAGGCCTGGGGGCAGTCGGGCCGAGAGCCCCTTTCATCATCTTGATCCTCTCCAGCTCAACCAGGGCCAGTCGTGGGGGCAGCTGCTGGGCGCGGGGGACCCTCTCCTCTGCGGGCTCCCAGCTGAGCTCCTGCAGTTTCCAGAGAAACTGGGCTGGACGGTGACGTCTCAGCACCCAGGGTAGTAAGGCTGCTGCACGCTCCCAACCAGGCCACCCTAGAGAGGGTCTAGACTGGGCCTTTCAATGTCTTTGATGCCCCCTCCCTGCTCGCTGGGCAGTGGGGGACCCCTGCCCTTCTTCTCCTGACTGCCCTCATGCCCTGAAGGGCAACTGCACACTGTCCCTTTGCCCCCACCCCTTTCCTGCCTGCCCTCCAGCTCATGGGAGTCCCCTTGCCCACAAATACTTGTCCAGAGTGGGGTGCCTCCTCCTTGGCCAGTGTAGGGGCCTGTCCCGGGGGTCCTTCAGCTCCCAGCTGGCTTCTCTCCAAGCACCTGATCAGCGACCCCTCCCAAGCCTATACTGGACTGGACCGTGAGGCCCCAGAGGGCGGCAGGGCTTCGTGCATCACACTGGCACACCCAGGCCTGGCACCCAGTAGGGCAACTAGATTGAGTTTGGGAGCTGCCACCCCTTAGCCTGTAGCTGTCTGGGGACATGGCATGGCTCTGTGTGTGTGTGTGTGTGTGTGTGTGTGCATGAGTATACGTGTGTAGACACATGAGAGCGTGCATGGACACATGGACACGCACGAGTGTACTGTGCATGTATATGTGTGTGCAGGTGTGTATGTGTGTGAGGAGCTGCTGCCCTTTGGCCCCTGGGGGTCCCCGGCCCCTCCCCACCCCACTGCGGGGCATCCGTTCATCACACCCTCTGAGCTCCTCATCAGTCTCACTCCTAATGTGCCTGAGGATTGATATTCTTCCCTGGCCCAGCCAAAGGCCGGATCGATTCCTGTCTTAAAGGCACAAGCCTCCTTTCAGAGCCATCAGAGGGGCATTTTGTGGAGGTGGTTACCGAAAAACAGGACCTGACATTTGTCCCAGCTTCAGGAGCACGTGGGCTCTCACTCATTGACCCTGGGCATGGGCTGGGCGCTGCTCAGGCCTCTTATGGATGATCTCATTTAACCTCTCGATAACCATTGAGCGGAGATGGAGTTATTGCAACTCCCTTTCAGTGGAGACACGGCGGGGCGGAGGGTGGCCTGGTGACTGGAACACACTTTACCTGACCCCGGGGCCATATGCATCACAGGGGCCTAACCCACCTGGGCTGAGCCGCTCCCGCCACCCACCCACCCCTGTAGGGCTGAGTGGGTCCAGGCTGCTGCAGCCCGGCCTTCTCAGCCCTCCAGCTGCTGGCCTGCAGCCAAGGTCGAGAGCCCAGAGCAGGGCCCGTGGTGAAGGAAACGACTGTGTCTGGCCCAGGCGTGGGTGCGCTCTCTCAGGCTGCAGTCCGGGCTCCTGGGGTCCTTCCTAGACAGGACACGGCCCCATCGCTGCCCCGGGACCATTCCTTTCCACTTCCGGCTCGGCAGCCGCATGGCCTGCTGGTGTTGGGGGTCTGTGGAGGGGCTTCCTGTGAGCTCAAGGGGTGGGGGCGGGTATTGGAGAGCTTTGGAGCTGCAGAACAATCAGAGGTGGGGGCTGCTGCTCAAACCCCACAGTGGGCACAGATAGGGCAGCTGCAGGTCCCATGTAGGGAAACTTTTCTAGAACTTTCTAGGTGACAGGTTCTCAACTCTGGCTCTGCCTTAGAATCACCTGTGAAGATCTGATTTATGTTTTCACTTGGGTGGGACGTGGGGGAGGAGTTGGGCCACCAGCGGTGGGGCTTAGGGCGTATTCCTGGCTCTGTGTTCAGGGACCACTCACTCCTGGCCGTGTTGGGGGGACCACATGGGGTGCCAAGGCACAAGCTGCTGCATGCAAGTCATGTGCCTTAACCCCTGTACTCTCTGTCCAGACCCCACCTGTGAAGGTTTCAACCCCCTTGACAAGCCCCAGACCCCTGCACTGGGAAGATTTAACTGGTTTCCAGTGGGGCAGGTTGTTTTAAATCGAAGCTCTCGAGGTCTGATCTGTGGTCAAGAGCCGGGGTGCACTAGGCTCAGTGACGCCTGGGAAGGATAAGCAGCCTTGCGCCCCTGCTGGAGTCTGAGATGGGGGGAGGTGGGGGGGGAGGGGGGAAGGGGGGAAGTGGAGGCACACCCCTCTGGGGAGACTCTTGGAGGGATGCCCTCTGGAGTTGAGGTGCCCACGGTGCAGGAGTCTCCCTGGGGATTGACTGAGGCAGCGTCTCTGGACCTCGTGCTGTTGGGGTGCTCATCCAGCCACCCGCATTCCCTCCATGGGCACTTGGCGCTGTGCACGGTTACAGTCTCGGGTGGTCGGGGCCTGTGGGAAAGAGACTCCTGCTTTCGTGAAGTTTGTGCTCACGTTCAGAGCACCCCGATGCAAACGGGGTCCAAGGTGCGCTGGCACCAGTGTATCTCCGCTCACCCTCACAAAGGACCACGTGCGTAGCCCTGGAGGGGTCAGGCGTGCGGAGAGAGGAGGCGTGGGGCAGTGAGGATGGCTCCAACTTACCGCTGGGGTCGAGCCCCCAAAGCCAGGTCAAGAAGAGACTCAAACTGTTACTTGGGCTGTGTCTCGTGTGGGTGAGGCTTGATTCTGCTCCCAGGTGCTGGGTACCTTGGCATCTTCGCATCTACACCGTCCAGGCCACTCTGTGGCTGCACCATCCAGGGCTGTCCCATGGGTGCGGGGGTGGTGGTGGTGTCTGAGAGCCCACCTGTGTCACAGCCGAGTCTTGTTTATTCTCTGGACTCCTTTCTTCTTTATTGCTGTTTTAGGACCACACCCAGGGGTGCTCAGTGCTCACTCCTGGCTCTGTGCTCAGGGACCACTCTGGGCGGGGTTCTGGGGCCTACATGGGACCGAACCTCAATTGGCCGCATGTGGGGCAAACACCCCACCTGCTATATAGTCTCTGTGCCCTGGTCCCTCTTTACTTCTCCGTGGTCTTGCTATGTTGGACCCTTCTCTCTTCTCTCTCTCTCCCCCTTTGCTAGTTCATTTCCTTCCTCTGGCACATCTGGCCCTGACCCCTGTAGGACACAGGGAAGCCTCTTTCCTACTAGGTCTCTCTTCACTGGCCAAAGCTTTTTTCCTCCTGATGACCCTATTCCATGATGCCTCGGGTACCTAGGCTAGTTGTCCTTCCTCTGTCCCTGGGTGCAAGCTTCCCTTCTGTTGGGAGGCAGGCAGATGGACTGTGCTTCTGGCCTGAGAGGGTGACAGCTACTCCCAGGTCCCAGTGTCCACAGAGCAGCTCCCTAGCCTGGTTAGGCAGACTGGGACAGCCACTCCAGCTGGGTCTCCGAAATCCAAATCCAGTGGATTTTTGTCGGTGGCCTATGATGTTTCAGACTGAGATGGAGCGAGAAACCACAGCCGAAGGAGTCATATGAGCAATATTGAAAGTGCTATGCATCACCCTTTCAGCCATTCATCCATCATTCATTCATTCATCCGTCCCCTCACTCATTCAACAGAGAGCATCTGACAGTGCCAGACACAGAGGGATGAGGACTCACCCCGAGGCAGTTCTTGCCCTCTGCCTTCTAGTGGGAAAGACCGACAAGTCAGACAAGGGAAGGGGCTGGGAGCTGTCCCCAGAGTTGGGCTGCGGACAGCCAAACTCCTTCTTCCGAAGCTGACCTGGCAGGAGGCTGAGTGGATGGAGTCCAGGCCTGACTCAGGGACGGAGCGCTCAGGTCCAGCTGGATGGAGGCTGGTGGTCCTGACGGGCCAAGTCTCCCCAAATGGGAGAGGATGAGGGGCTGAGGCCCGGCTCCTGTTGGAGCAGCCTGTGCTCCCTACTCCCTTGATGACGCAGTGCAATCAGAATGCAAACCATCTGCCTCGGCAAGGGGAGGAAATCCATTCCGCAGCTAGGAAATTATTGAATATTTAGGACCCAGAGCAGATCGTTTAGAGGGGGAAATGAATTTCTCCGGCTTCCTCTGGACAAGATAAATCAGCCCACAGGCGCTCCTACTCTCATTTACCTGGAGGAAGGAATGGGCTGGATGGGTGTTTATGCAGTGCTAAAGTGATCGTTCTTCCAGAAGTGGTAACAATCGCTTCTGAAGCCAGCAGCTCCCTCCTAATGCTGATGTGGGGGGCACAGGGGCGAGCCCCGGTGGGAGCATGTCCCAGGGGCCTGCTGCCCACAAAGGGGGTGGGCAGGACTGGTTGGCTCTGATGATGGAGGTCTGGCCGGCTCTCCGGGACATTGCAGAGGAGCAAGGGGCGTCCCATAGGGTCCCCAGCCTGGACCAGGTGGGAGGCACGGGATGCTAGATCCACTTTAGACTCTAGGAATGGCTCCCCCACCCCCCCAATCAGGGGATCGTGCTTGCTCTGTGAAGTGATTGGTTTGAGCAGATGCAACCCTTCATCTCAGAATGGAGTCAGGGAAGGGTTGACGGCCCCCGAATCCAGAATGAAGCAGCATTCTGTGAAGTCCGTGTTGCCCATCTGTACTCACATCAGAAGTTCCTGCCTTGGCACTGGGGATTTTTCCCTTACCAGTTAATCCAGTTAGTGTTCCTCTAGATCAGGGCGGGGCAAACTTTTTGTGTAAGGAGCCAAACGGCGAACCTTTTTATTTTTTTTCCCCAGGGCTTATAATTTCCTTTACAACTATTTAATTCAATCTTTGTAGGGTTAAAGGAGCCATTGACAATATGTAAAGGATGTGGCCATGTCCCAATAAAACTTTATAAAAGCAAGTTGTGAGCCAGATTGACACCCCCTCCCTCCCGGCATCTACCCTTCATTCATTCCCCCCACATCACCACCCATGTGGCCCTCCCCTCCTCCCCGCTCCCACCCTCAACATTCTGGGGTCTTGCTCAGGTTTGATCTCAGAACAGAAAGTACTCAGTGCAGGAAGGGTTGGTGGGAGAGATGGAATAGCCCAATGGGTATAAGAACAGGTTTAAGGATTATGCAGATCTAGATTCAAGTCCAAACTTGACTCCTCTGACCCTCAGTTTTCTGTAAAATGGGCACAATACCTGCACCCAAAGAACCTGTCCCAGTGTAAGCTCCCAGACCCTTTTCAGAAAATTCCTTTGATAAATGAATTGGGGGTGTCAGCATAGTCTTGCACTGTGTCCACTGTTAGGCGGTCAGGCTAACTATGAACAGTCTGGCCTTAGATTCATTTGCTTTAGGGTCCCAAGACTCCAGGGACTAAGGTGGACTGCCAGCCCCCAGACAAGAACCTGGTCGGGGCTTGTTCACAGCTGCCTCGCTAACGCCCAGTGGGGGCTGGGGTCCCCGGCACTCGGCTGAAGGGGGAACTCTCCCCTCAGAGAGTGCAGGCAGCCAAGAAGCTGGTAGTGCCTCACCCCTTGTCCTCTCTGGCCTCCAGGCTGAGGCTGCCTCCCCTTCCCGCGTCCCCAGGCCGTGGCCCAGCTCCCCACGCCAGCATGTTACGCCACAAATTAATTCCAGGCCGGCTGTATCCAATTTGGTTGCGGAGTTTAAGAAGAAAAGGAGGTGTAATTAACAAACAATCCCAACCGTGGAACAGAAGCTCAGCGATCACAGTTGATTATTCACAGATGCTGATGACGGCGGCTCTGGTGCAGCCCGCCTGGTTCCGGAAGCTGTGCCAGGCAGGGAGCTGGCCATGGGGGGCCCCACCTCTCAGCATGGTTGCCATCCCAGGAGGGACCCACGGCTGGGTGTGTCCTTCCCCTAACCCCCCCCCCCCCCCCAACTACCCCACCCCATCCCCACACCTATGGCCTGTTTTCCTTTGCGGCCAACTGACCCTTGTCCCCCTTGGCCTTCTTTTGCAGTTCCACCACCAGTCTGCTTCCAGCAACCGTGCTCTGCACATCTCCCTCTATGACCCACCACAGCCCTCAGCCCCAAGGCGCCCTCCTGCAGGAAGTCCTCCAGCCTGCCCGCTCCTCATCCGTCATCTTTCAGGAATCACAGAGCCACCAGTGTGGAGATGAACAGGACCTGAAGAATTTGGGCTCAGTTCCCATGATTGTGAGGGGTCACGGCTGGTGATTACCGTGCACTCCCATGTGTCTACCTAATCCCCTTCTACTCACGACACCATGCAGTACTGCTATGGCCCCATTTTTATAGATGAATAAACTGAAGCTTGAGGGGCGAGATGTCTTGGCCAAAGACAATAGCCAGGAAGGGGCTAAATTGGGTCTGACTATACTAGACACCACACAGTATAAGAGCTGGGATACAGAAGCATAAAGAGAAGACACCTCTGCTTTCACATTCACTGTCAAGGCAGACCTTTAGCCAAGCTAACTGGTGGGGTGAATGGATGGAAGGATAGATGAATGGATGGATGAATGGATGGATAGATGGACAGGTGGGTGGATAGATGGATAGATGAATGGATGGATGGATAGATGGATGGGTGGGGACGGACTGATAAATGGATGGATGGATAGCTGACTGGCTGGGTGGATGGAAAAATGGGTAAATGGATGGATAGATGTTTGATGGATAGATGTACAGATTATTGAACAGATGATATGTACAGAAAGATAGATGGATAATGAATGGATGAATGGATGAATGGATAAGTGATTGGATGGGTGGGTGGGTGGGTGGATGGATGGTGGATGGATGGATAAATAGATGAATGCATATATATACATATATATAATTTGGAGGCATAAAAAAACAGGTAAGGAAGAGAAATAGATAGTAGATCCTAAAGAAGCAGGACCCTTTATCTTCACATTCACGGATGACCAGTGAGCAGGTCTCCGTGCCATTTGTGAGATGAGGGGCTTGGTTACCACAGTGTCTGAAGGCCTACGAGCTCGGCGGTTCACTCATTTTCCAGACTTCTAAGTCCTGCGCTTCTAAGATCCTCATTTGTAACTGGAGAGAGAGAGGTAGCTGTGTGGGAGGTGATGAGGGACACAATTTTAATTCTGACTTGTTGAAATTCTTTAAGAGCAGCAATTAGAAGCTGGCAGCTGAGAGTTAGACTTGCTGTCCTTTGTTTATGCCTGAAAACATTTTTTTTCTTAATTAGCAGGAGGCATTTAAAAATCAAGCTTCTTTTCAACTTCTCTCTGAAAATAGAAAGTTTAGGCCAAGTTTCACACCTCACCTGAAGGGCTTCACATCCCAGTGCTGACATTTTATATCTGCGAGTCTTTGGAGGAAGTTACTTTAACTCTTTAGGCTTCTATTCTGCAGAATGGGGTGATAACGAATAGTCCCCGCCTCATAGGGCCATTGGGAGGGTAAGGTACATTCATCCATTTTTTATTTTACTCTTAATATTTTTGGTTTGTTTTCAGGCCACTTCCAGCACTGTTACTCCTGACTCTGCTCAGGGATCACTCCTGGTGTGACTTGACAGATCATATGGAATGCTGGGGATAGAACCTGGTCAGCTACATGCAAAGCAAGTGCCCTACTTGCTGTGCTATATCTCCAGCCCATTATTATTATTATTATTATTCTCTCATGCATGAGGCTTGGCCTGAGCGTGTAGAAAGCTAATAATCTCATCAGCCACCCTCCAGATCTCATAGCTGCTTCCCCCGGAAGGGAGCATAAAATGAGGCCCCATAACCATGCCACCGGGCTCCGCACCAGGGGAGAGCCCTCCCCGCCCCAAGGGACCCAGCCCCCGCAGCCGACCTCCACTATCTCGCCATCGCCACACTCCAGGCCACTTTCCACATGCTCGGGCTGAGCCTCATGCATGAGTGAGCATATTCCTGGACTGCACAGCCGCAAAGCAGCTGTGAGACACATCATCATCACTGTAGCACTGTAGCACTGTCGTCCAGTTGCACATCGCTTTGCTCAACCAGTAACGTCTCCATTGTGGGACTTGTTGTTACTGTTTGGCATATCGAATACGCCACGGGGAGCTTGCCAGGCTCTGCCGTGCGGGCGAGATACTCTCGGTAGCTTGCTGGGCTCTCCCAGAGGGCGGAGGAATCGAACCTGGCTTGGCCACGTGCAAGGCAAAGCCCTACCTGCTGTGCTTAGGATATATATATATGCCTCTCGGAGAGCCTGGCAAGCACCAAGAGTATCCCGCCCACATGGAAGAGCCTGGCAAGCTCCCCGTGGTGTATTCGATATGCCAAATACAGTAACAATAATAACAGGTCTCATTCCCCTGACCCTGAAAAGAACCTCCAATTGTTAGGAAAAATGAGTAAGGAGAGGCTGCTAAGATCTCAGGGCTGGGATGGATGGAGATGTTACTGGCACCCACTCGAGTAAATCTATGAACAACGGGATGACAGTGATACAGTGGTTATTATTATTACTATTATTATTGCAATGGAGGTACTGTGATTTATAATATTATTGATGCTGGTTTCACGCATCCACCATTCCAACACCACACCACTTTCCACCACCAGAGTATCCACTTACCTCCACGAGGGTCCAAAGATCCCTCCCATTCGAGTTGCCCCTGCATAGCCCACGAACTCAGTTCTGTGGAACAGCTCTTCCGTTCTACTGCCGTTGGACATTTTGTTGATTCCCCACAGTGCACTGTGCACCTTTAAATTCCACCTATGAGAGAGGTCATTCTCTATTTTATTCCTCCTGACTGACCTCACTGAGCAGGATACCCTCGAGTTTCATCCATGTTGCTGAAAATTGCATGATTTTGTCCTTTCTCACAGCTGCATAGTATTTCACTGTGTTTCTATACCACAACTTCTTTTTTTTTTTTAAATTTATTTATTTTTAATTAGAGAATCACCGTGAGGGTACAGTTACAGATTTATACACTTTTGTGCTTATACTTCCCTCATACAAAGTTTGGGAACCCATCCCTTCACCAGTGCCCATTCTCCACCACCCGTAAACCCAGTGTCCCTCCCACCCTCCCCAATCCCATCTCCCCCCCACCCCACCCTGCCACTGTGGCAAGGCATTCCCTTCTGTTTTCTCTCTCTAATTAGCTGTTGTGGTTTGCAATAAAGGTGTTGAGTGGCCGCTGTGCTCAGTCTCTAGCCCTCATTCAGCCCGCAACTCCCTTCCCCCACATGGCCTTCGACTACAATGTAGTTGTATACCACAACTTCTTGGTCCATTCATCTGTAGTTGGGCATTTTGGGTTGTTGCCACATCTTGGCTATTGTACGAAGCCATACAGAGATTCAGACTGATGCTTGGGACAACGTGAGACTGTATCAACACTGGCTCTTGTTTCATTTTCTCCTCATGTGTCTGAGGACGCTTAGAGATGTCCTAGGAACATGCTCGAACAACAGAGACTTATTTTATCACTCTCTGGGGACTGAGGTATGTGATCAAGGAGCTGGAGGGCTGGTTTCTGGTGGTCTTGCCATCAGCCACGCTCCTGTGGTGCTTCTCCTCCCCTTTCTGCTGGGATGTGCATTCCTGGTGTGTCTCTCTTCTAGAAGGACACCTGTCCTGCTGGGTCAGGGCCCACCCTGGGCCTCATTGAACCTTCGTATCCTCCATAAAGTTCCCATCGCCTTGAAGAAAAGGGGACACAGCTCAACCCTTGACAACCTCGGATGGTGATCAGCCACAGGGGGCAACAGACACTCACAGCGGGGTCTCATAGTTTTCTGTTCTAAGTAGTCCCAACTAGGAAGATGGTCCCTGATGGTTCGTCCAGGACAGAGTTGCCTCCGGAGACACCAGAACTTCTGTTTTCAAAAGAGGCAGAACAAGATGAGTTGGGTGGTGTGGTCTTAAACCACAGTCCATGATGTTTGTTTAGTTTTGCCCGCCAGCCCCAGAGATTGCACGCGCCTTGGAGCGCGCCCTGGACCCAGGCAGCTTGGCAAGAGATGGCAAAGATGCACTTTCAGTCACCAGGAGAATTTCTGGGGAGCCCGGACTGTCAAGGGTTAAAGCTACCTCGAGAAAGAACATCCGGCAAACACCCAGGGAGGGAACCAGCCAAAGCATTATCATGATTAATGTTATTTCAAAGACTTAATTTTTTCCCCCTCTTTCAGAAATGTTTTTGTGCTGTTGTGCAGAGTGCTGTCTCTTGATTCGGAGTGTCCTTCCCCTGGAGCAATTTGGAACAAGGTCACTCTTCATCGGGCGGGCCGCCTTGCCTCTGATCTCCCCGCTGACAGCCCTGCCAGGCGGAGGGGCTGGGAGCATCTGGAGACAGAGGGACGCAGAGGCAGGGGGACCAGGCTGACCGTGTCAGGGCTGGTGAGCTGGCCACAGCCTTACTGCTCCCAGGACAGACGGAAGTAGTAGGTTTAAGGGAGGGGTTTGGGTGAGGACAGAGACCGCAACGCTGGGTCCAGTCCTTGTGGGCCTAGAAACTCCTGGAGATCTCGGTTCCCTCACCTGCAAACTCTGGACTAGAAGGTACTCTGCCTTCTGGACAGTTGTGCCAGCTCCTGGTGATTCTAAGGCGGGCATTTCTTCAGCTCAGCTGAAGTGTGCCTGGGTCCCGTAGGTGGGGGACAGAGTCTGCATTTAAAACAAGGGCTCCGGTGAGGCCTGTGCTCCTCGGCCAGCTTTTACATTCTTTATTTTGATTGAAGTACCAGGATTTATAATGCTGTCAATCATACCTTTCAAGCATACATCATTCCAACGTAGCACCCATCACCAGAGAGCCTGCCTGCCTGTCTCTATCAGCGTCAACCTCCCGCCACCACTGTCCCCAGGTTCCCTCCCCCCGCCCCCATAGCCCCCAGCATGCTTCTTTGACAGGCGCATTTTAAAGTTTCGTTGTGGGTTGGATCTCAGGTTTTCAGTGTTTGGATATACACATGGCTCCCTTATATCACCAATGTACCCAAGGCCCTTTACCTGTCCCCTTAACTTCCCGTCCACTTCTCATTGCTTTCTGCCTTGGCCCATGCCTACTCAGGTGGCCGCTGTAAAGAAGCATAATGCAAGGAACCTTCTGCTAATACTCACATGGGTGAACCTCGAAGTGGGTTCCCCATCCCCGGTCAAGCCTTCAGATGACACCTAAGTCCTGATAAAATCCTGACTATAGCTTTATGGGAAACCTGGCTAATGATCTGATTCGCTGCTTCTTCCTGGGCTTGGGCAGACTGTGGCCACCAAGGGACAGTGGCTGAGGGACTGGGCCCAGCGGATCTGACCTGAGTCCCCCAAAGCCACAGAGAGGCAGCTCAGGAGGGTTGCCTGCAGCGGTATCCAGGCCTGGAGGGCCCCTTTGGGAGAATTGTGCAAGAGGGGGTCTGAGGGGAACCTCGGCCCTGGGTGTGTATGGGATCATGTGCAGCTCTGGGGGCCCAGCTGTGGCTGCTCTGAAGTCCAGTGCTCCAAAGCGCTGCCCTGCTGAAGTCCCACATGGTGTCCATCAGGGGCGGCTCAGGCTCCCTCCGGGATCTCAGCTGGGTCTGTGTCCTGAGTCATGGAGATGACCTAGAACTACTTGGCACAGATGCAAGAGAAATGGAGGCACAGAGAGTTTCAGGGTCCAGCCTCAAGTCACACAGCAGCCTGTGGCAGGTCAGGGCTAAAGTCTAGCTTCTTTCACAGGGAATGACAAGCAGAAAATCCAGGGGCACTAAGTGTAAGCCTGGCACCAGCTGGGGCACTTGGATGCCAGTTGGGATGGAATTGATTTGGCAAAGAGAGTCCTTGGGGCAGCAGCTTGGTGAACCCCTCTCCTGGGCCCGCCCGAGTCTTCTTCCCATGATGTCTTCTCCCCCCAAACCTGCCTGTCACGTCCAAGAACTCATGGAGGGGTCTTTGTGGGTAGGTTCGGGGGTTAGCAATGGGCAACAAGGGACCCAGGCATGGATTCAATAACAAACAGCTGTTGAGGCAAGAGAACTGGAGTGTGTCCATGTGCCTGCTAAAATGGAGCTCTGCTTCTCTCTCCAAGCTGGGGGGCAGACCTCCTGGTCCTTATCTCTACTACTCTTGGGTGTTAGTCTCCCATTCTGTTACTTTATATTCCGCAGATGAGTGCAATCTTTCTATGTCTGTCCCTCTCTTTCTGACTCATTTCACTCTTCATGGTACTTTCCATGTTGATCCACTTATGTGCAAATTTCATGACTTCATCTTTTCTAACAGCTGCATAGTATTCCATTGTGTAGATGTACCAGACTTTCTTTAACCAGTCATCTGTTCTCGGGCGCTCGGGTTTTTTCCAGATTTTGGCTATTGTAAACAGTGCTGCAATGAATATTCAAAGCAGATGTCATTTCTACTATACCTTTTTGCCTCTCCGGGATATATCCTGACTATAGCTTTATGGGATAGGAGTGGTATTGCTGGGTCAAATGGGTGCTCAATTTCTAATTTTTTGAGAATTGTCCATATTGTTTTCCAAAAGGGCTGAACCAGTTGGCATTCCCACTAGCAGTGAAGGAGAATCCCTTTTTCCCCACATCTGCACCAACACCGATTGCTTTTGTTCTTTTGGATGTGGGCCAGTCTCTGTGGTGTGAAGTGCAAGTAGAAGATGTTGGGAGGACCCATTCGGGTTGAAAGATGCTTGCCGAAAGTAGACTATCGACTGAACATGATGGCCACTCAATACCTGTATTGCAAACTACAACACCCAAAAGGAGAGAGAACATAAGGGAATGCCCTGCTACAGAGACAGGGTGGGGTGGTGGGGGTTGGGGTGGGGGTGATGGGAGGGATACTGGGAACATTGGTGGGGGAGAATGGGCACTGGTGGAGGGATGGGTGAACAATCACTGTATGACTGAAATGCAAACATGAAAGTTCATAAGTTTGTAACTACCTTACAGTGATTCACTAATAAAAAATAAAAAAAAATATAATGGAACTTCGAGGGACCTCCTGCTTCCTTCTCCCTACCCCTCATCACCATGGCGTGCAGGCGTCTCCACTGGACAGAGGAACAGACGCAGAGCCTGGTAGTCTAGCTGGCTCATCCAAGTCACCTGACTCTTAAGTGGCAGAGCAGAGATTTGAACCCAGGTCTGCCCGACTCCTACACCTGCCCTTACCCTCTTTGCGAACCCCTCTGAGTGTCGTCTATACCTGCTCAGTCCCGGTTCTCTGTCCAGAGGCTGGGAATTTGGAGGTCCATGAGCTATGGGTCTTGCCATCAGGTTATGTAGTTTTGTGGGCGTGTTAGCGATTATTTCCATGTGAATACTGTGGGATACGGGGCTTGGCTGGCTTACAACCCACGTTGCTTCCTTCAGCTCACAGTGTGGGGGTCTCTCTGCTTCAGGCTGTAGGTTGGATCCTGGTGGTCTTCACCTGTCTCCCGTTCTCCTTGTACCAGTGTGCCCCCAGGGGCTGACTTCATGGACGGACAGAAGCATGCCCCGTCACCTTCTGTCCTTCTCTGGGAACAGGTGCTCTCTCTGGCTGTTCCAAGGCCAGGTCCACGGCCAAGGCCAACCTCGGTGGGCAGAGGCATTGGTGTGGCAGACCCTAAGGAGACGCGGGTGGAGGCCGGAAGGCTGGGGAACAAAGAGGCGCTTGTCTGTAGCAGAGAGACAGACTGATGCTTCTGCTGTCATGCCCTCCGTCAAACCCGAGAGCTGCCAACTGTAAGACACACCGTTAATGTACACGCCCCGCAGAGGGAAAAGGCGCTGCCACGCCGAGTCTGAGGCAGCGCTGTCGTAGCTCGTCCCCTTTCTACCGTCGTCTCACTCACTCACAGAGCTGGCGGAGACGAGCTTGGGCAGGGGAGTGTGACAAGATGAACAACCTGCACCAGGTCAGCGACTGTGCTGAGGGACAGCTGTGTGGCGACCACCGCCATCCCTGAAGATGGCCAGGACCCTTCCCGAGTCAGGGGTGCTGAGAGGAGGGTGGCGTGGGTTTTGGAGTGGACGGAATCCACCGTTTCTCTCAGTGGGCATATGCTCTGCAATGGACCCTGCCAGGGGTGTTCTCACTTGTGGACTCAGCGGGAAAGCAACATGCCCCCATTTCAGGAAGGAAGGGGCCAGGCTCAGAGCACTTGCTCGTCTTGGCTAAGTTCCACAGTGAGCAAGTCAAAGAGTTGGGGGGTGCAACCTGGGAGACTCTGATTCCAGAGACCAGGTGGGGCCGGAGAGATAGGACAGCAGGCGAGACACACGCCTGGCCTGCAGCTGACCTGGGTTCGATCCTCAACATCTGGGACGGTTTCCTGAGCTCTTCAGGAGTGATCCCTGAGCTCAGAGGCAGGAATGAACCCCAAACACAGCTGGATGTGACTGAAAAATAACAAAATCCAACCAAATACAAGACACATCAGTCTCTCTGGCTGATTCAGGTCCTCAGCCTCTCTGAGGCCAGCAGCACTGTAATGAAGGCAGTAACTAAGGGCACGGGCGGGGGGGGGGGGGCAGAGAGCCAGGAGCTTAGTGGCTTGGGGGATCTCTCAGAGGTTTGGTGTACGCAAAGTTGAGCGTGTGATTCATCCAGCAACTACAGACTCAAAATACATGTGTTGATTTGCCGTGTGTGGGCAGGACACACGACTGGGGTTGAAAGCCAGACGTGGGGGACTCATTCTTAAACACGGAGGCCCAACTTCTCTTGAATGAATCTGACACCTGACATGCCCAGCTTGAAGGGTTTCCACAGCTGTTCTCACATCACCACCCACAGTGAGAGAGAATATTCCCGTTCCCCCTAAAACATTCCATCATGCCCTTTCCCGTCTGTCCCTCTCCACCACGGGTTTTATTTTTCTTCATTTCTGTCACTTGCCTATTCTCAAACATCCTTCAAAGACAAACTCGTAGGATGTGTATTGGGTCTCACATGTGTTGTTGTTTGTTTTGTTTTGGGGTCACACCCAGGGATGCTCAGGGTTTATTTCTGACTCTGCGCTCAGGAATTACTCCTGGGAGTGCTTGCAGGGGATCATATGGGATTCCAGGCATTGAACCCAGGTTGGCCGTGTGCAAGGCAAGCACCCTCCCTGCTGGCCTATATATCTCTCCAGCCCTATGAATCTCACTTTTTTTTTTAAAAAATTTTTATGTTTAAATAAGCTTTTTTTAAAATTTATTTTTTTATTAGTGAATCACTGTGAGGGTACAGTTACAGATTTATACATTTTTGTGCTCATGTTTCCCCCATACAAAGTTCGAGGACCCATCCCTTCACCAGTGCCCATTCTCCACCACCAGTAAACCCAGCATCCCTCCTACCCTCCCCAGTCCTGTCTCCCCCCACCCCGCACTGCCACTATGGCAGGGTATTCCCTTTCGTTCTCTCTCTCTGATTAGGTGTTGTGGTTTGCAATAAAGGTGTTGAGTGGCCATTGTGTTCAGTCTCTAGTCTACATTCGGCACGAGTCACCCTTCCCCCACATGACCTCCGACCACATTTTTTTTACTTGGTGTTCCCTTCTCTGAGTTGCCCAGAATGAGAGACCAGCCTCCAAGCCATGGAGACAGCCTCCTGGTACTTTGAATCTCACTTTTTAAACTCAACGTAATGCTTGAGTTTTGTCAGTCACTTATCCTTTCTCTTGGTTGAGTAGTGTCTCACCACATGTTGACCCCATTGCTGGCTTCTCAGGTCTGAATTCACCCTTTTTGCCCGCTCAGGGATATTGGAACTGGGTCTTTCCCCTGCCCTCCCGGCTGGGCTGGCCAGCTAAGCTCCCCCAGTAGAGGGCACTGGGCGTGCAGGCAGCAGGCGAGGGCTCTGTCCCCTGACTCCTGTGCGCTCTTAGGCAGGGGCCCAGGGCATCTGCTGCTTCTCCACGACCTACGCCTCAGAGTCTGGTGGTCATCAGCACCCAGAATCTTCCTCTTAGAAGGCAACATTGAGGCACCTTCTCAGCAGCTGTCTCTGGGGAGACACTGTGTGAACAGCTTCTGTGGGGTCTTCCAGGCTGGATTTCAAGTAAGTTGCACAGGTTGGGTTTCTAGAAAGTTCTACGGGGACAGCCACAGACCACATGGCCCTGCAGTGAGTGTAACTCATTCCCTTGTTCTGCTCTGGAGGGTACACCGCGGTCAGGTCTCTTCTTGAGGGGTTCCTGAGAGGGGGGCTCTTTCCTTGGGTGCTGTCTCAGCCTGGGGTAGGGGTGTGTGCTTTCTCAAGGGTTCTGTGTTAGATCTTAGAAGATTCTTCCTTGAGATTAGTCTCCAGAGTTCTCTGCCTCTTTCTGCCTTGTTAATTCAACCTCCCACTAGAGTTACTGGTTCTTTATCTGACGTTTTTATATGAACTGCAAATGTTCAGAGGACTGCGTGGTTTCTCCCTCTTGATTGGTTGAAAAGTGATTCCCACTTTATGTATAGATCATTTTCTTCCAGAGCCCCCTGAGGGATGCTAGGACGTGGGGGAGGGGGTGAAGAAGCTTCCGGTGTAACTGGGAGGTGTACTTCATTTGTTTAAAGAAGGTAGATTTCCAGGGTGGCTGCGAGTGATTCTTTTGTTCATTTGTTTTTAATGAAAGGGGGACTGAATAAAGTTAGAGCTTATTTATCCATTGTCAGGTTACTGCTGCTTCCAATCTGGAGAATAATCTGCATGGCGCAATCTTGAGTGGACAAGCTATTTTTTTGGCATGTGTAGTTAAGTGTGTCTCTCTCAGGTAGAGACCCAGAAGAGGTTCCTCTATGAAGACCAGGACTGTGGCCCTCTCAGGAGGACGCTGGGGAGTCTCTGGGGAGCTGGGCAGGCCTGTTTTTCGCTTCTAGCCGTGCATGATGGGGTCCAGTGTGGATCTTAGATTGTGGGGCTCCCTGAGGATGGGAGAAGCCTGCTAACTTTCAGTTCCCTGGATGGGGGTTCAGGGCCCCTGTGACTCGGGCAAGTGGCACGGCTTCATCCTCTATTCTAGAATTTGTGAAACGGGATCATGCCTTTGTGTCCGCAGAGTGGCTGGCAGGAATGAAAAGGGCACACGTGGCCTGGGGCTGGCAGGGAGAAGGTGCGCAGAGGGGATATCTTGTTAGATATTCAAGTCTGGGTGTCCCCACACTAGCCGTTGTATATCCGGAGACACAGAGCCTAGCGGGGTAGGAAAGAGTGGCTGGGAAAGAAAGGCCCCCAGAGCACATGGCAAAGTGGGGAGCCGCCCGTGCCTGCCTGTGCCTGCCCATGGCACTCTCTGAGTCCTTCTTGAAGCTTTTGCTGGAGAGCAGACCCCAAGGTGGCCTTGGGTTCTGGGCTCTTTGCCTGCCTCCCTGATAATGCCCCCCGGCTGGACCTCTGCCAGTCGGAGCCCCTCGCTGCCGTGCCTCGGCAAGTCAAATGGCCAGGATCAGTCAAATAAAATTTCCATCTGTTGAGGAATTGATGAGAGTTATTGCTGGCTATAAAACTGATCCGAGGAGATGGCTGGATCTGAGGGAGTAAGAGCCTCTAATTATGTGCGGCAGTGACTTTTAAAGAAGGTTGCCGATGTCTCTATCAGAGTGGGCATCACCGCCCTCTGTTGGGAGGGTGGGAGGAGGGGGGGGAAGTATGTCCAAACTCTGGGGGGAGGGTGTGTGCCATTGAGGACCGCAAGGAAGGCCTGTTGCACCAAGCCTGGTGCACAGCCTGGCATGCTGCGGGCACTCAACAAGCGCTCCCCTGGGGTTGGAGAGAGGGTTCGAGGGCTAATGCACCTGCCGTGCATGTGGCTCGACCCAGGTCGAGCCTCCTCATTACATAGTTCCCTGAGCACAGAGCTGGGAGTAGCCCAGATCATCGCTGGGTGTGTCCCTGGAGGTCCTTGGAGCACGGCTGAGGTGGCCGGCTGACCCCCAGCTCTGCAGGGCCTGTCAGCACCATGTCCTCGAGCTCTCCCAGGGAACGCTGATTCAGAGAACAGACAGGAGGGTCCCCCTGGGTGCCTCGGGGAGGCCTTTCCACCTACACATGCAAAAAAGGACACCTGCTTAGTAAGTGCCCATGTAACTCCTCACTGGGCCCATTGAGCTGCATGGAGAAATGGGCAATTCAAGCCCCCGAGCGCAAGGGAACACTGGGCGGGAAGGCCCCGGGGCAAACGGGAAGGCTGTGCTCAGGGACGCGAGGTGGGCTCTGTGCCACGTGTAGTCTCTGAGGAGGGGCCCTCGGTGCGCTCTCCCCAGGCAGGCACACAGGGAGTTGGGGGACTCTAGGCCTGAGGCCCCAGCCCTCCTGGAGGGGGCATGATCTGAGGGGTCCAGTGCTGCCCTTTCTCCCCACTTGCTGCGGTTCAGGGCAGATTGAGCTTCCGTGAGCAGCAGAGCAGTCTCAGAGTAGGAGGGTGTGGTGGGTCACGGGGCCCCGAGAGCACAGTCATGGGGTGTGCCCTCTCGAAGGCAGACCTAGGCATGGGCACCAGGCAGGCGGTGTCCCAGATGCTCTGCCCACCTTGCAGGGAGCACCCCAGGCCTGTCCCCAGGGACCCCTTGGACAGTGCTCTTCCCCTTTCTACACCTGCATCCTGGTCCACCCGCACTTAGGGCTAAGGCCGAAGGGGGGCCGGAGCCGTCACACAGCCGCTAGGGCGTTTGCCTTGCACTTGACGGACCCCAGGTTTAGTCCCTGGCACCTCATACGGTCCCCCAAGCACCACCAAGAGTGATTCCTGAGCACAGAGCCAGGAGTAAGCCCTGAGCATCGCCAGGTGTGGCACAAAAACAAAAATAAAACCAACCCCCCTCCCCTGCATTCTAATAACCGAGGCACCAAAGTGGTGATGTCGAACCTTCCTACACCTGAGGTCACCTGCCCCCCCGCCCTGAAACAGGCCACGGGACACGCCCAGACTCCACAGCAGGCCCCACTTAAGGCTTCCATTCCGCGGGCTCGGCAGCTATAATGCCCACACGTGTGCCGACAGGGCCGTCGGTCCAGCGCAGTCTCTCGCCCGCTCCCTCCGCAGGCAGCTCCTGACCCGCCGGGTCTCCTCCAGGGAGTGTGAGCGCGTGCATGTGAGGTGAGTCTGCGGGGGCCTGGGGCCCGGGTGCTGGCCTCTGCAGCCCAGGGCATTGCGGGGTGTCGGTGGGCTCGGAACTGGGGCGTGCGGAGCTGAGCCCTCAGTGTGCCAGGTCGGGAAGAGGCTGTCTCCGCGATGTGCCCACCCAGCCCCGACGACGGCACTCCCTGGCTTTCTCCCCCCCGGCCCAGCCCGCGGCACTCCCTGACCACTTGGCCACACCTCGGACTGGCCTCGGCTGTGCGGCGAGAAGCTGGCTGACCGTTAGGGTGCTCAGCTCTGCTGCTGGCCTTTCTGAGGCTCGGTGCCCGCCATCTGCTTCACCCCCCCCCCCCGCCACTGTGCCAGAAGCAGGGTCCACGCGCCTGCAGGGCCCTGGCAGCCAGGTGGGAGAGCCCGAGAGGGAGAGACGGAGCGGGGAGGTGCCAACTCTGCTCTGGTGCTCCTGTCTGCCCCTTTCCCCGCGCCGGGGGCGCTCCAGTGGCGCTCCAGTGGCCATGGGTGGTGCTGGGCCAACCATGCTGGGCCTCATTTCCCCACTGCTGACCGCAGTATGGGGCCCTCCCAGCCCTCTCTCTGTGGCCTCCAGGTGGGGGAGAGGGGCTCATGAAGAACCCCCAAGCTTCTCTGCTGTCAGCACCGGAGCCACGGGCAAGAATCTTTCCCGTTCTGTTTTCAGGAGCCATAGCCTCAGGTCGGGGCAAGGGAACCGGGTCCTTGCCTGTGCTCTGGCCGGGAAGTGAGCAGATTCCTGGGAATCTTCTCAGCCCCTTCCAGCAGTGCTCCTAACCCGAGAGTGGGTGCAGGGAGCTGAGGAGGACACGTGTGTGTGTGTGTGTGTGTGTGTGTGTGTGTGTGTGTGTGTGTGTGTGTGAGTATGTGTTGGTCAGTACCAGTTCAAGGAGGCAGTGGCCCTCTTAAGGGCCTCCATGGCAATTGTGTGCCCCAGACCGTGATGTGGAGTGGCTCTGAGTGCCAGTGTCCACGCCTCTGCTGCCCCCGGCTCCCTCCCGCCTGGTGGGCAGCTGTGGGGCCTGCCTGAAGTGTCACCCTGTGGTCCTCTTTCCAGAGAGTCTGGGGCCTCTGCCCTCAGAGGCAACTCTCATAGGAGATTCTCTGTCCGTCACAGACTGTTCTAGACCCAGCCCCCAAGGTGATTGGAAGCATGCAATGGCCAACAGGTGAGCATGGCGGATGAGTGCAGGGATGTAGTCAGCTGTAGGAACAGAGAATGTGCCGCAGGTGGAGGGAATAGCAGGGAAGGCTGCCTGGAGGAAGTGGCATCTGAACATAGTCTATAAACGGAGACAGCAGCTGGGCAGATAACGGAAAGGGCAGGCTAAGGAGGCAGGAGGACCCTCTGGACAGGGATGACCTTCGCTTCCAAAAATGACTTAGAGGTGGAGGAATAAGTGGGGACAAGCTTTGGCAGACACGGGAGCCTGGACCCCAGGTGCACCGTCCAGGTTCCGAGAAGGGGAGAGCAGGCTTGGCCTCTCTCGGCCGCTGTCTTGGGAGCTTCTCACTGCTGCAGTGGGGCGACCTGGTCCCGTGGGTGATCATCGTCACAGGGCAGGGTGCTCTTGTCCGCTGGCGGGTGGAGCCGGGCTGCCGCTCCCCCACTGCACAGGAGAGGCCTCTGGAGCCACCAGGGACCCCACTTGGCAGTGGCTTCCGGCCGTGGGACCCCTCTTGCTGCAGCCGGGCCTCTCAGTGGCTCTCGTAAAGGTTGGGCACGACTGTCTGGGGTCAGGCCAGGGGGCCCCGTCGTGAAGTCAGCCTGAGACTGGGAGTTTCCTTCCTCTGCCAGGTGCAGTTCGGAATATTCCAGAACCCCATTGGCAGGCTCCAAGCTTGGGTACCTTTGGTGTGGAGACAGCATGTGACAGAGGCCCAGTCTCTGGGGCTTCCCTGCAGACCCCCTCATCCTGCTCCCTGTGTGATCCAGGTCCCCGCCTTGCCCTCCAGCAGCCCTGCCGAGCCTGCAGGTGCAAAACGGCCCGGAGCTGGGCTGTAAGATCCAACAACTTCTTGAAAGCCTGTGCTTGCCTGGAGGGCCCGGGAACTCCCAGGGGGAGTGTGGGGGGCGGCTGCAGGCTGTTGTGTGCACAGACCCCCGGGGCACCTTCTCCTTCCCTCTTAGGCTTTCCACTTAGCTTCCTGCAGGGAGGACACAAATACTGGGGCCTGTGGGGGGGTGGGGGGTGGTGGGAGACTTTTCTCTGCATCCTCAGGAGAGGGGTGGAGACACCAGGTATTTCTGATGCCTCTGGTGAGTGAGGTGGGCCGTCTTCCCTGTGTTTAATTTGGGTCCTTCAGCCATGCCCAGGGGCCTGGCCCACTCCCGGCTGAGCTTGGCCTGCTCAGGGTCTTGGTGCTGGGGCCCCCAGGGCCACATTCCCCAGTGCCCAGCCCGCAGACATGGGGGATGTGACTTGGGGTCTCACACGTGCAAGGTGCGTGCCCCCTGACCTCCCCCTTTGAGCGAACCCCGCAGTGCCCGGTGGATATTCTCTCCAGCTGCTCCTCGGAGCCCAGGGGCAGCCCTGGGAGGGGACTCCTGCCCCTGGTGACCCGTGAGCCGGGCGGGACCCCCAGGCATTGGCAGGAGCGCTGCAGAATCAGACAGGGATCGGTGGGCAGGGCCACCTGCCCTTGTCACCAGCTCCACATAGCGTCCTAGTAGAGGCCTCAAGTCTGCCCCTCAGGGCACGTATGGTCTCAGCTGGGGCTGCCGTGAGTGATCAGGTTGGGAGGAGCAATGCTGGGGTCCAGGGCAGAGAGACGGGCCCACTGGGGTGGGATGGCACTGCAGGGTCCCCAGCAGCTGGCTGTCCCCCTGTTCCCTGGGGTAGACTCTTATCTGGGCTCCCTGCGGGCCCCCAGGCTCTGGAACATGGCCTGGCCTGGAGGAGGGGCTCTGGCTCTGTCAGGGTCCCTCAGCTCTTCCTGCCCGCTGACCAGCACCTGGGCTTGGGTGCTGGGAACACAGTAACTGACCCTCCCCGCACGGCAAGCACGCAGTCATGCCCATTTGACAGCTGGAGAGACTGAGGCTTGTCTACTCCCCTGTCTCCTGACTGTGGGAGCCGGGACCTCTGGGAACAATGGCAGGCCTGGAGGGGGCCAGGAGGGCAGAGTCAGCGGATCTGACTGGACCTTCATGTCCTTAAGCATGAGGCCTTCCTTCCCGTGGCCAGACGTTGGGTTCACTAAGTGACACCGGGGTCATTTCCCAGGGAAATTTCTTTTATTCCCCTCTTTGGGGCTGCCTGGGCATTGGGGGTTCTCTATCAGGAACAGCAGATGTGCCCCGTCCTCAGTCCCGGGGGCAGGGGTGAGGAATTCCCGAGTCCATATGCTGTCCCCCCCTGCCAGGGCTGGAGGTGCCCGTACCAGCCCCCGGCGTTGCATGGACATGTCGCTCTAGCCTCAGGGGGGCTGTCTGCGGGGGGGCTCCGGGCCGGCTGCTGCAGTGGCCCGGGACACGCAGACATCAGCTTGGTTTGTCTCTGTCTGCAGTGCTGGGGCGGCACCCAGCACCCGGGTCTCACGTCCTGATGCCACTGCACCTCATTAAAACCTCAGAAGCCAGGACTCAGGCCCAGCTGGCCACCAGGTCCCAGCTGGTGCATGACCCCACACTGACGGGCGCTGGAGTTCCCCCCACTGGTTCCCCCCGCCCCCCACTTGTACCCCCCCTCCCCCCCACGTTCCCCGGGAGCTCACCATCACCCCGGGCTGCAGCTCAGCCGAAGTTCAGGCAGCCCGCCCTCCCGCCGAGTCACGGCTATAATTTGCCCCCTGCAGCACCCTCAGCTCGGGGTGTGTTGTGACCGGGATGTGAGAAGGGGTGACACTCCTGCCCGTGTAACTGAGGCTTCTCAGCAAGCATGCCACGTCTCGGGGAGCGGAGCCGTGCGGCTGGGGGCGGCTCCTCTGCCTCCTGCATTCTGACTTTCTGGCGGTGGTACCGGGACAGTTCTGATGGGGAGGTGGGCGGCATCGGCTCCTGGTTCTACTCAAGCTGCACCCACAGCCCTGTGCGCTCTGTGTGTGTGTGTGTGTGTGTGTGTGTGTGTGTGTGTGTGTGTGTGTATGTATGTAAATATGTATAGGGGGCGGGGGCTCTTGGTTGCCCCCTGAGCCGAGCACCCAACTCAATGAGCAGAAGACCTGGGTTTTCAAGCAAGGGACTCCGGCCCCACACGTCCCCCATCCTGTCCTTCCACCCACCCCTCTCTGAGCCAAGGGCCCATCACAGATCCCCCTGGTGATTCCGGCAGCAGACTGATACATGTTGCTTCCCACAGCAGATGATACATGTTGCTTAGAAGTAACAATCCAAAATCAGGAGGCTCCTTCCTGAGTGCCTCCCCAGCAGGGATACATGGGTGGTGCTGGTCAGGGGCCCGTGCTAACCCATTTGCAGGGGAGGCAGGTGAAGCTAAGGACACAGGGAGTGAGCAGCTGACCAGCTGGGGCCAGAACCCAACCGTCCATGAGCTCCATTTTTCTTTTTGCTTTTTGGGTCACACCTGGAAATGCACTGGAGTCACTCCTGGCTCTGCACTCAGGAATTACTCCTGGCAGTGCTCAGGGGACCATATGGGATGCTGGGAATCGAACCCTGGTTGGCCACATGCAAGGCAAACGCCCTACCCACTGTGCTATCGCTCCAGCCCCATGAGCTCCATTTGTAATCATATTGCCTTGAGAGTTACCCGGAGAGTCAGGTCTGGGCTGGTGGGTGGGTGCTGGAAGGGCTGTGTGTGTGCCCTGTGGGCGTGAGGCCCTGGGTATCATCCCAGTCCCTGGGCACAGCAGGCTGTAGCCTTGGGGACCTCAGCGTGGCTGGCCCTGGGCGGCATCGCATCTCTGGGTCGGAGTATTGGGCTATCTGGCCCGATTGGCTGAGAATATCCAGGCAGGGGCCAGGGGCCCTCTGGCACTGTTCGGGAGAACCCTGTCCCCAGAAAGAGCGGGCAGTCATCCTGGTGTGCTGTGTTCTGTATGGGGGGATCGTTTGTTTACTCATTCAGTCATTGCTTAGGGTTCTTTGCATACTGCATGATTCCTCAGCTCACGGAACTTCTGTCCCAGTACGGGAGACAAACCCCCAGCAGGCACTGGAAACTCTTCCAAGGTGGAGAGCTAAGGAGAGCAGGGGTGTAGAGGGGATCTGGAGTGCTCAGAGATGAGGAACACACAGAAGTGGGGGCAGCAAGAGGCATCATCTTGGGCAGTGTGGGTTTCACACAAAGCAGACAGCATGTGCAAAGGCCCTGGGGTGGGGCTATACACTGGGTACACAAAGAGGAGTGGAGGGATTGAGGTCAGAAAGGTGTGTGGGAGGTGGTGGGTGTTGGAGTTGAGCAGAGGAATGGTTTGATCTGACTTCTCCCACGGAGGACGGCTGAAAGGGTGAGGTAGAAATGGGACCCGGGAGAGGAGATGCCAGCTGCTCAGACCCACCTCTAAGGAGCCTTTTAAGAATTGCTCCTCGTGCCTTTCTCGCCAGGTGACTTCATGCCCACTCTCTGTGCTGGGCATCTGCTCTGACTGCTGGCGCCGGCAGAGTCGCCCCCTCTGGGTGACCGGCTGCTTCATGTGTCCTTGCTCCCTTACTCAGTTCAGACTAAAGGCGATGCTTCCCTCTTGGCCTTTCATTTGTTTTTATTCTTTCATCTTGGCTTTTTGGGCCACACCCAGCGATGCTCAGGGGTTACTCCTGGCTCTGCGCTCAGGAATTACTCCCGGCGG
Organism: Sorex araneus; assembly: GCF_027595985.1. NCBI lineage: Eukaryota > Metazoa > Chordata > Mammalia > Eulipotyphla > Soricidae > Sorex > Sorex araneus. The sequence goes on along the minus strand of NC_073306.1, from coordinate 56,128,656 downwards.
TGCTCGGGGGAGCACATGGGATGCTGGGGCTCGACCTGGATCTGCCACGTGCAAGGCTAATGCCCTCCCCGCTGTCCTACCGCTCCGGCCCCCTCTTGGCTTTTCAGTTCACGGGTGCAGCACTGGCATGGCGGGGGTTGAACAAGTGGCTGGCAGCTGGCCTCAGGAAACAGGAGGGGCTTGGCGGTGTAGGTGTCCCAGAGGCCGTGTCCCGGAGTCCTCCTAAAGCCATTCCATTCGGTGTCGGGGTTTGCGTCTGGGCTGCGGGTGTGAGCCCATGTGTGCGATGGCCTTTAGGGAACCCGTCAGGCCTCTTTGCCGGGAAATGGTGAAAATAACCTCTGACCAACTTCAGTTTTGTTTTGGGCTTTGAGGTCTCACCCAGAAATCTGCAGGGGCTACTCTCTGCTCAGTGCTTGGAGGACCGCACAGGGCCGGATGGAATCTGGCCCTCGTGGTGCCTTCACGCACTCAGTCTGTTCAACCATCCCTGGCCCCAGCCAACTTTCATGGAGAATTGGGCTGGAGGAAGGGCAGGAACTTGGTGGGCTCTGGGTGGGGGGAGTCTCAGTGAACTCTCCAAGCCTCTCTGGAGACTCCCCCAGCCCCGGCCCATCCCACCAGATGGGTGGCACCAGCCAGCCTTGAAGGATATTGTAGGATTTGGGCCCCTGTGTCATGGGAGCGGGGTACCTGGTGGAAGGTCCTGGCCGAGGGCTAGTGCTGACCCCTGGCTCCCAGAATCAATAGTTGCAATCAGATGGTATTTTGGAGGATCATTGCTGTAAAGAAGTTTGGGGTGCTGTGTGTGTGTGTGTGTGTGTGTGTGTGTGTGTGTGTGTATACGTGTGTGTATTTTGGGTCCACACTTGATGGTGCTCAGGGCTTCTTCTTGGCTCTGTGCTCAAGGAATCACTCCTGGTGGCCTCAGGGGACCCTAGGGGAAGACAGGGATGGAACCTGGGTCACCCACATGCAAGGCAAGCACCGTGCATGCTGTGCAGTCTCTCTGGCCCTGGGGTGCTGGCACCTAAAGAAGGGATGGGTGTTTGGCTGCTACCCATCTCCAGTGTGTCCTAGAGGCACCCACAAGATGTGAGCATGTGAGCCCCACATCCCCCGAGGAGGTCACGGGGCAGAGTATGCTTGGACAAAGACAAGAGTCTCTGAAGAAGCACAGGGCTGAGCTCAGGTGGGCGGGTGTCCAGGGTCTGGGGGAGGGGAAGAAACTCAGAGTCTCGAGAGGGAGGGGGAGGGCAGTCCTGTGCGCAGGCAGCCTCACAGAGGGGGCACCCGCCTTCTGGGGCTCATTGTGGGGTGCAGGGGGTGCAGTGCCGACCCCGTGGAACACCAGGTCCTTGGACTTAGGGAGCTGCTTTTGGGGAGGACAAAAGTGGGGCTGGAAGGAAGCAGGGTCCCAGGGGTCACGGGAGGCAGGTGTCTCCTGCCTCTTAAAAGTGACCTCACTGAGCTTTGAGGGGACCTTAGAACCTACTTTTGCTCATGAAGGAAACCTGGAGAGGATTTTTGCTTTCATGACATCAAAGAGGGCAAGCAAAAATAGCTCTAGAACCCCCGAGTGAACCTATTCCTGGACTGTGTAGCCGCATTCACGGCTGGGCGATACTTCATACCACATCTCACCCATACTCCCAGAGTGCCACGCCGCATTAAATGGGGTTCAAAGTAGGAGGCAACCAATCTTAGAGGGAGATATATATTTTTTACAGATATATATATAATATTTATAAGCACACAAAGCTCAACCTTTAACAACATGTTAGCGATCTCTTATAGAAGGGCTTAATGGTCCCTGGGTGAAATACAACAATCTTTACACTCTTTCCTCTGAGGAAACTTTTTTTTGTAGCATTTTCAGCGGTTTTTCATAACAAACAACATGAAATATATTATTTTGGTTCTGCTTTGGGGCAGGGATTGGGGCTCGGGATGGAAACATCTGAAATATGGTGCTTGAATATTAAATGTATTCAAATATTGTGAACTACTTTATAGCAGGTAGGGTGTTTGCCCTGCATGCGGCTGACCCAGGTTTCGATTCCTCCGTTCCTCTCGGAGAGCCCGGCAAGCTACCAAGAGTATCCCGCCCACACAGCAGAGCCTGGCAAGCTACCCATGGCGTATCTGATATGCCAAAAACAGTAACAGCAAGTCTCACAATGGAGACGTTACTGGTGCCTGCTCAGCAAATTGATGAACAATGGGAGGACAGTGCTACAGTGCTAATAGCTTCAGTACTGACCCCTCCACCACGAGAGGGGCCCCCAGGCCCTCCCGGAGCCTCCCTACCCAGGCTGCTGTACTAGCCCCACCATGCCCACCTTTGCTGTGTGTGGTGTGACTTGGCTGGGCCAGAGGTTCCTCTCGGAGCCTGGGGACACTCCTCAGCCCACACACAGAAATGATTTTGCTCCTTTTCTCTCCACTGGTGTTTCCCTCCTGTGGCCTCCACCCCAGTCCTACTGATTGGGCCCCTAACCTCGGGCTTTGGGGCTCCCCTCTCCCCCGTGTATGCAGCCGAAAGGCCCCGAGGGGTGGTAGGAGGCCACGCTCCCGCCCCCAGCCCCCATGGCCATCCCTACAGAGGAGTGCTCTACTAGGGGGTGGGGGACACCCGGCTCTGCTTTGGGTCCCTGCCCCTGCCCGGACAGCGGATGGACAGAGTCCCGCTCTGCAGAGTGCGCTTGCTCCCTTCCCACCCGGGCGAAGAGTGAGGGCCTCAGAGAGGGTAAGACAGGCGAAGGGGGCACAGCAAGGGAGTCCCAGAGGTTCGACTGCCACCTTCTCTGTCCGTCGGTGTAACCAGCACTGCCAGCCGTGCCCGGGAGAGAAGCCTGCCCACTGGCCCGGGACTGTCGCCCTGGCCTTGATCCTCGGGTCCCTCCTCGGGATTCCCAGGACACGTCCCAAGGCAGGAGCAGCAGGGCAGGGGGTCTGGGGAGACTGTCCCCTCGTTCCTGCGGAAACGCTTCTCCCTCCTCTCCCCCTGCCAGAGCTCCGTGGCTGGAATATGAGAGTCAGAACAGCCTTCACCTGAGACATGTTTGTAGCGGACTGTACTTAGCCAGCCTTGAGGCCTGCCTTCCAGACAGGTTAGAGTCTGGCCCGGGCCCCAGAGGGCCAGCCCGGCCATGAATGCACTCCTGGCAGCAATTACGCAAGCTCTTGTCCTGCCAGCCTCAGTGTTTCTACCAGTACAATGGGAGTATTGGTGGCCTTGGTGGGCTCTCCCAAGTTCAAACATCTAGAGGGGCCCCCAGGAAAGACAAAGGTATGGTAGGGAGAGAAAAGGAGCCTTTGGAGTGGGGCCAGGCAGGTGGCCCCAGCTCCGGCGTGACCAGTGCTGGCCTGTGCTGGATCTTTGTGCTGTTTAGGAGAAAAGGGGGAAAAAATAAGTCGAGCTCTATGTCAAGTTTTTTGTTTGTTCTGGGGGCACGCCTGTGATGCTCAGGGCTGACTCCTGGCTCTGAGCTTGGGAATCTCTCTTGGCAGGGCTTGGGGGACCCTGTGGGGGTGCTGGGGATCAAACCCAGGCCAGCCATGTGCAAAGCAAGCGTCCTAGCCTCTGTTAGCAAAATTTTGAAATTTGGTGGGAATTTTGTCTAGGTCAGTAGAAGCTGCGTCAAGGGGCTGAAGTGAGCTGGGACTTTGGGTCCCCAGCTTGCAATGCCGGGACCAGATTACTTTAGGTTTCTTCCCACCAGCTGAGGAAATGGCTATATTTAATATGCATACAAATACAAATCAAATATTTGCCTTCCAGATATATTGATTTGTGTTTATTGATGAGCTCTGTGGCGAGCATGTGCATCTAAGCTCAGAGTTAATAATGGGCGCTGAACCCTTTTGAGAAGCTCTAATCACAGATTAGGGATCCGTGCGCGCGCGCCTCTCCCCTGGATCACTTCCGCCTCCACGTCTATCTTTAATCCTTCCTGTCGCCAGAGAGGTAGCCTAGCCGCGTTTCTATGGCAACGGAGCCACCTTCTCCTCTCCTCACAGATTCTGAGAGAGGAAGGTGTGGTGGGTGGCCCGGACAGCAGGCCCTGGGCTTTCCTTCCTCCAGCTGGGAGGCCACAGGTCGGGCAGCCTATGGACGAGCAGCCTATGGACAAGCCTCATGCTTGCACATTGCTGGAGATTCAGGCCAGAGACTGTGTGAGTGACCCTCCCAGGCTAGAGGGGCACTGGGGGGCCCTTCCTTAGTCTCCAGAGGACAATGGGCTCAGAGGCCTTTTCACGGGTGGATGTGGGAAAGACCACCAGGAGCCCACTGGGTTAGAAGAAGATCCCAGGGGTCAGGGTGGCCGATGAGCAGACCGAATGGTCTGGTCACCCCCAGCGCAGGCAGTGAGACCGGAGCTCCTTGAGGCAGGGGTGGGAGACAGATGCCCTGGCCAGGAAGGACAGGGGCTGGGGTGGCGCACACAGCCCGGGTTTGAACCCTGACGCTGCCTCCGTGAGGCTGTGGGACTGGGCACCTTCCTTCCTTCCTTCCTTCCTTCCTTCCTTCCTTCCTTCCTTCCTTCCTTCCTTCCTTCCTTCCTTCCTTCCTTCCTTCCTTCCTTCCTTCCTTCCTTCCTTCCTTCCTTCCTTCCTTCCTTCCTTCCTTCCTTCCTTCCTTCCTTCCTTCCTTCCTTCCTTCCTTCCTTCCTTCCTTCCTTCCTTCTTTTTTCTATTTTTCTCTCTTTTTCCTTTTCCTTTTCCTTTTTCTCTTTTTGCATCACACCTGGTGATGCGCAGGGATAACTCCTGGCTCTGCACTCAGGAATTACTCCTGGCAGTGCTTGGGGGACCATATGGGATGCTGGGAATCAAACCTAGGTTGGCTGCATGCAAGGCAAATGCCCTACCTGCTCTGCTATTGCTCCAATTTCACTTTCTTCTTCTTTTTTTTTAAATGTAGGAGTACTGCTATTTATTCAGCCATTGATTAAGCTGATTGAACTGGGCATGAACTCCACATTAATATTTTTAAAGTTCAGAATGTTAACTTAATTTCATTATTTATTATTATTATTATTATTATTATTTTAATCACCATGAGCTATAGTTGCAAAGTTTTCCTGTTTGATTTTCAGTCATAGGATGATCGATCACCCAACCCTCCACCCGTGCACATCTTCCACCACCAAGAACCCCAGTATCCCCCCACCCCACCCCTCCCCCTGCCTCTATGGCAGACAATCTCCCCCATACTCTTTTGTACTGCTTGTTATAAGTGGCATCAGGTGTCGCGTGGCTGTGAGGGTGGCCATGTGGGCACTTTTCTTACTGTTTCTGAGCTCCCGTTGCTTCAGTGCAGAGTGACCATCCAACAGGAACTCTTTGTTGGCTCGAGCCTATAGGATGGGCGCCAGCTGATGCCCTGTAAAGGGCCAGACAGTGAGTGATGCTGCCAGGGGGCCCTGGGTCCCTGGAGCTCCCCAGTGCAGCCCCAGCCCATGGGTAAGCGTTGGGCACTGCTGTGCTCCAGGGAACCCTATTCACAGCACCAGAAGGAGAACCTGCTACACATTGCCTGTGTCACACAGGGGTCCCCCCTGCCCCCCAGCCCCTGACCACACACACTTTTTGGTCACACCCAGGGATGCTCGGGTCCCTCCTGGTTCTACACTCATGAATGAATCCTGGCGGTGCTCCAGGGACCATATGGGATGTCGGGAATCAAACCCGGTGGGCCACATGAAGCTAACGTCCTCCCCGCTGATTAACTGCTCTCACCCCACACAGGAGTCATCTCTGACTTATTCCCCTCCCCACCATTTACAAAAGCAAAACCCACACCTGGCTCCCAGTAGTATAAAAACAGGCAGCGAGAGGGCTGGGTACTGGTGTACACACTCGGGCTGTCACACCGTGTCTGTTCTGGGGCCTCTTCCTCCACTCACCGAGACCCCCTGCATCTACTTTGTCATCCTCTTTTCTCCTTTGTGGCCACCTCCAGTGACGCTGGCCCCGGGAGGTCAGGTAATGCCACAGATAGAGGCCAGGGCCTTGGACACGCAAGGCACGAGCCCACCACAAAGCCACAGCCCCTTAGTCCTTAGGCCCAGGGGACAATGATGGGAACGGAAAGGAGCTGCTGCTGGGAACAAGGCTGGGGGTCCCGCTCTCCCGGGGTGTCCTTCAGGACCAGGGCACAGACCTGATAGGAGACGCCTCTTCGGCTTCAGGGCCTGGAGCAGTTTGCAGTGACTTCAGGCTGGAGAGGCGTGTGGACTCCTGTCTCCAGGAGCATCCTGGAGAGCCCAGGGTTTGGGGTCCCTGGCTGGGGGCGGGGGGCTGGCTCTCCAGGCCACTGGACTTAGGGTGATGAGGTCCGAGCTGGGTTCCTGCAGCTCTGGTGCAGGGCTGCGGGTGGGGGAGACTCCTGTCACTGGGTTCTCACTTCTTAGCTCTCAAAGTACTCTCCCGCTTTCTTTTCCAATAACCCACCACAGGACTAGGGCAGTATCCACCCCTTTCAGCAGAACATGAGTGGGGGTGAGGGGGAGGGACCAGGCAGGGCATGTGGCTGGGTAGAAATTTGTGAAACTGGTCCACAAACTGCTTCCGGCCCTGGTGCTGTTGCCTCTTACCTTTGTGGCCCTGGACTTGAAAAGCCCCTTGGATTGGGGAGGACGTGCAGTGGTAGAGCACTTGACTCGCGGGTGTGGAATCCTGGTTTCATCTCCAGCATTGCCAAAAAGAAAAAAGTCACTTTGCTGCTCCCCACGGCATATTCGATATGCCCAAAACAGTAACACTGATGGGTCTCTTTCCCCTGACCCTGAAAGAGCCTCCAATGCAGCACCGTTGGGAAGGACGAGTAAAGAGAGCTGTGGTGGGTCTGAGGGCAGCAGCCACCAACACGAGTCACAGGGGACGGGGGACATTGGCTTGAGGGGCACCAGCTCCCTGTGCTGACCCTCTGCCTGAGTGACTCATGGGGGTGGGGATGCACCCCACGGCCCCCGTCAGGGACTGGTAACTTCCTGAGAGCTGAGCTCTGTGTCTGGAGCCGCACAGATAAAGGAGCGTGAAGTTGGAATCTGGTTCTGACAATGAAAGTCCGAACTCCCAGCCCTCTCAACTGTTCTTCCCTTCACCTTGGACCTCTGCAGGGGCGGGGGCTGGGTGGGAACCCAGCCCGCAGGGTACTCCTGGCCGCAAGCAACGACCAACATGTCTGGGGGTGTCTGTGTCCCAGGCTGCTGTAAGCAGCTGTGTAAGAGAATAGGTGATCTCTGAAATGAATGTTGTTCCCTTCCTTCTCTGCAAGTTGTTCCCATTTTACAGATGAGGACATCGAGGCTGAGAGATTCATGGCTATGCTGCAGGGGTGGGGTGGGCAGCTGGGCAGGTGGAGTCTGAAGCCTGTTCCCTCTCAGTGCCGTCCCCCTGTGTCCCTTCATGGCACCTTAAGGGATGCCAGAGTCAGACCCAGGGATCTGCCTGCCTTTCTCAAGGTCTTGGCGCCCACCTTCTAAAGTGATGGAGTTCCCATCCTCCTTCAACTTCCTCTGCCTCTGTGGGTGACTTGGACGTACCCAGTGGCAGATTCTCACCTCAAATATCAGTGTGCTAGAGAGAACTGCACAGTGGGAGCGTGGCTTTATGGGAACATGGGGTGAGGGGCTTGGCATTCGCTCACTGGCACGTGAAAAATAAATGTGGCGGGAGAGATTTTATCTCTGGGTTGTAAGTGTGTACTTTGCAGGTCGGGGTTTGATCCCCAGGAAGACAGAGCCAGGAGTGGCTTCTGAGAATTACTGGGTGACCCCGAACCTTGAGAGTTCACTGTTTATTTTTGTGTTTGGGCCATGCCTGGCAATGATCAGACTTACCCCGCCTCCCGCCCTCACTAGGAAGTGAATCAGATTGTAGCTCACCTTGCACCCTTATTGGATGGTAAAGAAACACACCAATACCCAAACCAACATGGCGCTGTGCCTTGGAGCTGCCCTCTGCTTTGCGTGGGGGGCTGTGTGGGTTCTACCTTTTGCCCACCTGACCCCACACCTGCCTCCCAGTGGGCCAAGGGCACCAAAGGGCAGGGAAGAAAGGATGAAGGGAGGTCAGTGTGGAGAGAGGGGCAAGCTATGGGCCTGTCTTGCATGGTAGGAGGAAGACGATGATGGGAAATGGGGTGAAAGTTGGAGACCGGGTTCGAGGGTTGGGAGGCTTCGAGGTCTGCTCCCGTCCTGCTCAGCCCTGCACAGTGGCTGGTCTCTGGCAGGTGCTACTGGAAGAGATTGGTGGGCTGCTCCAATGGTCCTCTAATCCCCGCCTTGCATGGACACTGTACCTGCATTTCCAGAACAGGCATGTGGCAGACAGTGCCCACAGGCGGGCAGGGGGTGCTCTACTGTAGACAGGAACTTCCTGGCACGCTTTGCCCAGAGGAGCGCATGTGCTCTGCAGTTAATGCTAGTAGGAGCTCTGCTGGGGCTGGAGCGAGCTGGGTAGCCCCTAAAACCAGCCCCTTTGCCGACCCTCAGCAATAGCCTTCTGGGTTCTGTTGAAGGCGACATATCAGTCCAACTAATAAATCTGGAGCCCAGCCATTGCTTGGTTATTATTGGTGTTAGCACAGTGGGCAGGGCGTTTGCTTTGCACATGGCCGATCCGGGTTCGATTCCTCCGTCCCTCTCAGAGAGCCCGGCAAGCTACCGAGAGTATCCCGCCCGCACAGCAGAGCCTGGCAAGCTACCCGTGGTGCATTCGATATGCCAAAAACAGTAACAACAAGTCTCACAATGGAGGTGTTACTGGTGCCCGCTCGAGCAAATCGATGAACAACAGAATGACAGTGACAGTTAATAATATTGGGCCACACCAGGCAGTGTTCAGGGCTTACTCCCGGCTCTGCACTCCTGTGGGGTTTAGAGGGTCAAATGGGGTGCCGGGGATCGAACCCAGGTTGGCCGTGCACAAGACATATGCTATACCCGCTGTATTATGGCTCGGGTCTGAGCTCAGCCCTGACAGAGGGCAAAGCCCATGTTTTGAAGCGGTAGGTGGTTCTGGCACGTGGCTCGGCCGGGCACTCACTCCCACAGGCTCGCACTGTCTGGGGAAGGGGTGGGGATGGTTTCTCAGGGCGAGGAGAGGGCTGTTTCTGGGGCGTGCTGGCCACATCCTCCGGGCAGCCCGGAGATTCTGCCTCTTGGTCAAAAGTCCGAGCTCTGGCGCCAGGGTGGTGCTCTCGGGTCAGGGCTGGGCCGGCGGGAGCCGCTGCGTCCCTCTGCAGTGGTGGCCACCACGGAGCCTCGATGTGGGTAATGAGGTCCGTGCGAGCGGATCCTCCTGGGTGCCCAGGGGTGGGGGAAGGATTGCCCGGAATTTATTAGTCTAATTACATTTTCCTAATGTGGTTGACCCCTCGCGCACAGCAGCGCGCTTATCAAAGCCGCAATCACACCGGCATTATTGGAGTTTTAATAAGAGTCAATTGGTTATTGTCCTTGCTGTGTCGGACACTGGAGAAGTAATCCGCAGGGACCCTCGGGGAGGCCGAGCGCTGGCTTTCTTTGCCGGAAGATTATTTACATTAATAGCAAGGATTAGGGGCTTGTTTTATGTATTTCAGAGAGGCAGAGCCTCTCTTTGTTCAAGCAGCTTTCTGCTTCCTGCCGGGGGCCCGCCCAGCTTCCCTCGGTGCCCCTCTGAAGTCGGGAAGGCTGGGTGGAGCCCGTGCTCTGGGCTGCTGGCGCCCGCACTCAGCACGCCTGGCCGTGTGCACGCATGCAGGCGTCCCCATGTCTCCGGTCTGTCCCCGTGTGGAACCGGAGGATTCGAGGAAAGGGCAAGAGTGCCTGGAAAGCAGGACCTGAGCATGGAGCAAGAACGAGTCTGTGCCATTGTTAGGGAAAAAGGCAAAGGGAGGTGGCCAAGCCCCCGAATGCAGAGAGATACAACCATGGAGTCTAGAAGCTTGGCATTCGCAGTGTTTCCAGAGTATCTGGCACTGTCCTGGATACGTACTTGATTTAGTGAGGGAGGCCCGGGGAGTGTGCACTGTGTCCTGGCAAGGAGACAATGACCAGGACTCACAGCCTGGGCATCGGGCACCACCTTCCCTTTGAGGGTGCCCTCCTGTGCCCAAGTTTCTGTTGGTAAAGTGGGGTCAGAAGGGGCCCGAGTGACAGTACAGTGGATAGGGAGTTTGCCTTGCATGTGCCTGACCTGTGTTCTATTCCTGGCACCCCGTTGGTTCCTCTGAGCCCACCAGGAGTGATCCCTGAGTGCAGAATCATGAGTAAACCCTGAGCACTGCTGGGTGTGACACGAAGACAAAAAGAGAAAAATATTCAAAGGAACCAAAATTGGCGGGGGGTGGGGTGGAGGTCGTGGTTTGAAGATCTTGCTGGAGGGTCAGGAGCAGATTAAACGGAGTCCATGTGGGTGGGCAGGATGGAGCCAGCCCGATGGACAGGTGCTCACAATGGTGTGGGGGGGTGAGGAACAGAATATCCCGGCTGCTACTTTGTCTGATGAGGAAGAGGCGCCTCCGGATGGGGTCCTCCTGAGGGCGGGGGTGGGTGATGGGGTGCAGAAAGGCCGGAAGCTTCCCTCCCACTGTCTCTTGTCTCTGAGGAAAGGGCTGGGAGTGGACAGGGAAAGTTGAGGCAGGTGTGATCCAGACAGTGGGAGAGATCCCGTGAGGATCTGCAGGGTGCTCCCACAGGGGGCTGCCATCCTCAGCCCCCTGGACAGCTGTCCCCGTCTACACACACGTCCTGGAGCTGCGGAGGCCCAGAGAGGGGCCTCACATGTCCAGGTCACACAGCCTGGAAGTGTCCGGAGGTATGTTTGCATCTTCCCCCCAGCCAAGATGGGATGTCTGGGCGCTGGGGGTCTAGGGCTTCGTGGCTCAGGGGTCCGCCTAGCAAGGGGGAGGCCCCAAGTCTGATTCCCGAGGCTGCTCCCCTGCACTGAGTACAATCCTCACCTCTCTGTTGTCTGTGAGTCTTTTTTTTTCCCCCCTGCTTTTTGGGTCACACCTGGCGATGCACAGGGATCACTCCTGGCTCTGCACTCAGGAATTACCCCCTGGCGGTGCTTGGGGGACCATATGGGATGCTGGGAATCGAACCCGGGTCGGCTGCGTGCAAGGCTAGTGCCCTACCCGCTGTGCTATTGCTCCAGCCCTGTCTGTGAGTCTTAACCCCACAGTCTTCTGCCTCAGTACTGTCAGGTGTGGGCCAGCACGCAACTAAAATGGCACACGAGGGCCGGAGTGATAGCTTGGCAAGGAGGGCATTGGCCTTGCCTGCAAGCTGACCAGGGTTTAGGTTCCCGGGTCCTCCAATCCTCCAAGCCCCACCAGGGGTGATCCCTGAGCACTACCGAACATGGCCCCAACCCCCTCCCGGTACCAAAAAAGACACGTGAACGACATGGCTAGGCATGCCCTCACCACCCACGAGCACGCCACTAAAGTATGGGCCCTGGCGAGCATGCGTGTAGGCACCATCCCCCCAGCCCCGCCATCTATAAACCGCACAACCGTGTGTGTGTGTGTGTGTGTGTGTGTGTGTGTGTACTTCCCATGCAACAAAACAATAGCTCAGAGAGAAGGGAGGGGAGCAAACACTTGGGACCTGGCCATGAGGGCCAGAGAGAGCTGTGGAGGGTTCTAGAGCAGAATCCTGAGATGAGGGTAGCACAGAGAACCCAGGCAGGGTGGGACGTATCTGGCTTCTGTCCCTCCCCTGGGTCTCTGATGCCCTGTGTGGAGTGGGAGTGAGAACCGTCGTGGGCGTGAGTCTGAGAGCCTGACAGTGAGGATGTCTATGCTGGTTCCGGATGGGTCTGATTCTGATTCTGGACCCTTCTGGGGTTGGGCGGGGAGGAGGGAGACAGCCCCCAGCCTCCCGGGAGCTGAAACAGCTGCTTCCTCTAAGTTGTATCTCTCAGGAGACATCTCCCTCCCCCCAAAGCTGCTCTCCCCGCCCCTCCCCACCACCGGTCCCTGAGGGCTTCATTTCCCTTCCCAGAGTCAACGCCATCTGCAAACTTGGCAGCCTCACACGCATCCTTCTGCCCGGCTCCCTTGTACGGGTTTGAGATGTGAGTGGCTCTAGCCTGGCTCCCTCGGGCACCTCACTTTTTATAGATCTCCTTCCCCAGGGACCTATTTGTCCCTCTTCTTGGGTTCCTGCTTCCAAGCCAGCAATCTAAGCATGACAAAACAAGCCCATCTCCTCGAGAACGGGAGAGGAAAATGCCAGCAGTGCCCCTGCTATCCTGGGCCAGAGCTCCCAGGAAGCCCGCCGTTCCGGGTCCCAATTCTCCAGGAGCCTTATAGACTGTCCCGCGTGAGACTTGATGCGTTGCCCCATAGCAATGCCACCTTCTACCAGTGGCTTCTGCATGCCCCGCACTTCTTGTTCTGCAGAGTGCCACTTGAGATTCTTTCTATTGCAGATCCTGGGTTGACGTCACCGCCACCTCTAAATCTGTCCTGATTCTTTCACTCGTGCCTCCAGCTCAAAGCATGGCCAGCAGTGGGTGGTAGTGGGGGGGAGGGGAAGGCTGCCCATGTGTCGGAGCTCCTTGGCCACTGATAGCAGGTGCGGGATGTAGCTTGCCTCCCGTGTGCCAGCTCTGATCCACAGGCTCTGCCAATGGGCAGCAGAGTGCAGAGATTCGAGGCTTGTCCGGGGTCTGTGGGAGAGAGGCCAGTGATTGATTAGTGATGTCTGCCCCACAATGAAGATGCAGATTATGGTGTGTCTGCTAGGATGGGCCCTCTGAGGCCGGGTCCTTCATTCTTGCCCTTTGCTCCCTGGCCATGCCATGTTTTCTGCAAGCAGGCATCTTGAATGTGGTGCCTGCTGCTCTACAGATGATGAGTGGGAGATATATCTTATTAGTCAAGTGATACGGAGAACAGCTGGCAATTGTCATGCTGAAACACTTATGTATCTAAGGACACGTGCTCTGTCAACAAGTCACGAGCCCCCAGGGTGGGCTGGAGAACCTCTGGGAGACCGGGGTGAGCAGGAAATTTCACTTAAGTCTTGAGATTCTTCTAGATTTGGCTCAGAGGACTTTCCTTTCCTAGGCAGAGTCTCATAGGGCAGAAGGGGTGCAGTGCTGTCTGTTCCCCAGAAGGAACTTCCATCTTCTAAAGGGTCATAGTGGGGAGAAGAACGGGGCTGGGGGTTTCTCCCGGGACCCCTGGAGGGACCCAAGATGAGTAACTCCCACTGAGATCCTGAGTTTATATTAAGTGGCATTAATTTTGTTTCAGCACAGTCTTAACTAGACAGAAACAGTAAAACCCAGCACTAACCTGGTGCTAGTGAGAATGACCCCAGTACATGTAATGTTTGATGTCAAACACGGTGAGTGATGTTGTTGAATGGGAATCCACGCGGGAAGGTGGAGCCCTGTCCCCTCCCCCACGCCTACCCAGGTATTCTCGGCGGGGCCTTCTCGCGGGGACGTGGAAAGGGTGAGGTGCCAAGGCTCCTTCCCCCCGCTGGTGAGGAGGTGGGAGTTGAGGAGGTTGTGGGTACGAGTAATCCAGAAACAAGGCTTTTGTGTTTGTGGTATAGAGCGAGATGTTTGTATTTAAATAAAAGCATCAGAGCGGGGGATGTGGTGTAACAGCCGAGAGCCTGTTCTGCTCGTGTCAGGTCCTGGGCTCATTCCCCGCCACCAGAAGTATAATAAAAACACAAAAGCAGAACCACCCAGAGTAGGAAAAAATAAACCAATCCCTTCCTCCAAGTGCAAGAAGCAGAGCAGGCCCAGCCTGCTGCAGGGGAGCTGCGAATGGCCCCTGACCCCCAAGGGCCAGTTTCTGTTGCCCCGGGAAGCCGGGGACCTGGGTGTGGTAGGGGACGGCAGGATGGCATGGACGGAGAGCAGCATTTGTGGGGGCTGGCCTGCGGTCTGGCCTCCAAGCTGCCGCCTGGCTTGCTGCCTGCGCGGTGGCAAGTTGCTCCCCCTCCGCAGTCCCTGCCTCCCCCTGGCCAGGCAGGGCGGCTGAAGACTTTCTAAGGGTGGGAACGGGCAGCTCCCCGAGCCCCGGGGAGGGGGTGTCTGGGCTCTGCGCTCACGCCGGGCAGGGAGGGGCACGTCCAGAGCACTGGCTCCCTGGACACAGACTCAGTGCAAACGTTGGTGTGTGACCAGCAGGCTGGGTGCTGAAGAAGCTTCCGAGGGAAGGAGCGGGTGTGTGGTAAGAGACTTTGGTGTCTGCAGGACCAGAGCATGTTTCTGTCCCCTCGCCCTCCAAAGGCATTCTTTGTCACTGCCTCGGTGGGGTGGCCATTAGTTCTTTTTTTTTTTTTTTTTAAATTTTATTGAATCACCGTGAGATAGTTACAAGCTTTCATGTCTGGGTTACAATCACACAATGATCAAACACCCCTCCCTTCACCCGTGCACATTCCCCACCCCCAATATCCCAGGTATACCCTCCCTTTCCCACCCTCCCCCTGCCTCCATGGAAGTTCTTTGACTTCCTGCCCGGCCCAAGCCTCATGAGATCCTTCGAAGGAAACGTGTGTACGTCGAATTAGGCCAGGCGATGCCAGGACACCCTGAAACCTCAGTTGCTTAAGTCGCAGTTCTTGCTTGTGCACAATCAGGATGCCACGGGGGCCTCTCCTGGTGGCTTCTTTTCACGCTGCACCGTGGAGACTTAGGATGACCCACCATCTCCCAACAGGGACTTTCATGGTCCCTGCTCAAGGGGACAAAGCAGAGGATGGCCTAGTGCCTGTTACATTCCTGAGCCCGGAAGCAGTATTTTCCACTCACACCACATAGGTGGTGCCCTGTGTCACAGATGGCCCTGGGGCTGGGCCATCACTGATGCCTGTGCCCAGGGAAGGGCCCTGGGCCTGGAGGAACACCGGGCACTGTGTAGCAGATCGTGAGTCTGCAGGGGACTAGAATGTCTGGTTTGGAGGCGGTCAGTCACCAGGGAAGGGCACCAGCCTCAGTATGACATACCTGCCCTGGTGCAGACCAGGGAGACTGAGGTCCTGGGCGGGCTGGGGGCGGGCCCTCGGGTGGTGCTCAGAGCACAGAGGACCTCCAGCAGGTCCTCCCTGGTCCCTCGGTCTGCCGTTGGAGCCTGTGGTCCTGCTGTCTGATGTGCCGTGTGCTACAGGCAGGGCCGGGGGCGGCGATGCTGGGGCTCTTCTGAAATTATTTTAAGACCTTGGAGAGTAAATTAGAATTTCAAACCTTCTAGCCCTCTCGAAAACAGACCGGGGGTGTGTTGGAAGTAATTTAATTTTCTTTCTCCGCTTTATTAATAGGCGGTGAGAGGAGCGGGTGTGAGTTATGGTGGAGGGGCTGGCTTCAGAGCCCGGGCATGGTGTTGGCCCTGTACGGGAGCCCTGGGGCAGGGGGACACGGGTCTCCAGCTTGGGAAAGGCCAAGAGGCAGCCGGTGGTGCATCTGGGGGGGGGGGCCTCTGGGATGCGGGTGTGATTTGGGTCTTACTGGCTCTTACAAAGCCGGTCTGCACGGGGCCCCTCGGAGGTTCCTGCTGTATTTGCTGTCTGGACCTGCCCTGGTGATCTCGCCAGCTCTGTGGCTCGAAGCAACAGACCAGTTTCTCTCGGAGGCCTGAAGTCTAGGTGTTGTCAGAACCTCACACCCTCCAAAGGTTTCGGGTGAGGACCCTTGCCTCATCAGCTTCTCTCTACCTCTGGGGGCCTCTGGCTACTGACAGCCTCACCCCAGTCTCTCCCCCTGGAAGCCGCCTCCTCAGGTGTCTCCTTCCTCGTAGGGACCAGAGGAACTGATGAACCCTGGGTTTAGGGCAAGGCTGAAAGTAGAATTTTGTCTCCAGATCCTCCACAAAGGCGTTTATGTCAACTCCATTTCCCCACAGGCTGGAGCGATTGTGCAGCGGGTAGGGCGTTTGCCTTTCATGCGGCTGACCCGGGTTCAATTCCTCCACCCCTCTCAGAGAGCCCGGCAAGCTACCAAAAGTATCTTGCCTGCACAGCAGAGCTTGGCAAGCTACCCATGACGTATTCGATATGCCAAAAACAGTAACATCAAGTCTCATAATGGAGACATTATTGGTGCCCACTCCAGCAAATCGATGAGCTACGGGATGACAGTGACACCCCATTTCCCCACCTAGCCATAGGCTCAGGGTTCTGGATGGACATTGTATTTGGTCGAGGGTTTGCATGGCTACATTGTTCAACCTAGTTCATGGGCCATTATGGGCTGGTCCCCTCAGGAGAGTGCTAATGGTCTAGATTTAAAATACAGTTTAAGGGGCCAGCGTGGGTAGGGTGTTTGCCTTGCACTCCTTTCACCTAGGTTTGATCCCTGGCACCCCATATGGTCCCCCGAGACCCACGAGGAGTGATTCCTAAGTGCAGAGCTAAGAATAAGCCCTGAGCACTGCTGGGTGTGACTACCAAAAAAAAAAAAAAAACCAAAAACCAAAAACCAAAAACCCAAAACCCAAACCAAAAAAAAAACAAAAAACAAAACCCAAACCAAAACAATTCAGGGCGTGCACATCCTTTGATTTGTCAGCAACACTGAGAGAAGGGATGCCCCCTGCTGGTGGACCTGAGTACAGCGGATAAGTCAGGTTCCGAGGCTGGCAGGGAGTCCTGGGGGTCCTGGACAGAGGGTCTGATCCCTGGGGGGCAGCCCCAGCTGGAAGAGAGTTTTCAGGTGTGTGACAGGCACCTCCCCCACCCCCAAGCCCACCCCTGGATGCCTGAGGAGGGGCGGCTGCAGGAAGGGAGGGGCAGTGCAGGCTGGGTGTGGCGAGGAGGGTGCAGGCTCTTTCCATCTGCCTCTGGCTTCGAGGATTACAAGAGACCATGTGGGTGACAAGGCGCCCTGGCTCTGAAAGCTAATTCACTCGTTTTATCTCTCCGGGGTGGTTGTGTTCGACTGTCCAGAGCAATATCCATTGTCGGTACGAGGGAGTGCAGCGCTGCAGATAAGCGGGAGGACGCCCCTTTAAGCTCATTACTGCAGCTGGCCACCGGCACCTGCGGGGTCTCTGGCCTTCCCATCCCCATCTCTGTACTCTATCTGCCGTGAGGGGGGCGACAGGAGTGTGGTTCCCGTCCCAACCTGAAGCCGTGACTCACCTCTCATGTGAGGAATTGCTGGCCAAGCGCCTTCCTGGGGCGTCCTGGGTCCAGCTGTCCCCTCGAGTAGCCTCTCCGCCAGTCCCGCTGCTGCTTCCCTCCTTCCAGAGCAGCCCTGCCCTGAGCACCCTGGCTGCAGCCCCCGTGTGTGTGATTCTGGAGGAAAAGGACTTTGTGGCCCCAGAGCCGTCAAGCTCTGGACCAACACACACGTTTCCAGCCCTTTTATTTGACCCCCGGCCTGTTCCGCTCACGGGAGGAGGGAAGCCTTCCCACTTGTGGTTCCTGGGGGTGCTGCCTGCACCCGGGCAGGGGCCGTGTCTGCAGGCTTTCTTATTTCAGACTTTCATCACTTTGTGCTTGTGTGGGCTTGGGACAGCAGGAAAGCAGGCCCAGCCCCGCTGGCCAGTGGCTCTCAGCAGCCCCTGGAAGGTCCTAGTGACCCCGGTCTCCCGGGAAGGATGGAGCACACACAGGCGTGCAACTTGCAGGTACCAGCTCGCTTCCGTTCTCAAGGAAGCTCCGTGTCCTGGGGGACTGAGGGCCGGGTTTCTGTTCTCCTTGGCAGAGGCTGGAACAAGGATGAAATCCTGGCCAACTGGCAAACGGCTTTGAAACTGGGTCACACGCACCTGCTAGTCTCAGCAAGGGTTCAAAGTCCCCTCCCCCGCAGCCCCCCGAGTCCCTGTCCCCATCCTGTGTACACGGCTTAAGTTCCTCGGCTATTTGCAGGTTCCCGGGGCTCACCGCTGAAAGGGTTCACCTCACCCTAGGTGTCCTGGGGGAATGCTAGACAGTTGGTCACCCCGGCGCTGCGGGGAGGACCAGGTCCCGAAGGTAGGATTGAGAGCGGGGTGTATAGGAGTCCGCTTCCCTGGGGCTGCTACTCTGTGTGGGGAACTTGCCATTCGGGTAGAGTCCTGCGGAACGCCCTGCACATCCCCGTTTGTGGGTGGAAGAGACTGAGGTCCTGGGGCAGCGGGTGGACTGTGGCGTTTGAAGAGCCACAGCAGCATCCAAGCACCCCACAGGCCCATCTGAATGACTGTTGGGCCACTGGAAGGCTGTGACCTTTGTCCCCCGGCCCCCATCTGTAAAATGGAAGTTCCCTCGTGCTGGTGGTGGATGTACGGGAGACACCTTGGAATCAGATCTGCATGCTTAGCAGGTACGGGCAGACTGGCAGCCATTGCCACAGCAAAGATTTGTGCTGGCAACTTTGTGTGTGTGTGTGTGCATGCACGCATGTATGTGTGTGACTGAGGGTCGAAACCAAAACCTCACACATGCAGTTCTCAAGTAGGAGCTGTACCACCGAGCCCAGGCTGGCCTCTGTTGTCAGAGTATTTGAACCCCACTCCTGAGTATGAGTACTTGAACCCCCACTTCTGAAACAGCAGCTGGGAGCTGTGCACGGTCCGTCTCCCTCCCTCTCTTCCCCCCCCCCCTCCGTCTTGCCCCTCAGGATCTGAGGTTTCAGTGCTGGCAGTGATGAGGTGCAGGGTCTCCCGCCCTGATGGACACTGCGCCCGAAGAGTGGCTCACAGCAACACCCGCTATTCTAGATCCTACTGGTCACAGTCCTTTCCGGATCTATTTTTTTTCTCTGAATCTTAAATTTCTTCAGTTGGTGGATCTATTTATTTTTCTCTTACTCATACTGAATTGCTCTAGCTCAAGGGCTGAAAGCAACACACATTTCTATCTTGTGTCTGTAGGCCAGGAGCCCGGGGGGAGGGGGGTCCTTGGCCTGGACTTGAACGAGGTTTCACCCATGGGATCAGCGGGGCTTGTTCTCATTTGGGGGCCCGATTGGGGAAGAATGGTTGCTGCTCTCATTCAGGGTACAGGACGCATAGCCCGGTGTTTGAGCCTGGGGTGAGCTCTATCCTCCTGGTGACTAGGGATGCTCTTGAGTTGTAAGGGTCACCTTCAGCTCGAGGGGCTGCCCGGGGACCCTGCCATTTGGTTCTCCCCACAGGGAGTTCACACATACGGCAGGCTGTTTTTCGAGGCTGTTGGGAGAGTGCGGCCTTCCGCCTGGAAGAGGAGATAATGAAACACAAGGTGGGAATGGGCTCCTCACCCCAGGATGCTCTGCTGATTAGCCGGAAGCCACGGCACCTGCCACGTGAGAGGAGCTCGAGGTCTACAACCCCAGGGAGCATCAGGTCACCTTCAGGGGTGCTTGCCATCACAAATGTAATAAGCTTATTAAAATTATAAAACGAGAGTAATTACCTCAAAGGACTCTTCCTCAGAGGGAAGAACGTGTAATCCTTTTTGGGCCGAAATATCTCAAATTTGCTTTGTCGGTCTAGCTTTGTGTTCTGAAGAGTGAAGGGTGTCAGATAAATAAGGTGTTTTAGTGTCTTATTTGAGATCTAGATGTGTTTCTTGTCTGGATTGTCTGAGGCAAGAGGATGATGGAAGAAATGATGAAGGAAAGTGAGCCTGAGGCCTTGAAGAGTAACAGTGGTGGGGGGCACAGGGAGGGGAATGGGGCTTGGGCTTCCTTATCTGCAGACAAAAGCCAACTTACAGGCCATTTTATGTAAATGCACAAAAGGTTCGTGCACTAAGCATTTGGTATATTCCCTCAGCCCCTTTCACTGGTCCCTTACCCCGACCCCACCCTCTCTCACCCTGAAGCCAAATCTTATGTAGATCTCTTCATATATATATATGTGTGTGTGTATATATATATCTATATATATACATACATATATAATTTTTGGGTCATACCCGGCGGTGCACAGGGGTTACTCCTGACTCTGCACTCAGAAATTACCCCTGGCGGTGCTCAGGGGACCATATGGGATGCTGGGAATTGAACCCTGGTTGGCTGTGTATAAGGCAAACACCCTCCCCCCTGTGCTATCGCTCCAGCCCCTCTTCATATTTTTCTATTCTTACAATCATCCTTTAACATCTCTGGACCCCTTTTCACTAAGCAAAGATGCCCTGTGGAAATTTCCCCATCCACACGGCTATCATTCTAGTTGTTCATTCTTTTGAACGACTGTGCATTATACCAGGGCCTGAGGTACTATCATTTCACTGATGGCTCCCCTCTGGGTGCTGGTTCATTTATTGCCCATTTGTTCCCACAATAAGCTGACGGGGACTAAACACACGTAGGAACCAGTGGCTTTTATTCTAAAGGGGACAGTCGGGGTGGGGAGTCCAGGGGTTGATTTGCTGGGTCAAAGGTCTGTGTGTACTTCTAATTTTCCTAGTGGTAACCCGCTTGATTTCTGTTCTCTCCAAGGCTGGGATGCTTCCCACTTCGCCTGGCGACCAGGGAATCCTCCTTCTGTTCTTTCCAGCCAGCGAGAGTTGCAGCACTGTTGGCTTGCCCAGGTGGTGAGAGAGGAAGGGCGGTCTCATTGTTTCTTACATTAGCATTTTCCCGCCTCTGAGTGGGGGAAGCAGTGGGGTCACTGTTTGTCCATTTGGCCCTGCTGGCCTGTGCCTTGCCTGTGAATCCTCTGCTCCTTGACTCACTGGGCCGTTTCCCCGCTGGTCCTTGCCAGCTCTCTGCAGAGTCCAGATAGCCTCTCTCCGTGGGCTGCAGCCAAGAAGCAGTTTTGTCCCTGGGATGGTGGTGTCTGTTCCCCTGGACCCTGAAATCTTATTCCTGGAGCAAGTTCTGAATTGCTCTGTGTCACCCTTTCCATTTTCCTGGGCCCCTGACGTGGGTCAAGGAGGCTCATCACTTGCATCTGTTTCTTTCCTTATCCTCAGACGAACCCAACATTCGCCCAAGCCCCATCCACGCCGGCCCTGACTGCACCCTCCGCCCCACCCCTGGGGTGAAATAAGTGGGCTGCCCTCAGTGAGCACAGCGTGGCGGGGGTCACTCTCACCCACCCGGTGGGGCCAGGCAGCCCCAGGCCAGCTGTGCCAGGACCTGTTGTCCTCAGTGCAGATGGGCCGGTTGGGGAGAGGCGTGGGGGGTTCTGGGCCCCCAGGGAGGTCATTTTGTGCTCTGGGGCTGCTGTCCCCACTTCCCTCCTACAAGTATGACTTCCTGGTCCCTGTTCTGTGGGCGGCCCTCCTGGGGGCATCTTGGGGAGGACGGGCGAGTGTGCCAGGTGAGAAAGGACCATCGAGACGGTGCCAGTGTCCTTTGCTCTTTCTGAGGCTCCCTGGCTTGGGCCCCAGGGAGGGATGGGATGGCAGGAGGAACAAGGTGGGGGGACAAGGTTACAAATTTAGTGCAGCCATATTGGGGGATGGCCGAGCACCCACAGAGAGCGGCGGGGACAGAGATGCCAGCCGAGGGATGCAGAGGCGCGGAGGAGGCTGGGCTGCCGGCCTTGGCCGTGTCTCGGTGAGATGGGAGAAGATTTGTCGGCCTGCTGGCCTCCAGGTCACCATGGCTGGGGCCGTGGGGGGCTCCTGACCCAGGGTGGCCCAAATGAGCTCCAGAAAGTGTGGGAAGTGTCAGGGCTGGGCCAGAATCCCAGCTCCCCCCCGCCCCCCCCGCCTGTGTCCTCTACTCTTCTCAAGGTGCGTCTCTGTGTAGGTTTATGATGTGCCTGAGATGAGGAAGCCCTTGCAGGTTTTTACAATGAGCCCCAAATGCAGATCAGGACAGGTGCCTAATTGGAACATTAGAAACCATTGATTTCAGATGGGCCGTAGACTGATAGCACAGCGGGTAGGGCGCTTGTCTTGCATGAGGCCGACCCGGGTTCGATTCCTCCGTTCCTCTTGGAGAGCCTGCCAAGCTACTGACAGTATCCCGCCCACACAGCAGAGCCTGGCAAGCCACCCGTGGTGTATTCGATATGCCAAAAACAGTAACAACAAGTCTCACAATGGAGACGTTACTGGTTCCTACTGGAGCAAATCGATGAGCAATGGGATGATAGTGATGATGATGATCTCAGATGACCTCTTGGCCTCCTTCCTTCCCCAGCCTCCAGAGTGTGGGGGCTCTGTGTCTGAGGAGGGGGAGATTCTGGGGTGAGGGGAGGCCTGGGGAGTGAACTCACACTTTGCAGAACCTCAGTGGCCGGCTCCTTCCCTCATCTCCCTTCCTTGGACAGCCCCCTTCCTGGCCTCTTACATGTTATTCTAGTCTCTATTCTTTTTTTGAGAAAATGGGATTTCCCCCTCTCTCTCAGCAGTGCCAGGGATTGAACCCAGATACCATGCAAGGCAAGCTCTCCGCTGCCGAGCCATTTCACTGACCCAGAAAAGACCTTAACATGTGCAGTTATGTTAACGTTTTTCACATTTTAGCACCAGCCAAAAAGATACATGAGAACAGGAGCTGACGGTGTCAGCTGTGAGGTTGGTTCGGCCCTGGGGTAGTCTCAGTGGCGTCCGACTCCTGGTGGGTCCTCACCCGTCCACAGCACATGGAATGCAGCCCAGCCCATGCCTCCCTCCTCTTAGGGACTCGCAGGCCCCTGTGGGTGGGTCTTGCCACTTTGCAGGGGGAAGCTGAGATTCAGAGAGGCTGAATAACTTGCTCAAAGTCACATGGCTCATTCAGGTGCTATGGTTCTCGAGGAGAGGAGTTAAAATTCAGTGCCTACCCATGCTTGGTTCTCTACTAAGCTCTGACTGATCTCCCACCCCTGCCCTCTGCCACACCGCGAAGACACCTACTCACCCAAGAGAAAAGTGAGGCTCCTGGATTTGCCGGATGCCCACCGACCCGGAAGTGGAAGAGCTGGGATTTGAACCTGGATTCTGTTTGGAGGGATTCCTTTCCTTGGGGTCAGTGTGCTGGGCCTGTGTGATGGCTCTGAGGTCTGGAAGGGCGTGTTTAGGATGACCGGGGACAGAGGTCTCCCTGTGGCCCAGGGGGCAGCGGACCCCCAGGCCGGGCTGCTCTGCCTGCCTAATGAAGAGGGTGATGTTTTATGCATGGCCCCTCAATTGGCCCTGGCAGTCTCTGGCTATATTTAACACCATTAATCATTATTGTTGCCTCCCCGGGGGACGGATCTCTGATTAGTGTCAGGAACACATCACACGAGAAAGGGGAGCGGGGGGAAGCGGGGCTCCCTCCCGCCTCTCGCTGGAGAAGGGCTGCGTGTTCTCGGCACCCTCTTTGCCATCTGGGAAGTTCGTGACGGGAGGCTTCCTGGGGTTGGATTCCTGCTCCCTTTGGGTGCTGGGCTGCCGCCAGGCCCGCCACCCCAGCAGGCCCCTCCTGGCGCCTGGACACCCCCTGTCTCTCTGCGTGCCAGCCCTGAGCCGCTCAGCCGTGAGGGGCCAGCTGCTTCCGCCTGAGCTGGAGAAAGGGCAAAACGTGTCCTGATGTGGCCCCTCCTGTGGGCACTGCGTCCCCAGCCCCCCCACCCCCGGGCCTCTGCCGCCCTCGGACCCTCCAAGGTCTCATCGTCTTTCCCTTGAGAAGATGCTTTGAATCCTTCTTCCCAAAGGGGGGAAACTGAGGCACAGAGTTTGGCTTCTTGGATGAGACCTGCAGGACCCCCACCTTTGCCACAGACCACAGCCCCATGAGCGTGAGCCTGTGGTTCAGCCCTCAGGTCCCTTGAAGGGTCTTCGGTGGCAGGGGCACAGGACAGAACTGGGTCTTTCCCACCATCAAATGCCAACCTGCAGAGACCGGGCCTTGGGCTTGGAGCAATAGCACAGCGGGTAGGGTGTTTGCCATGCACGTGGCCGACCCGGGTTCGATTCCCAGCATCCCATATGGTCCCCTGAGCACCGCCAGGAGTGATTCCTGAATGCAAAGCCAGGAGTAACCCCTGTGCATCTCCAGGTGTGACCCAAAAAGCAAAAAAACAAAAACAAAAACAAAAACAAAAAACAAAACCAACAGAGGCCAGGCCTTTCTGGACGATGCTTCCCTTCTGCTCCCTTCAGCGCTTGGCTGATTTGCTGCAAGTCCCCACCTTGTCCTTTTCCCTCCCCACACCCTGATGGTTGCCCCCCCACCAGCACCTGGGCTGGTATTGTTGGGGGAGTGGGTCCTCCTCTCCCGGGGAGCTCCTGCGGCTCCTTTCTGAGCGCTGTCGCCCACCCCTTCCAAGGGACGGCAGCTCTCTGGCTTGACCTGGGCTAAGCAGTGAAGACAGGAGAGCAGAGGATCCCGGACCCTGCCCCACCTGTCCCCCAGGCCGGGGCGATGGTCGGTCAAGGAGGATCAGGTGAAGGTCTGCAGGGTGGGCTAGGAGACAGACCGAGAGACAAGTCCCACAAGAGGACGTGGGCTGCAGGACCGTGTCCACTCTCCTGGGGTCCTCCAGTGGGGGTTTATTTTTTGTCCTGTTTTGGAATGGTGAGTGGGACTGCCGCATGTGCTCTGACCCGCTGAACTATGGTTCCAGCCCTGCTCCTCGGCTGTTTCAGGAGGGCTGGGAAGAGGTGGGGGGGGGGCGTTATCCGAGCCAGCTGGGGCTTCTCTAACTAACACTCTTTCTTCGGCCATAAACACTCAGGCCCCTCACGGGGTGCCTGGGAGGAGTAACTCGGGGTGTAGCGAGCTGGAACGGCTGTTGGTGCCCATGTAAATGTTCTTCTATTTTTAGTTTTCCCTTCCCTCCCCGGCGTGGGCCTGAGAGAGGGAGGCGCTCGCCAGGCCAGGGAAGATTTAGGAGCAATAAACCAAGAACACTCTCTCTCCGTGCGCGGGGGGTTGGCGCGTATGCCGGAGTGCCAGGTCGCAGATTCTCCTTGGCTCTGGTCCCCGAGGCTGTGAAATGGGGGACTAAGAGCCTCGCAGGGCGGGCCCCCAGCAGCCTCTCGGGAGGGCCACTGTGTGGCGGAATGGCCCATGGCCTCCAGGCCTCGGGAGGTCCGTCCTCGCCCTGTGCTTCCCCTGCAGTGGCCGCGCTGGCTGTCTCCTCGGGGGGCGGGGGGCGAGAGTCTGGCTGTCCCCCAGCTCAGAAGGCGCCAGGGCAGCCCAGGGACTGCTTGTGCATCCAACGAGACGGCATGGGGTGCAGCACTCTGCGGCTTCTCGTTCCCCTGACACCCCCTCCTCCTCAGGTTTGACCACCCCCCCACTCCATGCCTCCCCCCACCATCCCAGGAACCCCTCTGGGGCCTTTTAAAAGCTGAGCAACCGCATGTACCGGCCCAGCAGGCGTCCTCCCTGTGCCGCAGAGGCTGCTGGGAAATGAGGAGCTCCCCGCCAGGGCATCTCACGGGGGGGGGGGGGGGTGATGCGGAAGTCAGCAGGTCCTGGGGCCGCCCCTGCTGCCCTGGCTACTAAGCATGCCCAGACCCACTGCCCGAGGCTGGCTTGGCTGCCGGGAGGCAGGGGGAGGAGAGGAGGAGCAGGAAGCGGACTCTCCCCAGCTCAGGCTGTGGACCTGGACACCCCCGGAGGGAGGGGTCTGACACCGATGGATGGAGAAGGGGGCTGGGTGGCCGTGTTCAGCGTGCCAGAGCCTCTCGGGGGAAGAGGACAGGGAGGCGGCATTTCCAGCCCAGGCCTGACGGTGAGCGAGGCACAAGCTCCACCACAGAGCCACTTCCCTCCCCCCACAGAGAAGGGTCCCCTTTGCTTCGCTGGTGCCAGGCATTGAACCCAGGCCTCACGCACGCTAAGTTCTCTACCACGGGGTCACGCTGCAGGCCCCCCCGGCAGCTCTCCTTAAACTCCCCAGACAACTGGACTGTCCTGTTGCCCTCCCCACTGCAGCAGGGTTGAAAGAAGTTTCTAGAAACCCGGGAGTAGTAGAAACCCTCCTTCCGAGGTGGGACCTCGCCAGAGTCCAGTTGCCTCATCTGTGACGGGGAGAGCAGCGTCCCTAGATTTCCTGTGGAAGGGACTCCTGTGACATTGAGCTCATTAGTGGGCACCGGGAGGGCCGAGAGGCCGGCCCTGACCCAGCAGAGCAGGCCCTGGGCTAGGGCGTCGGGGACTCAGACTTGGCTCCAGGGAGATGAGGTGGGACCTGGAGTAACAGGTGGGG
This sequence comes from Sorex araneus, assembly GCF_027595985.1. NCBI lineage: Eukaryota > Metazoa > Chordata > Mammalia > Eulipotyphla > Soricidae > Sorex > Sorex araneus. Next base: position 56,102,636 of record NC_073306.1, on the reverse strand, counting down.
CCACCATGGGGTATGGGTGGACAGACGAAGGGGGTCAGATGTGATGATCGTCTTTATCCATGACGGCTTCCTGGGAAGCCAGGTTATCCTTTGGGGGCTGGGGTGAGTGGGGTGTGGGTCACACTCGCTGGTGCTTAGAGGCTATTCTCAGCTCTGCTTGGGGGTGACTCTGTGGTACTTAGGGGGTCAGGGAGTACGGGGGGTTGAACTGGGGTCAGTCGCATACATGCAAAGCTCCTGGGCTACCTGCAGCCAGGGAGCCAAACGCATCATTTCCTCCCCGAGCCCCCCCATGCCTTCAGCCTAGGGCCCCCGCACTGCTCTCCAGGACCTTAGGGAGTCCGCTGGCCTGCTGGGACAGAAGGCCAAGCCTGCCACTAAGCGGCCGTCGGGGGCCACGCTGCCACCATGAAGCAGTGACAGGAGGACTGGGGGTGCAGGTGCTGCAGCTCCCCACCAACACCCCTGCCGGGGGCCTGGAGCCCCCAGGGAGCTTGCTGCCTAGCCTGTGGCCCGAGGTGAACGCACCAGCAGAAGAGGTGGTGTGGGGTCCCATCCTGTCCCGAAGGGAGGACCCTTCGTGGGGCTAAGGAGGGGACGCAGCCAAATGAACAGACGCAGAGCCAGGAGGAGGAGGAGGAGAGAGAGTTTATTCACAGCAGTTACAATGCTTATACCTCTTGGTGGGAGGGGGCGGTATGCATGCTTGGACCCCCATAGGAACTATAGTAAAATGCAGATCAGGCATGGGCGCTGGCTAGTGAGAGAGGAATGGCGAACTGATAAGATCAGTAAGGTCAGCAGTGGTGACCTTGTTACAGGAATCCCAAGTAAGCCTCCGCTTGACTAGAGGATAAGAGCCGGGCTTGTAAAATGGCTCCCTACAAGGTGGCTGCACCCAGCAGAGGGCAAGGGACCTGGACAGCGTTTTGGACGGTATCCTGACCACGGGAGAGTTTCCAGCCCAGCCTGGATGACCCGGGGCTCCGTCTCACCCTGAGTGGGACCCACGTGGGCTGTGATTCGAGTTCCTGGCTCACCGCAGGCTCGGAGGAGTGCCTTCCAGTCGGGCTCGGGTGGGATGTCCACTGAGCAGGTCTCCCCAGTGACCTTTCATGGGACTCTTCCCCCTTCCCCAGGGTGGGGGTGCTGGGAGCACTTTTCCCCTTGTCTGCCGGCTGGTAGCTTTCTGATTTGTGAATCTGCATGTAAAGCGTCCCCTTGACGCAGGTGTGGGCCTGAGATGGGTGTGGTTCCAGTGGGCGCACTGCTGGTCTGCACGTGAACTCAGAGCCTGTGAATTCCCCCAACTTTTGGTTTGATGTTTGTTGTGGGTTTGTCACAGCTTCCACTTGTGTCTCACAGACATAGCTAATGTCTTGTTCCATGTTTCTATGAAACGTACCTGTACTTTCATGGCAACAGAACCTGTCATTTTCTCATGTTTTCCTTTTCCATCCAATCCTCCTATTTTTTTTTTTTACCTTAGAAAACATATACTGAGATACTGAGAGTATCCCGCCCATGTGGCAAGAGCCTGGCATGCTACCCGTGGCGTATTCGAGATGCCAAAAGCAGTAATGATAGGTCTCATTCACCTGACCCTAAAAGAGCCTCCAATAGTTGGGAAAGACGAGTAAAGGAGGCTGCTAAAATCTCAGGGCTGAGTGTAATAGAGTCGTTACTGGTGCCCGATCAAGTAAATTGACGAGCAACGAGATGACAGTGATACAGTGATACAGGAAACATATGGATGTGTGTATTTTCTGTCTTGGTGTCCGAGGTCCTTCCCTACACTGATGTCAGAAAGATCCTCCTATGATTTCTTCCTTGCTTTAGTTTTACTTTTCAAATGTAGGACTTTCCATCTGTGTTCACATCCAGGCTGTGTTCTGTGTGTGGTAAGCATGCGACTTGATTTTCCTCCAGGCTGTATTTCACTCCACTCAACCCCCCGGCCCCCGCTTCCCACACTGTCCAGCCTTTCTCCTCAGCCCCGGGACCTGTGTTCATCATGCTTCATCCTTCCTCTGTGCATGGGAGGTGCTGTGTCCGGAACTCCCATTCCACGTGCTTCCCTCCTTTTACCTGGGCATCACAGCAAGTCCTGGATGCTTCTATTCCCATGCAGACTGCGGGTACCTTTCCATCTTCCCAGAGCAGAGGCATCGGTCTTCTCATCCAACACCGATGGCTTGGTGAAACTATGCTTCCAAGTAGTTAGAATTAGCTAATCAAATTCTTTCATTCCACCCTACCCCTCCATATCTTTATTAAGATTTCTAGATTTCTTGGAGGGTGGTAAACATACGAAGAATGTTAACATAACATTTAAGTTTCCTTTTATTATTTAAAAAAATTATAATTATCACTTCAGCCCAATGCCAAACTTAAAATTTTATCTATTTTTAATTGTTTTTTTGGCTTTTGGGACCACACCCAGCAATTCTTAGGGGTTACTCTTAGTTCTGCACTCAGAAATTACTCCTGGTGGAACCATATGGGATGCGGGGGATCCAAAACTAATGCCCTGCCCACTGTACTATGGCTCTGGCCCCTTAATGCCAAACTTTTTAAAGCTGCTTTACAAATATCAACTCACGTAATCCTAATAACTCTATGAGCTTGGTTCCATTTATTACTTTTCCTTAGATAATGTAAACTTAAGTCCTCTACTTAAGTCTCAGGCATTCGGGTCAATCCAAGAAATAGTTTATATTTTTCAATTGATAACAGAAATATTACCTTTTATGTTTCTAGGTCATGGTTACTGGCGTAGAAGAATGGGATTAATTCTTTTAATCACTTCCCTTCATAGAGGTGCCCAGGGCCTTCTCCTGCTAATATTTGGTCCAGGAGTGGAGACTTCATGGGTCCGTTGCTTTGGTCTGGTATGATGAGGACCACCAGTCACATTTGTGGTCCTGGGAGGGGGATCACGCTGTGCCAGGGATCAAACTCAGGGTCTTGTGATTACAAGGCCTGTCTGTGCTCCCTTTGAGACATCTCCCCAGCCTGTGATTGATTTTTAAGTTACTCATCCTGAATATGGTCAGATTCTGTTGGATATTTTTCCATAAATGTTGACATTATCTTAAATGGAACATTGGGAATTTTCTCTCTCCTAATCTGTTTACATTTTATTCTTTCTTGTCTTCTTGCATGTGCCATGCAGTCTCAATGACGCAGAATAATAGCCATTGTAGCAGACTTGTTCTCAGAAGGTCTCAGGCTAACATCCTTAGGATAGCATTTGATCACACTGATCAAGTTAAGGAAATTTTCATCAGTTTGTTATCTGAAGTTTTAAAAATGATTAGATAATTTGTCTTGAAATTTGCGTCATTCTCTGGCCACTCCTATTCTTTGAAAGTATTTATTAAGCTTCTATATGCCCAACTTTAAAAAAAAATTTTTGGTTGGGGGGAGCTATATCCAGCTGTGCTCAGGGCTTACTCCTGACTCTGCACTCAGGGCTCACTCCTCACAGACTCAGGGGTGCTATATAGAGTGTCAGGAATTGAACCCAGGCCAGCTGTTTGCAAGGCAAGTGCCCTACCTGCTATATTACCACTCTAGCTCAGTGCCCAGCTTTTAAAAGCTGCTTCACAAACATCACATCACTTAATCCTAATAACTCCATGAGCTCGGTACTATTTATTGCTTTTCCTTAGATAATGTAGGCAGAGCCTTAGGGTTTTTTGGTTTGGTTTTATTTTTGTTTTTGGGTCACACCCGGTGTCGCCCAGGGGTGAAGGCCAGCTCTGCACTCAGGAATTGCTCTTGGCAGGCTTGGGGATCATGTAGGATTCTGGGGAGCAAACCTAAGTCTGCTGCATGCAAGATGTCCTACCTGCAGTACTAGGACTCCAGCTCCTCGAGAGTCTTGTTAACTGGCCCCAATTCATGCAGCAAGGCAATCTTAACTAGCATATTTGCAGGGCCAGGAAAGAATATGCATGTGTAATCATATGCCAATTCTAAATAATTAAAGTTATGAAATAAGCTAAGTGTTCAAATAGTCTCTCCTCCTATCTGAGGTACTTACCTCAATAAATATCAATACTTATACAAATATCTGTCAAGATGAGCGAGTTTAATTATTATTGTATATTATGATATTGATAAATCTAAGATACCACATGAGTAATAAAACAGTCATATATAATTCATAAGTCATATATTTATCAAGCTTACTATTCTTGCCTCTAATTAAAAAAAATCACTAAATTCTGTTGTAATTGAGACATTCCCATGGTTTATTTCTATTGGTGGTAGTTTTTTTAAGGACTGAAAAGAAAGCACAATTATGTTCAGAGCATATAAAATTAAACTTACCTACTATTAACTAAAGTAAATTAAAGTATTTTTTTCCTTAACCTTTCAAGAGGTTCCCCCCCCCCCCGCCTATCTAAAACTCACCATCATCCACTAATAGAGGCAAAACTGAAATTTTGGGCCATAAATTTGTCAAAGAGTCAATACAATTTGAAATTCAAAACCATTTATAGCTGAAATTTATTTCCCTCTTGGAAATACAATTCTAGCACTTTTGGTGCATCTCAATGCTGATATCAATGGTGCTCTTACCCTAGTGCTCTTAATCTAGGCATGTGTGGACTCTGAGCTGTAGTAGTGGCTCTGAGTTTCCACATGTCCCTGAGCTGCCCCGAGAGATGCTCTCAGATCCTGTCCGAGTGCGGCTCATCCACCAGAACCTCCATCACCTGTGATCAGAGCGTGCCTGGGCAAGGGAGCGGATGGGCCAGACTTCGGGGAGTGCTTCCCCGTGGAAACCTGTGTCGAGAGGGAGATTGGGCAGGTGGGTCCATTGGCCTCCTCTCTGGCCTGACCGCCTCCGTTACTCCAGTGCTCCCTGCCCCTTGCAGCGTGTCCTTCACAGGGTCCAGCAGCACGGGCGAGCAGCTTCCAGGCACCAGGGGTCAGCTGCCGCTCGCATCTGCCGTGTGGAGTGTGGGTTTCTGCCGTGTGCCACTCGGGGCTGGGCGTTGTGGGTGACAAGAACCGTGTGGGTTAGGGGCTGTGTGTGTGGGCGCTAAGTGACAAAAGGTCTGTGTCTCGTGTGTGTCTACACACTTACTGGAGCTGGAGCCCCGCAATCCACAAGCAGGGACCCCCTCTGAGCCTGGGTCTTTAGGGGATGACTGTAGCCTGTGAGACCCGGGGAAAGGGTTTGAACTGACTGCAGCCCCCGCGCCTGGCTGTGGCACCAAACTGCTTCTCTAAAGTCCCTGGGATTGAACCCATGTCTCAGGCCTGCAAGGCATGGACTTTGCCTCTGAGTTACAATGGGAAAAGTGGTGCTGGGAATTGAACCCAGAGCCTCACACATACAAGCAAGGCAGGTGCTCTTCCATGGACAGGATAGATTTTTTTTTGTTGTTTTGCTTTTTTGTTTTGTTTTGTTTTTGTTCATACCCAGCAAGGTTCAGGGGTAAGTCCTGGCTCTGCACACAGGATGATTCCCGACATTGCTTAGGGGACCATGTGGGATTGCTGGGGGTTGGAACCAAGGGGGCTCCCTGCAAGGTGAACACTAGCTCTGACCTTGGACCAGAGAGGGATTTTTTTTTTATTTTGGAGGTTTTAATACAACTTTTAACACTAGAATTTCTCTTTCTTTACTAATTTCATTTTATTTTTTGTTATCACTGTCACTGTCATCCCGTTGCTCATCAATTTGTTCGAGCGGGCACCAGTAACGTCTCTCATGGAGAGACTTATTGTTACTGTTTTTGGAATATCCAATACGCATGGGTAGCTTGCCAGGCTCTGCCGCACAGGCTCCATACTCTCAGTAGCTTGCCGGGCTCTCCGAGAGGGGCTGAGGAATCGAACATGGGTCGGCCGCATGAAAGGCGAAAGCTATCGCTCCAGCCCATTTTTTGTTATAATTTTTTAATTAAAATTTTTTTGAGCATTACAAAGCCACTCATGATTGAATTTCATACAGCATTCTAACACCCATCCCTCCACCAGTGTACATTTCCCAGCAGCCGTGTCCCCAGATTCCCTCCCATCACCCACCCCCTGCCCCTTGCCTGCCTCTTTGGCAGGTGCTTCCCCCCCCCACCATCCCTCGCTCTTAACAGACCTTGGCCAGCACCCTTGGCCAGCTGCTTATTTTGGAACTTCGTAAATATGTTCATAAAGCACTTAGGTTTCCTTCTCTTGTACCAAGCTTAGCCTCCCAAAATGATGTTAGAATGTCCCTGTCCTATTTTGTCATTAGTTTGAACATTAGTTTGGCCAAACTCTCCTGCGCAGCCACTGGGGGTGCCTGGATATCTGGCTCCCTATCTGTTTAGCGGGATGGTCTGCTCCATGTTCCTATTTTTGTCTGCACCTGTGTTAGCATTTTGTTTTTCTGGAAATTTCTGTTGGCTTTCAGATGTGAGACCCCACCAAGATAATGGTGGAGATGGAGTGGTGGTGGGGGGGCAGGAGAGGAGAGTCTGGGCTGGTTGCCCTCAGACCTTCCTCTGGGGTGGCACCTGAACCTGTCTCCTCTGGGATGCTGCCCCTCCCCACCCTCCACCATGCTATCTAAAGGCTTCTAGATTTTGGTGCTCATGTCTGTCTCCCTCTGAGGTACCAGGGGGATCTGGGAGAAGGAAGCTGGTGTTGGCCAAGGACCCCCGTTCTGTGGTGATGCATCAGACCTTTTAAGTTACGTGGGAGCCCCAGGAACTGATAGCAGGTGAAGAGATTGGATTTGTTGTTATTATTTTTGGGGCACACCTGGTGGCACTCAGGGTTACCCTGGCTCTGTTTTCAGAAATCATTTCTGGCAGCATTCAGGGGAGTATATGGGATGCTGGGGATCGGACCCAGGTTGGTCACATGCAAGGCAGATTCCCTACCCATTGTACTATCTCTCCAGCCTATGTGAAGAGATTCTACCTGGCATAGCTTGCACACTCATTCTCTCTCCTTCCATCTCCCCCTCCTCCCTGTCTTCAGTATACTTCTCCAGCTCCACTGGGCACACACACATACCTCAGGGCCTTTGCATTTGCTGAGACATCTGCCCGGATCTCTTCTCCCCAGATACCTGTGTGCTTTGCACCTTTACATCTTTTGGGTTCCTATTCCTGGCTTTGTTTTTCATGTTGGTGTTTTATAAAACATGGGCATGTATCTTACCTCACACCCACACCCACTCCTGATCCTGTGTGGGTGAGATGGTGGCCACATCTGTAGGGTCCAGCTCAGCTTAGTGCCTGGCCAAAGGTTCTGGTGAATATTTGTCCCAGGCTGTAGCTCAGATCCTGCCACATCTTCCCAACAGTGCATTGAGCCACCCCCCGCCCCATGTGCCGATGGCCTACTCATGCTTGTCCGAGGGCCCGGGTCAGAGGTTCCAGGGACCTGAGGTCCCTTTCCCCCATCTGTGACGTGTGACCTGGACATTGTGTGCCCACTTGTTCTCAGGGGCACCTGACCACAGACATCGCTCCTTGTCTTCTTCCTTTTTCTCCTTACCCTGGGCTGCCAGGATCTTATTAGCCCTGTTTACATGGCCGGGATGTCGAGCGATTAATTTTTAATGGCTTGGTTTATTGCATGTTTGAACGGTTTATTGAGTAATTCCCACATTTAAGTGATTAATTCCCCCGAGTTCAGAACGACTGGTTAGTTTTACATTAATCAAGGTTTCTGAATGCCAAGAGACAATCAATCAATCCTTCCTGCCAGGGAGAGTAATGTTAAAATACCTCCAGGTACAATGAGGTTAAGAAAAGGAGTAATTAAAACTCTGTCCTCCCCTCATGCAAATTTGATCTCTCTCTGTCTTCCTTTCTCTTTTCTGCGCCCCCCCCCCACCCCCATCCCTGCCTCAGTAGAGAGGCTCCTAGTTGAGGAGAATCAACTCTGTCTCCACTTTCCTGTCCAGTCTGTCTGCCTCTGGAGGTGGGGCCCACATAGTCCACACCTCCAGGGAGGGGACCCTGGAGTCAGGGAGGCCAGTGGCGAGGTTCTTGGCGCCCTTACAGCTTGGCTCGTGGTTTGCAGAAAGTGGCCCCAGGTCTGGCCTCTAACAATACCTGCTTTCACCTGGTAGCCCAAGTCTGTTGGGGGAGGGAAGGGACTTTGCCTTTGGACCATACTTCAGAGTCCCCATGATGGGGACAACTTGGAGCAGATCACAAATGCGAGTTTCTGCAAGCGACTCCTCCTGCGGTGGCATGTGGCCACCAACCCATGATGCAGAACCATAGTTATCATCATGACCTTGCCGTTCTAGAGGTCAGAGCAGAGCCCCACTCAGCATGACGGTGTTTTCAGGGCTGTGTTCTGGAGGCTCTCGGGAAGGATCCATGTCGTGGTCCCTCTGTCTTCACAGTTAGCAGCTGGGCTGCACTGGGCCTCTTTCTCATTGAGAGGGCTCACCGGACAAGCCGGGATCTTCTCTCTCTCCACAGTCAGACCATCTGGACCCCAAATTCTTTTTCTTTTTGGGTCACACCCGGCGATGCACAGGGGTTCCTCCTGGCTCTGCACTCAGGAATTACCCCTGGCCGTGCTCAGGGGACCATATGGGATGCTGGGATTCGAACCCGGGTTGGCCGTGTGCAAGGCAAATGCCCTACCAGCTGTGCTATTGCTCCAGCCCCCATGGGACCCCAAATTCTATCCAAAACTTTAATTGCTCTTTGCGGTGGGCATCCACAGAATCCAGGATCGGGATGTAGCATCTCTGTGCTGACCACAGCGTCGTGGGAGGAGTGATAGCAAGGCTGATCAGACCTGGAGGCTCCGGGTGCACATCCTCACCCAGTCCCTCTAGAATGCTGCCAACTTGGTTCTGTTTCCTAGCTGAGCCGCCACCGACCTGTGGACGTCATTGAGGCCTCTGGGAAGGTGGTCCTGGAGAAATGTGGTCATAAGAGATCCTTGGCACAGTGTTTTGGTCAGAAGCAATCAAGGGTTGCCACCCCCAAACTGGGATGACCCCCTGAACGGTGTTGCCCAGCTCGTGAGTTTGCTCAGGACTCAGGTCGGCAGTAGTCAAAAGCACCCAGTCAGGGGAGAGCAACTCTCGAAAAAGTGTTTGCAACCACAAGAGCAATTTGAACAGGCCCGGAGGGAGCCGCCATAGACAAACTCTCCTCTACACCGACTCCCATGTGTGCGAGCGCTGCGCAGACCCCTAGGGTGGAGTGACAGCCCCCCGGGGGTTGCGAAGACCCACGCAGGCAATTAAGAGGAGCAGAGAGCAGGCGGTGCTCCACAGACTCACAAGCTAATGAGTTAAGAGGTTGCCCAGATCCCCCAGCAGCCACGGCAGTCAGCGCAGCTCGTCTGAACGCCAAGGCTTAGAGAATTGATTCGCCTCGGGCCACGCTGTTAAATCACACGGTGCTCGTGAGCTTTGGAATCCCAGTTGCACTGTCGACAGGGGGTCTCAGAGCTAGTCCCTTCGCTTGTCTATGCGTTAGCTTTGCTTTCCCTGAGCTGGAGATGACGCTTGCCCTGGGCTGTGCAGGTGAGCAGGTGGGATACCGGGTGGCAAGTGCCTCTCCCCGGGCACCCCTGTGTTCTGCTTTGACCTGGTCCTCGGCGGGTGCAGACCCCGTGGAAGCTGCCTGAGGTTCAAAGCTTCCAGCGTGAGGGGTTGGTTCAGGTCTTGGGAACCTGACAACTGTGGTTGGAAGGGGATGAATTCCGAGCCGAGAAGGGAATGAATTCCGAGCAGAGTGTCTCAGGCTGCAAATGTCCCAGCCTGGCTTGGGTCTCAGGTACCCGGAGGCAGGAGGCCCAGGAGGACCAGAGTCGGTGCGTCCTTGTGTCCTGGACCCTTCGGGACATCTGTGGGTGGCAGGAGCCGTTGAAGGTTGGAGTGGGGGTGTTTAGAAGCCTCCAAAAGCACGAATGTTGGCGGACACAGGAGCCGAGTCCATATGGAGCCACCATGCTGCCAGCAAACGCATAGGTTTCTAAAAAACACATTCACTCAGCTGATGGGCTTAACCCAAACAAGCCAGTTCTGGGGGAGGCGAGAGGAAAGTGAAGCCGCCTCAGAGCTCCCTCATTGTGGTGGTGGTGGTGGGGAAGAGTATGAGCACTTGACCTGCCCGGCGGGAGAGAGTGGTCAGGGCAGGTCTCTGCGGGCAGACGCATGAGCAGAGACCAGAAGGATGAGCTTTCTGGAAGGGCTGTGACAGGCATTCCAGCCAGGGACAATGAGGGCAGGGCTTCACGGGAGGAAGGGCCAGGGATAGAACGGGAAGGGGTTGATTGGGCCCTCCCGGAGGAGAGGAAGGTGAGGATCGAGGGATGTTTCTCAAATTGGGCTATGCCACGCCCCCCACTCTCAGGATTTGCTGGAACCTTCGGGGGTGGGGGGGTGAGGGTGGTAATGTCCTTGGATGCACTTGACGAGCACTTTCCGCTTGTTCACTTCAAGAAGGGAGATTTGCAGGGGATCGCTGGGTGTCATTAACCTGGGAGCCTCTGGTCTAGATTCAACTGTGGTCTGGCCGGCTTTGATTCCGTTTTTCTCCCCACTGGATTATTTATTCCCGATCAACACAAAATCTGAAAGTGTTTCTTTTTTTTAAAAAAATAAGCCCGACCTCTGGGGCTCACTCGTTTCTCTGCCTCCGCGGTTGTGCGACGTTGCTTCCTTTCACAACAGAACTCATCAAAACGGCCTGTAATCACTGCTTCCATTCCTCTCTGCCCATCCTTTTTCTGCTCAGAATGTTAAATTCTAAGAACTTCTCAGGCTCGGAGAAGCGCAAGAATAGTTCAGTGTGGTCTCAAATACCTATCACTTGTATCTGCCAGTTATTATATTTGACCACATTTGTGTTGGCACCTTTTCTCTCTCTCCCCATTGCTTTATTCTCCATCTCCAGGCAAGTAAATTGCATGACATTTTACCTGTAATTACTTCTTCGAGTATCTCCTAAAAAGCCAGGATTTTCTCATTTAAAACCACAATATAGTAATCCAATGCTAGAAATGTAACATTGAAAATATAACCCATGTTTTAGATCTTATCAACAGTTCCCAAAATATTCTTCTTAAAAATTCATTTAAAAACTTCTGTGTGGGGAAGCTTGCATTCTTTTTGATGTATAGTTCAAAGTTTGAACAAATGTATATAGACTTGCCACCACTAGTACAATCAAGGCAGAATACAGTCTCATCATCCCCTGCCCACCGCCCCCACCCTGTACCTCTGTGAGCCTGTAGTCACCCCCCACCCCTGCCGCCGTCCCCACTACCCCCCACTCCTTGGAGAGTGCAGAACTGCCTGATCTTACAGCTTTGCCTTTTCCAGAATGTCATATAAATATCACGTGCAAGTTTGGCTTCTTTTACTTAGCAAACTGATTTGGGAAGTCAGCTGTGTTCTTGTTTCCAGTATTGTTTCCAGGGTGGGGGGAGGGGGGAACGCTCTCTTTTAACTTTTTTTTTTGCTTTTTGGGTCACACCTGGCAATGCACAGGGGTTACTCCTGGCGGTGCTCAGGGGACCATATGGGATAATGGGAATCGAACCTGGGTCGGTTGCGTGCAAGGCAAACACCCTACCCGCTGTGCTATCGCTCCAGCCCCTCTCTTTTAACCGTTGAATGTTGCAGCATCCATCCTGCGACTGTGTCCCTGTTCATTTATCCGCCAGTTGAAGACCACTTAGGTTGTTTACAGCTTTGGTGATTTACACGGTGCCAAGTGGTGATCCCATCTGTGTAACGGTTCTTCTGTTTACATTAATTTTTATTTCTCTTAGGAAAGGATGGCTGACTTGAATGGTAAAGCACATGTTGTTGTAAGAAACACCCAAGCTTTTATCCTGATTATACCTTTTTATGTTTTCTCATCAGTGGTATTTCTTCCACTGGCTGTTTTCATTGGCTGTCAGGATATATATATATATATATATATATATATATATATATATCTTTGTTGTTGTTGTTGTCTTTAATTGTAGCCTTTCTAGTAAGTAGGTCAGTAGTAGTGGCTTATCATGGTTTTAATTTGCATTTCTCTAATGACTGATGATACTTGTTTTTCTTCATGTTGCTTATCTGGCATCTACGTAATTTCTTTGAAGATTCTTCAACTGCCAGGCATTTAGAGTACTTGCTATTGACTTTTGCTTGCTCTTTATATATTCTGGATATGAGTCTCTATCAGAGCTATGACTTGGCAATATTTTAGAACAGTCTCTGATTTAGCTCTTTAAATTCACACAGTAGATTTTTAAAGAACAGAAACTTTTAATTGTGATGGAGCCCAATAGAGCAGCTTTTTTTCTTTCATGGATAGTACTTTGGTATTGTATCTAAGGACATTTAGGTGTCCTTAGATAAGGGTCACAAAAACTTTTTGTGTTTTCTTCTCTAAATCTTATGGTTTAGGTATTTCATAATTAGAGTTTAATTGTTCCATTTCCTCTAATTCTTGTGTGTTTAAGAGGTGGGAAATGGGTTGAGATGATTATTTTTTGTGTTTCCAGAATGCTGTTTTTTTTTTTTTTGCCCCCAGCATCACTTGTTGGAAATCACTGGACATCCTTTCACCTTTGTGAGAACCAATTGTCTCTGTCTTCCTGGACTCTGTTATTTCCTAATGATCTTTGTAGTTCTCATTTCCCCAATACCACACTGTCTCAATTTCTGTAGATTTATAGGGGATCTTCAAATCAGATAATATGAATCTTTCAACTTTGTTATCTTTCAAAAATGATTTGACCATCCTAATTCTGTTGCCTTTCAATATAAATTTTAGAAGCATTTTGATGTCTGAAAACAATCTTCCTATTGGATTAAATCTATACATAAGTTTAGGAGAACTGATTTCCTTTTTTTTTTCAGCCTAGAGCAGTTTGATATTTTTAATCAAAATTACACTGGTTCATAACATCAGAGATTTCAGGCATATAGTGTTATATAAATCAATATCTGTACTTGATACATTGTGTTTGCCATGAAATGTCTTATTTCCATCTTTTTACCATATAATTGACCCACCTCACCTCATATTCCCATCCTGGTAACCACTATTTTGTTGTTATAGAAGAATTGACATCTTAGTGATGTTGGCTCTCTTAATCCATGAATAGAGCATATCTCTAGATTTTCTTATTTTTTTTAAACCAACACTTGCAGTTTTAAAACACATTTTATAATGTATTTTCTTAGATTCACGCTAAAGAATTCTATGTTTTTAATGATGAATCTGAATGACACTGTTTTAGAGTTATTTTCAGCAATTCTAAGATATTCTAATATTCTAAGCTACAATGGACTTTTAAAAACTCAGTACCATTGAGTGAGTTGAATGAGACCATCTATATTAGTCATGGGATTGTTTAAAAAGATTCTTTGATATAGACAGCTATGTCATTTGCAAAAATGAGCAGTTTTAGTTCATTTACAATTTTTGTGTGCTTCCTCTCTTCCTATTCTCACCTGCTTCTCTTTCTGGTACTAGCCAGGGTTTCTAGCTCATTATTAAATATAAGCAGAGACAGTTGACATTTCCACCTCGTTTTGGATCTTAGGGGAACAACTTTTATACATTCACTATAAAGCAATGATCTCTGGAGCCGGAGATGGAGTATAGGGGGTAGGTCACTTGCTTCCAACTCAGGTTTGATCCTACCTAGCCTCCTATATAGTCCCCTGAGTTCTGCCAGGAGTCAGCCCTGAGCACAGGTATGACCCACCAAAATAGACATGATGACCTGCAAGCTTGTGGTAGATGCTTTCATTATGTTTAGAAAATTCTATACCAAATTGTTGACAGTTTATTAATAAATTTATATTAAATTTTACTTAATCCTTTTTTTCACTTATTGGGGGTGGTTCTGGGATTTAAAAAAATCTATTGGTAGGTGTAATTGCACCAATTTTATTTTATTGCTTTGGGGGCCACAGAAGGCTAGCCATCTACCAGGGGCACTCCTGGTGGTGTTACGGGGGAGTGATTAGTGCCGGGATCAAGCCCAGGACACCTGAACATTCAGGGCATATGCCCTACCACTTGAGCATAGCAATAGCCTCTACACTGGTTTTCAAATGTTGGACCAGTCTGCCTCTCCATCCTGGGGGTGACCCACATCTCCGCCCGAGACGTGTACCTTCAGCTCTCTCTTTCCCTCATCATCATCCTGAAATAAAACAATTTACTTAACAAAATCTTGAATCAGCCTTACGTTTCTGAGATAAGTGCCTCTTGGTTGTTAGAGATAATCTTTTTTGCTATTTTGCTTGGATTGCTAATACCTCGCTGAGAGTTTCTATATTTATGTGCCCGAGAGACTGTAGTTTGGTTGTGGTATGGGGTGCTGCTTTCATGAAATGCATTGCCATGTATTCCCTTTTCTGTTTTCTGAAAGATGTTGTATAGGCTTTATTTCTTAACTGCTTGTTAGCATTGCCCAGTGAAACCATTTGTGCCTGGAGTTTTCTTTGTTAAAGGTTTTTTTTTTTAAACTAATGTATTGAATGAACTTAGTAGTTTTTATGTTCTTGGAGGAATTTGTCAATTTCTCTTGTTATCAAGTTGATAGGTACCAATTTATACACTATATTTTCTTGTTATGCTTTTCATGTTCAGTGTCTGAAATAATGTAATATCACTCCTGATACCAATACTTTGTGTCTTATCTCCTTTTTTTTTATCTTGTTCTGACTGGAAGTTCATCAATTTATTGACCTTCTCAAAGAATCATCTTTGGTACCATCGATTTCTCTCTGTTGGTTTCCAATGTTTAATTTCAGTGGTATTTTTTCTTTATTTCCATCCTCTGTTTGCTTTGGGCTTAATGCATTCATTTTCTAGTTTCTTAAGGTGGGAGCTTGAATTACTGACTTGAAACTTATTTTCTCAAATACAAGCATTTAATGTTACAAATTATCTTTGGGCACTTCTTTATCTGTACCCCCCACCCCAAAGTTTGATAGGTTGTATTTTGATTCTCAATCATTTGATAATATTTATGATTTTATCTTTGATTCAGGAGTTATTTACACTTGTATTATTCAATTTCCAAGTGTTTAGAGAGCTTCCAGACATAATTATGCTTTGATTTCCTATGCAACCCATCCATAGAGCATGCTTCTCTGACTCCAACTCTGTGAAGGTTTGTTTTGTGGCTTATATGTAGTCTATATGTGTGAGATGGCAGAGCCTGGCAAGCTACCTGTGGCATATTTGATAGGCCCCAAACAGCAACAAGAAGTCTCACAATGGAGATGTTACTGGTGCCCGCTTGAGCAAATTGATGAACAATGAGACAACAGTGCTACAGTGAGAATCCCATGTTTTCCGAGAAAAGAAAGAGTTCTTGAGGCTGGGAAGATAGCTCATTGAACTGAGAATACACTTTCCACGTGGAAGGCTCAGATTCTACCCGTAAGCTCCTCTGAGCACCATGTGGGAGCAATCCCTCAAGCACTGAGTCAGGAGTATTTCCCAAGCACTGTGTAAAAACACAAAAGAGAAGAGAGGGCCCGAAGGGCTCTATCTCTCCCGCTGCCGGCTTTTGGTAGTCTCCAGCCGCTTCCCCCACCCCGGGGAGATTGATGGCGATGATGAGGCAGGTGAAGGAAGGAACCGAGCCAAGCTGGTTGGTCTCAATCGCAGTTTATTCCAATCTCCTCTCTATACAGTCCCGTCTCTCTCGCTGCTTCCTCCCCGTTCTTGATCTCTCTCTGGATCTTCTAATATTCCCCTTTCTGTCCTGCTCGCTCTCACTTCTTTCACTCTGTGCTCTGCTTATGTGTGTGCCACTGTGCTCTCTTCTGTCTGTCTCTGCGTCTGTCTCTGCGTCTCTCTCTGCATCTGTCTCTGCGTCTCTCTCTGCGTCTCTCTCTGCGTCTGTCTCTCTGCCTCTGCCTCTCTGTCTCTGCCTCTCTGTGTCTTCTGTCTTCTTCCTCGGTCTTCTTCTTCTGTCTCCTTCTTCCTCTGTCTCCCTTGTCTTCTTTCTCCTATCCCCATCTCTTCTATCTCCCTTCAGTGCCCCACAGTCTTAGTTTATATAGCAAATTACATAGGGTGGTGACACAAAGGTGAGTTTAACATCAACAAATCAACAAAGAAGGGTAAAACCATTTCTCAAGGAGATTAACAAAATCTCATCTAAGGAGATCCACTCAAGGGTGTGATTCCAAACAAGGGTGTGTCAGGGTGTGAGCTAGTAATCTACTTAAATAGTTATAGTAAATCTACTTCTAATATTTCTAGCAATGTTATCCTGTATGAGCACAGTAAGAGATATAACCTTAAAGTTTGGTTCTTCCTGAGGACATTCACTATATAATCCAGACCACAGTCCTCAGGCCAGGTTAATCTTCCTAACCCCAGCAGGGTCCTAGTCTCGTCGTTATTTTTGGATCATAACAGCATTTGTCCATGACCATGCTCTCAATTTATAGTTGAGTATTGTGGCTCTTTGGCCTGGCCCATTTCGATGCCAGGGTAGCACATAACTCACCGCTTGCCCTGGATCCATCCTGTCCCTCGTCGGGACCCTGCTTTTGGGGTGCTAGGAAAGCAGATGCCCGGGAGTAAATATTATTGGAGCCAATCAGCTCCCAAGTTACAAGCACAATATTGTCTTCCTGTGTCCATACAGAAAGGGCATTGCTTTAAGGTAAACTATGTTCCCTAAGGCAAGGCTAAAAGGACCAACCAAACCCCATGTTCTCCTACAAAGCACCACTTAGGTGTTGTCAAAAAACCAAATCCTGCATCCTTCTGCTGTTTAATGGTGTGTTCTATCATGAGTGAGAAATTGGCAAAGACATGAAATATGAGCCAACTTGATTTGCCTAGCTTTGGTATGGATTACCAAAAGGAGTTGAAGCCTGAAATTTTAACGGTGAACTTTTCTATTTCTCTTTACATGGCTTTCAGTTTTTGCTTGTTTTGATTATTTGTTATAAAGGTCATATGTATTTAGTGTTGCTATGAACTTTTGTTAAGTTTACCTTTTAATTATTGTGCAAGGTACATCTTATTCCTGTTCCTATGCCGTGCTCTGACAGTAGATTAACTGCCCTATTTGATTCATCTTTATATATGCGATTCCTTTTTCTATCCTTTTACTTTTAACAGATGCTTACCACTGCAATTTTGATAGGCAGTGAATAGTTTTGTATTTTAGCTGTTATTGCAATAATATAATTTGTCTTTTAATAGGTATGGGTTGGAATATTTTATTTTGGGGAGATCTCTAAGTAGTTTTTTTTTTGAGACCTAGGAACCACTCCTAGTGACATTCAGTTAACTGGGCCAAATGGTGTGACACTCAGTCCCGTCAAGGTATTGCTTGGACGTGCTAGTGTGGGGGCTCACGCAGTGATACCTAGGGGGGGCCATGTGGAGCCAGGATTGAACTCAGATTCCTTGAACATCAGGCATTCACCTCAGACCACTTAACTATCTCCCTTTCCTGGGATATTTAAATTTAATATTATTTTTTACATGGTTGGTATTGGGCTACCATTTTTATCTTCCCCACCTCATCCCATGTTTCTTGTTTCCATCCTTCCTGCTATTTTTACATGGCTCCAAGATTTTAAGTATTACTTTTAAATTTAGCCATTATTTTTCTAGCTTTATCTGTTTGTAGTAGATGTTCATGGATCTTGACATTACCAGGTGCATACAAGACTATTTTGATTTTCATAGTTAGAATTTTTATTTTTATGACACGCTCATTTAAACTTTTACTGTAACTAATTTTTAAAAAATTACATTAATAATTATTAGGAAGCAAAACAATGTTTTTGATTTCTTTAAACATACTCATAAAGGGCCCATAATGTGGCTCAGAGATAGAGCATTTGCCTTGCATGTGTATATTCTGGGTTTGGTTCCCACCACCACATCCCAAATCAAAAGAATAGATATTTGATAAATGGATTGATAAGTGACTAGGGCATGCATAATACAAACTGTTTTTCAATGTGAGAAATTATTGCCCAAGAGGTCTTTTGTGTTTGTTGTTTATGATTTCATATGTAAGGTATTTACTACAATAAAATTCAGTGCCTTGATTTTAGTTGAAAATATATGCTTATTAGAGATTTAAAATGTTTTATAGCCCTTTGGTAAAGAACAGTAAGAGAAGCTTAAAGTGAAGGATTCATAACAGCTGATATGTTTCCAAGTACCTATTTCTTCCCCTAGGTTGGTGAATATATTTAATTTCTATGCATCTTTAAGCCAGAGATTCACCCTTAAGAAACTTGGTAGATTATATTACGTCCCATCCGGAAGTGGTAGCTCAGGCAATTACGGGGCTTTGCTCTCTTGCCTCTAGGTGGGAATTTCAGATGCATACGAGACTTTTAAGTCTAATTAGAGCTAATACTTGTACTTCACTGTGTGGGATCTTTAAGATCATGCAGGTTCCTTTAGTCTAAAGCTTCTTCATAGGATGACTAATTTTTGTTGTTTGGGCCACACCTGGCAGTGCTCAGGACTTACTCCTGGCTCTGTGCTCAGGGATCACTCCTGGCAGGGCTTGCGAGATCACATAGGATGAAGGAGTTCGAACTCAGGTCGGCCATGGAAATAGGCAAGCTGTACTATCGCTTAAACATATTTGGATTTGTATTGCAGCTACATCTAGAACACCTGTAAGGTATGTCATAGGTTTGCTTTCACTGGTCATAGGCAGCAAAAATATCACTTTTTTCCTCCTTTATAATTCCCTATCTTTATTCCTAAAGTTCCAGATTCTGGGATTATTTTCCTTCAGCCTGAAGAACTTCATTAGCATTTTCTGTAAAGGAGTTCAGCTGTAAGTGGGGAAGTTGGATGGGCAGAGAATTCTGGTGATGATTTTTTTGTTTACTTTTATCTAGGAATGTCTTTTTCTTGGAAAATATTTTTGTTGGGCATAGAATTCTGGGTTGGCCTTTCTTTCCACAGGTTAAAAATTCTGTTCCTTTGTTCTGACCTTAGTGTTTTCTGAACAGAAATGTGCCCTCCTCCTAATTGCTTCCCTATATTTGTATCACATGTTTCCAATACTTAAGAAAAATGTTTAGTTCTCAGGTGAACTGCAATCTTTGTGGGAAGAATTTTTGAGTATTATTTTAGGGATATGCTGATTTTTTTTGTGTGAACCCATAGATTTCTTTGATCAAATTTAGTTGTTGTTTAAAAATGACATTTAAAGTCATTTTTAAAAAAATCAAACAGTATTTAAAAGCCAAAATTCTTATTATTTGCACTTGAAGTTTTCCTTGAGGGCAACCTTGGCCTATTTTCCTTAGCCATCATCCTTAACCACAGCACAGTCACAGCCAACACTTCACGGAGTTTCCCTGCGCTGTGAATTTTACAGAGGCTAATGCATTCCCCTAGTGTCCTGCTGCCGTCAACCTTCGTCAGGTTGATCTGGTCTGCACAGTGGGCCTCCACTGATTTTACATCCCTGGACTCATCACAGTCAGAGGCAGGCACACGGCGATGGGCTTGGCTCTGATCGAAGGCTTTGGCAGCCTCGTGGGTTCCACGTGGCCGACCCTGGTGAATGAGGGCAGTCTTCAGCACTTCTCACGGACAATGCTCATGTCCATTACAGCGCCAGCAGCAATGCCTTCCTGGGCCATGGGGGCCTCTTTCAGATCGAGCAATTTCTTAATTTCCTAAAAAAAATTTTTGATTTCCGGAATTTAACTTTCATCCCTCTCTTAGCGCTATTATTGATTCAGGTATTGTATAGGTGTCTTCTTAATCTTGATTTTGAATGTTTTAAATTTCCATTTCTCACCCAAACGTCAATATTTTCATTACAAGTGTGTCTGTCTTGGCTTCATGGGCATAGTTATGATAGCCACTTTAACATGGCAGTTCTGTCATTTGGTCTTCTTAGAGATGGCATCTTTTAAAAAATTAATTAATTAATATTTTTTTGCTTTTTGGGTCATACCCGGCAATGCACAGGGGTTACACCTGGCTCATGCACTCAGGAATTACTCCTGGTGGTGCTCAGGGGATCATATGGGATGCTGGGAATCGAACCCAGGTTGGCTGCATGCAAGGCAAACACCCTACATGCTGTGCAATATATTGCTCCAGCCCCAGGGATAGCATCTTTAAAGTGTCCCTTGAAAATTAAACTTGGGCTGGTGAGTTAGCATCAAAGGCTATGGAGCACGTGTCTTGCATGCAGGAGGGCCTGAGCTCAACCCTCAATTCCTTAAGCAGTGCTAGATGCATTCCTGGTGGCCCATACCACCACTTGGGAGAACCAAAACGGAATGAGATGGTTTTGTCTGACTCTGTGTGCTGAGTGGATTTGGTTTCAGTCTGGGCTTTTATACTGGGAACCTCTGGGCTCTGTTACAACCCTTTGGGGAACTTTGGTCTGTGCTGGGTTTCTGCCTGTGGTTGACCTGGCTGGGTTCGTGTGTAACTCGGCCCTCCTTTTGGGCAGGGCTCCCCTCTTAGTCCAGAGCATGCGGTCTTTGCATCCACGCATGCACCCGTGAGCTTGGGTTCACTCCAGACATGCAGCGGTGATCCTGGGACTTACGCCACTTCTCTTACAGAGAACTAGGGGATCCTTTCTCTGGTTCTCTTCTTGCCATGATCTCTGCCTTGCAAAGGTCCTTTTTCCTGATCAGAAGACAGTTTTTTTTTCTCATTTCAGCTGCCAGTCACTGCCCCCTTCCTCCCTCTCCCTCATCTAAAGTTCTGGGAACCTGCTTGCTGTCAAAGCTATAAGAAAAAGGAGGGATATGGAACAGTCCAGAACCTCACCTTTGGGTATTGCTTCTCTGAGTTTTAGCTCTTAGCCCTGGTAGATGTTTTCTGTTTTGTCTATAATTGTTAGCAGTCTTCAGTGGGAGAGAGAATTAGGGGAAGCTAACTTCGTCTCAACCAGTGCCAGATGCACACAATAAGCTTTCTGGTAGTTGTAGAACAACATTGGTTTGTCATTTCTCTCTAGCTGCAGGGAGCTTATGTTTATTGGGTTACACCCATCACACAGTGCTCCGAGGCACTCCCATTCCTCTGTTTATCTTTAATCACTTCTCTGTGCTCTCTTCCCCAACTAGTTAATCACCATTTCCTCCAAAGCAGTACCTGTGACTTGTAAAGTCAACTTCCTCAGAAATCTGACATTGTATTTGTAAGTGAAACATGGCTTTTCTCCTTCCCTTGTGTTCTTTGCATAGTTTACTTCAGAACAATGTCCTTTTTGTATAGACACAGGAATACAGTTAATGCTATGCTTTTGTAACTTGGGAGTTAATTGACTCCGAATAATGCTTACTCCTGGGCATCTGTTTTCTTGACTTAAGCCTCAGTTGCCCTTAGTTCTAACACCCCAATAGCAGGGTCCCAACGAGGGACTGGATGGACCCAGGGCAAGCTGTGAGCTACCCTGGCATTGAAACGGGCCAGGTCAAGCACCACAATACTTAACTATAAGTTGCCAAAACAAAACAAAACAAACAAAACCAGTAAATCTAAGATGGTTGTTGAACTAAGAAAAGGAGAAACACACCCCTCGATGGTATTTTGCCCTTGAACTTGAGTGGATCTCCTGGCTGCAGGAGATCTTTGTCTTATCTTGGAAGAGCTTTCCTCAGAAGGAGGGGCCTTCACGTATGGTGATTATGCTACCTCACCTGGTATAGCTGCTATCTCCCAGGCTCGAAGGTGGGCTCGAGACCAGGAATGCTAGACGGAGTGCAGAGAGATGAGCATGGGGGACAGGAATGAGGGGCAGTGTGAGACTAGAGTCGGGAGCATAGTGAGACTGGAACAGGCACATGGGGAGAACGGAATCAACGGCAACTGATCACCAACCAGCCCTGCGGCCCTGCTCCCTCCCTCACGCATCTGTTGGCGGCAGCTGCAGGCCGGGGTGGAGGAAGTGGCATGTGGCCACCGAACACACATGGCAGGTGAGAGAGACCACGGTCACCGCCACCAACCACTTATTTTGTGATTACACAGGAATTTTGATGCTTTGTTTCTTTTTTCTGATTCAGAAAAATGTATACTGTGTTGGTGACCTTTTTCTTTAATTTTACCACTTCACTTTTCTTGTTTTGTACACTGCTGATGTTTCAGCAAAGTGGGGCCAGTTTTATAAAATCACTTGTCTTGTCACCACTGTAATGAAACTGTTCTTATTGTTCTGTCTTGTTTTGGAGTAACATCCGGCGGTGCTTAGGGCTTATGCTGGGTCTGTGCTCAGGGATCACTCACTCAGGTGCACTGGGGGGAACTGTATAGGATGCCAACAATTGAACCCGGGTCAGCCACGTGCAAGGCAAACACTCGCTGTACTATCGCTCCAACCCCTGTAACTGTTTTTCTGAGGCTCCTGCCGATGTCTCTGTTGCCAATGGGTATTTCTTCATCTTTCCCTTGACTTCCCAGCAAGTTGGATCCTCTTGAAATGCTTTCTAGCTTGGCGCTGAGATTCTAGACTCCCCCCGGTCCCCTCACCACGACCATGCCTTCTGCCTTACTGATCTCTTCTCAAGCACAACCTTGAGAGTGTCCCCAGACATTCGTCTTCTTGGTGCTACCTGTCCCTGTAATTTGCAAATACTTCCATTCATCCACTTACAGATTCGCCAATTATAGTTCCATCTCTGACATCTCCTGTAAATTCTGCTTTTATCTTCCTGTGTGTCTAACAGGCTCAAACGAAAACTAGTTTAGCGTGTCTAAACTAAAAGCCCTGATGTCTTCTCCATGCCAAAATTGCCCCTTCCATCAACTCTACGCCAGTGCACGGCTACTTGGCTTCCAGCATTTCAAGCCAAAGATCTTGGCAAATTTCTTCCTTGTTCTTTGTCCCACACCTTAATGTCTTTCCTTTTTTTTTTTTCTTTTTGGGTCACACCCAGCAATGCACAGGGGTTAGTCCTGGCTCATGCACTCAGGAATTACCCCTGGCGGTGCTCAGGGGACCATATGGGATGCTGGGAATCAAACCCAGGTCGGCCACGTGCAAAGCAAATGCCCTACCCGCTGTGCTATTGCTCCAGCCCCTTAATGTCTTTCTTAGGGGCTGGAGAGGCAGGAAAGGGAGTAGGATGCTTGCCTTGCATGTGGTACCCCCTGTAGCAACCCCCGAGCTCAGAGCCAGTAGCAACCTCTGAGGACCACTGAGTGTGGCCCCAGTATTGTGGCACCACTGGACGTGGTCACCCTCCCACCTCCAGGGGGAAAAAAAAAACAATGTTAGTGTCTTTCTCAAACACGTCCAGAATGTGACCACTTCCTACCCTCTTTCCTGTTTGTCACCTTAAGTGGAGGCCACACTCATCATTCCTGTCTCCTACTTCCTGCTTCCATCTTGCCCTTCTCTCTTAGATCAGCTCAAACGATACAGCTGGCGTCAGGTGAGCTCATTCCTGTGTTGGAGCCCCCAGTGGCCACTAAGTCCAATATTACAAAGGACCGCCATGGCATGTCCAGGATTTCCCTGCCCTTCCCCTCACCCACACTGGCCCTTCTCTCCTGACCTGACTGTTTCTAGAACACCTCTAGCATCTTGTCCCCCAGACCTTGGCACATGCTATTCTTCAGCTCAGAAGACTTTCCTGCTCTTGCTTCTCTCTCAGTTCTCTGCTCGAGGGTCTCCTTAGAAACGGGCCGTTCCTGGTGCCAGCGAGTAGCCCCAAACCTCTCTGTCCCTCAAGCTCCCTGTCACACTTCCCAGATTAAACTTTTTCTCTGTGGCCCCAGTTCTCCCTGGCTGATGCACTTGACCTGGTGCTGACTGACAGCTTGGGGAAGGCAGACGCCAGCCAGCCTGGAAGAGTCTGGTGCATCGTAGGAGCCCAGTTGGGGTTTATACAGTACACAGCCAAGTGAAACTGCTGTTGGATACGCCGTGTTTCTCTCCAGCTTCTCTCTGTCGCTGCATGCTCCTCCTCCCTACCAAACGTCCCTGACCCGTCCATGCCTCGTGCTCTCGGGCTCCCAGACAAGGTCACTGGGAACACCTGGGGGGTCTCTGCAGTGGGCACCATCTTGCTGGCATCGCCTGCAACTCTACCTGGTGGGACGACAGTGCAGAGGCTCACAGCTTCCAGCCCTGGCGATGTGGGAAGGTCAGTGTGGGGAAGGGGAACACTTCCCGGGGTACCCTCTAGTGTCCAGGTCCCCATCCCTCAGCCTGCAGTGTGAAGACTGGCACTCTGACCTCACTTCTTACCCTTTGGCTCTGCTCTGTCTGATGTCAGAACCAAAGAAAGGTCCTGGAGTCTAGTCCCTGGGCCAGGTGAGCAGCAGGTAGCAGCCGTTGTGTCCCATTATCATGGGTAGATGCCGCCTCTATCCAGCGTCTGGTTACACCACTGTGTTCGAGGCCTGGGCGTTGATTATTATTTTTTTTTTATGGCCGTCAGTGGTACCCAGTTCACCGAGGGCTCAAAGGGAGCCCTGGATGACCACGGAGCATGCGCTCTGCCAGGTAGAACTGGCGCCTTCCACTCCCCGGCCCCTTTCCTGTCGTTACTGCAAGGACCGTGTGTGCCCCTCCTGATTCACGGTCACTCCCAGGAGCTGTGGCCCCTGATGGCTGTCCTTGAGCCAGTCAGCCAGTGGCCTCCCAACCGTACTCCCTGACAAGCTCCTTGCCAAGCCTGCAGAGTCGGGGCTCAGGGTCTGCCTCTGGGGGGCCAGAGCCCACCTGGTGCCATGCCCATAGGCCCTGCGTGCTGCAGGGGGAACCGGGCATTGGCGGTACTTCCCAAGGGCAGCCTAGGAGGCTGACCTTTTGCAGGTCGAGTTGATGTCGGTGGGCCCCATGGGTGACTCATGTGAAGTGGGGAGGAGAAAGACTGTTACTTTCTCCCCGATCCGCCTCTGTCACCCTGGACCCAGGGTTACTGGGTTCTTGTCTTGCCTCGCAGAAAGGAATTTCAGGAGTAGATGAGCAATGAAATTACAGTGTTTTTATTTGGAGGTTTTGAGGAAGGGGAAGGAGGGAGAGAGAGTGGGAGCGAGCGGAGAGTAACCTGCTCAAGAGAGAGACCGGAGTTCCCGAAGGGCGGAGAGAGCCCCTACACACATCCCAGCATTAGGCATGAAAGCATGAAAGTACACGTCTCAAGAGGGGAGATGCGGGTAACACATGTGTTTAGCCACCACATGTGCTCGGCCATGTAGGCAGAAGCAGCACATGGGCTCAGGCAGCATGTGTGACACGCTTCGTTTGTTGAAGGTGGCCTTTATAGGGTTTCTCCAACCTGCCCCCATGCGGGGCTTCTACCTAGGTCAAAGCCTGTTGCTAGGGCAGTTACCAAGGGGGTTGGGAGTGGTGATGGTCTTCTTTGAAATTCCTTTCCTGGCTTGTTTCTGCAAGGAGCTTCTGTTGGAGGGGCTTGGCCCAGCCTCCTCAGGGTCTCTTACAGACTGGCGCCAGTTCTCCATGAGGTCAGGGCTGTTACTTCCCAGGAGATTGACTGCCATGGCCTTGGGAAGGGCCTTCCCTCTCTGCCTGCCTACATCGGACTCAGAGTAAACCAGGTCTAGGTTGCAGCTTGTGCAAAGGCTTGGAAGAGGTAACAGGCTCCAGGGAATGATGAGGCTTGACTCAGAAGGTGGCCTCGAATGGCCCCAGAGACCCCCCCACCGTTGCCCTCCACAGGAGCCCCCAGACTGCAGACGCCCTTGAGTGGCTGTGTGGGCCCCCGCCATGGGCGAGAAAACCATCGTCATAGACGTGGGCTCTGGCTTCCTGAAGGCCGGCTGGAGCAGCCACAACGAGCCGCAGATCATCCACCCGACCATCGTGAGCTACAAGTCGGGCCAGGGCCCCGGCCCCAGTGGGGCCCTGACTCAGCTGCACCTTGGCATCAACGAGGAGAGCCCCGACTACTTCAGCCACCCCGTGCAGCGCGGCCGCATCCAGAACTGGGAGGCCATGGAGCTCTTCTGGACGAGAGTCCTGGAGAAGCTCAACTGGAGCAGGGAGGACACCCGCGTCCTGCTCGCAGAGTCCGTCTGGAGGAGCTTGCAAGAGCGACAGAAGACCATGGAGGTGAGGCTCCCTCCGCGCTGACCTCTCAAGGCCGGAAAAGCCCGGCACTGTGTGCAAGTGACGCCATCAGAAACCCAGAGATGTAGATAGTCGCTGAGCACCCACTGTTTGCCGGACCTTACTCCCTCCCGCCTGTCGGCCTGCCTGCCTGCCTCCCTCCTTCCTTCCTAATTCCTCCTTCCCTCATTTCCTTCCTTCCTTCCTTCCTTCCTTCCTTCCTTCCTTCCTTCCTTCCTTCCTTCCTTCCTTCCTTCCTTCCTTCCTTCCTTCCTTCCTTCCTTCCTTCCTTCCTTCCTTCCTTCATCCCTCCCTCCCTTCCTTCCTCCCCCTCATTCCCTTCCTCCCCCTTCTTCCCTCCCTCCCTTCCTCCCTTTCTTCCCCTCCCTCCCTCTTCCCTCCCTTCCCCCTCCCTCCCCCCTTTCTCCCTTATATCTCCACTCCTGTTGGTGCTCAGGGTTCATTCCTGACTCTGCACTCAGAGATTATTCCTGACAGTGCTCGGGGGGACCACACAGGGCACCAGGGGTTGAACCTAAGTCGGCCACGTGCCAGACAAACTCCCTACCTGCTGGACTCTCTGTCCAGGCACTCAGTTCATCCTCAGTCTCCCCTCCAGACTGCACAGCTCCCCCCGTCTTGGCACAGACGCTCTCGTCACCCCGCTGCTCACACAATCGTCTCAGTGCCAGTTCTCTGCGCTCCAAGTGTCTTCGCATCCCTCCCCCAAGGCATTCTTCTGGAAGGCCGTCATCACCCCCACCCCCCCGTCCTGAGGCACCTGCACCCCACTCTGCTCTCTTCACCTCCCTCCACGGCACACACGGTCCTGGGGGAGGTTGGGGCCTCTGCAGGGCACCCCTCTTGAGAGTGGGGTGGCTTGGTGCCATTTGGGGAGCTGGGGGGGAGGAGAGGTGAAGTCGCGGGCTGTGCTCTGGGGGCGGGGCCCGGGTCTCTGGAGTTTGGCTCTCTCTGCAGATCATGTTCGAGCGGCTGGGGGTCCGGTCCATCATGCTGGTCGACGAGCTGCAGCTGTCCCTGTTCTCCCAGTGCCTCCTGAACGGCGTGGTGATAGACTGCGGCTTTGGCCTCACCCGGGTGCAGAGCTTTATCCAGGGCCTCCCTGTGAGGCAGAGCAGGCAGGTGGTGTCGTGGGGGGACTGGGACATGGCCTCCTACCTGCTCCGGGAGCTGTTCTCGGAGGGCTGCATCGAGAGCAACGCGGCCAAGCTGGAGAAGGTCTCCATCATCCAGAGGCAGGCGTGCTACGTGCCGAAGAACATCCAGCAGCTAGCGGCCACCAGTGAGGACCCCCACGGGAACAGCACCTTCCAGCTGCCCGACGGCTCCTTAGTGACGCTGGGCCCCTTGCACAGGATGGCGCCAGAGATGTACTTCAGCCCCGGGTTCTACAGCCTGCCAATCCCCAGCCTCCCCAGGGCTGTCCTGGACTCTGTTCAGTCCTGCCGGGAAGACCTGCAGGTGCAGCTGGCCTCCCACATGCTGGTCTGCGGGGGCGCCTCCCTCTACCGGGGCTTCACTGAGCGCCTGAATGAGATGCTGGTCCTTAACCACTTCTCCAAGATCTACCGTGCCGTGGGCCTGCGGGCCAGTTCCTACAGGAACTTTAGCGTCTGGCTGGGGGGGTCTGTGTTGGCTCATCTGTCCACTTACGGGTACATGTGGATCAGCAAACCGAACTACGAGGAAGGACTGTGACCCGCCCACCTCGACACCCCCCCGGCCACTGATCCAGGCAGGGGCCAGTGGACATGGGGACGGGTCTGGGTGGGGTTGCGGTGGGCTGGCTTTGGGGTGTCTGGGCCACGAGCCACCAGCCGGGTCTAGGATTTTCTCTTGTGTCAAGGTGGCATTCAACCCATACAGAGTGAGGGTGTCATCTCTGGAAAGGCGCGGGGCGTTGCCCAGGGGGGTTCTGTCACAGGAGCTGGAGTGGCTGGCCACCTGCCCTCTCTGTGCTGACCAGCCGCATGGCTTCCAGGGGTGTCCCCCCGGGGTCGTCCTGTCCCCCTCTCCTCGGCACAGCGGGTTTTAACTGGAACACGAGCATGAATGGGCCTTTCTCCTCAGTGTCCTGATTGTTTTTTGGACGAGGGCTTAGAGACCAAGGAGACTGGGGAGAGTGGAGGTTTCTAGATCTTTCTGGCCAGGCAGGAATTGCTAGGATAGAAGGCGGCCTGGAGTTCCCACCCGGGCCAGACTCTTGTTTTAAGTGTGAAAATAAAGGTCTTGTGCAAATCCTGTGCTGGCTTCTGTGATGGGTCTGGGAAGAGGAGGGCTTGCGGGAGGGGCGGTGACGGGCAGGGGCCACGCCTGAGCAGCCCAGACAAGGGCCTGGGAGCCCTTTCTTCGGCACTCACACTCAAATGCTCTCCAGAGGTGTTTGTTGTTGTTGTTGTTGTTGCTTTAATTCAGTTGGAGTTGGAGTTCCCATGAGCTTACTGTGTGAGAGCCGAAGGGTCCTGGACTGAGAGGCCGCGGGGACCCTGAAGAAGACGGACGAGGATTCTGGTTTCCTGGCCCTGACCAATGACTCCTGGGTGGGGCAATGCCGAGAATTCCAGACGACGGGAAAGGAAGTGAACGAAGCCAGGTCAGGGGGATGGAGAGGTGCAGGCTTGCCTCCTTCTGGTGGGCTGGACTCCGGTGGACACCGCTGGGGACAGTGGGTGACTGCCCTCCTTTCCGGGGCCCTGGGAGCAAGCCTAGGTCTGGTCAGTTCATGTGAGCTGAACCCCAGTGGCTCACGGTTGCAATATGGAGGGGGGAGCCTGGAAAATCTGGGATTGAGCCCCCAGACCCTCCAACTTCCACGGGGCCGGGAGAAAGGTGAGAAAGAGCCGAGTTTGTTCCACCACTGAGGTCCGGAAGCAGAGCCGGGTGGCGGCTCAGTGGCTGATGTTAATACGGAGAAAGCAGCCGTCAGTGTCTGCTTGCAAATACTTTCTCCTGGTTTGTGGAGGAAGTAGGGTTCAGCTCCAGGCCAGGCTCTCCAACACAGTGCTCCACATGTGAATAGTGCAGAGGAGCGCACGAAGAGGAGGTGCCGGACTGACCCTCAGGCACCTCCCATGCTTCAGAGCAGGAAGAGGAACTGGTAGCCCCGGGTCCAGCTCACCTGGTCTTTGACACCTGTGCCCTAGACTCTTAGCCACAACATTATCCACTACCCCCCTCAAGACCTTGGTAGTCCCCAGTGGAAAAGGTGGGATTCTAGAAAGATGACCCTGTCGGGGGGCTGGCTTAGACTCAGCCTGCCACAGGCTCTTAGATCTGGATGTCCGACTGGTACTGAAGTCGGTGAAGTTACCTTGGGCAAGTGCTCCCCCTCTCTGCATTGCTGGGTGTCAACTGCTCCTTCTGCTGCTGGCAGGCTGGAACCGAGAGTAAGTGAGGATGAGGGATGAGGAGTCATGTCGGAGACTGAAATACGAGACGTGACTTTCGACGTTGTAGCTTGATCTTGCTCTCTATTAATCAGGAGTATTAATGGCAGCGGTGGTCACGCGCCTTGCCAGGCATCACGGCAAGTGCCTTGTAAATGGATTCACATGAACACCGAGATGAGCGATCTTGGTCCCCGTTTCCAAACACGAAACTGAAGCGTGGGGATGTTGCACACCTGCTCCAGCTCATACTTAAGCTAATAGATGGCCCCAGTTAGAAGTGAATCCAGCATGCCTAGGAAGCCAGACTGAAGGCAGCTGACGTATTTGTCTCAGGCAACCAATATGGAACACGCGTCTCTGTGCCTCATCAATTGTGGTAGCTTTCCTCCCTTTTCCCCTCTTTCACATTTAGTGGATTGCCTTGTGGTGACAAAAGAGCTGCTTAAACTCCAGGTATTGCACCCCCGCTCCCTGCAGAAAAAGGAAGGTAAAAGAGTGTGCCCTCTGACTTTTAATATTGGGAAGGTCTCACCCCACAGATTTCTGCTCACGTCTTATGAGAAATACGACAATGGTTGGGTGAGTTCACCCATGCCACTTGTCCTTTTGCAGAGGAAGGATTGGACTTCTTTAAATTCTGGCGCTGCTACCTGCAGAACCTACCTTCCTGCTTTTGAGTCTTATCGGATTCCTCTGCCCCCGTATAGGACTTTCCCAGATTCCAGCAGAAGCTGCTTTGGGACGGCAGTGAAAGTGCTGATATACGAGCAGTAATCTTTACACCCAGCCCAGTGTATTTGTGTACACCTGGCCTTTAAAAGTCTCTAGCGGGGGGACTTCAGAAATGAGTTTGATAGAGAAGAGGGAGTCAGAGAGAAGATGGGCAAGGCTTTTATTTTTTTTTCTTTATTTAGCTCTGGGCAACTGTCATCAAAACTCGTTTTCTCGTTTTATTCCGAATGTAACATTTAACCTTTCTGTTCAAGCGTCAAATCTGGCTGCCTGGTGTATAATTATGAACTTTTCTTTCCTTTCTCTTCCCCCTCCCCCACCCAGAAAGCTTTTAAAACTCCCTCGCTGGGTACTATCTCTCTCCTCTGACTCTCCAATTAAATTAAAAATAGCTGCTCTCTGGGCTGTACAGGGCCGTCAACCTAGTGTGGAGCTGCCGGCACACCAGGCCTGGTGGGGCGGCAAGAGGGGCCCAGACACTGCCTGCCAGCTCTGGCACGGGCTGGCAGCTGCTCTGAGCGAGGGGTGGCTTGTCCTCCACAAGGGGTCCGAGGCTGCTTGCCAGGGGCAGCCAGGTGCAGGGGGTGGGAGACAGGGTCTTGGCAGTGGGGGCTGGGGGGCGGGAGGACGCTTGGGGGGGTTGGCAGAAGGGACAAAGGGAAGGCCCCCCGGCGGGCCATTCCCAGCTGTGAGGGGAGAGTTCTGCCAGTTTCTGTTGCCAAGGCCAGGGCTTGGCACCCTGAGCGTTGGGTTTGGGTGGGGCTTGATGCCCAAGTTTCCCCAGATAACCCGGCGGGAGCTATAGGCTCTGCAGAGGCAGAGCACGAAGTGAGCGCTGACACTGACCCCCTCCTGGCTGCAGAAGCGACCTTCTCTTTTAGGGCCCCTTTCTTTAGTGAGGCAAATGGACATGGGCTGAGACTTTGAGGCCACACCGTCTGGACTGGCCTCCTGGTGGTGCTGCCTTGTGTCCCGTTCCCCGGGGCAGGGGAGACCTGCTTAGCTTCTATGTCACAGGAGGCCTTGCACCACAAGGCTGGTTGTTTTTATTTTTCCTGGTCTGAGTGCTGGAGCACAATCTCCTTTGGACACAGGCTTGCAGGCCTGAGGGTGACTGGTGCCTGGGAGAGGGTGTCCATCAGAGGGAACTTCTTTCGGAAGTGGTGTTGACTTAGCATTTTGCTTGGGACCCCGGTCCTTGCTTACCAGCCCCATCACTACCACTGACTCCCTGGCATGGAGATTTATTTATTTTTAAAACCTTTTAAAATAGAATCACTGTGAGATAGACCCTTATGAAGCTTTTCGTGATTGGGTTTCAGTCATACAGTATTCCAACACCTACCCCTCCACCAGTGTCCAGCACCAGTGTCCCCAGGTTCCTTCCCATCACCTCCCACCCCCTGCTTGCCTCTATGACAGGTGCTTTACATCTCGCTCTCCCTCGCTCCTTCTCACTCTCCCTCTCTCTCCCTCTCTCCCTCTCGCTCCTTCTCCCTCTCCTTCTCACTCCTTCTTCCTCACCTTCTCCCTCCTTCCTCCTTCTCCCTCCCTCTCACTCTCTCTTCCTCTTCTCTCATCTCTCCTTCATTTTTTTCCTCTTTCTCGCCCCCTCATGGAGGGTTAAATAAAAGGGACATTCAGGATGGGCTGGAGAACATGGATGGGGAAGTGGGGACAAATGAAGGCAGAAGGTTGGTGGGCTAGCCCACAAAGTATCTCACATGTCACACCAAGAAGTGGCAGGACCTCATCCTGGACACCAGGGGGCGACCTGTTAGAGTGCTCAGCAGGGGTGTGGCATCACTGGAAGGATTGGAACTCAGGGGATAACTTGGAGAATGGCCCGGTGAGGGATCAGAATGAAGCAGCCTCGTATCAAGAGCCATGCAGACACGTGCTCGTGAGACTTTAGGTTCTCACTCTGGCTTGTCCGGAACCTTGTTCCTCCCTGATGCCTTAGGCTAGGGGAGTGGTACCTGTGATGCTCGGGAAAGTGGTGGATTTGAGGGGCCCAGCTCATCCATCCACCTGTTTGGTGGCTATCGATTTTAGAGTGCCTCTGGGCTGGAAGGTAGCAGAAGAAGCTGCTCTGGAGAGAGTCTCCAAGGTGAGCGGAGAAGGATTTCTGCCCTGTCTCTGTGGATGAATCTGTGCTGTGCTCCACGAGCTCTTGTTTTCAGCACCGCAAATCCTGGACAGCTCCCTTCCATCTGCTTTTCTGGTCCTAGCCCGGGCTAGCTCTTAGAAGGACCTTGATACAAAGGCGGTCTACAGAATGGGAAAGGATATTCACCCAATACCCATCTGACAAAGGGTTGATATCAAGGGTAAATAAAGCACTGGTTGAACTCTACAAGAAGAAAACATCCAATGGGCCAGAGAAATGAACAGAAACTTTTCTAAGGAAGAGATATGAATGGCCAAAAGGCACATGAACAAATGCTCTGCATCACTGATCATCAGGGAGATGCAGATCAAAACAACCATGAGATACCACCTCACACCACAGAGAATGGCACACATCCAAAAGAACAAAAGCAACCGCTGTTGGAGAGGATGTGGGGAGAAAGGGACCCTCCTGCACTGCTGGTGGGAATACCCACTGGTCCAGCCTCTTTGGAAAACAATATGGACGCTTCTCAAAAAATTAGAAATTGAACTTCCATTTGATCCAGCAATACCACTTCTGGGAATATATCCTGGAGAAACAAAAAAGTATAGTCGAAATGACATATGCACTTATATGTTCATTGCAGTACTGTTTACAATAGCCAGAACCTGGAAAAAACCCCAGTGCACAAGAACAGATGACTGGTTAAAGAAACTCTGGTACATCTATACAATGGAATACTATGCAGCTGTTAGAAAAGATGAAGTCATGAATTTTACATATAAGTGGATCAACATGGAAAGTATCATGCTAAGTGAAATGAGCCAGAAAGAGAGGGACAGACATAGAAAGATTGCACTCATCTGTGGAATATAGAACAACAGAGTAGGAGACTAACACCCAAGAATAGTAGTATATAATACCAGGAGGTTGACTCCATACCTTGGAACTCGGTCTCACACTCTGGGGGAATGTCATACCGAATGGAGAAGGGAACACCAAATAAAAAGTGATTGGAGATCCCTCGTGGTAAGGGAAATGCGTGCTGAAAGCGGATAGTGACTGAACATGATGACCACTCAGTGCCCCTATTTCAGACCACAACACCCAAAAGGAGAGAAAGAAAACATATTGGAATGCCCCGCCACAGAGGCGGGGTGGGGGTGGGGGGAATGGGACTGGGGTGTGGGAGGGATACTGGGTTCATTGGTGGTGGAGAATGGGCACTGGTAGAGGGCTGGGCTCCTGAATGCTGCATGAGGGAAAAACAAGCACGAAATATATGAATCTGTAACTGTACCCTCACTGTGACTCACTAAATAAAAATAAATAAATTTAAAAAATGTTGCTACAACTAGGGGGGGAGGGGGGAGGTATACTGTGATTCTTGGTGGTGGAATATGTGCACTGGTGAAGGAACGGCTGTCGAGCATTGTATAACTGAGACTTAAACCTGAAAGCTTTGTAACTTTCCACATGGTGATTCAATAAAATAATAAATTAAAAATAAAAAAGAAGGACCTTGGCTACGAGGACGGAACTCCGGTGCTGGGCTCAGACAGCTCCAGGCTTACATGTGTCCCTCACTTGCTGTGTCACCTGCTCCTCTCTGGTCTCAGGGCCTCATCTGTGAGGAGAGCTGAGATGGGCCTTTGGGTCGTCTGTGCAGACGGCTGCTCTTTGCCGAGCCCTTTCCTAGCTGCAGAATGAGCCTGGTTCTGAAATCGAGCCACACCCAAGTGTGAGCCACCGGTAGTTCATGCTGACATCAACCCCCTAACGGTGCTCAGTGAGGGTTCATTTCTCCTCACGTGGCCTGAGCCAAGAACAACAGGACAAAAACTCCAGGTCCATGAAGCCTCACCTGTGTGTTCTCACAAGGCTTGGGCCCTGAAGCTCATGTAGCTGCCACCTCTCCACCCCCTCCTCCTTCATTTGGAGGGGTCAGTCACATCTGGCAATGCCCAGGGCTTACTCCTGGCTCTGTGCTCAGGGATAACTCCTGGCATGACTTGGGAAACCTATGGGGCTCGGAGCTTGAACTTATGTTGGTGCAAGCAAGGCCAGTGCCTTACCTGCTGTATTATCATTCCAGCCCCCCTCCCCTGAATTCTCCCTTCTGTGCTCTCCTTCGATGCATGTTTCCACAGAGGCGTTGGGTTTCACTACAGAGCTGTTCTCAGGGGGCTGGGAAGTCTTAAAGAGCCCCTGGGATCAGCGAGAGGCTGACTCAACTCCTTCATGCAGAGTCCACTGGACTGGCCTCAATGCAGGCCACTTCTCCCTCCATTCAGTGACTTTCCCCTCAGGGACACCATGAAGTGTGAGAGGGGAGCACTGTGGAAAGACTCACCTTGACAAGCTGGCTGCTTGGAGCTGCTCAAGAAGCAAATAGACCCACACCCTTTTATCCAGGATTGGAGTGATAGCACAGTGCGTAGGGCGTTTGTCTTGCACTCGGTCGACCCGGGTTCGATTCTTCCGTCCCTCTCGGAGAGCCTGGCAAGCTACCGAGAGTATCCCGCCCGCACTGCAGAGCCTGGCAAGCTCTCCGTGGCGTATTTAATATGCCAAAAACAGTAGTAACAAGTCTCACAATGGAGACATTACTGGTGCCCACTCGAGTAAATTGATGAACAATAGGACGACAGTGCTACAGTGCCGAGGGGTCCAAACCACCAGGAGCCTGGGGGGCAGCTCAGAGCTGCCTCCTTCAGGCACCCGTATTGCACTGGGGTGCCCATCCTCCTCAGCACTCCGTGCCAGCAAGCCAGGCTCCTGGCGGGGGTGCGGGAGCCCAGAGGCACTGTTCCCGCCGGAGACATTCGGCTGGGGGAGGGGGCTGACCGTAATCCGTGTTTAATTTCTCCAGGGCCTCCATTATAAATTCCATAACTCCACCAGTCAAAACATGACTAATTCCTGGGACTGAGGCCCCCACCTGGGAGCTGAGAGCCCGGTGCTGTTTCTGCTGCCTTTTATCACCACTAATAAAGGCTTGGCAGTCGAATTTAGTGGCTGTGGGTGGTTTTTCAGGAGTGCGGGGTTCCCCCCCTGCCCTCGGTGGGGTCGCTATAGGATAAATGCTAGCTTGCTGGGCTGCCTTCCTCCCAGCTTGGGACTATTCCTGGCTCGGAAAGCTGTGGGTCTGGGGGCAGTTTGCAGAGACGGGGCCCCAGTCTTCCGGGTTAATTGGGCCTTTGGGGATTCTGACAGGGCCAGGACGCTGTGTGATTTATGGGGAAAAGAGTGGGTTTCTTGAAAGTAAATAGAGCCAAATTGCAGGTGTGATGTTTAACCTGCAGAGGGGAGTGTGGCTCAGCACGCACCCTCCCCAGTCAGCTTAACAGCCACGGGGTGAGGGGGCCGTGCAGACCCCGAGCTGTGCCAGTCTTAGCTGTGCAACCCTGGCGACCAAGCCTTTTTGAGCCTCCCACAGACGTTTCCCACGAGCCAGCAATCTTGTTGGCTCACAGGGCCATCTGCCAGGAGACCCAGAAAAAGGCGGGCCCACCAGGAGGCCATCTCCTCTGGTTTTGCCATTTTATCTAAGACCTTCGTCATTACATATTCATTAAAAAACATTCCCCGAGGGCCTTGCTAAGGCATTAGTTTATTGTCACTGCAATAAGGAACCAACTTGCCTTTCAGTTCTCTAAAAATAGTGCCTGTTCCCAGTCCCTCCCTCTGTACTTGGAATTGAGGGGGGTCGTCCTGGGAAGGCAGTGGTCCAGCTGTGGCCTGGGGGCGGGCAGTGGGGGAGGGGAGGGCGTGGGGGGTGGTCCCTGCTCCTAAGACTGATTTGGGGAGCAGGGGCCAGGGCTCACGGGTTATGGGATGAGGAAGGTGGGCATAGAAATGAGCCGGGGGGTCTGTCCTGTGACTCAGAAGAGGCTGAAGGGGCCAGCTGCAGAGCCCCATAGCCCTGGCCTGAAGGTGACAACTTAGCATTTTTGAACACCTCATCTGGAGAGTCTCTTGCCCGAATGCCTGGCTGTCTTCCCCAGGGCCCCTTGGAGGGGATGGGCTCCAACTTCCCTCCCCGCCCCAAGCAGAGCTCCCGGCGGCCAAAGACCACCGGAACCTAGCCACAGCCATGCTTGAGGCCCCTCTCCACATGTTCGGACAGGCCTCACGCATGAAGGTACCGGCAGAGGAACCCAGGTGTGTGTAATCCCATCAACGGCCAACATCCAGAGACTCAAAAGCAAGCTCCCAGAAGCGATATCTTATAACCTACTTCTCCCTCTGGGAAAAAGTAGCAAGCTACTGAGAGTTTCCTGCTCACATGGGACAGCCTGAAAAGCTTCCCATGGTGTATTCATATGCTAAAACCATTAACAAGCTGGATCTCATTCCCCTGACCCTGAAAGAGCCTCCAATGCTGCATCATTGGGAAGGCTGAGTGGAGAGAGGCTTCAAAATCTCAGGGATAGGACGAATGGAGAGGTTACTGAGCCCGCTCGAGAAATCGACGATCAATGGGATTTCGTGATCGTGACATCTGGAGAACGTGGCAATAAATGTTCCTATCTCATGGGGGGAGATAAATAACAGACCCCCCCCCACACACACACTACCATCAGCAAACACTGAGCACTGTGTCCAGAGCTTAGTAAATATGCCATTGGCATTGCTGCTGGTCCTGGTGGTGAAGTGCCTTCTCGACTTGACTCTTAGCGGCATGGTTGGGGTGAGACCACACGGTGGGCCCGGGGTGATTGGCCTGGCTCATTTTCTGTAGCGGAAGAGCATCTCACCAGACGTTGAGGGCTCAGCCCCGTCTGGAAGCTCTACCTCCCCCGAGCTGCGTGGTTCATCTCAGCCTGGGGTGGCAGTGCCGGGTCCTGCAAGAGAATGTCTGTGTCAGGGGCCTCTCAGCAGAACCGTTGACCCAGTAGTCAGAGATCTCCAAAGTCAGATGTCCTCGGAAAAACCAGAGTCACCATGAGTAATCTTCAACAATCTGTCTAGACTGGAAACAGCCCCTTCTCCCCTCCACTCCCCTCCCTCCCCTCCCCTCCTCTCCTCGTGTATTGACTTGTTAACTGCTCGCTTTTCTGTATTTCTTTTTTTTTTAATTAAAAAATTTTAATGAATCACTGTGAGGTACATTACAGACTTACAAACTTTTGTGCTTACGCTTCAGTCATACAATGATCAAGTACCCATCCCTCCACCAGTGTCCATTCTCCACCACCAATGGTCCCAGTATCCCTCCCACCCCCCATCCAGCCCCCCAGCCCCCAACCCCACCCCCATTTCTGTGGCAGGTACATTTCCTTTCTCTCTCTCTCTCTCTCTCTCTCTCTCTCTCACTCTCTCTCTCACTCTCTCTCTCTCTGGGTGTTGTAGTACAGGCATTAAGTGGTCATCATTTTTGGTCTATAGTCTACCTTCAGCACACATCTCCCATCCCGAGCAGGCCCTCCAAGCACCCTTTACTTCATGGTCCCTTCTCTATCTGAGCTGCCTTTTCCCCCAGCACGTGAGGCCGGCTTCCAAGCCGTGGAACAATCCTCCTGGTCCTTATTTCTACTATCCTTGGGTGTTAATCTCCCATTCTGTTACTTTATATTTCACAGAGAGGAGTCCTTTTATGTCTGTCTCTTTCTGACTCATCTTACTTAGCATGACACTCCCATGTTGATCCACTTATATGAAAATTTCATGACTTCATCTTTTCTAACTGCTGCATAGTATTCCATTGTGTAGATGTACCAAAGTTTCTTTAACCAGTCATCTGTTCTCAGGCACTCGGGTACTCGGTTTTTTTCCATATTCTAGCTATTGTAAACAGTGCAATGAACATACAAGAGCAGATATCATTTCCGCTATACTTTTTTTTTTTCGGCTCTGGGATGTATTCCCAGAAGTGGTATTGCTAGGTCAAATGGGAGCTCAATTTCTAATTTTTTGAGAAGTGTCCGTACTATTTTCCAAAAGGGCTGAACCAGTCGGCATTCCTACCAGCAGTGAAGGAGAGTCCCTTTCTCCCCACATTCGTGCCAACACCGGTTGCTTTTGTTCTTTTGGATGTGGGCAGTCTCTGTGGTGTGAGATGATATCTCATTGCTGTTTTGTGGTTTTGATCTGCATCTCCCTGATGATTAGTGATGAAGAGCATTTATTCATGTGCATTTTGGCTGTTCATATTTTTTCTTTGAGAACATTTCTGTTCATTTCCTTGCCCTCTTTTCTGAGAGGGTTGATTCTTTTCTTCTTGTAGAGTTCAACCAGCGCGTTGTATATCCTTGATATCAACCCCTTATCAGATGGGTACTGGGCGAATATCCTTTCCCATCCCATAGACTGTTGGAAACAGCCCCTTTCCTCCCCCGCCCTCGCTGTGTGGCCATCCTCCTGACCTGGGCTCTGCAAGGGGCACTACCTCCCGCCTGCTTCCAGCTCTGCCCCAGACACTCCGCACTTGGTGTACAAGGGGTGGACAGTGACGTCGCATGGCGCAGCATGCTCTTCAAAGGCCTCTACGAGGGACGGAGCGACAGGACAGCGGGGAGGGTGCTTGTCTTGTATGTGGCTGACCCGGGTTTGATCCTGGCCTCCGTATGGTGCCCCAAGCACCACCAGAAGTGATTCCTGAGTGTGACTCGGGAGTAAACCCTGAGCATCATTGGGTGCGTGGCTCCATCTCACTCAGCCGAAGCCCGAGTCCGGTGTCTGCCCCTGGTGTGTGTCCCAGAGCCTTGCTTGGTCGATCTGTCTCCTGCCACACTCAGGCCTCCTGCCCCGCTCTCCCTCCCCTGTGCTCCTTGGTCTTGCCAGGCACGATCCAGTCCATTCCTTGGCTCTTCTATTCCCTTTGCCTGGACCATCTTCCATGACGGCCAGCTTGTCCTCTTGCCTCTCCAAGACTCCTCAAATCCTGCCTTACTGGGGAGCATGTTCCAGTCCCACAGCTCCACTCTTCCCTCTCCCAGCAGTATTTTATTTTATTTCATCTTATTTTATTTTATTTATTTTGCTTTTTGGGTCACACTCTGCAGTGCTCAGGGGTTACTCCTGGCTCTGCACTCAGGAATTACCCCTAGTGGTGCTAGGGGGATCCTATGGGATGCTGGGGATTGATCCCGGGTCGGCCGTGTGCAAGGCAAATGCCTTTCCTGCTGTATCATCACTCCAGCCCCATCCCAGCAGTATTTTAGAAATACGCTTGCTCCTGAAGGACACGGGACTTCAGGTCTTGTGTCTGACACATCCCAGGGCACCTCATGCCTTCTCCATAAACGTGGAATGAGCAGACGATGGATTCTTTCATCTGTTGCAGGCTAGACAGAGAGCGGGGGCTTGGAGATGTACCCCGGGAAAAGCACTGTCTGGAACCCAAACCAGCCCAAAGGCCTGAGGCCTTCAAGGCACAGGACCCATCTCTGGATCTCAGCCTGGAAAAGCTCTGAGATGCAGAATTCCAAGCCTGGCGCAGGGTTCGACGTCCTGAGCGGAGAGGCCCCTCTGCTGGAATAAAGGTCACAAAAAGAATATTAGAAGGTCATCAACTCCAAGCCCAACCCCTTGGCAGTAACCCCAGCAATGAACTTTGGCGGGAAGTTTGGGAAAACTCCGCATTCACTGTCTTGGCCGAGGTCAAGGTGCACATCGCCCACCTCACTCCCCGAGACGCGCACTGTCTCACCTTAGAGCTCATTTCCCCACACCTCTGCCCGAACTGTGTATTTTCTTTCTTTTACCTATGGTGCCTTTGCAAGATCTCTGTCTGAGATGTGTATTTCCTTCCTTCCGGGCGCATTTCCCCACTCTGGGGTAAGGGCCAGTGTCTCCCTCTGCCCTTGGATGTGACTTTGCTCTTTGCACCCTGGAGAAGCTTGTGTTCTCTCCCGAGCACAGATCTCTTATCTCTCCCCCCACCTCCCTCTCTCTCCACCCCTCCCTCCCACTCCCCCTTTATTTCTCAAGTTAACTTGTTTTTGCCTCACTGTCCGTCTCCTTCTCAAACTCCCTTCTGTGAGGGAAGGCTCTGTGCCTCGGAGGCCTGGGTCAGATTCAGGACGGACTCTCCTGCCAAGAGCAATTCCTCGCCTCAGCGGGTCCCACGGTGCCCTGGGAACTTGGGGGCCGGGGATCACCCTCACACTGGGTGGATTCAGTGGCACCCAGGGGTGGTGTGTGATGACCGCCTCCTGAGGCTGGTGAGACGTGAGGCCTGTGTCATGCAGGGCGCGTCTCAGACTTCCCCGGGTGCCCTCGGGCAGAGGGGGCAGCAGCAGAAGCCCTTCTTGGGCGACTCCCTCTCCCCGTCCCCTTTCTACCAGCCGCCCTGGGGAACCCCACTCCCTCTGGTAAGATTTCATCTCCCCTGAGAGTAGGGCTACTATCAGCACCGAGAATAGGCAGGCTGCCCTTTGTGCCTGTCTCTGTCACTGTCATTGTCATCCCGTTGCTCATCGATTTGCTCGAGTGGGCACCAGTAACGTCTCCATGGTGAGGCTTGTTGTTACTGTTTTTGGCATATCAAATATGCCATGGGTAGCTTGCCAGGTTCTGCTGTGTGGGTGGGATACTCTTGGTAGCTTGCCGGGCTCTCCGAGAGGGACGGAGGAATCGAACCAGGATGGGAAGGTCTGGTGATGAAGCCATGAGTCCACATAAGAAAGCCCACATTGATGGGATCTATTCACTTGGGCATCATTAAGACATAGTAGGTGCTCAATAAATAGTAAAAGGGAATTTTTAAAATATAAGCTAGCTTAAGACTTGTTCTATTAATATTGAGTAATCTTATTTATTTTGGATTTGGGGCCATACCTGGCAGTGCTCAGGGTTGAATCCTGGCTATGTACTCAGGAATGACTCCTGGCCATACTCAGGAACCATATCGGATGCTGCAGATTGAACCCGGGTACTCTGTGTGCAAGCCAAGCACCCCACCCGATGTACTCCCTGCTCCAGCCCCATAAGTGGGTAATTTTGATCAGAACTGTTTCCTCACACAGGTGGATCCTAGGCAGCCCATATTTTTCCCCCAGTACCACCAGGAATGATACCTGTGTACAGAACCAGAAATAGTCCCTGAGCATCACGGGGTGTGGCCCCCAAACAAAAGAGAAATGGGCATGGGAAGGGGGACCATCATTAATGGGAGGGTGGAATGAAGGGGCCCAGCATGCCAGCTGTCTCTCAGCCCCTGGCCAGTGGTGGGGGTTCCAGGGCAAAGCTCGGGGGGCAGGGTGGGAATGTGTACTCTTTGTGGCCAGAAGGCCTGGTGTGACCTCCTGATTTGGTCACTCTCTACCCCTGTGACCTTGAATGAGTCCTTTGGCTTCCCTCGCCTCATCTGCAAACTGGAGGTGACATTGTCATGGAGTCGTGCGTGGAGTAGGGATTCAGCAACAGCCTTGGAGATGACAAGCAGGGGCCAGAGCCATAGTGCAGTGGGGAGGACCCGTGCCTTGCACACAATCGACCTGGGTTCAATCCTGGCATCCATCCCATATGGTCCTCCCCGAGCACCACCAGGAATGATTCCTGAGTGCAGAACCAGGAGGAACCCCTGGGCATCGCTGGATGTGGCCCCCCAAACAAAAATAATAACAGGAAGCCACAAGCAAGGTTCCCGTCTTGGAGCAAACTAGTCATTATCTCTCTGTTATCTCTGAGGAAAAGATGGGCGAGGCTGCGTCTCTTCCAGCTTCCTACTGAGATCCTGGGAGGGGGAGCAGAGACCGCTGCCCTCTGCCCTCCATTCCTGTCTTTCTGTGTCCTTGCAGGTGGGGGACACAGGGAGGGCTCTGTGACAGTTTCCTGCCACGCCAAGACTGATGCCTCAGAGGGGAGAGGAGTGCGGGTGTGTGTGTGTGTGTGTGTGCGGAAATGCTGCATTGATCCTCACTCGGGAAATCCCAATTCCTATCCCCTTTCATGAGAGAAGATGCTGTGGGTCTGCCATCTGCTGCCACCCCTACTCTGCAAATTCTGGAATTCCCGGAGAGAGAGAGAGAGGGGGGCGGGGAATGGTGCTGTGCGGGACGGCCAGCCCCCGGGCCAAGATTTAGTGACAGGCCTGGGAGCGAGGTCTCGCATTGCTGAGCCTTCATTACTGTTACGAAATACGTTCCGGTGGGTTCACCCGCAGCCACAAAGCGCCGTCGTAAATAATTAAACTCCACTTGTCAAGGGGGCTGGGAGCGGGTGGGTGAGGCCCAGACACGGACCAAGGAGCACAGGCCTTGGGGATGGGAGCCCTGGGAGCCCTGGCGTCTGACCCCTCGACCTTGGGCTCCACGTCCTCTCTCTGAGCCACACTGGGCTCGCCCCGGGCACAGGAGGAAGAGCAGGTGGCCCTTCAGCCCAGACGGCCCACAGCGCCCCGGCTGTGCTTTCGGGGTGGACGGCTCCGTGACCCCCACCCACTTTCCTTTCATGCGCCCTCCTTTCACACAAGTTCCCAGAACTGCTAGAACCTCGGGAAGCTGCTGGTTCCACAGTGTAGGCAGCCCCAGCCTTTCAGAACTCATAGTCCAGGAGAGAAAACGGGCCCAACCAGCAACTTCACAGCAACACAGAGTCCTGTGGAAGTGCCTGAAAGACTTCCTGGAGGAGGTGCTGTTGGGTCCAGTATGGGGGAATGGCTAGGAATGAGACCAGGACGGGCATGTGAGGCAGAGGGAAGGGCCCATGCAAAGAGCAGAGGGGTGTCTAGGAGTTAGACGTCTGACCAGCAGTTGTGTTAAGGGCAAAGGTGTGTGGGGAGTAGGGATGGAGCTGGGGAGCTTAGGTGTCTTGACGTGTGTGTGTGTGTGTGTGTGTGTGTGTATGTATATGTGGGTGTATGTGTGTATGTGAGTATGAGTGTGTGTATGTGTATGTGTGTATGAGTGTGTATATATGTGTATGAGTGTGTGTGTATGTATGAGTGTGTGTATGTGTATGTGTGTGTATGTGTGTATGTGAGTATGAGTGTGTGTATGTGTATGTGTGAGTGTGTGTATGTGTGTATGTGTGTGTATGTGTGTATGTGAGTATGAGTGTGTGTATGTGTATATGAGTGTGTGTGTGTGTGTGTGTGTGTGTGTGTGTGTGTGAGATGGGGTTGGAGGTCCAGCTGCACTCAGTATCTTTTTTTTTTTCTTTTTGGGTCACACCTGGCGATGCACAGGGGTCACTCCTGGCTCTGCACTCAGGAATTACCCCTGGCGGTGTTCAGGGGACCATATGGGATTCTGGGAATTGAACCTGGGTTGGCCGCGTGCAAGGCAAACGCCCTCCCCACTGTGCTATTGCTCCAGCCCCTGCACTCGGTGTCTTGACTGCCATTCCCACGCCATGCATCCTGGCAATCGGGGCTCCACGACTAGATTATTGATGTCTGTAGTGTGGGTCTGCTTGGGGACCCCCAGGATCACCCCACGGGACCCGGGGGGCCACCAGGTTACTCCGTGTAGAGCGAGGAGGCACCAGTGGTGCTGGGGATGGAACGTGGGACCCTTCATGCCATCTCCATGGCCCCTGAAGAGTGGTCCCGTGTCTCTCTCCTGGGGCAGGGTTCATGGCTCAGGGCACCACAGTTGGCCAAGCCGGGTGGGCGTGGG
Organism: Sorex araneus; assembly: GCF_027595985.1. NCBI lineage: Eukaryota > Metazoa > Chordata > Mammalia > Eulipotyphla > Soricidae > Sorex > Sorex araneus. The sequence continues at coordinate 56,058,795 of NC_073306.1, read as the reverse complement.
CCCCCATTCGGCCCTAACGATTCCTTCTCTGGATTTGGCAGGACTTGGCCTTGGAGATCGTCCACTAGGGCTGTCTACATGGAGCTGTCCTGGTGGGGGTGTGGGAATTGGGGACCCTCCACCCAGCACTCTGGAGGCCTGAGGTCTACAGCTGGCGATCGGCAAGGTTGCCTTCCTCAGAATCTTCACTGCAGCTGCTTCTAGGGGCCTCCGTTTGGGTCTAGGGGATCCCTGCATGGTTCATTCTCTGGTCTCTCTGGACATCTGAGAAGGAGCCCAGACAGACGCAGTGAGATACCCCCAAATCCCGGCATTGAACTCAGACACCCCTTTAGAGGGTCTGTATCCCAGCCAATCACATTCTGGGGTGTCAGGGTAAATGCTTCAGTAGCTGGATTTAGGGGTACAAACCTAACCTGAACAATAACTAACTCCTTAGGTTATTTGCAGAGGAAGGGGGATGGTCCCTTGGTCCCCCTGGAAACTCCTGTGGGTGGCAAATGTCCTAGTGTTCCAGCCAGACAGGCAGTCACTCTGCATCCCCCCAACACCCCAGTTTAAGAGAGAGAGGAGGAGCTGGAGTGATAGTAGGGTGGGCGACTTTTGCCTTGTATGCAGCTGACCTGGGTTTGATTCCCAGCATCCCATATGGTCCACTGAGCACTGCCAGAAGTAATTCCCTAGTGCAGAGCCAGGAGTAACCCCTGTGTGTCACCAAGGTGATTCAAAGAGACAAAAGAGGGAAGGGGAGAGAGAGAGAGAGAGAGAGAGAGAGAGAGAGAGAGAGAGAGAGAGAGAGAGAGAGAGAGAGAGAGAGAGAGAGAGAGAGGGAGAAAGAGGGAGGGAGAGATCTGAGCAGTTAGAAGGAGACTGTGCATGTTGTGATTTGGGGGATATAAGGAGGGCATGTGTCTGAGAGATATTTGGGGACTCTAAGGAGGTGTGTGTGATTTGGGGGGATAGAAGGAGGGTGTGCATGAAATTTTTCTTATAGAGAAACTCAAGTTTAGAGACAATCAACTTCTTCCCCCCACAAGCCCAACCAGGACGGGAGGAACCTGACTCAGAATTTAGTACCCTGTTTGTCCCTGGGCCCCAAACTGGCCCAGGGAGGAGAGGAGAGAGCAGCTGGGTCTCCGGAACAGATGTCACTCCGACCCCGTGTGTTGTTTCAAATTTTGTTTGAAGCACCACGATTTACCCTAGTGTGAATAAGAGTTTCCTGCACACAATGTCCCGAGACCATGCCCTCCACCAGAGTGTCGTTGGAGACACCCCCAGCCCCTTGCCCGCCCCTGTAGGGAAGCTCAGGGCGGCCATGAGGCGAGATCTAAGATCCCCACGGCGGCCAGATCTTAGATCTCAGGTGCCCTGTGGCTTGCTCGCAGGCTGGCCACGGTCGGAGCAGCTCCCTCAGGTGTCCCCGCCTGCTTGGCCTGCAGCAGGTGCCCCAACGGGAGGGATTCAGGAGCAACTTCTTCAGCATCACATCAATGACCCTGAAATCTGGGGACCCTGAGGGCAGGGGCAGGGGCTGGGGGCTCGGTGCAGTGCCTGTGAAAGGGCCGGGGGCGTAGCCGAGTCCAAGGGCCTGGCAGCTGTGGAGTCCGAGGGGGAGGGCCCCCCGGCAAGAGGCCTGCAGGTGGGGGATGCAGAATTACACCCCGAGGGGGCGGGGAGGTGCCGGAGCCAAGCCCGGGCACAGATGGTACAATTAGCGGGTCGGGCAGATTCTCTGTCGAAGACGGTTCCACTCGTGGGAAGGGAGCTGTTTGGCGGGGGGTCTTCTCTCTATTCTAAACGCAGCCGGCAGTGTATAATTCCTTCCAGAAAATTGTATATTTAAGTGCCGAGGGTGGGGAGGCAGCCGTGGCACTGCCTCGGTGTGGGAATTAGGGAGACGCTGGGCCCTTGCCTGTGAGTGCCTGCTGGGGGCGGGGGGGGGCAGGAGGCACCAGATGGCACCCCCATACTGGCTCCAGAGGGATGGGGTCTGCTCCCGAGCCCCCAGAGGCTGGACCTCTCTAAACTTGGCTTCTCTATGAGAAAAATCACGTGTACGCCCTCCTTCCCTCCCCCAACCACACAACCTCCTACTTCCCCCCACCCCCAATTACAACATACACATACAGCCCTCCCCCCTCAGAGGACACGCCCCCAGGCCTTCCTTGGGGCTCAGCCCCCCTCTCTCTCCTCCCTCAGTGTCAGCAGGAAACTGCAGAATCTTCCAGCACCGTGCAACTGAGAGGTCAGGGCCCTCTGTTGGTTTGTGAGGTGTCCAGCAGGGGCTGGAAGACCCTGGAAGGGCTCCCCGACTCGACTCAGGCTGACCGGGGCTCCGAGCCCTCATGGGGCCACATCATCTGTGACTGGTCAGACAAGGGCCCGCCCCTCCATGCGTGAACGGAGAGAAGGTGTACCCAGGGGGGCTTAGGGGGATTCACGGAGGGGACCCTCCAGGCTGCTGGAGCAGGGTGGGGCACAGGGCTCAGGAGCTGGGGACCCCCTTGCTGTCTCAGCCTTCCTGCCACCACGTGGTCTCTGGACATAGGGGCAGTGCTGGGAGTCATGTTATCCCTGCACTCTCCACCCCCCACCCACACCCCAGGGCCACAGTCCTGCAGGTGGAGGAGGCGGGGGGGGGCATGTCAAGAGAGGGGCAGGCCCCGGCCCCTGCTTGCAACATGGCACCAGCTAAAGAGTGGGCAGGAGCCAGCCTGCTTCCGGGGTGGACTTGGGGTGAGAAATTTGGAGGACACGGGGTGCAGCGAGCATCTCCCCTTCCAAGTCGGAACTACCCGAGACGGAAGACCCGAGCACTGTGAGGGGAGCAGCCTCGACGCCTCCGCACATGCCACCCCCATCGCTCCCCCAAGAGTAATCCTCTTTACGCCCCTGGGAATATGCTCCAAAGCACGATGCAGAAAAGACATCTGCACTCCTGTGTTCATTGCAGCGCTATGCAGAGTCGGCAAAATGCGGAAACCACCCGAGTGCCCAGGACAGACGGCGGGATAGAGAAAACGGTGATACAGATACACACCAGGGAACTACGCAGCCTTGAGAGAAGATGAAGGCATGCCATCTGCAGCGATGGGGGTGGGCCTGGAGAGTATCATGGAGAGTGAAATCGCCAGGGGGAGAGGAGCAGACTCAGAACGCTGTCCCTCAGGTGTGGGGTGTAATGAAACCTCCTGGGGGAATCCTGAATGCCGAATGGCAAGAGAAATGAAGAGCAGGAGCACCGGCCTTCATAGGAAGCCTGGCACTGGGGCAGGGCTGGGGGCATAAGTCAGGGAGGGGAACACGAGGGCAGTGGGGGAGGGAAAAATGCAGCCCTAGAGGCAGGGCAGGAGGGTGGGAAGCGGGGAAACTGGAGACATTGATGGAGAGTGGTGGGCACTGGTGAAGGGATGGGTGTTGGAACAATGTATGCCTGAAACTCCATCAAAAATTACTGTTGTCTCTGACTGTTCCATGCTGCTATTACACTATGCAGGCGCCCACGATTCTTAAATGAGCATGGCTGTGTTCCCATAAATTCCCGTAAGTGTGTCCTCCTTTACTTACAGGAGCCCGAAGTAGACACAACCTAACCCCAGGGCTGTAGGACGCTGCCTCTGGCCTACAGGACCTTGCACGGTCTATTCTCATTCTCCTGGACCCCAATTTCTTCTTTACTCTCTGCTCAGTCCACTTCATCCTTCTCAACAGTTCTCAACACTCCAGGCATGTGCCATTCCAGGCCTTTGCACGCTCTAAGCCCTCACTCTGCCTGAAATACTCTTCGCTCAACTCTGTGTAGGACTCCTGGTCATTATCCAAACACAGGGCAGGTGCCTCTCCTCCCTGGAAAAGACTTCTCTGGCTAGTTTAGCTACAGAGCACCCCCCACTGAAGTCTTTAGCATCTCCTGTTTAATGATCTTCAGGGCACACATCACCTTTGCATTTACTCAATATTGGTTTGTTTGTCTATCTGTCCACCTGCTCATCCATTTATCTAGTCCTTCTTTCCTTCCTTCCTTCCTTCCTTCCTTCCTTCCTTCCTTCCTTCCTTCCTTCCTTCCTTCCTTCCTTCCTTCCTTCCTTCCTTCCTTCCTTCCTTCCTTCCTTCCCTCTCTTCCTCCTCCCCTCCCTCCTACCGTCCCTTAATCTCTTCCTTCCTCCCTCCCTCCATCCCTCCCTTCCTCCCTCCCTCCCTCTCTCCCTCCCTCCCTCCCTCCTTCCTTCCTTCCTTCCTTCCTTCCTTCCTTCCTTCCTTCCTTCCTTCCTTCCTTCCTTCCTTCCTTCCTTCCTTCCTTCCTTCCTTCCTTCCTTCCTTCCTTCCTTCCTTCCTTCCTTCCTTCCTTCCTTCCTTCCTTCCTTCCTGTTTGCCTGCCTTCCTGCCTCTGTGGCCCTAACTCTCCCACGTGGAATTTAAGCCTCTCTAGGGCCTCATTTTGTCTATCCCCATCACTAACTGAGATGGCTTCACCATACTATGTGTCAGTGTTCTGTGGCAAATCACAGCAAGCAATGGACAGGGTTCATGCTCTGTAGTGTGTTCACTGATGTCCTAATTAACTTATTTGTTCAGGGTCACAAACCTAGTATGTGGTCAAGCTGTCCGACATGAGCTGCTGCAGCTGAGGGTTCCTCCCCAGGCTCCCCAGGAATTTCTCTCCCCTGAACCCCCGCCTCGAGGCAGCAGTGCCCCGTTTGGTGCACTCACTCGACACTCTTCGCCAACTCCAGACCGCTACATCCTTCTCAAAAGCTGAAGACATTTGAAGGGGGGGAGGTATTTGGGGGCCACACCGTGCAGTACTCAGAGGCTATTCCTGACTCTGGGCTGAGGTGGTGCTTGGCGGACTATCTCAGTCCCACCGAGCACGTGAATCAAATTGGGAGGAGGCTGCACGCACGGCAAGCAGCAAGAAATTCAAAGGAAAAACGAAGCGGCTGCTTTGGGAGCCTCCCCGCGTGAGCCCACTGCTGGCATGTCAAGGAAGCTTCGCGTGGAAGCACTTGAAAATAGAGTGTCTCCTGTACATGTGCTTAACGATCCTATTATAAGACAGTAACCGGGCTTTAGGATTTTTATAATTACTAATAGAGTATTAAGCAATTAATTATCATGAACAATTAAAATTCATTGCATTTCTTGGAGTTAATTAAATTATTCCTTTAATAGGACAAAAGGGCTCAGCAGACATGAAGATTAGGAATTGCACTAAGGAAGTCTGAGGAACAGGGTTGGAGATAGGGCACTCTCCCCGCGACAGCAGTCTGGGCCCCTTGTCACCTCCCGGTTGTTCTGGCGGAGGATAAGAGATGCACCCCACCCCCCTGCTGTAATCCGTACCTGCCACCCAACTCATTGCCTGTTCCCCTCTTTCCCTTCTGGGCCTGGCCTGGCTTCCCCTCTTACACTTTTCCTTCCCCTTTCAAAGTGGGCCGGGCATGTGCGAGGAAGCAGAAGTCCAGGGGGCGTGGGTTTGCATGACATCCTTCCCCGAGTCCATGGTCAAGGAGAGGGGCCCCAGCTTCATCGATCAAGAATCAAGGCTTCACAGAGGAGACTCAACTTTGGACTTTGCATATGACCAGCTAGGGGACCTTGGGCAAAGGAGCCTCAATTTCCCCTTTCTAAGCAGTTCCCACTGAGGTTTGGTCAACAGATCAAATGAGTTCTTACGGGTGCAGCATTTAGTACGGTGCTTGCAACCTAATAACTAGTTACACAGAGTGCTAATAACCTAGTTGAGTTCATAATCGCTGTTGGCCCTTGAGTGCCCTGGCAGGAGCAAGAAAAGATGGATGACCGGTCCATCAAGGGCCAGAGAAGCATTTCTTGGAAGTGAAACCCTTCTCTGAGTCTTTAAGCTTGGATAGATCGTGGCTGGGTTGACTCGGGAAGGAGAACAGTCTAGGCCGAGGGAACAGCATGTGCAAAGGCACAGAGGCCCTGCAGGGTCTGTTTTCTGGCAGCTTTACCGAGTCTTGTGACTTGGATGGGCATAGAACAAAACTCCGAGATGGTCTTACACCCCAAGTCGGTGTGTGTGTGGCCAACGGCATATGGCAGGATTCAGGATGAGGGATTTCTTTCAAGAAATCCTAGAACCAGAAGGAAGCCAGGGATTTCTTGCTTTGACCAGCTGCCCCAGGAAGCTGCCCTGGAGGGAAGGGAACTGAAGGACGATAAGCAGCCCCCAGAGGCCCCTTGCACCCCCATCCCCGTATTGAAGACAGTTGCATGGAGATCAGACCCAGAACCTTCAGACGTCTTCACCCACAGATCCTAGGGGGCCTCACCAATGCCTTTAGCTCCCTGAGGATGCTTGAGCTGCCGTGTTCGGGGGTACTTTGCTACACAGTGGCCAGTAACTAGGGGGCGAGCAGAGCTCCCCCTGGAGGGATTGTCAGGGAGCCTCCTAGGCAGGAGATGCAGATCGACTGTGTGTGGGTTAGGGCCTGCAGGGAGAGTGGGGTGTGGGGCTGTCTCTGTTCCTCTGGGTCCTGGGCTCGATGCCCTGCCCCACTGCCTGCCCCACTGCCTCCTCCTGCCCTGTTAGAATGCCAACGTCCAAGAGGAGAGCACTGAGAGGGTGGGCAGAGCTTTCCGTCAGCCCCAGCTGGTAAAGCACCGTGAGGCTGGGCTGCGAACCTGGGCAGTCAGTTTCCTCTGTTTTTTTTTTTTTTCTCTTTAAAACCTTTGATGTTGGGGGCCGGAGCGATAGCACAGCGGGTAGGGAGAACCGGGTAGGGCGTTCGCCTTGCACGGGGCCGACCGGGGTTTGATCCCCGACATCCCATATGGTCCCCCAAGCACCACCAGGAGTAATTCCTGAGTGCAAAGCCAGGAGTAACCCCTGTGCATTGCTGGGTGTGACCCAAAAAGCAACAATAAATAAATAAATAAATAAATAAATAAATAAATAAATAAATAAAACCTTTGATGTTGCTTCGGATTGGGGGCCATAGCTGGCCGTGCTTGGTGGTGATCACGGGTCACTCTTGGCGGTCACTCCCGCTCGTCCATGCTTGGGGGGAATACTCAGAGCTGGAACTTAACCCTGCAGCTCCAGTTTTAAACTGCCTTTTGGTTTTGTTTCTGTTTGAAGGTTTTATTTTTGGCCCTTCCCCGCGGCTGCTTCCTCCTGGCTCTGTGCTCAGGCTTCACTCACTCCTGGGAGAGCTCAGGGGGCCGTCCCGGGTGCCAGAGATGAAACCTGGGCCCGCCGATGCAAGGAGGTCATTGTAATCGAATTGCAAACTATTTTGCAAGTTTTGTGAAAAGGAGAGAAGATGGTTCCTGACAGCGTGTGGCCGCCGGCAGCCCCGCTCCTGCGGCAGCACCTGCACAGCGGGCACCAGCCAACGCCTCATTTCTTTTTCTTAAAAATGAATTAGTTTATTTTTTAATAGAATCATCATGAGATACATGGTCACAAAGTTGTTTGTGATTGTTGTAGTGGGCGGACGTGACTGGAATTGGCACGTAGGGACCAGAGACGTGGCTGAATAGCCAAGAGTGCACAGCACAGCCTCGAGTCAACGGTGCTTAGGCCGGGAGATGCTTCCTGGGGTGGGAGTGGGCCCGAGTCACTCCGGTTCTGGCCATCACTTTGCTTGTCCCATCCTGGCCTTGGAGCAGGCCCTGGGGCCTCAGACCTACTGATCCTGGAGAAGAGATAGTCCATGAGCAGGGGCTGGATGTCCTGCCCGAGGGCCCTGCACCCCTCCCTCCCCTTCTGTCTGGGGTCTGCTTTCCTTTAGGGAGGACGTAACAGGTGCTTGGGCATCTGTGCAGTGCTGGGACTCGAACTCGCTGCTCCCCGTACCAGGGCTGTGCTCAGTCATTGGAGCCTGTCCTCAGCCCGGGCCAGGGGGAACAGGTTTTCTACCTGTGCCCAGAGCCTCCACGTGGATCAAGGGGGAGGCAGGGCCCGGCTACTCCAACCGCCACAACATTTTATTATTTCCCAGCCCAGGGCAGCGGAGGCGGCGAGCACAACTCCACGGCGGCGACTCTGAGGTGTCAGAAGCTGTAACTTAATTTTTCTCTTGCTGAACAGATTTTCTGTCCCAAACTGCCTTTCGACTAGAGGGCAGAGAATGTAATCTCAAGCAATTCCAGGTAAAGTCTGTCATTTCGGGTTTACGTTCATCTCCCCAGCACTTCCTGCTCTTCGGGGCGGTTGGGGTTCCGGGAGGCCACTGGGGACTCAGTCGGCGAGTGGGGTCCCCACCGTGGTGGGTGGGGGTCCATCTGAGACCATGCCAGGCTCTCTCCTCCTGGAAGGCGTCCGCATTCCTCGCTGAGCTCAGGGAATGAGGTTTGGGTCTCAGCTCTGCTTCTCTCTCTCTCTCTCCTCTCTCTCTCCTCTCTCCTCTCTCTCCTCTCTCCTCTCTCTCCTCTCTCTCTCTCTCCCTCACTCTGTCTCTCTCTGTCTCTGTCTCTGTCTCTCTCTCTCCTTCACTCTGTCTCTCTGTCTCTCTGTCTCTCTGTCTCTCTCTCTCTCTTTCTCTCTCTCATTTCTGGACCACACCCACTGGAGATCTGGGGCTACTTTCTGCTTACTGCTGGTGTGGCGTCACCCTGGCGATACTCAGGGGACCATTCGTGCAGAGGACAGAACTCAGGGCCTCCCAGATGCCAGGAAGTGTCCTGCCATGGTACCACCCCCCCGCACCATCTCTACATCTCAGAGAGGGCAGGAAAGACGCCTCTCTCTTCTTTTCTCCCCCCCTCCCCCGCTTTCCCCACCCACTCCCCTTCCCTCCTCCTTTTCCAATCCCCTCTCCCCCTCCCTGGTGAAATCCAACAAATCCTCTATTCCTCTACCCAGAGCCCAGAGTTTAACCCCAATTCCCGAGGGGCGGCCACCTGCTCGCGCTGTGTTTGCAAAGCGCTCAGGGACTCCCGGGCTGCTGCCTGGCGTCTCAGGAAAGCTTTGCAGGGCAGAGCTCTGCGTGCCTGCAGAGCCAGCGATGTTTGCTGAAGGGTGCTGGCTCTGCTCACCCCATCACCCCTCCCAGAGGCCCCACCCAAGAGGCCACAAGTATGATCCTGTGGGACACTGTCATCCCCGTTGCTCATCGATTTGTTCGAGCCGGCACCAGTAACGTCTCCATTGTGAGACTTGTTGTTACTGTTTTTGGCATATCCAATACGCCACGGGTAGCTTGCCAGGCTCTGCCGTGCGGGCGGGATACTCTCGGTAGCTTGCCGGGCTCTCCAAGAGGGATGGAGGAATTGAACACGGGTCGGCCGCATGAAAGGCAAACGCCCTACCGCTGTGCTATTGCTCCAGTCCGCGGGGACACAGGGGGAAGCATACCCAGGTGGTCCTCAGGGGACACCTGCCCTTCCCCCAGCGGGGCCGCTGGAGTTCAGCGAAGTGGACATCCGTTTAGATCCTTTGCCAGCAGTCAAGGGGTGGTGGCTGGGGAAGACCAGGAGGACAGAGTGGCCTTTGCGGAGGGGAAGGCAGACGGCCTCTAGCCTGTGGGTGCAAGTAGATCCTCATTGAGGGTTGGGTCTCTGGCTGCTGGGGTACACGTTCCCCGCTGCCCCCAACCCCGCCCTGCCCAGGTGAGGGTATGAACCCACCCTGTGCCGCCATCTTCTCTCTGCGCCTAGCCTGCAGGGCCTCTTCTCTAGTTCACAGGTGAAGGAAACAGACTCAGAGGAGGAAAAGCCCAACTCTCACTGTCTATCAGTGACAGAGATGGGGATTAAAGGGGAAAAGAAAAAGGGCTTTTGCAGCCAGAAGGTGGTTTAAAAACTGAATGTATGCAGGAATCCCAGTTTGGTCTCCAGCACTGCAAAGTCCCCAGGAACCACTGGGAGTGACCCTGAGCATAGGGCCGAGACTAGTCCCTGGAGAATTGCTAGGGGTGCGCCCCCCACCCCGGAGTAAAATAATACCTGTTGTGTAATTTTTTTGATTTTTTGAGCCATACCCAGTAGTGCTCCAGGGTTTACTCCTGGCTCTGTGCTCAGGGATCATTCCTGGCAGGGCTCAGGGTGCCGAATAGGGCTCTAGGGATTGAACTCAGGTCAGCAATGAACAAGCTAATTGCCCTGCCCACTGTCCTCTCTCTCAGGCCCAGGACTATAATTTGTTGTTATTTGTTGTTCTTGTTTTGGGGCCATACCCTGGTGGAGCTCAGGGCTTACTCCGGCTCAGCACTCAGGGATCACTCCTGGTGGATTTGGGGGAACCATATGGGATGTCGAGGATTGAACCCAGGTTGGCCGTGTACAAAGCAGGCACCCTACCCAACTGTGCTATCTCTCCAGACCAACATCATTACTTTTGCTCAACAATTTATTTTACACATCTCAGGTCGAGTGACTCACAGAAGTAATTTTTTTTTTAAAAAAAGGTATCTTTCTGGTTGCCAATACCATATGAGTGGCTATAGCTTGTTCAACCTGCATCATTCCCCCCCTCCCCCCTACACATGTCCCTGTGGCGTCCAGGTCCTTCCAGGGCTGCATGGCTGTCCCCATCTTGGTGCAGACGCCACTGGCATTGGCGGTGCAGGGGTCATGTCTCAGGTTGATTCCAAGAGTGGATCACGGGCTCTACGCATCTTATGCTTTTGTAGATACCACAGGCAAGACTTGAGTCTTAATATTTCACACTCCGAAGCCCAGGAAAGACTCGGAACACAGTACAGCCGAGCCCTGCCAGGAGTGAGCCCTGAGCAGCACTGGGTGTGGCCCACACAACAGTTAAAGATGGTGGCATGACGCTCGGGACCTGTCCAGGGGCACCCCAGACTTGGGCCTCAGTGGCCTGGAGCCCCAGGGGAGCATCTGGCCCTGAGTGGCCCCCCAACACCCCTACATGTCTATGGAGCCCCTGACCCCTCACTAATAGCACAGCCCAGTCCATCCTCAGAGGCCCCCCTGAGAGTGGGAGGGCGGGAGGGCAGGAAGTGTGTGAAACCTTAAAGTCTTTGAAGTTCCACTCATTTGGCTGGAATTTCTGCTCTACGAGTGACAAAGCTGTGTGGCCGGGAATATGTTACTTATGCCTTTCTGTGCCCATTTTCTCAGTAAATACAGGGGTATTATTAATTCAGAATTATTAGCATTGTTCTATTATTAATATTAATTATCAATATATTATTAAATTAACATCAATCATTATATCATTCCATTGTTCGGAATTATTGATATTATTAATTCACAATTACTAATTGAGAATTATTAATTTTATTCTGAATATTGAGTGAGTTAACATTCAGAAAGCCTCAAGCACAGTGTTGGGCTGTAAGCACGCAAGTCACGGTAGCTGCTTCAGCTAAACTTATTCAGGTGGGTTTAAACCACAGAAGGCTTCCTGTAGGAGGAGATCCCTAGGGCTGGACCTGGGGACATGGCCTCCTTCCTAAGGGTCTCAGCCATCAGACTGTTCTCAGCTTTTGTGGGACTCGCTCCCTTTCTCTGCACCTCGCACCCGCAGCTGGGCTCAGCAGCTCAGGGGTGATGACGCGTTCCACGCCAGAGGGCAGGAGCAGAGGCTGTGCTGGGAAGGTGTGATGAGGACAGTGAAGAGGGACGGGGGGGACTCGCCGGGGGCTCGAAACTGAATGCAACAGGCCCCAAACTGAGTGGATAAAGGAGAAGGTGTCTATTTATTTTTCTTGGGGGGCTGAATGATAGCACAGGGTCCCCTTGCGTTGCATGCAGACAGCCCAGGTTTGCTCCCCAGCATCTCACAGGCTCCCTGGGTACTACCAGGAACGATCCCCGAGCACTGAGCTAGGGATAAGCCCTGGGCACTGCGAGACGTGCCCCAGGAACACGGAAACAGAAGCAAAAGTCTCCCCTCCCCCTTTGTTGTTGCTGTGATGTTGCTCGACTTATAATGGGAAAGCATCCGGCTTGGTGCCCCGTGCATCTGGCTTGGTGTCCCATGCATCCAGTTTGGTGCCCTGTTCTTCCGGGTCGTGAATACTTGCTGCCGTTCACCTGCCCTGGTGACGTTCTATGCAGATGAACTGAGGCTGGAGGGGGAGAGGTGGGCAGTTGCTGGGCTGTTAGCAAACACCCCAGCCCATGAGCAGACGGCAAACAGGACCTGTGGTGGGCAGGAAGGGTGTGGACACTCGGGAGTTCTGGGTCCTGGGCTGGGAGCCAAGTTCCTGTAGCCCCTTCTTAGGGCGTGAGGGCCCCTTGGCTGCCGGTGCCCCCACCCTGCTGGCCCAGGCGACTGCTGTTCCCTCCTCTCTAGTCAGCCCCCACCCTGCAAGGCTGGGGTCTCCAGGGGGAGCGGAGGCAGAGCCTGGTGTAGGCCAGTGGAGTGTGAGGGGTCAGAGCCCCCAGGTCTGGTGTGGTTGGAGAGATGGTTCTGTGGGGCTGGGGTTGGCGGGGAGTCACCCTGGGGTGGGGGGACAGTGCCACTCACTTTCATTTCCTGAGTAATTGCTATGCTCGGCCTCCACCATTGCTGTGCATTTTCATGGTCACCCCGGAAGTAGGTGCTGTTTTTATAGGGGAGGAAACAGAGGGTCCAGAGAGGTTGAGTCACTTTCCTCGGGTCACACCGCTGCAAATCTGCCACGAAGCCAGGATTTGGGTGCAAGTGTGGACGATTCCCAGAGCAGAACCCTCTGCCCGGAGGCTTTAGCTGTATGTGGAGATCGGATACCTCCACCCCAACCCAGAAAATGACCATCGGAACTAGAGGTGAGAAATGGGAATCGGGGTCCTCTCTGTGTCCACCTAAACTGGCCAGGGCCTGTCTGCCTCCTGGCCCCTGTGCTAACTCTGACACAGGCCACTCTGCTGGGCTTGTCATCAAGGGGCAGACCTTGGGCCTTCAGGAGGGGCCCTTCCCAACCCGGTTCTTTATTTTCTAGGAGGGTGCCAGACACACCCAGAGTGACAGCTGATGGGGGACGGGGCCAGCATCCCGGCCAGGGGCCAGCTGTGGAGCCCCCTGGGTCCCAGGTCCCCCTGTGGGCTGACTTTGAACTTACCTCCTGGTTCTCTCTCAGGTTTGATCTTGGCTTTCCCCTTTGTACAGCCCCAGCCTTTGGTTCCAGGCCCCCCAAATCCCTCCTCCTTACCTTCTCCTGGTCTCCCAAAATTCAAATCCTGCCCTCCTGGCATCAAGCTAGATCCTGCCCCCGGGGCACTGTCTGTCCCAGTGCTGGAACCCCCTGTCCACAGGGGCAGTAGCAGGAAGGGTGAAGGCAAGTGTGGTGCGTGGAGAAACGTGAAGGGAGAAAAAAAAACCCAACCTGGCAAAGTCTTCCACCCAAGTCCCCGCTCCCCAGGACAGGGCTGCTCAGATAAATGAGAGAAATAGCACGAAGGTGCGTAATGACACAGAGTTATTTCAAAGCGATTATCTGGGATAACAGTAATTATGTCCAAGAACAGAGAAGGTCAAACTGGCTGGTCCCACTGCTCGGCTCCAGCTAGCCTGCTGCCAAGAGAAGGCGCCGGGGGAGCGTGGAAGGAGGGCTGGGGAGCCGGAGGAGGCGGAAGGACAGGGCCGCCGAGGCTCAGCAGCAGGTGGACAGAGCCCAGCGCTGGACCTGGAGGGCCTGGGTGTGGGCTGGGCTGCAGGTGGAAGCTGAGCTCTTGTTCCTCGTGTCGCCAGAAGGTACAGCTCTGGCTGGTTCCTTGAAAGGGTGGGAAGTGGCGTGTGTGTGTGTGTGTGTGTGTGTGTGTGTGTCTGTCTGTCTGTCTGTCTGTCTCCCCACAGTCCTTGGGGGCCCCTATAGTGCATGTGAGAGGGCAGGGTCCTTCCTGCTTGTCTTGTCCTATTTCTCCTCTCTCTCTCCCTCCTTCTTGCCTCCACCGTGCTTTCCTCCGGCCTCTGCTCACCAGCCCTTCACCTTCCCATCTCCCTCCCTGGAGGCCTGTCCGCTCTCTTCCCTACTTCCCCCTTCCGACTCCCCCCCAATACCCCCCTGTGCCTCTCACCTTCTCATCCATATTGACTTTGTTGTCACCTACCCCCTTCTCCCGTCTCTTTCTAGCCACATGTCCACCATTGACTCTTCCACATGTTCCCATCCCTGCCACCTCCCACTGGTGTCCAGTCCTGCATCTGCGTCCATCTGGCCACAGTCACAATGACTTTTCCACCCATTCTCTCTTCGCCCTTCACGTTCTAACTTTGCACCCATCCCCCTACTTGCCAGTTCTCTCTGCCTTCATCTCCTCTCCTCTCCCCTCCCTTCCTTTCCCTTCTCTGCCTCAACAGCTCCCCAACACCCCCCCCCCGCTCTGCGCTCACACCTCCACCCTTCCTTTCAGCTACCCACTCATCCATCCTTCCACACGTCCACCACACCCCCCATCTGCCCTCCCTCCCCTCCCAGGCAGCTGACACCCACCGCCTCTCTGCACCCCTTCTCCTGCCCACGCCCCCTTCCTGCTCCCCTCCACTCACCCACACGTCCTTCCAGCCACTTCATTTCATCCCTCCCCCGTGTGGGCCATGGGCTCCTTCACCACTCTCCGACGAGACCTGTGTTTCTTTCTCCCACGAGTGTGTCCATGCCCGGAGCCTCTGGCTCTCGTGGGAAGCTCTGACGGGCCCACGGGGATGCCTGTTTCAGCAGCAGCAAAGCAGGCTCCAGAGTTGCCCTCGAGGCCCAGCCACCCACTGGCTGCTCCTCCTCTCCAAGCCTTGATTTCTTTCTCTGTAAAAGGGGCAGATGTCACCTCCTTTGAAAAGGGTTCAATCAGATTCTCTCTTGAGATGGCCTGCCACAAACACGGGACCTGGGGCACAGTCAACACATGTGCTGGACTAATGATGAGGCCCTGTCCGTGCACACCATCCCCTCCTAGCCTTGGCGGGGGGCATGGACGCGTCTCCTGAGGCTAATGTTTTCTGCTTTTGTTCTCTGCTTTGTAGGGTCTCCATTCAGACCATTGATATGCCCACCAGAGACATGAAAAGCAGAGACAAAAGGTGGGCGGTGTCTGCAGTGGGCTATGGTTAAATCAAATTTATTTCAGCTGGGGGGGGCTCAGGACGGAAGGACGGGACCGCGGGCAGCCTGCCAACTGCTCATTAGAGACAAGCGTCCTCTTCTGACATGCATAGTAATGACTCCCAGAGGGCCGGGATTCATATTTCCAGAGGGAGCCGGCCGGCAGTGGGAAAACCCTGTCCCTGACCCCCCGTGTCCAGGGAGGAGGCTCCCCGCGGGGCCGCTGAGCCCCACAGGGACCAGCCTCTGCATGTCCCACCTCCCATGGAGAGGCACAGAGAACTTTCTGCGGTGAGAGAGGCATCTGTGGGGCCAAGAGCGACTTTCATCAGGCAGACTTCTTTCTTGTATGTGTCCCCTCCTCCTGGGTTGGAGACCAGCCATGGCAGGCTGGAAAAATGTTTAATAATCATCTCGCTGGGACATTAATAAAAACACAACCTGGTTGGCAGCGTGAACTGATTTCTGTGCACTGAAGACTCCCACTGGGCCCGATTGCAAGCTCCCCGGGTGAGACCATGGAACAGAAAGCTGGGAAGGGAGGTGCCGGGTGGTGTGATCCAGTCTTCCCCCTCACGGAGACAGACTAGACACGAGTCATCCTAGGAGCACAGGTCATGGTACAACATTGTAAAATCATGAAGAGTTTTGCGTATGCGTTATCTGCTTCTCCCGTGTGATTTATTTCAGAGCAAGCACCGAGACTTCATTGGGTAAAATGATGACCGTGTTCCATAAATGGCTCGAAAATTCCTGAAAACCCAATGATGGGCTTCCAGGAGCCCGATTGGAGCTGGTTCTGCTTATTTTAGTAAGGGTGAATGTATATTTTTACAGCACGGTGGGTCCAGGTTGGGCAAGAGGACACCGTGCCAAGGCGCCTGTTGAGGAGGTGGAGAAAACCGCCTTGGCTGGTGAGCTCGCAGGAGGAGAGCTGGGTCCTCATGCAGAACATCCAGGAGAGGGGGTCTTCTGCACCACCCCTGGGGAGGGAGGTGGAGGCCACAGACTTTGGCCTCAGGCAAACTTGGGTTCAAGTTCAGGGCTCATTGTTTGGGAGCAGTGTGATTTGGAGCTAGCACTCAAGCTCTCTGGGCCTCGTAATTAAATGAAACAATTTATTAATTCAACAAAATATTTATGGCGCCTCTGCTATATGCCAGGTTCTAGAAATAGAACTGGAAACAGCCACAAAAATCATCCTGTGCCCATAGCTTCTATTTTTACTGAATGAATATCTTCCTGCCTATCGTATAGTAGGCACGGGTGGCTATTTTTATTTTGACTTGTTGTCATTATTTAGATGTTATTTGCATCCATTAGATATTATTGTCTCTTCCACCGGCAGGTTGGTTGAGGGGATAGTATATCATTTTCATCCTTTGCAAAATAAGAACACATTGCTATCAACAGCACAGAATTGCTCTCTTTATAAGGATTTCATATGGGTCATTTTTAAACATGGAAATGGACTCCTTGCTCTGGCATGGTATGTATTACTTAGATTCCTTATCAATTATTCATTAATCATCACACATCCATCCAGCCATCCATCCACACATTCATCCGTCCATACATTTGCACATACATACATATACACATCTGTCATTCTACACATCCACCCGCCTATCCATCCACACATCCTTTTTTTTTTTTTTAAGTAACATTTTATTTAGAGGTTTCTGAGGGAAGGAGGAAGGGATAAATGGAAAAGAAAAAACAGTAGGAGTAAAACTCGATCAAGAGAGAACGCGGGCTTCTTCAAGGGTGGAGGAAGCCATCCATACATCCTTGAAGAATGTATCTCCAAGTCCAGTATTTCCTTCTGCAGACAGGTAATTCAATTAGCATGACCCTTGGCCTCTCTGAGTTCTCTCTGAGGGGGGGGGGAGTAGCTTATCTGACTGATGAGCTTGTCTACCCAGTGTCATGCTCCCCCTCTCGTTCCCCCTTGGAGCTTGTATTTAGGAGGCAGGAGTGAGTCCTCGACCTCCTAAGACTCTCCTTGTTCAGTATGGCAGCTACTCACCCATATGGCTATTAACATTTGAAACATGACTGGTCTAAATTGAGATGTCCTGTTAGTGTAAAATCTCTGGAATTTGAACACAGTGTGAAGAAAATGTAAGAGAGAGCGTTAACATTTTATAGTGCTGATGGCTGAAAATAGTCATTTTTTAATATTTTAATATTAGGTTCAAGAAAATATATTCTTTAAATTAATTTTTTCAAATATATATATGTATATTTAAATATGTATGGTTCCTACAGTTTTATTTCTTTCAATTCTTTTTGAGGTTTTCTTGTATTATTAACCTGGCAGGTCTTTGCTCTGGTGAGGGGGCCCGGGAGGTGGGAGTTCTGTCTTTTCCTGTGCTCCCTGACAAGGTGGGTGTGTCTGCCTAATTCTGGGGTTCATTGAGCAAGCCCATCTGGCCTTCCCAGAGAGCTCTGTTCTGTTCTTCAAATGAGCTTTTATCCCTCCCAGAGGGGGCATGTTGGTCTTCACCTGCTACTCTCCGTCTTGCTTTCCAAGTTCTGTCTTCAGAACTTGGGTGGAGAAAAGGATAACTCTTTCTGGGTCGCCTTCAGGACCCTCTGCTGTTCACCCAAACAGTACGTACCTGAGCACTTCCCCTGCCCCAGGTGGGTGCCCATCATAAAGCAGTGAAACGATTCAATTATAGGGCCTTCAAACTCAGATCTCAAATCTTGCCATGCTGAAAAAATTCATCACTGTCACAGTCATCCCGTTGCTCATTAATTTGCTCGAGCGGGTACCAGTAACGTCTCCATTGTGAGACTGTTGTTACTGTTTTTGCCATATCCAATATGCCACGGGTAGCTTGCCAGGCTCTGCTGTGCGGGCGGGATACTCTCGGTAGCTTGCTGGGCTCTCTGAGAGGGATGGAAGAATCGAACCCTGGTCTACGGCATGCAAGGCAAACGCCCTACCCACCGTGCTATTGCTCCAGCAAATTTATACATCCCTATTAACCTTAAATGTTGCTTTTGTGAGGCCAGAGTGACAGTATAGTGTGGAGGATGTTTGCCTTGTATGCGGCTGACCTGGGTTCAGACCCTGACATCCCATATGGTCCCCCAAGCACCACCAGGAGTAATTCCCAAGTACAGAGCCAGGAGTAACTCCTGAGCATCGCTGGGCATGACCCAAAAGAGCAAATAAAATGAAATTAAAAAGTTGCTCTCACTTTTAGGGAGGTGGCAGGATTTCTGGAAGGACAGCCACCAGCCTTCTAAGGGAAAACTTCCCATCTCCAGGTGGGGTCACAGGGGAGAGGGTAGAGTTGGAGGTGGGGTCATTGGAGGCGGCCCTGGAGCTGTTTCCAACGCCTCTCCACCTCTGACTTTTGGGGTTGGACAACTCTGTCTTGTGGGGTTTCCCAGCACCTGGGAAGATGGGGAGGAGCTTCCCAAGAAGCTGGACAAATGCCCTCTGCCAAGTGATGACAATGGAAACTACGTCTGGACATTGTCACATGTGCCCTGGAGGTCATATTGTCCAGGACATCCAGGAGCTGGAGCCAACACAGGCTAGATTCAGACACCAGCACCATGGGTGTTGCTAAATGACTGTGGGCACTGCAGACACAAAGGTCATGTCTTATTCCTCCTGGGACCCCCAGAGCCTGCCTTTGCCCCCCTGTAGCCCCACCAGGCTCAAGGAATGGAATGGGAACTAGATGATAGAATAGACCCCTTCATTTTCCTCCCTCCCTGTCAGCCTCTCTGGGACCCAGTTCTGAGCTTCTTGGAAGGCCCTGGGGGATACACCATCTTTGTTCATTTGTTTGTTTGCTTTGGGAACCACACCCAGCAATGCCCAGGGTTGTTCTGTCCCTGTGCTCAGGGATCACTTCTGGATGGGTTCAAGTTCCCCCATGGGGCTCTGGGGATCGGGTCGGCTGCCTGCGAAGCAAGCCCTGCGCCTGGTGTACTCAAGTCCAGCCTCAGATGTGCCATTTTCCGTGTAAACCCGGTGACTTTGCCCATGCCCCCAGCTCTCAGCTGAAGGCCCTGGCTTCCAAGCCTGCCCCGCCATGCCGGCACCTGTGAGTCTGACGCACACATGTGGGTGACTGTCAGGCCCTGTCCCCCACAGACCACTTCTGCCCCCATGATCTGCCCTGCTGCTTAGAAGGAGGTATTTCCACAGCCTCCCCAAAGCCCCTCTCTGAGTCAGGGGTTGGGGGGAACCAGCTGCCTGTTGAAGAAATCTAAAGAAATCAGTGGAGGAAAAAAACTGGGGGCCTTCTTGTCAGATGGAATGTCATACTCTCATCTGCTGTGTGACCCCTGGCCAATGCCACTCCCTCTCTGGACCCTACCTTCTCCTTTGGAAAATGAGTGTTCTCAGAATTCTTTCCTGTGCTGATGTTTGAGGGTTATTTTCAGTCCCTGTGGTTGGCATTGGCTCGTGCTTCTCTTTGTCCGGGCAAATTACTTTCCATCATCATCCGGCAATTGGGACAAAAATGATCCCAGCTTAGCCCTGAGACATGTAGTCTGAGGTTGGCCCTTCTCGCTGCTTCCCCCCTGCGCCCTCTCAGTTGTCATTTTCAGCCCCAAGAAGGAGCATCACAAATAGGGCTGTCAGAGGAGGGCTACACACAGAGGTAGTGTTCTCGAAAAGCCTTGAAGGAGGTAAGGGGATTGACCACCTGGATAGGGAAGTAGTGGGCTGGGGCAGATCCAACTCTCTGTGCAAAGGCCCTGAGGCAGTCCTGTGCTTAGGAAGTCTGTAGAGCAGCCAGGAGATCAGCGGGCCTGGAGAGGCAGGAGAAGTTTGGGCAGTTAGGTCAGAGAAGTAGATGTTGGTGTTGTAGGGCTTTATCGGGTCAGACCCAAGGAGATGGAATTCACGGGTTCCAGACGGAGCAGCCAGGGGCAGATGTGTGAGCCACCCGTCCCTCGGGGCACCCTGGTGCAGATAGGAGGGGCTCGAAGATGTGTGGTGGTGACGGTGGTGGCTGGGAGATCCAGCACTGGGAGGTGGAAAGGGCACTTCTGGAAGCACAGAAGCTTCTGGAACCCCTTGGCATTCAAGCCCAGGGCTCTGCTTGCAGGGAGCCGGGTGGGGCCGGAGCTCCCGGGACACATCCGCTTCCAGAGACTGCGGAGACGGAGACGGAGAGATGGCACTTCCCCCACCCCCTTCCCGGCAGCCCGGAGCTTTTCATCTCATGCTTTGTCCCCTTGGGCAATTATTTATTATTTCCTTCTCCAAAGTGTTTCTGAGACACAGCTCTTATGAAAGATGCTACACTGAATAAAGTGGGACGGCATCATAATTCACTCTGGCTGCCGCTGAAATATTTGAACGACAACGCATTACTGTCCAATTTCACCACTCTCGCTCCGAGGGAGAAGCAGGCACCCCACTTGGGGTGCTCGGAGCTCTTTGCAGAATTGGATGAAGCGGGTTTGGCAGCTGGAGTGCTGAGGGGCCGACACTGCGGGGATGAGGCGCCAAGGGAGCTCCGCTCAGAGGCCCCCTCCCCCCGGCTCTGCTTCCCCCGCCCCGCCACTGGGGGCTGGTCAAGCTCCCTCCTCGCCAGCATCTCTGAGGGTTCAGGGGGCTGAGTGGGGAGAAGCTGACGTCCCGTGTCCAGGCTGCCGGGATCTCTGTCCTAGCCCTGCCTCACGTCACTCTGTCTGATGTCAGGGCAGACGAATGAGTCTCAGTCTCTGTATGATGGGAATCGAGAGACCCCTCCCCACCCCAACAAAACTGGCACCGAGGGGCAGTGCATATTTGTTCTGCATGGCAATACCACAAATAACCTCACCGTGACCACAAATGACCTCACCATGAGCAGTTGAAGACCACAGGTGTTTAACTCACATCACGCCGTGTAGGGGCGGAGGCATCCAAGAGCCGTTTAGCCAGGTGAGGCGACCCTGGTTTCTCTCATAAGATTTCTTGCAGTGAAGATATCTGCCAGGGCTGGGGTGAGGGGCCCCCAGGAAAGAGCTCAAGTGTTAGCATGCACGTCTAGTATGTATGGGACCCTGAGTTCCATCTCTGGTACCGCATGTCCACTCCGTTCCCCACCAATGACCTCCCTCCCCCCACTACTGGGTGTAACCCTGGGGCTCCCCAAGCATTGCCAGACCCAAGTAACTCCTGGGGTCTCCATAGCAACATGGGGTGTGGCACCTACGGAGAAGCATCGGTGGCTGGAGGGACAGTTCAGCGGGTGGAGCACTGGCCTTGCACATGCCTGGCCTGGGTTCCACCACCAGCACCCTCTATGGTCTTGTGAGCCCACCAGGAGTGATCCCCAAGTGATCCCTGACCACCTCCATCACCTGGACACTGGCCGGTTCCTAGTTTGCTCTGTGAAGGAGAACACAGCTACGGACATTATTCCCACACGTGTCTGTGTGGCCGGATGTTCCATTTCTCGGGGAGAAACTCCAAGGAAAGCACTCCTGTCTTTTGTAAGTCCTGAGCACTGCTGGGTGTGCAGTTAATTAATTAATAAAATTAATTTTAATTTTATTAAATTAATAATTTAGTAAATTAATTAATAAAATTAATTTGGCAGAGCCTGGCAATCTCCCCGTGGCATATTAAGTATGCCAAAAACAATAAAAATAACAGGTCTCATTTCCCTGATCCCTAAAGAGCCTCTAATCATTGGGAAAGACGAGTAAGGAGAGGCTGCTAAAATCTCAGGGCTGGGACAAATGGAGATGTTACTGGTGCCTGCTCGAGCAAATCGATGAACAATGGGATGACAGTGATACAGTGAATAAAATTAATTAATAAAAATCAATTAATAAAATTAATTAATAAAAATATACATCTGTTAAACCTGGGTCACCAGAAGCCTTGCCAAGGTCTAGAGAGCTTTCTTCTCGCTGGTTTCTGCCCCCCAGAGGCACCCCCAGGAGACCCCCACCCTGTCCTGTGGCCTGAGGCAGCATCCTGCGGAGAGTGTGGGAAGGGACCTCCCATTCTCCCTCCCCACCATGGTTTTCACACTTCATCACCACCATCTAGTTCTAGAACATTCGCACTGTCTTCCTTGACAGGGAACCACAGCTCCCACCCTTCTGCTTTCTGTTTGCATAAATTTGCCTTTTCTAGTCCTTGCCTATAAATGGAGGCGCAGAGTCTGCCGCGTGTGTGCCGTCTGGATTCTCCCCCTGAGCAAAAAATGGTTTTGGGCTTCATCTATGTTGTGGCAGGGATCAAGTACACTATCGGTCTTACTGCCAGGGGACGTGTCTTGGCATGACTACACCGCCTCCTCCCCTCTCTCTCTCTCTCTCTCTCTCTCTCTCTCTCTCTCTCTCTCTCTCTCTCTCTCCATCTCTCGGTGGGCCAGGCTGGTTCCCAGTTTAAGCCTGTGAAGGAGAAAGCAGCTATGGGCATTGACACGCGTGTCTGTGGGGAGCTGCCCTCTCCAGTTCTTGGGGAGAAACTCCAAGGAAAGCACTCCTGTCTTTTATAAGAACCTGTATTTCTTTTCTTCTCTTTTCTTTTCTTTTCTTTTTTTTTTTTTTTTTGGCTTTTTGGGTCACACCTGGCGATGCACAGGGGTTACTCCTGGTTCATGCACTCAGGAATTACTCCTGGCGGTGCTCTGGGGGACCATATGGGAAGCTGGGAATCAAACCCTGATGGGCCGCATGCAATGCAAATGCCCTACCCGCTGTGCTATTGCTCCAGCCCCAAGAACCTGTATTTCTAAAGTAATGGTCCCATTTTTTTCTCCCCACTGGCAATACTCAAGCCTTTCCTTTATCAGCACTTGGGATGATATGTCTTTGCTTTTATAGGGGCCACACCCAAGAGTGAGGGGGCCCCTGGGCCGCTCTCAGCTATGCTCAGCCCTCTGGTGTGGGTCTGCGTTCTGCTCGAACCTAGTGGGCTCAGGGGCCACTAGAGCCACCTCAAAGGTGTTTGGGGGTGTGGTTGTTCTATCAGCCCAGGGCTCTGCGGGGCCGGGTATGAACTGGGATCTGTGAGTGCCCTGCAGGTGCTCTCCCCCTGGAAACGCTCTCTCCTGGGTCTGATGCGATCTGTCTTTTTGATTAAAGCCATCCTGGTGGGTGTGTAGCGGTATCTCATTACAGTTTGCGTTTGCTTTTCTCTAATGATGAATTGTGCCGAGCATCTTCTCATGGGCTTGTTGGCCATTCATATATCTCCTTTGATGAAACGTCTATTCCAATCTTCTGCCTGCCTGACGTTTTGTCTTATTAAGTTATAAAAGTTCCATATATCCTGAACAAAAGTCCATTATCAGCTATTTAATTCACAAATACTTTCCCCAGTAGTTTGTCCTTCTAGTTTTGTGATGGTTTTTCTAAAGTGTGAAAGTATTAAGTTACGAAGATGAAGTCTGACTTACCATTTTTTTTTCTTTTACAGATTGTGCTGTTGCCGTCATTTAGAGCCTTTTATCCAACCTAAGGTCATGAATGTTTTCTTCTGGATTTTCTTATTAAATTGTTACAGTTTGGTGGTTGAACTAATAGGACAGTGGGTGGACCACTTGCCTTGCATGAAACCAGCCAGGGTTTGATCCATGGCATGCCACATGGGGCAGAACCAGGAGTAACCCCTGAACCAGGAGTGTAGAGTAACCCCTGGGTATTGCCAGGGTGTGGCCCCCAAACAAAATGAAACAAAGCAAAATTGTTATAGTTCTGGTTATATTTGGGGCAGGAGGAGGGTGTTATGCCGTACTGGGGAGCTACTCCTGGTTCTTTGCTCAAAGATCATTCCTGGTGGTGCTCGGGGGATCAGATTCAGCGTTGGAGATGCAACGAGGGTTGGTTGCATACAAGGCAAGTGCCTTTACCCCCTCTACTAACTCCGGCCCCCAGTTTTGGGTCTTCTGTTTAGATCTGCCATCCATTTTGAGATGATATTTGTGTTTGGTAGAAAGTAGAAGTTTAAAAGTTTACATTGAACTTTATTTTTATGCCTATGACCATATCAAATTGCCCTAGCACTGATTGTTGAAAGGATTGTTCTAAGACCATTCATGTCTTAGAAACTTTGCTGAAAAGCAGTTCACAGACAGGTGGACTTGGGCACAAGCCTGAGGATGGACAAGCCTGAGGGTGGCCACTGTAAGGGGAGTGCTGCTGGCCGGCAGTGGAGTGATGCCCTTGTAGCCGAGGGGAGCAGGCTTCCCATCTCGGGAGGTATTGACATGGGAGCTCGCAGGTTCCCTTGCAGGGGTGCGAGGGTGGAGTTAAGCAGAGCTGGGCAGGAATCCAGCCAGACCAGAAATTCCTTCCAGCACTGGACTCGGGGCCACTTGGGTAGTTCCTTTTGGGGCCACAGCTCAAATCCAGGTCTCCAACCACAGCTTTCATAACTACGGGCTGTCCTGAGAGACCGTTATTCAGAAATGGGGTCAAAGGCATGAGGCTCTCCAGACCTAGTGCACCCTGGTCTGCAGGGCAGCCCCCCCAAACACCCAGGGTTGGGGCTTGCAGGTGGGGCAGGGAGCCTGCCGGGGCCAGGAAGGAGTTAACAAGATAAGGAGCAGCCACACTGGCTCCAGCTTCTCTGGTTCAGAACCACAAATGCCTTGCAAGGCCACGCTCGATGCTTCACATTAAAAAAAAAAAAAGATGTCTTTTTTTATGCCATACAAATTACTCCCCCACCCCACCTCCCTCCCTCTAAGACTTGTCTGGAATTGTTTGTGCTACAAAAAGGAAAAAAAAAAAACCCAAAGGGAATTGAGCCATTTACTGGAATAATCCTGCTAAATCTGGTCTCAGGGGATGAGGCCTGCCTCAGCAATCAGGGTCCTGAGATGCCCTCCACCCCCAGACCCTCCCCGACTTGGATGGAGGGGAGATCGGAGCAGCCTAGCCCACCTCCTTCCTGTCTTCTTCCTCCAGGGGGGCGCAGGTTGGCCACAAGGACAGACAGCTCGGGGGAGCACCCTCTTGGTTCCAGAGGCCCACTTGGGGTTTGCAAAGTCCTTTGGATGACCGCCTTCATCCTCACAGCGAGACTCGTTACCTTTATTTCACGTAGGGGGAAGAAAACAAGGCAACGGGCCCCGAGAGTTGAAGGGCTGGGCTGGCCCACGGGAGCTGCCGCTCGTCTGTAGTACCATGAGTGCTCAGAGCCCGTCTCCAGGCCCCGGCGCGATGCTCATCCTCAGCACCCCACACCCGTTTACTGCGCGCTAGCTCACGCCCCTCCTGTGGGTGATTTCTGGACTCAGGTATGTCCGAGTCCACCCTGCCCGTGTCTCCGTCCAGCGACACGGTCCTAAGTCCTGTAGTTGGCAGTGGGCACCCAGGCTTGTCACTGTGTCCCCAGGGGCTCCTGCCTGCCATCGTGTCACAGCACCTACTTCCTAACCATTGCTCGGTTCAGCTGTGAGTTTCCTCAGTACCGAAGGACTCTGAAACTTCGTCACGCCAAACACCGGCATCCAGGAGCTCAGCGTTTCTCCAAGTCAGGGGATTGGGAACCGGGAACCGTCTGTCTGGGCGATTCTGGGAAGCTCAGGACATTGCGTGAAGACGTTGGGTGAGGCGGTTATCACTGACGGCCAGTCTGGAGTGGAGGTGGTGGTGGGGGAGGGGTGGAGGGCCCTTGGCAGGATGAGGAGACCTCAGTTCTCACTGCGAGGATCTCTTCACAGGGGTGTTCGGGTTTCCTCACAGGCTGGCTTGGCCCAGAACTGGGGGCTCAAGAACAGGAAAGATGGAAAGGAAGCCAGAGAAAGGTGTCTTTTTTGTTGTTGTTGTTGTTTGTTTTGTTTTTGGGTCACACTTGGCGATGCACAGGGGTTACTCCTGGCTCATGTACTCAGGAATTTCTCCTGGCGGTGCTCGGGGGACCATATGGGATGCTGGGAATCAAACCCGGGTCGACCGCGTGTAAGGCAAATGCCCTACCTGCTGTGCTATCACTCCAGCCCCAGATGTCTTTTTTTTTTTTTTAATGCCATACAAATTACTCCCCCACGCCACCTCTGTCCCTCGGAAGCTAGCCAGCCGTTTCCCCCACGCTCCATGCACTAGAAGCAAGCCACCAAACGCAACCAGGGGGAGAGTATTAGCCTCTGTGAGAAGGGAGGGACGTCGAAGTGTTTGTACCACCATGTTTCTCTCTGAAGGAGATGCGGGGGAGTACCGGGTGGGGGGAGGACGCCCCGCCGCTGCTTCTGGGCTTCTGTTTGAAAGTTGACCAGCTTCAGCATGTCTCTTTGGGAAACTTTCCCCTTGACTTCAAAGAAAAGTGGTTGCATTGTCGATGGCCCCAGGGTGCCTGGTACCACTCCTGGCCATGGAGACTTGGTGAGGAGAGGTTGTCGGGACAAAATTGGACTGGGGAAAGTCAGGACTGGATTTTCTTCCAATCTGCCTAAGTGGACGACAAAACTCTATTAAAATGCCAAGACTCTCTGGGCACTGGTAGCAGAAAATCCAGCCCAAAGTGACGTATTTAGAAACAGAAAATGCAATAGCAGATTTAAGTGAAAAACAAGAGAGAGAGAGAGAGAGAGAGAGAGAGAGAGAGAGAGAGAGAGAGAGAGAGAGAGAGAAGAGAGAGGGGGGAGAGAGAGGGGGAGAGAGAGAGGGAGAGAGATTGTGTTGAGAATGTTGCTTGAGCTATGCCCTCATGATGTGGAGGTTGCTGCTAGCCCGGGACTACATTTCCCAGCTTTCCTTGCATTCAGGTGCCACTTGACAAGCCCCCGCCAATGAATAACCGGGAGAGGTACGTGCCACTATCAGACCAAGCAGCTTAAGAGACACATTTTCTCCACTCTGACTGCCCCCAAGGACCCAGTGCAGAGAATACCGAGGCACCGGGGGAGAATGAGAAGCCAGGAAAAAGCATCCTGGATCCCGAATCACTATTAGATGAGCAAGAAATGCATTTTGATCGGGTCGAGTCACTGAGAATCGAGGCCGATTTGCTGTCCCACTGCCCTACGCGATCCATATGGCACCTGTGTCTCTCCCCTCCAGATTTTTCTTCTCTTCTCTGTGCTTTTGTTTCCCTTTTGGCTTCGTTCTTGGGCGCTGCGGGATGGCGGTAGGGCTGCCAGCGACTGCAGGCCTCTGCTTCCCGCGCTCAAGGTCAGAGAAGAGACTGTGTTCTGCCAACCACTCACAAACACCCTCTTCCCTAAGCGTGGGTATCGCACTGCCTTGCTGTGTCTGGCGGACTCTGGGCGTGGACGGGCCAGCTCAGCCCATGTCCATCCTGGGAGGGGAAGTCCAGAAAGCCCTCGCCGCCGCCGCCGTGAACCCCGGTGGTGCTCAGAAGTGCCTTGGGCTTTCGTGTCATTTCCCGTTCATGGGGGTGCAGAGCAAGGGACATTATGGGGCGACATGGCATGGAAGAGCCTTGGAGGACTGCCCAGCCCCGAGGCCAGTGACGTGCCGATGCTCAAGCTTCCTTCCAGCTGGGGCATCGTGGAATTGGCTCATTTGGGCTCTGGCTGGACTCTCCCAGCTGAGGCTCTTCTATCCCCTCCATCTTTTTGTTCTCTCTCACATCCACGCGGGACACTTCCTGGAAAGACATCAATGTCTGGGCGCAGAGTGTGTAGTTTTGAACATCACTCGCCCGGTCTCCCCCACTGCCGGCTCTGGGGGCCGGTTCCCCCGCCAGACCCAACCCTTTGATGGGCAGGAATTGATCACAGCCAGTGTCTCCCCCTCAGAAGCAGCCGTTTTTTTTTTCAACCTCGAGGCGGTGTTTTCATATCCGTGCCCGCATCACAGCTCCGCTCCAGCCTCACCTGATGGGAGCACGCTCGGCGAGGCCCTCCATGGGGCGGTTAATGAGGCGGTGGCTCTTTCAAACACCTCCTCCCAGAGGCCCTCCAGACTTCTCCGATCTGCATGGAGCTCTCTGAACTGCTCGGCCAGATGTGCTCCAGCCTCTAATTGCCATGGTCCTCTCAACGAACAGTTGCCTGCCATCCCATCTGGCATCGAGTCCTGCCGCACGAGCGTGTGTTTCCTCCTCTGGGTTCCCCGTGGGACCTGGAGCACCCAGGCAAGGCTGTGACAGGAAACGAGGCCGGCACGGGTTTAGCAGGGACTGGCTGTCAGGCACCCACCCGGCGTGTTGGCACTGTGTGCTCGGCGGGTTCCCACCCACAGGCCTGTGAATTGGAAACCGGGGACCTGGAGCTGTACACCGAAAGGAGCGGAAACCTCAGACAGACTGGGTGCCACGCCCAAGGTCACCGAGAGAGTCAGAGAAAGGGCGATGGTTCCAAGGTGGGGGCAGTCACACTGCGAGCCGCCTTCCCGGCCAGGCCTCTGGGGGGCAGCACTGAGCTATGCACGGTTCTCTGCAGTTTAGCACTGATGGGCGAGGTCTGGGTGTAGCCCAACATTGATCTCTGATCTGTGGAACTTTCCCAGAACCTGTAGCTGCAGACCTCTGGGCACCAGGGCTTGGGGGCATACCCACTGCTTCTGCTTCTCTCCCAGTTCCATCCTGTTTCAGCACCTGATTCCTTGTATGGCTCTATTTTTATTTTAAATTTGGCTTTTTTGGGTCACACCTGGCGATGCTCAAACCATATGGGATGCCGAAGATTGAACCCAGGTTGGCAGCATGCAAGGCAAATGCCCTCCCTGCTCCAGCCCCACCTCGTGTAGCACTTTTGCCATCACTGTATCCCTGGAACTATTTTAAGTGCTCCCAGTGCTTTAACCCATTGTAAACTCTCATCACTCTCAGACTGACTTGATCATTTCCCCTGTTTTATAGATGAGGAAACCGAGGCACCGAGGGGACAAGTGTTAGAGCATTAGAGCTGAGGGGTTCAAACCCAGGCCACCTGACCTAGAGTCCCTACCGTGAAGATCTTGGGCACTCAGCGGTCTGCTTGTTTAATAAATAGGGGTGGAATTAAGTCACCTGAGTGATTTGGGCCGGGAAGGCTTAGGGGTGAGTGTTCATCGGCGTTTCCTTGGGCTCCGTTCAGGGAGTGAAGTCAGACTCCCCCAGGGAGGCCCGGGGGAGCCCCAGGGGGCGGGCAGCAGCCCTCCAGGTGCCCCTGACCGTGCCCCGGAGTCTGACCTGCTCGTGTAGTGCTGGAGCACAGAATTCTGCTCAGAGCCACAGCTGTGCTGGCCGGCACCGCAAACATCTCCCCTGGCACCCAGCATGCCAGCACCCCGCTTTTCTCCACCCACCCAGGGTCAGCAAGGCAAATGCTGCCCCTCAGGGCACCCCGCAGCCTCTTCCCCGAGGGCTTGCTGCCTCGGGCTCCCCTGCACAGATGGGGTCTCAGAGGAGTCTTGTTGGATCTCCTCGTCTCTTCTCCTCTGTGTGACTGGCAGCGATGAGACGCAGCCTCTGACACAACTCCAGGTGATGGCAACGTCTCTGGCCGTGGCTGGCAGCCCAGGCAGGAAGGCCAGACACGGGCTGGAGGGCAGCAGCAGGGCCTGGGGACCCAGGTCCCCAAAGGCGGCTTCATCCCTTAGGCCTTTTCTTTAGGTTGCCGCTCCTGCTGCTCGTACTTCAAGATGCCCTTGGAGGGTGTTTCTGCTCGCCGGGGAAGCCGTGTCTGCAGAGGACACAGAGCCAGCACCTTTGTCCCGCTCGACACACCCTCTTTAAAAAAATTTTTTTTATTAGTGAATCACTGAGAGGGCTGGAGCGATAGCACAGCGGTAGGGCATTTGCCTTGCACGTGACCAACCTGGGTTCGATTCTTCTGCCCCTCTCGGACAGCCCGGCAAGCTATCGAGAGTATCTCACCTGCATGGCAGAGCCTGGCAAGCTACCCGTGGTGTATTCAATATGCCAAAAACAGTAACAACAAGTCTCACAATGGAGATGTTACTGGTGCCCACTCGAGGAAATCGATGAGCAACGGGATGACAGTGACAGTGACGGTGACAGTGAATCACCGAGAAGTACAGTTACAGACTTACAAACTTCCGTGCTTGTGTTTCAGACATACAATGATCGAGTGCCCATCCCTCTAGCAGTGCCCATTTTCCACCACCAATGATCCCAGTGTCCCTCCCACCACCCCCACCCCATCCTCCCCACCTCACCCTGCCTCTGTGGCAGAGCATTCCCTTTTGTTCTCTCTCTCTCTCTCTCTCTCTCTCTCTCTCTCTCTCTCTCTCTCTCTCTCTCTCTCTCTCTCTCTCTCTCTCTCTCTCTCTCTCCTCTCTCTCCTTTTGAGTGTTGTGATTTGCAGTAGAGGTATTAAGTAGCCATCCTGCTGCTCGGTCTATAGTCTACTTTCAGCCCGCATCTGCCATCCCGAGCGGGCCCTCCTAGCACCCTTTACTTGGTATTCCCTTCTCTGTTTGAGCTGCCTTTTCCCCCAGCATGCGAGGCCGGCTTCAAAGCTGTCGCCACACCCTCTTGTGAATGCAGTGTCAACAATTTCGTGATCGAATCCCAAATGCCTCCCTCTGCAGAACGGTGTAAAGGATCATGTGGACCCGGCCCTGCTGGCTAACCAGGACACGTGTCTCTCGTTTGTAACTTGCAGGGGGGAGGCAGGCATCTGCCCAGGCTGCATACCCCTGCCTCTCCTGTCCCAACAGAGGCATGATGTGGCCAGGGCTCCCAGCTCCCGGAACTTGTGTGCAGGGTGCCGGGTGCCGGAAGTGCCCCCAGCTTACCGACAGGGAAGCCGAGGTTCCCAAAGGTGGCCTGAGACTGGAGAATGAGGGGAGAGGGAAGAGCTCAGTTCTGAGGGGCCACAGGGCCTGAATCCAAACCCTGCTCACGTGGCCCACGAGAACCAGAGTGTCTGGTCAGCAGCACATCTTTGGACTCTAACATTGAACCACCTGACCAGGTTGGCGGATAATTGCTGGGAGTGGTCCCTTGCCCCCCGAGCACTATTTGGGAGCACTTCCCCTCCAAATAAAGAACTCAAGAATGACATTAGCTCATGCAGCCCCTCCTGCCTCCTTTCTGCCACCGGGAGTCCAAGCTGCCCTGGTCTGCATGAACCTCTTGTGTGGGGGCTGCACTTATCTGGGTCCTCCATGCCCAGCGCCCACTGGCCCTCAGGACATGCTTATGTGACCTTACTCATGCAAGGGGCGCTCACTTGGGAGAGGACTCAGGCGAGTCGGGCTTGGATTGCCGGCAGAATTCTGGGGCTGTGGGAACAAAGTGCCACCAAGCGAGTGAGTCTGAATCACACACTGACAGTCCCCAACTCTGGAAGCCCAGACAAAAGCTATTGGCAGGTCAGGCCCCTCTTTAGGAAGGTCATTCCCGGTCTCCGCCTAGATGCTTTCCAGTCCTCCTTGGCACTTATTTATGTTGTGTGTGGGGAGGGAGATGGGATAGTGGTAGGGTTGGGGCCACAATCATCCATGCTCAGTGGTTACTCCCCACTCAGTGCTCGGGAGACCCTGTGGTGCTGGGGAATCACACCCAGGCCTCCAGTATGTAGCGTAAGCAATATGTGCTCGCCCCTAGCCCACCCAGCAGGGTCTGACTTCTGCCTCCATCATCCCAATGGCGTGATTGTCTTCCCCCCCAGGTCTCGGCATTTCTACCCCTTCTTTCCCTTCGCAAGAACCTGCCACGGGATCGAGATCGATGGCCCAGCCAGTCCAGGATGATCTTTACTCGTAATTCAGCAGAGACATACGGCATAGCCGAGAAGGCCGAGCTCTGGGTTTCTGCAATGCCGTGAGCACGAGAGCCGCTATGGTGCCAGCGTGGGTTCGAGCACTTCACTGTAAGCAGGTCCTCAGGAAAGCTGTGTACCTGTTGCAGCCAAACGATCCTTATTTGCAAAAATAGGGCCCACAGGGTCCACTCGTGTGGGAAGTGTGAAACGAAGGCGCAAAACAGCATCAGAGCACCTGGCGTCCGCAAATGCCAAATGCGGTAGCAAGTTTCTTTTCCTTTTTTTTAAAAATGTATCATCTGTGCGTTTTGTACTCCGAGGCGATCTCCCCCCTTCTCTTTCCTTTGTTGCCGCTGTGTTTGCGGGGTCTCCAAGATCTGCGCACTTGGTTGTCACGCTCGCCAGGGGTGACACTCACTGTGGCAACAGCGATCACCGTAGCAGGATCAGGAATCACACCTGGCAGGGCAGTGGGGGTGATGCCGGGGATCTAATGCAGGACTTCGAGGAGGCAAGGAGGTGCTCTAGCCCCGAGCTATAGCTCCAGCCCAGAGCTTTTCCTTAGTACCAAAATTTCCAATAGAGAGTTTTATATATATCTATATATAGCCTGGCAAGCTACCGAGAATATCTCGCCCACATGGCAGAGCCTGGCAAGCTACCGGTGGCATATTTGATATGCCAAAAATAGTAACAAGTCTCACAATGGAGACGTTACTGGTGCCCACTCGAGCAAATCGATGAGCAACAGGATAACAGTGACAGTGACAGTGATATATACATACCTCTCGGAGAGCCTGGCAAGCTACCAAGAGTATCCCGCCTGCATGGGCAGAGTCTGGCAAGCTACCTGTGGCGTATTCGATATGCTCAAAACAGTAATGATAGGTCTCATTCCCCTGACCCTGAAAGAGCCTCCAATTTTTGGGAAAGACGAGTAAGGAGAGGCTACTAAAATCTCAGGGCTGGGGGGAATAGTGCCCGTTACTGGTGCCCGCTCGAGTAAATCAACAAATAACGGGATGGCAGTGATACAGTGACAGTGAGAGATGAGGTGAGGGTAGAGGCTTGACAATGCCTCTATTCCGAAGTGGATTATTTGAATGGTGATGAATTCCAATAGCGCCCACATGATCCCTTTGTTTGTGTATTTACAATTGCTGGGGTTGGAAGGAGGGCAGCTAACACCTGGCTCCACACCCAAGTTTGGAACCAGTTGAGAACCAGCAAAGGTTTTTTTTTCCCAACTCTGGACCCCTTCGACTTGCTTCCTTCCTGTGGGCCCCTGTCCTTTCGGCAGACCCCTCAGCCTGGTTCTGTGCCCTCATAGATGCATCCTTGGCCCCCTTGGGATACCCCCGGGGGGACTGAGGGGAGAATCGCTCTGACCCCTGGGTTAGAGGTGCTGCTTTGCTCCCCGAGGACGTGCCAGGGAGGGAGGAGAGACTGGAGAGCTCTCAGCACTGAAGGCATTTCTGGTGTCCCTCGGAGCAGCGGGCAGGACCGCCTGTCCCCACAGCTCCCAGGATACTGGGGTACCCCGTCCTTTCCTGTGTCTGAGCAGGGCTGGGGGCAGCGTCGTGCATGGTGGGTGGTGGACGCAGAGGAGGCAGGGCTCTGGGAGGGGACTCGGTCACCTGGAGTGGTCCCCCGTCCCTCTGCTGCCTTGCAGGAGAAGTCGATGCACCAGGGGATGGAGTGTGGTCAGGCTCTGTCACCCCAGGGGTCCATCACAGTGAGTGTTGGTCACTGCCCTTCCGGGGCTGAGTCCTGCTGACAGGGCTCTGCCGAGCAGGGTGGGGGACGCTCAGAAAGGGCTCCACAGGCCAACATGCTGATCGCTGCCTCTGAGCCCGGGGGCGGATGGCTAACCTCCGAGAGGTTGGCCCACTCGGCTGTGGTGAGGGGCTGGAACTGAGCGTGCCTCCCTCCGGGTGCTCAGCCAAATCCAACAGTGCCCAGGGCTGCGGATGGAGCTCGTTGGGCCATGGGCTCCCCAACAGTCCCTGTGGTGGTAGAGGGAGGGTCAGCATGGGTCTGGAGAGGAGGCGAGAGACCAGATCTCTCGGCAGCTCCGGGACCTGGAGGGTCGCGGGGGAGCCGCCTGCTCTCTTTGGGAAGGTTTGCAGAGGAGACCATGCGGCCAGCTCCACGCCAGTGAGGGTCCCGGGGGGATTTAACGGAGCTTACTGTGATGGCGGCAGCGAGACCAGGGGTGCTGTAGCCACGGGGGTAGGAGGGACAGACAGGCGTCTGGGGGTGGCGGAGGGGGTGACGGTGAAGAGGATGGTGGAAATGACGGCCATGCTGGTGGGGGGGGGGGTGAAGTGATGCAGGTGATGGGACGGGGCAGGTGATAATGGAGGGGGAGGGTGGAGGTGAGAGGGTGGGGAGGGTGGAGGTGATGGGGTGACGGTGAAACTGGTGATCAAGTCCCAGGCCTGAGAGCAAGTCTTGGGAATATGGAGATTTTCGTTTTGTTTTGTTTTGTTTTGGTTGTTGAATCACCGTGAGATACAGTTACAAGCTTTCCTGTTTGAGTTCCGGTCACACTATCATTGAACACCCATCCCTCCACCAGTGCACATTTTCCACCAACAGTGTCCTCAGTAACCTCCCCAACCCTCCCATCCCAACCCTCCCCCTGCCTCTATGGCAGACAATTTTTCCCATACTTTCTCTCTCTACTTTCGGGCATTATAGTTTGCTCAAATTTTCCCACCACTATTCAAGCCTGCCTGCCAGGGGCAGACGCTAGATAATTTATTTTCTATTGCTCATGCTACTGTGTGCTTCTGGAATTCTAAAATTGTAAAGTGTGTGTGTGGGGAGAGAGGCAGTTGGAGCAATAGCACACCGGGTAGGGCGTTTTGCCTCGCACGGGGCCGACCCGGGTTTGATTCCCAGCATCCTCTAGAGTCCCCCGAGCACCACCAGGAGTAATTTCTGAGTGCATGAACCAGCAGTAACCCCTGTGCATCGCTGGGGTTAAAATAAATAAGTAAATAAATAAATAAAAATTGTAAGTGGTTGGGGTTGAGGGACATCTCTGTAGGGCGCTAATCCATTTTGGGATTCATTTGGGAGTCTCTGGACCGAGGTCGTTGGTGCGCTGAGATGGCACCCAGGGGCAGATTGTGGGTGTGACACCCAGGACCCCAAGTGGGCGGGGAGACAGGGACGGATGGTCCATCTCTGCTGCCGCCAAGAGGCCTAGAGTCTGAGTCCTGGAACCCGCCTTGCCTCTGGAAGCTCGTGGCCGCCGGGGTTCCATGTGGAGTGGGTGGAGAGGGCACGCCTGCCCCATCTGAGGAGCCCGGTGGAACAACACTGGAGAGAGATCTCCGGCGAGCTGCCGTCCTCCGGGACTCACTCTAGGGGGAGTTTCTTAACAGGCAGAAAGGAGAAATACATAATTGATAACTGCCGTGCTTCATGTGACAAGGGCAATCACAGAGGAATGTTGGGCAGCCAGCGCGTCAGGAGAACGTGTGGCTTGTAAGATCAGTCATCTGCCATCTTTGTAAGGAGCGACGGGCATCGCCTGGAGGGGGACACGCCGCGCGGTGGGCTGGAGCGTGGGTGGGACTCACATCTGCTGGCGCAGGAAGTAGAAGCTGGGGCCCGGCGCTGAGCACGGCAGGGAGTTTGGCCCTTCTGTAGCCGCGGAGGGTCACTGCCCACTCAGCAGCCGGGCCAGCGGTGTGTGTGTGTGTGTGTGTGTGTGTGTGTGTGTGTGTGTGTGTGTGTGTGTGTGGTGTTGTTGTTACAGCAGCCCGGGCCAGAGGTGTATGTGTGTGTGTGTGTGTGGTTGTTGTGGTTGTTGTTGTTACAGCAGCCCGGGCCAGAGGTGTATGTGTGTGTGTGTGTGTGGTTGTTGTGGTTGTTGTTGTTACAGCAGCCCGGGCCAGAGGTGTATGTGTGTGTGTGTGTGTGTGTGTGTGGTTGTTGTTGTTGTTGTTATAGCAGCCCAGGCCAGAGGTGTATGTGTGTGTGTGTGTGTGGTTGTTGTGGTTGTTGTTGTTGTTACAGCAGCCCAGGCGCCAGCAGTGTGTGTGTGTGTGTGTGTGTGTGTGTGTTGTTGCTGTTGTTGTTGTTGTAGCTGGTGATAATGGTGCCAGGGAGCATAGTAGCCATGGTGGAGCGTAAGGTTGGACGGCCCAGAGACCCCTAGAGAGTCATTAATGTCGTTCTGATGGTGGGTTTTCAGGGGCTGGAGGGATCTGACCCCTGGGATGCAGAAGCCTGACCTCCAGGGAGAGCCTTTGCCTCCTGAGCTCATCGGACTGACTTGCCCCAAACACACGCTGCCCAGGGCCCAGAGGTGCAACAGACTTTGACTCACAAAATCATGCATTCATTCATTCACATGTCCATTCATTCATTCAGGGCC
Organism: Sorex araneus; assembly: GCF_027595985.1. Lineage (NCBI taxonomy): Eukaryota > Metazoa > Chordata > Mammalia > Eulipotyphla > Soricidae > Sorex > Sorex araneus. The sequence continues at coordinate 56,022,826 of NC_073306.1, read as the reverse complement.
GGCTCTGAGCATAGGTGCCGTTCTGTGCTCTGGAGTCACAGTGGTGAGCAGACCAGGCTGGCTGTGGGCCCTCAGCGGGCTTCTGCTAGAGTGCACGTCCCTTGCTCAACTGTCCCCACCAGCTACAGGCTGGCCCTGAACTTGTTCCCTCAATGAGGACAGTGGCCTGATCCTGAGCAGAGGTGAGACAGTGCTCACCTGGAACCCGCCTTCCATGAACTCTGGGGCCACCCCTGCTATTATTAGCAGGTGGAAGAGGGGTACACCAGGGCCCCACAGGGGTGAGAGTGTCGGACCCAGTGCAATCCATGCCCCTACTGGGGAGCCACCAGCCCTGGCGGTCTCGAGCATTCTCCCATCACCTTTGCCCCAAGGCTTTGTCCTCTGACTCCCCAAGGTGCTAAGAGGTGACCCCGGCATGTGTCTCTGTGTCCGTCTCAGCACAGGGGGACTGAGCCTTTGGAGCCACATTTCATAGGCTGGGCGTCCAGGGGCCTCAGCAGGCTGCCCAGGGGCTGGAGGTGACGGGCCTGGAGAGGGAAGCGTGGTGGGCGAGTGGCTGGAGGGGCTGTGGTTTCATTACGGAGCGAGGGGGGGTGTCTGTGGATAGACTTCAGTGCCCCGAGCAAGCCCCTCCCAAGCGGAGCCCTGTCCACCCCACCCCCGGACTCAGTTCTCACCTCTTTTTCACTCACACTTTTGAGGTTCCAGTCCCACTGAGCAAGTCTCCCCACCCCAAAGTGCCCAGGCCTTTGCACACACCCTTCTGCCTGCCTGGCATGACCCCTCTCCATCCTTCGCCCACTGTCTGTGCTTTGTCATCCTTTGGCCCTTGACTACACAGACACCTCCTCCAGGAAGTCTTCCTCTCTGCACTGTCCTGGATGCCTCCCCTCCTATCTTCCAGACCCCTTGCTTCCTCCACGCAGCCTGAGCAGATTCATTGTCTTTCTCGGTGGTTTCCTCCAGGATGGCAGGGGCTGGATCAAATGTCCTTGGAGAGCAGGACACGGAGCCTTCTAGGCTCTTCAAGGGCATGTGACATGGAAGGACGAACAAATGCAGCGAAGCGTGGCTCCGACAGACAGGCTGCCTCTTCCTCCTCACCGAGAAGCCACGTCTCGCCCTCGGGACGGTTCCTCAAGGCCCAGGCCGCAAGCCTAGTGGAAATATAGAGCATTATCTCAGTGCTACATAGCCGCCACGACAGCCACCACAGGCTCCATGAACCATGTGTGGGCTTATGGCCACCTCCTGCCTCCTGTCCTCCCCATGCCAGATGCTTCTGGAAGACACACTCACCAGCGACTGCTCTCATTTAGTCAGGACTGGCGAGATCACCCGGGGCCAGTGGACAGTACTGGGAAGGGGGTCTCGAGGCTGTGCTGGGGACCGAGAAAATGCGTGCAGTTGGGAGCCAGATTTGTGGCATCCAATGCCAGGCAACTGTGTCCCCTCCCGTGACCTTGTCAGTGGTGACATGGGGCACATCCTTGGGTTTCCCCATCTGCAACTAAACACACTCTGCTAACGGTCGCCAAAAGCTCCTGTGTAATGCCAACTTCTGTTCTTGTTTTGTTTATTTTGTTTTTTTTTTGGGGGGGGGGTCCAAGTGGTGCTTAGGGAGTCTGGGGGGGGTCCCCTTCCAATGATCCTCAACCAAGCAGGTAGATAGTTCTGTGCTCAGGTAGGTCTTGTGATGAGGTGCTGTTGGGCCAAGTGGTGCTGAGGGCCCCCAGGGTCACTGCAGGGGGTCCTTGGGGATCCATGCAATCTTGGGGATGGGACTCAGGTCCCCACATGTGCACCCAACCACCGAGCTATCTCCCGGGCCCAGTGAACATCTTCTGTGCATGTTTTGGAGTCTCCAGACAAGCCCGGAAAGTTCTCCCTTTTACACACAGAGAAACTGGGGCCCCGAGAGGGAGGCGCCCCTCGGCCTGCAGCTTGCATGTGTTATAAATAGGATTTTGCTCAAGGCAGCTGACCGCACCCTCTCCTGAGCTCCAACCAGAGAGGCTGGGCTGGATCAGAGGTTTGCAAAATGTTTGTAGTGGAGGGAAGCTGTGTTCAAACACTGGCACAGACACTCTTCAAGGAGCCACATGAAAGCAGAGTGGGCCTGATTGAAGCCAGGCAGGGTGGTGAGTGGTGGTCCAGGGCCCCTCCTGGCTCCTCCCTCCCACCACAGCAGGCAGAGCGCTGGGGGTCCTCACTAGGCTCAGGGCTTCCTCAAGGCAAGTCCTGCGGGGGGGAAATGGGGACCACAGGGGGTCACTCAGCGTTGTGCGGACCCGAAAGTTCTCGAACCCGTCCTCCTCAGCTGGAAGGAGCCCAGGGTGTCTCCAGCAGGGCCACACCTGAGTGTCACCTCCTGCCACTCTGGATCTCTCACTGATCTAGTCTGGGCCCCCTCCAGTGAACTCAGAGAGGAGTGGGCTGGAGGTGAGGCCCCTCTCTGACCTCTGACCCCGCAGTGGGAAGAGTAGGCATTGTGGGAGAATCCCATTTGGCCATCCTCGGGGGGCTGATTACTGCAGCCTGTGCATGGGGGTGTGCTCAGAGCAGTGAGGGAATGAAGAAGCCCCCCGGGGGTGCAGGGCCAGAAGTGGGTGTGATGAGTGTGTGTGTGTGTGTGTGTGTGTGTGTGTGTGTGTGTGTATGTGGGTGGGTGGCTCGGGGTGCTGGCCACCCCCACGTCTGGGCACTTCCAGATGTTTTTCTGTTTGTTGTGTGTTTGGATTTGGGGGTTATGCCTAGCTGTGCTGGTGGGCAAGTGGGCTGGTGGCCTCAGAGGACCATACGGGATGCTGGGGATCGAACCCAGGTCTGCCAGGGGCAAGGCCAAGTCAGAGGAGTCTGCAGGTTCAGCGAGAGGATTCAGGGAGGAACAGAGGCAGAGGGGCTCCCTAGGTGGACAATCCTTCCGGGGACTTGAATTATTTCGGGAAAGTCCCTTTGGAGGACAACTAACCTCCCACACCCCAGAGGGGTAAGTGCTGGAGTCTGGACTTTTCTCCCCCACCGTGGCTCTCTTTCCGGGACCTTCTCCTGTCCTGTGGGCTCATCCAAGCACCACCCTGACCGCTGGCCACAGCTGACCCACACCCAGCTTGATACCTAGCCTTGCTTCTCCCAGCCAGGTCCCTGCCTCCGTTTCCCCACCTGTATATTGGGGGTGTTGGATGAGGTGACCCCCGAGGGCCCCTGCAGCTAGAAAACCCCGTGAGACTGACCCCGTCTCTCCCCGCCGGCTCCCAGGGCCCAGCAGGAGGGGGATGCTGGGCCGCCTCTCCATCCGTCTCTCCCGGCGGGCCTGGGAAGTCCATTTGCTTTATTAACACAAATGCTCTTGGCATGAGCCCGGAACGGCAAATTGGATGGGAGTTCAGGGAAATCAGGGGAGGTGTTTATCACCTCCTGCCTCGTCACCTGTCTCTGCGCCTGGCAGCGGGGGGATGGCCGAGGCTGGTGTGGGGGCTGGGGGGGAGGAAGGGGGATGAAACACCCTCAGAGCACTGCCGCTCTGAGTCCCAGTGGGCTGACTGCCGGTGACCCGTCTGGGCTGAGAATCACGCTCTGCAGATGGGGGCTCAGGAGCTGCAGAAATAGCCTCGGAACTACCCGGTACGGTCTCCTGCGAGTGGGCAATGACACATCCCACCCTCTGTCACCCCCTCTGTCTCCCGTTACTCAATGGCAGGTGGAGATGACAGACAATGACCCGTCTCTTTAGTCCTTGCCCACCAATACCAGCAGTAGGGAGACTTCTTCAAAGAAACCATCCTACGACAGCTAGGTGGGTGCTGGTCCTTGGTGCACTAAGTGATTTACTCACTCACGGCCACCCAGTGAAGTGGGCTTGTCTCTAGCCCCTTGTCCCGCAGCCGGGTGAGGTGGGTGGGTTCTAGTAAGGAGACCCAGTGGTCCCGAGGCCATCAGGGACAGCCTCGCAGGGATTGTTTGAGGGGGTGGGCGAGTTGCAGAGATGGGGAGAGCTCATTTCTTCCCAGGAGACCAGGAGAGGCGCAGGGATTAGGAGACAGCTGAGATTTAGGCTTGGGGTACGCAGTCACCCCAGGAGGAGGAAACAGCATGTGGCAGCCCCGGGGGGATATGCGGGGCTTCTGAGGATGAGCTGATGTGGGGGGGTCTCGCCCTGCTGCAGGCTGACGTCTGGCCGAGCGGCTCTTGTGAAGGTTCTTTTCTGGGCTCACTCCTCGCTGCCTTCTGACAAACGGGGTCTTGTCAGACCCCCAGTCCCATTGTGGGACCCCTGTCCCATGACCTGCTCTTAGCCTAAGACCCCCTGCCCCGGTATGCCTTGCAGCAGAGGGGTTGAGACGCGAGTTTCGGGGACACACCATTCCATTCCCAGCACGCCTCCCCCCACTTGGATGAAAAGATTTAAGATGAGTATTAGGGTGGGCACAGGGGCCAGCAGCAGGAGGCCCCAGGCAAGGGGCTCTGCATCCTGGGAGTTCTTTTCCTGGCAGATGGAGCCAGGAAGCTGCGAGCCACCAGCTCTGAGGAACGCTCCTCCTGACAGTCAATCAGCCTCTCCTGACCGTTAACCCCAGTGGGTGGTGCACCTGCGCCTCCCTGCTGGTACTAGGAGAGGTGGGATTTGGTCTCACTGTGGCCCCGAGGGGGACCCTCCTCTAAGGTGAAGCTGGGGGGCCGGGGGCTTGGAGATAGTGGCCTGGGGAGGGGGTCACTCTAGCCTTTGGCTCATGTCCGGGTGAGGAAATTGAGACAGCCTGAGTGTTGGCTGTTAAGGCGACTGTTGAGGCTCACACAGTGCTGGGCCCACCCAGGCTGCTCCCCTCCCTCACTCCCCCTTATTCCCTCCAGCTCCCCTCTCCCCTACCCCCTGCCTCCCCTGCAGCCCACACCCCACCTCGAGCCGGCTCCAAGGGGCAGGCCTGGGTCTGGGGTCCTCTGCCCCCCAGCGTCGTCTGACTGGAGAAGCTGCTGTGGGTGTTGATCAGGGGGCCTTGGGGCCACGCAGGAGAACCAGGGAGGGGCTCTGGGGCCAGCCTGCAGGGCTGCACCCCCCAAAGAGGCAGACTTGGGGTTTCGCCCCCATGCTGGGAGGGGTAGAGCCTCTTTCAGACAAAGCCAGGGGGTTCCCCCTCTGGCTGCCTGCCTGCCCTGGGGGGTGGCCCAGGTTCATCTCCTCCTCTCCCTCCAGCTCACCAGCACTGCTTGGCTCTGGCTGCACGCCGGAAGCTCCGGAAGCCCCCTCCCAGTGTCCCCGTCCTCCCCGAAATGGAGAGTGCTCTCTCAGCCTGGCCAGGCCTCTTTCTGCTCCCAACTGGTCACCTGGGCAGAGGACGGAGGCCTTGGCTACGAAGGTCCTTGCCCTGGCTGCCCCGCCCCCCGCCATGGCCCCGTCAGGCCTTCCTCGCACTCCTGTCTGTGGCACCCCCCCTTCAGGCTTGCATTTGTAGGCCAGGCCTGGCCCTCGTTCCCTCGAGCCTCATCACTGGAGCAGGAGACCTGGGTTGTAGACCCAGTTCCCCCGACAGTGAGTGGGTGAGTCTGGTGTCCCGCAGGACCGTGGGAGACCGGCAGGGTCCACTCCAGACCCAGCACACAGAGCCTGCAGAGATGAGGGACTCTCTAGGGCTGTCTAGGGTTATTGATAATATTTTTTATTATTAAATAGTAAATTATTGGGCTGGAGCGATAGCACAACGGTTGGGCATTTGCCTTTAACGCAGCCGACCTGAGTTCGATTCCTCCTCCTCTCTTGGAGAGCCCGGCAAGCTACCGAGAGTATCGAGCCCGCGCGGCAGAGCCTGGCAAGCTACCCGTGTGTATTGGATATGCCAAAAACAGTAACAATAAGTCTCACAATGAGAGACATTACTGGTGCCCGCTCAAACAAATCGATGAGCATTGGAATGACAGTGACAGTGACAGTGACAGTAAATTATTGAATGGCTGATCTGATCGCCCTAGCACCCAAGAAGAAAGAGACCCATTTTATGATTATTTCTCTGAGAGGGAGTGAAAGAGAGAGAAGAAGGGAGGGAGGAGGACAGGAGAGAGAGACAGAGAGACAGAGAGACAGAGACAGAGATAGAGACAGAGGGGTAAGAGAGAGAGGGGTGTGAGAGAGAGAGAAACTTGAACTTGGGTTGAACTTGGGTTAGCTATGTGCAAGACAAACATTGGTACATTGAACTTGGGTTGGTTACACACGAGACAGATATTTGGTGCCTGCAACTCACCAGAACATTTTAAATCAGGGATCCCATGTGAGTGTGTGGGGCAAGTGGGAGAAGAGAAGGGGTGAGTTCCTGGTAGGGAGCCCTGCAGATTTGGGGGGCTGCTCCCTTTCTCTCTGAACAGTAGTCAGGGTCTCCCCCACACCCGTAGAGACCCCTCTCGCCTTCAGTGATCTTTGCTGGGCGGCAGGAAAGCAGGAGGAGCTAGGCGCCTGGAGACTCACCAGGCCAGGGAGCCCCAGCGGGAAGCCACCAGGGGCTCCCGACCCCCAGAGCAGCTGGCCCAGCCTCACCCACACCCCACGGTGTGAACCTCCATCCTACCATCCTTGGTGCCCACAGGTGCATGCGTCCTGCATGAGGGGCTCACCTGAGATACTCTCAGCGGCCACGCAGCATTCATGAGAGCTTCCCTGCACAGTAGGGAAACTGAGGCCTGGGTGGTAGGACTTGCCCAAGGTTCTACTGCGAGCTGGGGACATACTTGGGACAGGAACCAAGACAAAGGCCCTGCCTGATACCACCCCAACCTTTCTCCCTTCCATCAGGGACCATCATGGCTTCTGCCTCAGTTCCTCCATTCACTCAGGGACCCCTCCTCTCCCTTCTCCACTCCCTACTCTGCTCTGTGGAGGGAGACTTGGGCCTTCTCAGGATCACGTGGGACAGAGGTGCTACAAATGGCAGGATCGAGACGATGTGACAGCTGGCTCCTCGTAGCTCCGGGTCAGGGCTGGGGCTGACTGCCCATCACCCGGGGATCAAGGGCCCAGCCGCTCTGAAGTTGACCATTGCGATGTTTCTCAATGGGTGCTCTGGCTCACGTGCTCACCGTACGGTGGAGGTCTCTGTCCTCAGCCTCCTTTCAGAGCCTCTTCTTCCCCAAGAAGGAGGGGAGAGAGATGCTGAGGCTCAGAGAGGTAAGTCTAGGGCCCTTCTACGCCTCCGGTTAGGAACTAGAATTGGCTTATGTTGCATCCCAAACATCGGTTCCTAATCCCCTGTCTCTGGATAGGGGAAGTTATTTGAAAAAAAAAATACTCTTAGAGGCTAAGGATTTGAGTGTACAGCAGAGCTGCCAGTCCCTTCAGCAATGCCCTCAGAGGGACCGTTTGTCCCGAGAGGTGAGAACACTCGCTTCCCGTGCCCATGAGAGACTTTTCATAGCAGCCCAGACTTGGGATCAGGACAGCAGCTGGTGGAGTGGCGCCCTTGGGTGAAGAGGAAAAGGAAGCATGACACATACATCCAATGGGGTAGTGCGAGACAGAGGAAGACACCTTGCCGCTGGCGGCAACACGGGTGGACTTCAGGGCGTCATGCTATGTGCAATAAGACAGAAGAAGACAAATACTGTTTCAGCTCATGTTTGCATGGAATGTCAAAAAGCCACTTGAACACACACACACACACTCACTTAACTGGTCTCTCCATAGAGAACCTAGATTGGCGGTTGCTAGAGGTGTAGGGGGCCAGGAGAGGGCATTATGGGTGGGGGTGGTCAAAGGGAAACTTTCAGTGAGAGCCTAAGTCCCACCAGGTCTGACGCGGTGTTGTCTCACCCCTCACAGTGGACCTGAAGAGCAGATCTTGAGAGTTCCCATCACCAGAGAGAGAGAGGGAGAGAGAGAGAGAGAGAGAGCGTGCCACTCTGTGTGGGGAGGGTTGCTGACTAGACAGATGGAGGTGATCATTTTGCAATAGATTCAAATATCAAATCATTATGCTGTACACCTGAAATGACTATGATGTTGTATGTCAATTGTTACTCATTAAAAAGTGATTTTAAAAGGAAAACAAGCAAAGGCCCTTAAGTGGGAAGATGATCTGAATCACCAGGCGGTTCCTAAGGTCATCCCAAGGGTCCCTGAGAGCGAGGCAGCGGGACTGTCATCACACACAGAGGGGACACCCGGCTGCAGACAGCGGCAGAGATGGGAGCCAAGGAGCGTGTACAGCTTCCAGAAGGTTGAAGAGACCAGACAGGGCTTCTCCTCAGGGGCCCGTGGCCAGGCCGCAGCTGCCTCAGACCTCCCACTGTCCTTGTGGTACCGAGTTCTGACTGTGCACAGAACATGGCAAGGATGGAGCGTGGCGGCTTCCAGCTGCCCAGAGCGTCCTGTCTTGCAGCCTCAGGAAGCCTGTGAGCTCAGTTCAGGGAAGACAGAGGAGGACGTGGAGCTAGAGGGATAATACAGAGGTCGGGTGCTTGCACTGCTTGCAGCTGACCCTGGTTCGATCCCCAGCACCGCAGTCTCCCGAGCACCAGCAGGGGTCACTCCTGAGCATAGCACTAAGAGGAAGCACTGAGCACAGCTGGATGTGGCTCAACCACCCACCACACCCCATCCCTGGAAAAGGAAAGGAACAAAAAAGAAAGAAAGACAGGACTTGGCCAGAGGCTTCCCAGAGAGAAGGAAGGTCGCCGAGGCATTGGTGCTTGCATGTGAGATAGTCCGGGCACTCCAGAGCTCCTCGTGTGTGTGGTTGGAGTTGGAGTTGAGCACTTTTCTTTTCCAGCACAGACGGGGCTCAAGGGAGCAACAAAGACATTCATCAGGAGCACTTCCCGGGAGCACTGCCCTCCCTGACCCTCTCCCTCTTCTCTTTTCCCATTGATTTTTTTCTTTTTGGGTCACACCCAGTGATGCACAGGGGTTACTCCTGGCTCTGCACTCAGGAATTACCCCTGGCAGTGCGCTCAGGGGACTGTATGGGATGCTGGGAGTCGAACCCGGGTTGGCCACGGGCAAGGCAAATGCCCTACCCGCTGTGCTATTGCTCCAGCCCCTTTCCATTGATTTTTGCTCCCATCAGCTGTTCACCAGAAACCTTTCTCCTCCCTGGCACTCCCCTTCAAGGATACTCCCATCTCCATTTATCTCCAGGTACTCAGTGACTGAGGTTCTCGTGTATTTTAGTGCCTCGATAGCACAGCGGTTGGGTGTTTGCCTTTAACACAGCCAACCCGAGTTGATTCTACCGCCCCTCTCAGAGAGCCCAGCAAGCTAGCTGTGCGTATTGGATATGCCAAAAACAGTAACAATAAGTCTCTCAATGAGAGACGTTACTGCTGCCCGCTCAAACAAATCGATGAGCAACAGAATGACAGTGACAGTCCCAATTCTGCCAGTGGCCAGCTCCTGATCTCTCTCTCTCTCTCTCTCTCTCTCTCTCTCTCTCTCTCTCTCACTTCTGTCTCCTCATCCCTGATTTCCAAGTCTCCATGGGGTCACTGGGAGCAAGGACAGTCCCCAGGCCCTGCTCCTCACACTCTTCTAATCTCCTGACAGCCACCAGCGGCAGGCGAGTGTCTCAGTACACATCCCAATGGGAGCCCAAGAGCGCTTGGTTGGCCCACCCCAACCCTGCAGGGGAGACACACCAGCACCCCCCTGGCACACAGCAGCTGTCCCGTGGGCCTGAGGCTCCCCAGCGTTTAGGACTGGAGCCATCCCTTAAGCTCCTCCAGTGCAGAGCCTCTTCTGGGTGCGGACAAGGGCTTTGCAGATAGAATTGTCTTGTGCAGCTCCCGCCCTTCCAGTCTCTGGCTGAGCAGCTGGGGACACATGTCTGCGCATCTCTAAGCCCTACTTTCTCCTCTGCACGAAGGGAGGACGTTTCCGTCTCCCCGTCCCATGTCAGGAATGATGGAGACAGCATGGGGAAGCTAGGCTCGTAAAAGGCAAACGGCACCCCAGGGCCTTTGCGCGCCTCTGAATCACTGCCATGTGTTATAGCACAGAGGCTGAACCAACTGGGACCATTGAAATCTCTCCTTGGGCTCAGGTTCTTTCTTGAGCTTCTGTATAGACTTTTCTAGAACACCCCAGATGTGGGGAGCAGACATTCACTGGATGAACAGAAATGGACACATTTTGTCAAAGAAAGAAAAGCAGCTGTGGTTTAGATCCCGAACCACGAGCACAGGAGCTGAAGAGGAAGCATTCCCTTCCCCGCCACCCTGCCCCGGGGAGGAGCCAGAAGCCCCCGACAGCCTGGAGGAGCACCCCCCCTCCCCAAGGGGCCCGCCCTCACCCTGCCCAGCTCATGCATGGCTGGTCTGAGCTCCGGAGCCTTCCTGTTCAGGGCCAGGGTGCCCCTGCACACCGGCCTGTGGGGGGCTGGCCCCTTGTCTGTGCAGGGGGGGAGGGGGGAGGAGGGCTGGCTTGTGTATGCCTCCACCCAGTGGGACTTTTCCCACCTTAAGTAAGTGGCTCCCAGCTTCTTCAGCTGTGGTTCAGAACCCCACAGGGACCCCTGTCACCGAATGCGGAGGGTCACACAAATTTAGCACCTATGCAAGCTTTCTGAATGCTGAACAGTCAAAACTGAGTTCAGAACCAAGAGTGTCATGAATTTGTGGTGTCTGCTAGGACTTGCCTATGTCTCACATCTCAGGTCAAAAAAGGGTCGTGCGTGGAGGGTGTAAGGAGCTTGGATCTAGAAGGGGCCTCGAGAAATGAGACTTGCTTGCAAGGTCTTGCCTGGGCCACGGAGAGAGTTAGTGGTGGTGTTAGGACCTAGAACCTTAGACCCCGTCTCCTGCCTCTCAGCTGAGGGTCGTCTTCTCCGGGAGCTCGCAGAGAGCAACTGTGGTCTGAGATGTCGGGTTCTGTCTCCACGGGAGTGTCTTGTTCCTCATAGCAGAGAGCTGTGGCCACTTCCTCGTGGGGTGGGGATACTCTTAGGAGCTGCTCTGGATCTCTCAGAATCCCTGTCCTGGTGAGGCACCCCCTCCTTAGCCGTGAGGACAGCCACTGCTAAGTTAAGCCACTTCACCCTCCCAGGTGGTAGTTCTGGGGTGGCCAGAGTCATCATCGGTCTGGAAGTAGGAGGGAGGACCTGCCTCTGTCCCTGGTGGCCACTGTTGGTGCCTCGGTGTATATGGTGTGTGTGGGGGGGGGGGTGGTTAGATGTGTGCGGTTAAGTGGGGTGTGCAGAGACCCCGGTGCCCTGTCTCCGTGGAGGGCAGTACGTCCCTAAGCTTGCAAGAGTACCCACCTGGGCTGGCATGCCCTCCGGACCACGTGCCAGCTTAGTGCCTTGCCCGTCCCAGCCTGTCTCTCCCCTGCACTGGGGCGAGGCTGCTCCTGAGAGCTCACCCTCCACAAAAGGACTTGTCTCCGAATCCCGTTCCAGGCCCTGCCTCTGGCCCGGGATCATGGCGAACCATCTAGTCCTTTCAGTGAACGCTTCCTCGGCTGCCAGGACCGACTCCCGGTGCTCCATTTCCTCCTGCTGCGTGAGGTTTGGCTTAGAGAGACACCTCCTGGCACAGTAGGTATTCAAAACCAAATGACCTCCTGGGGGCTGGGAGAGAGAGTCCGGGGAAGGCACGTGCACTGCATTCAGCTGACCCTGGTTTGGTCTCCTGAGCACCACCGGGAGTGATCTCTAAACACAGAGCCAGAAGAGGGGAAGAAATAACTTACTTTTTTTGGGGGGGAGGGGCATAGCTGCTGGGGATTACTCCTGGCTCTGTGCTCACTCCTAGAAGTGCTCAGGGGACCCTACGCAGTGCCGGGGACCAAACCTGGGTTGGCCCTGTACAAGGCCTTGCCTGCTGTACTGTCCCCCTGGCCCCAAAGAAAGATTTAAAAAATCTACTGTTGTTTTTTAAGTCCTTTCATCGATCGACTCAAGGCCTCTCTGAGGAGCCTGTCAAATGTGCTCACAGGCCCCTGGCAGGGGCTCGGGGGAAGCAGGGGCCCAGGGACCACGGTTCCTGTTCCAGGGATCTCACGGACAGCGACGTCTCTGCTCGTTTGCCATGCAGGTGGCCGAGTGGGGCCATGTCTGGGCTGGCAGCGGAGGGACACAGTGAGGCCCGAGTTGCAGGTGCCTCACACAAAGCAGGGCTGAGCTCTGGGCAGACCTGCCACCCCCAGAGCACAGAGGGGGCCGTGCACGGGGCACTCCCCGGAGGCCGGCTGCACGCCTGGGCCAAGCGAGCAGGGAGCTGGTACTGCAGAGACACGCCAAGGAGCAGGTGACAGAGTCAGGGAGGGCGGAGGGAAGAGACGACACATCCACGCGGAGGCTGACTGCCCCCTCTGCCATCCGTGCAGAGAACAACCCGCCTGCCCGTACAATTCCGGGGGCCCAGGCGCCGTCGTGTCAGGCACCGGGGTCTTTCTTCCTAGATCCCCCCGGGATCCTCTGAGCAAAAGGGCTCCTCACTCTGGCCAGCTCCAGTTCCCTGCTCTCCCACAGGAGGGAGGAGAAGAGCTGTCAGTGAGGGCCAGGTGAGAGGGGATGCAGAGAGGGAGAGCGGAAGATGCATGCGCGCGCACACACACACACACACACACACACACACACACACACGCGCACACACACACACACACACACGCACAGAGCAAGCTATCAGCACCCTTCTGGCTGGCTTCCAGCACATGGCAGAATTGGGGCACAGGGAGTGCCCAGGGTGCCTTTTTTTCTGGGCTGGACCTTCTCAAGAATTATCCTCGTCCTCTAGAGCCTGCTCAGAAAACCACAGACCCTGAAATCTCACCAGCTGGAAACTGGGCCGGAACAATCTTTCTCCGGGCTGGAGCGCCGGACATGGTGAGTGCGCTTCTAAGCAAGCGTCTCAGCTCCCCAGCGGCGGGGACTCAGCCCGTCCACCTCCCCTTCTCTGCCAAAGAAAACGGGTCATGAAGAGCAGCCCGTGACCCTCATGCGCCCTTGGGTCGGTCACTAGCAACCTCTCAGTCGTGCCCATTTCACAGCCAGGAGGAGTGAGGCCCAGAGAGATTGTAGCTTTTCTGGGGCCGTGTTGCTGCGCTCGGGCTCCTGCTGGCGCCTGCAATGGAGGCTCTGCGATGACCCCTCCCCAGGGAAGCCGTGTGGAGTCAGGTGGGAGACAGAGTCTTGAATCAGAGCTTGGGATATGGGGGAGTTTGAACTCAGGCCCTCTCGCTAGCTGGTTATTCCCCACTGTGAGTCTTAACTTCCCTCCGGGCAGGACTCTGGCCAGGAACCACTGCAGAATCTCCAGCGGAGTCCAGTTACGGTGAGATCAACAGGACATTAGCACACTTGCCCCCTCCTCGAAGGTGGCCGTGGACGGCACCAACTCTCCAGATGAAGAGTCTGGGACACCGGGCCCAGACACGCCCCCACTAAGGCTCGGAAGTCACATAGGAGCCCAGGCACCTCCTCTCAGCGGCAGCCAGTCACACCTTTACCTGAGGCAAGAAGCCCTGGGTGCTGCAGTGGCAGCTGCTAATGATGACAAACACCAACAAGTGCTTTTGCTGGGCGCCCACTGCGTGTCAGGTTATTGTTTGCGGTGATTTTACACGCATTGTCTCTGCCTCAGCACAGACCTTCTTCTCATTTGCAAGCGAAGGAATCCAACGCAGACCGAGCTCGAGCAAAAGCGATTTAGTGACTCACATCAGGGGGGAGGCCCAGGAGTGCTTCCAAGCCCTGGCCGGGTCCGGAGGCTGCTGGCTGTCCTGTCTTCTCTCCATTCCATTCTCCCAACTCCGTTCCCCTCGGAGTGGGGCTGTCCCTCATTCTCCTGGCTTCATTCCCTCAAGGGAAGAGAGGCCGTCACCTGGGGTGAGGGGTGTGTGTGTGTGTGTGTGTGTGTGTGTGTGTGTGTGTGCAAACCTTCCGGGAAAGGGCTCAGATGGATCCCTTCTGCCTCTGGTGCTCCCACCCCAAGTCCAGGGCAGATCAGTGTTTCCAGGATGGTGGGGTCTGTGCACGGCCACTCCCACTGGGTCCATCACTGAGTGTTACTGCAAGAGACAGTGGGTCAGTTCCACAAGTCCCCACACCCTCACCCCCAGAAGGGAGGTCTACACACCTCACACTGTATAGAGGCGAGCGGGAGGGTCAAGAAAGAGGAGGATAAAGTCCAGGGGACATAGCTAGCCTGCGGCCATGGGCAACTGACTTGCTCCTTCTACTGGACCTCCTGGAGAGAACTGGGATCCAGTTACAGGCCCGGATGGAGCAATATTGAGTGCTGACTGTGTACACAGATTCCCGAGATGCCCGCCCGTGGGCATCTCCCCCTCTCTGGGGACACCAGAGTTAAAGCAGCCACAGTGGCTGGAACAATAGGTGGAGACAGCCGGTGGAGAAGGGCTGTCAGGGAGCTGGAGGTGATTAATTGCTAAATGAGTGGTACAGACAGTAATTGCTTGAGGAGTTCAGGGGAGAGAGGGGGACTGGAGCGTGTTTCTGAAAGAGACTCTTGGACTTGAAGGGTGGGAGGGTTTACAGAGGTGGCCAGGAAGGGGAAGGGCTGCATCTGCTTGGGTGGGGCAGCACCCCGAGGTGTTCCTGGCTAGCCCCACAATTCTGTGGCTTCAAGAAGATCCCTAGACTCATTTAATTCTGTTTCATTTTATGTGTGCGTGTGTACGCACGTGTGTGTGTGTGTGTGTGTGTGTGTGAGAGAGAGAGAGAGAGAGAGAGAGAGAGAGAGAGAGAGAGGAGAGAGAGAGAAAGAGAGAGAGAGGTGGAGAATCATTTTATTTAGGGAATATGAGAGAGCGACAAGAGGAAAGTGGGAACCCCATAAAGTCAAGGAAGAACATCCCCCAGAACTGTTTTGAAGTCCCCCCAAGTGCTCTCAGCTTTATTCCTGATCTTCAGCTTCCAGCTCTGCAAAGATTGAGCTGTGTGACCTTGGACAAAGCCCTTCACCCCCTGAACCTCAGGGCTTTCGTCCACACGTTGGGAGACAGGGCTCCGGCCTGCCTGCCTGGCTGAGAGGAGGGAATGGGAATGATGGGTGTGGGAGTAGCCTTGCGAGCTCTCGGACGCTGTGCCAACAGGAGGCTGCCCTGACGGCCAGTGTGCAGCCTCTACACGGCTCCAGCTGGGGCTCCGGGGGAGAAGGTGTCAGGGGAGACTGGCTTCCCTGGCCCCTCGCCCGAGCCCCAGTTCCATTCTGGGTTGGCATCTAGTGTGTTCGAGGGGCTGAGGGCCCAGCCATCTGCCTGGGCTGAGGCGCTGCCACTTGCTCCTGCCCTGGGTATTTCCCTTGCCTGTGGGCTGCTGTGTGAGGAAGGCGGAGACCGGGACCTAGTGCAGCGTCCGGCTTAGAGGACCTGTTCCTTTCTCACTGCTCACGCCCAATGGAAGGTCCTTCTCAGAGCACTGTAGGTTCAAAAGCCAGACCTCCAGCCAGAAACATGGCGCCCCCTGATTGGCCAGACCCACGTCACATGCTCAGCCCTGGCTGGTGCTGGAGTGGGGGGCCAGAGCGGGCTGGACGGTGCAGGCCTGTATGTAGATGGTGTGTGTGTGTGTGTGTGTGTGTGTGTGTGTGTGTGTGTGTGTGTGTGTGTGCGTGTGTGTATTTTTCAGCCGTCGCAGGAGTCAGCCAGCTACTGCTGGGGGTCAATCTGGCCCAGAGCTTGTTTTGTGTTGCTCACCAGCTCAGAATTGTGTTTTACATGTTTAAAGGTTTCGCTGGGAAAAGAAAAGGCAGAGTGCTGCCGAGGCCTACACGGCCTGAGATATTACTATCTGCCTCTTCACGGGAGAGCCTTGCTGACCCCTGATCCACTTTGTTGCAGACACAATGAACCAGCTGGTTCTTCAGAAACCAAGAATTTAATGAGTCTAATGAAAGGGCCTTTTCTGGGGCACGTCAGGCAGTTTTCCACTGAAGAAAGGTCTGTAGACCTGTGGGTGGTCACACCTACACCAGGAAGACAGGCCGAGTGGCTCTCAGAGTCCAGAGAGGAGGAGCCCTGGATGCTAGGGACGGACTCTCTGTGTGTGTGTGTGTTGTGTGTGTGTGTGTGTGTGTCTGTGGCATGTGAGAGTGTCTGCGAGTGTGTGACAGTGTCTGTGTGGTGTTTGGCTGAAGTGTGTATGTGTGAATATATATGCGTGTGTGTTGTATTGTGTGTGGTGTATGTTGTATGTGTGAGTGTGTGGTATGGGAGAGTATGAGCGTGTGACAGTGTGAGTATGTGAATGTGTGGTGTGGTGTGATATGTGTGAGTGCGTGTGGTATTTGGGAGTGTGTGTGACAGAGTGTGTGTGAGAGTATGTGTCAGTGTGTGTGTACTTATTGGTAGGTGACTTTGTATGTATGATAGTCTTTGTGAGTATGTGTGTGGTGAGTGTGTGTGGCATGTGAGAATATGTGTGTGACAGTGTGTGTGAGTGTTGAGAGTTTGTGTGTGTGTTGTGTGGTGTGTGTGTACATATTGATAGGTGAATTTGTATGTGTGGTAGTCTGTGAGTGTGTGTGTGTGGTGAGAGTGTGTGTGGCATGTGAGAATGTGTGAGAGTATGTGTGAGTGTGTGAGAGTATGTATGTGTGTGTGTGTGTGTGTGTGTGTGTGTGGTACATGAGTGTGTGAGAATATGTGTGAATGAGTGTGTGGTTTATGTGACGGTATGTGTGGTGTGGTATGTATGTGTGGTTAAGAGAGAGAATGAGAGCACGAATGTGTGTGTGTGTGTAGAGTAGAGGAGAACTGGGTGCCCTGCAGAGGAAGGGGAGGTGTGCTGCCCCCTGGTTGACAGGAAGGAGGGTTTCGAGAGCCCAGGGCCTGGGGCGGCGGGAGCTGCAGCCAGCCTGTGTGGAGCAGCTAGCCTGGTGAGGAGAGAAGAGGCGGCAGGAAGCAGCTTTTCTCTCCTGTGCTGTCTCCCTCCGCCAGCCGGAGCCAGTTCCAGGGGAGGGCCGACCCCCGGCTGGTGGCTGGGCCCTCCAGGGTTCCCTCCTGCTCCTAGGCAGGACGGAGAGAAGGTCCGAGGGAGGCAAGTAGGCCCAGATTCTGCAGGAGGAGAGGCCAAACGACCAGGCCCGGAAAGAATATCTCTATTAGGAGATGAGGATTTGCCCAATGCCAAGTCCATTGTAAAGGCCAGGGACGTTGGTGACCCGAATCCTGTGATGGGAGACTCAGGCCTGTGATTTGCTTTTGTTTCAATTTAACCGGGCCCCAGGGGTCTTGCCCGTCCTCTCACTTGCTGCCATCTCTCAGCTTGGTATTTCTTCTTCTTGGTGCTCACAGAGTTTTCTGACCTCACACGATTCCAACGAGCTGCAAAGAGGAGGGCCCTCCTTCCCCGGGACCCTCAGAGGGTGCTCCCAACTGTGGAAAGTACCGCACCCTAGACACTTTCCCATGCAATCATACCTACGGTCAAATTTTGTGAAGTTTTAATGTATATATTAAATACAATGAGATGAACAGGAACCAAGAGTAAAAGAGAAAAAGTTACCACAATAGAATGAAAAAGTTACAACAATGGAAGCTCTATGAATGAGGTCTCTCTCTCTCTCTCCCTCTCTCCCTCTCTCTCTCTCCCTCTCTCTCTCTCTCTCTCCCCTCTCTCTCTCTCTCTCTCTCTCTCTCTCTCTCTCTCTCTCTCTCCCCCCCTCTCTCTCTCCCTCCCTTTTAATGTATCTTTCCAGAGGTTGAGTGTTTGGCACGTGGTGGGCAGGACCCCGACACTTCTGGAAGGACAAAGCCTGGGAGGGGAGACTGTGTGTCATCTTCATTCTCCTCACGCCCACCGAGGCTTGGGCCCTTGTCCTCCTTGGCCCCACACTGTGTTCTGAGCACATGAATAAGTCTGGTTACGAAGGAAGCCTTCTATCACTGCTGTAAATAGAAACTGAAATCATCCGCCATCAATACAAATAAAGACCACGGAGCCGAATCAGTGTTAATTAAACTCTGGCTAGATCCTGCAGCGTTGGCGCAGGCCAGGGAGCTGAAGGCTCTTCATTAGAAAGGAAAGATGTTAGGCACAAAGAGGAGAGGTGCTGGTGAGTGGCACCGGGGGGAGACGGTCTCCTCAGCGTGCCCTCAGAGAGGCTGGTGGCACGTTGGAAGGCGCTTCACTCTCCCTGAGGCTGGTTCGACGGCATCACTGCCATTCACTCTCCACCTGCAGTCACACGGCATCTGTCACGCCAGAGACACACACCCACCGCAGGACACCCTCCATAAGGCTTCCTCTCACCCATATGCTCCGTGAATCTCTCCTCTCACGGTTTATTAGCCACTCTCCGCACCGCCACTGTTCCGACGATCACTTCAGCTGTCTTTTAACACCTGCTAGAGCTTTGACAGCTCAGAGGAAGGAAGGGAACCGTCGGGCCTTCCTCAGTCTGGGATTCATTGAACCAGAACCCCAACAGGAGGGGAACTCCTACAAGCCCTGGGGTCCTGGAATAAGGGCAAAGAGTACCTGTGCTGGTTCTTCCCCTGCGTGGAAATTCACGGTTAGTTTTCTGAAAAGCAACGTCGAACCCCGGAGACAGCTCCAAAGCCTGAACACATGCTTTGTAAATGAGTGACCTGGGGGGTGTCTATGTTCCCCCCACCCCCCCAGCACGCCTGGGAAGAACCTCCAAACATAAGCATACCAAAAAGAGACACACGCACACATACACACAACTTACTTTTACTTAGTTGCAACTCACCAGCCATCTGCATCAACATTTATAAGATACTGACATGGTTTCTATGCCATGGTTAGCGTATGTGTTTGTCTACTTGGCATGTTCAGCTGCAATTCAGAGCCTTCTGCCTAAATCAGATATGTCTGCATATACGTTGGATGAAATGTTATGTAATGTTATATATTGCATATGGCATATTATGCTTTATATATATCTGAAGCATAACCACGAATTAGATTCTATATAAAAAGTGTTTTACATGATCCTAATTCTCACAGCCACTCCATGAGACAGACATCATGATGCTTTTCCTTTTTAGGTCAGACCTGGCCGTGTTTGGTATGTGTCCCCTGTGTGGCCCTCAGGCATTATAACTGGGCAGTGCTTGGGGGACTATATGGCACTGGGGAGTGAGCCCCGAGAGCCTCCTGTGATGCCCTCTGAGCATTTCCCCAGCACATAATTTCCAGTTCCTTTTTAATATATTTTTTGAAATTTTCTGGGCCATGCTTGGTGGTATAAAGGATTATTCCAGGCTTTGTGCTCAAGGATCATTCCTGGAGGGGCTCTGGGGTCCATATGCAATAAGAGAGATTAAAAACTGGGCTGGGAGGCCAGAATGATAGTACAGAGGGTAGGGAATCCGCCTTGCATGTAGCTGACACAGTTAGATCCCTGGAATCCCATATGGTTCCCTGAACACCACCAGGAGTAATTCCTGAGTGCAGAGCCAAGAGTAACCCTAAGCATCACTGGGTATAACCCCCAAAATACCCTCGCTCAAAAAACAATAAACAGGGCTTGGCTGCATTCAAGGTAAGTGATTTAACTGCCAGACTATCTCTCTGGTCCCCTGTTCCTTTGATGTTCTATTTTGGTTTTGTTGGTATTGGAGACAGATCCCAGGACCTTACACATAAAAGATAAGTGCTCTACCATTGAGCCACATCCCAGATTCTCCTAATACTCCTTTTTTAATTTTTTTTTTCAGAAAGAAACTGAGCGTCCAGCACTTAAATCTCAGGTCATAAGCTAAATGCCCAAGGCCACAAGCAGCTAAGCGTCAATGTTGAGATGACGCTGAGGTCTGTCTGACCCGGCATCAGTGACCCAAACCTTGGCACTTCTCTGCTTCTCTTCCATTCTCTCAGTCTATCCTCTGGGAAAACTGAGGCGAGGGGAGGGGCCGGTCTTACTGGGAACCCCCTGCCATTGCCTGAGTCATAGCAGAAGCCAGTCTCTGCTTCTGCCTAGGCTTCCCGGGGTCCTCTGAGCCCCACAGTTCCCTGTGTGCACAGGGCGGTGCCTCGGCTGTCTCTGCTCGAGCACTGGCAGGCCCGTGGCTCATCAACTGAAAATGTCGCTGCAGTTCCTTCTAATTCTCCTGCCTTTCTTTTTGAAGAGAGCTCAGAGCTTTTTTTTTTTTTCCCTCTGCAGGTCCTAATGTGATTATTTGTGTAGCAGACAAACATACAAATGTACATGACTTTGAATTATGGGGAGTGCCAGGATAGACTGTATTTAAAACAACAACTCTATTACTCACAGCCTCAGATGTCTGCAAGAGCGTTATTCACTCCCGAGCAAATGTGCGGTGGGATTCCATGTGCTGTCGGTTTGGGTTGATGGCAGCTCCGAGGAGACTCAGCTAATGGTTAGCATTTGGCCTACTAAGTGCCAGGCCCTGTGGGAAGAGCACAAAGAAAAATAACATTTCCTAGCTTGCCTCCCTCTCTCCCTCCTTGCTCTCCTCTCTTCCCTGTTTGCTTTCCTCCCTGATTTTGAACCTATTCCCCTCCCCCATTTTCTTTCTCCCTCATTTCCACAGTTATGGGGGCTCACTGCACCTGCTAAGGCATCCCCACAAAGAAGAATCCTAATCCTTCTCTTGAAGAAGTAAGCTATGTACAAGAGTGGGGACACATGATTGGAAGGTTGTTATCTCACTTTGGTGTTGTGTGACAGAATAGCCAGAGAGATGAGCTGACTCCCCCCCGGGTCACATAAGTAAGAGAGCTGTGGCTCAGGGTGTGTGTGTGTGTGTGTGTGCGTGTGTGTGTGTGTGTGTGTGTGTGTATGCGCATGCTCAGGCTTCCAGAATGTTCCAATACTGTTCTTGTGGCCACAGTGGGACAGATCTAGATGGATATTGGAAATTAAAATGAAAACTCCTCCTTGGAAAGATCTGCCATAGCAGAGAAGAGACAAAAGACCGTGATGCACCATCTCCAGAGAAACCATACTGACTTCGGTCAGTGGACACCAGCATGCCCATCACAGAAAGCAGTCTGAGTGTTCTAGTGGGTTCTACTTCTTCCCTCGGTCATGATAGCCCTACTGACTCGAGAGAAGGGATGGATATGGAGTCTCCGAGGGTCCTCACTGCAAGTGATGACTGAGCTCCCTAGGACACCTCTCTGCCAGGACTCAGACTTGTCCTGCTTTCTCCTCCATACACAGCTTCCTCGTGGCTATAACCTTGGCACAAATCCTCACTAAACTGTGCTCCTCATCAGGAGACAAGCCCCATGGCACCAGGCCTATTCTAGCTTCCTGTTAAGAACGGCTGGTCTCGGGGCGGGAGTAAGGTATCTGCCTTGCATACAGCCAACCCGAGTTTGATTACCCCCAGGTTTGATCCCCAGCATCCCATATGGTCCCCTGAGCACTGCCAGGAGTGATTCCTGAGTGCAGAACGAGGGGGTAACCCCTGAGCATTGCCCGTTGTGACTCCAAAAAAAAAAATAGCTGATCTCAGAGGCTGGAGAGATACTGCAGCACATAGGGCATTTGCCTTGCAGACCCAGGTTCAATCCCCAGCACTACACATGGTCCCCCAAACCCTGCCAGGAATGATCCCCGAGTCAGAGCCAGGACTAAGCCCTGAGCACAGCCATCGTACCTCTACCTCATCCCCCCACCCCCAAAGAATAACTGGTCTAAGACCGGGCAGCCAGTTACAGCCCAGGGACACACAGTGGAGACTCAGCATCTTGCCAAGTCCTCCTTAAAGACTCCTTGGTTCAACCAACATATAGCAGAAAGTCCTAACACAGTCACCATGTGGTCCTCTCCTTGTTTTTGACAGACCCCGAAGGGCCTTGAGAGTGTTCCTCCAAGACCTCGAGGTGCCAGATCCCTTGATCCCTACCTGGTGTTCAAATAGCCATTCCCTATTTGAACAATACTTGTCTAGAAAGATTTTGAGGCTGTGGGTCACAGCTCTGCACCTGAACAATCTTGAGCAAGTGACCTCTGTGCTGGGTGTCTCAGTTTCCTTGTCTAGAACATGAGACGGTGGGGGTCCTCACCTCACAAAGCTGCAGAGGGGTAAAATGTTTGTTTTGAGGAGGTGTTGGGGTCGGCCGCCCATGTCCAGGGCACACAGAGGGCTTTGCATGCACCCACCTGCCGTTCTGTCTTCAGCCCGCAAAGCTCAGTTCCTCTCTCATCACTGAGGTTGTTTCTGCAGCCTGGATCCAAACACTCCCTCTCGTGATGGCTCTCTGACCACCCAGGTTCACTGAGGACAGGGCCATCATCAGGCTCCTGCTATGCACAAAGGGTCACTGAGGCACGTCTGCATCCGTCCACTCAGCTGGCCTCTCTGCCTTCATGGATCTCATCTGGAAGACGAGCCTCTTGCTAGCCTTGCCGGCGTGACTGTGGCGAGTTGTCAGCATGCCGTAGCCAAGGGGATCTCTGAGGGTGGCACCGGGCAAGGTCATGGGGGTTTACCAAGAGACAGAAGCCACGGCTCCTGCTTTGGGGTCAAAGTCATCCCAGATCCCGGGTCTGCGTTGCCTCGAGCCCACATCTTCCTGCTTCCCTGCCCCGGGTCCAGCACTGCTCTCAGCCCCTGGCTGGCCTGTCCTTGCCGTCTCCACCCTTTGTGTTGGCAAAGCTTCCTCAGGCAGAGTTCGACTCTCCGCCCCTGGATTGTAAAGGCTCATTTTCTGTCGAGGCCCCCGTGCAGTGTGTAGATTGCCCATCTGGTAGATTCCCTCTCTTGGAGCCCGTCATGCTCAGGGGGCATGAGGAGCTTATGACGATGCTTTTCTCGAATCCTCACAGTGACCTTATAAGGGAGATAAGAATATCGGTCTACTCTGTAAAGGAGACTCTCGGGCTCAGAGCTCAGGAGTTTGCCCAGGGTCCCAGGGGCATCACCAGAAGACTGGCCCCAAGCGCCCCCCTCTGCCCACCTCTCCCCTTTCTGCAGGAAGCATGTCATGCCCACTTCCTTTCTCCTGCAGCCTCCAGGAGCCATCAGCACCATGTGTCAGGGGTCTGGTGCCCTCCCTCCCTGCAGTGGGGTGGTGGTGGCCCTGGGACCCCCAGATTTGCCCTCTCATCTGTCCCAGAACTTTCTCAGGGGGTTCTCTCAGCTGACCTCTCACATGCCCTGATCCTGACCTCCCCTGGGTTCTGGCCCTTGCCCCTCCACCCTGGTCACTCTTTCCAGGCTGAAACCACCTTCTCTGATGACCCTCCCCTCTCATCCCACGCCCTTTTCTCAACACATACAGTTTTCAGAGCCGAGGCTTGTGCCTCTCGGGGGCTCAGATTCATGAGAACCCACCTGTGGCCTTTGGGACCCTCAGGCTGGGGATCCCAGGAACTCAGAGGAATGGAAAAGTGGTTGTCATGTCCTAAAGCAGTTGGTTGACGAGTGTTCCAGTAACTCAACTCTGTCACCCTTGTTGTGCTCCCCACCCCACCCCAGAGGTTTATGGCTAGACTTGGAAATCTCCACATTAACAGCTCCTCTTGGGAAACTGTGTCATGCTGAGAGTTTCAACAAATGGGCCTCTCCCTGGGCTCCGCCTTCCCCACTCTGATCCCCTTACCATCTCAAAGAACCTCCAGGGTGAACCTGGTGGACGCAGGTCCCTTGTTCTTATTTTGCCCACCTGTGATCCTGCCTCTTAAGAATTGGGGAGGGTGAGCGGAACTTGGGCAAAGACCCTCCCCTTCTCCCCGTGCCTATGCGGCTGTTTCTTCAGCAGCAATGTGGGATCACGGGACTGTGTGCGATGTTTTCACATGCACGGCTCGGCCGCATGCCTGGCACAAAGCAAGCATCTAATGAGTGGCAGTTTGCGGCAATGACTGTTATTACCGTTATTATTATTATCATCATTATTATGACCACCATTATTAGAAAAGTTAGTATGTACTTGTTGAACAGAATGACCAGTCTGTGCCAGGACACTACAGGGTCCTAGGGAGGTGGGTAGTCCCAGCCACAGAGGTCCATTTGAATGTTCCCCACCCTGGTTTCACCTGACTCCCCCCCTCTGAGCCCGTAGGGTGAACTGGGGTCCGGGAAATGGGGCTCAACCCTGGAGCAGCCTCCCGGCTTGCTGATGTGATGGCTGGGTTCCCTCCCAGGGGGGCACGGCAGTGTTGAGGCCTCGATCCATCCACACACGGCGGAGGGAGAGCCCAGAGGCTGGTGTGGGGTTAAGGAGTCCCTGTCCCTATAAGCATTTGAGCAGTGTCGCCTCCCCAGCCCGCGCCTCTGCCTAACCCTTCAGTCCTTTCTCTGGCTGCTTCCGGCCTGGTGGAGACCTGGGAGTGTGCCATTGCTGTTTAATTACTGGCTAAGTGGTCTCATTTGTTCTCCGTTTGTCAGGGTGAGTCCAGGCCAGAGCAGCAGAAGGAATTTTGAAAAATCCTCCTGGGACTCTGCAGGTCAAGAATCTCGCATCTCCATCCTCGGGCGCGGGGTAGCAGGGCTGCTCCTGCCCTGGGTGGGCACTGCCCTCTCTCCCCACCAGCTGCCTGCCTTCTCCACTCTCCCCCTGCCTTTCATTTCCTTGTCTCTTCCCATCTTTGTCTTGGCCTCTCCACGCCGCAGGCCTGATGCAGAAGAATAAAATTGGAAACTCAGACTTGAAATGAATTCACCACTGGCCAACAACTGGATATCTAAATGTCTTTCTCTGTACCTGAGAAATGGGGAAGATGCCCCCCACGGACCCCACAGTGGAAGAAACTATGATGCAGGAGTGGATTTCTACTTGTCCACCCCAGAAATGTGGATGTTGTACAGTTACTAACTCATCACATTTTGTTTGTTTTTCAGCTGGAGGTGGGGGGCACACCCAGAATTTGCTCAGGGCTTGGCCTTGGCTCTGTGCTCAGGGTTCATTCTCAGGTGCTCTCAGGAGACCATAAATGTTACCAGGGGTTGAACCCAAGTCAGCTGCATGCCAGGCAAAGACTTTCCCCTCGGGATTCTTTCTGGCCCTAGCTTGTCACATTTTTGGTCATGTACACAGTCGGTCTCATACATCTGCATCACCTCTATTGGTACCTCTTAGAAAGATGAGCATGTTCAGCTCAGATCGCCCTTCCTGGGCAGGTCTTTCCGTGGATACTCTCTCTGCTTCTTGTCTATTCTCTTCGCATGGATGAAATGGCTTCAGGAGGGAAAAGTCGTGCCTTTTCAATCACACTGTCGACAAAGTTCCCCGTGATCTTTTCTCCATGGAAAAGCAGCTCATCACTAAGTAAATCTCATCTGGGAGCTTCCACGTGGCTGGGGAGGGAATGGCTGAGGCTTCACTTTGCTTCTGGAAGCAAAGTTGGGCTTTGAAGCCCAAGGCAGGCTGGACTTCATGGCACGCTGACTCTGGGATGGAGTTTGGTTTTCAGAATATATATTAAGAAGTACTTTAGGAATAATACCCAGATACGGGAAAGATCGGTAATGGGAATAGATAAAGGGAGAACCTGAGCTGGGACTCAGTGTCAAAATAGCCTTAATCTGCAGAAAGGGAATGGCTCTGCAGGGCTGGCCTGGGCGGGGGATGAGGATATGGACCTTTAGACGCTTGAGCTACTAGATATAGGTTGTTGCCCTGGACAGAGGAAGTGGGGTGGGGTGGGGACAGGAGTGTGACTGCAGCCCTCCCCAAAGGGGGCTGAGAGTTGAGATCTGGGAGATGGTAGCCTTCCTGGTAACTCAAACACCAAACCCTTATTCTGTCCTGAAATGTGAATTGAGTGGCCATTATTGTTATTACCATGGTTCCCAGAGAGTCCCCCTCCACCCCAGGCTGACCTCTCCATCTTGGGATACAGTCTTGCTTCTGTCTTTGACCTCTGGAGCATATTTGATTCCTAGGAGTCTGGCCACTCACCCAACCTGGCAACAAGTGACTTCTAAGTGCCTGAGGATTTTTACTCCTGCCTCTCAGCTTTCCCCTGACCTAAGGGACCCTTCTTCAAGGAAGGATGTAAACCCCTTTCTTCATTAGCCAGCTTCTGGATTGGTGCACTTATGGAAAGGAGCCATGTCACCAATCATGCAAAGCAGCAGATAATGCAAAATCATTTACATTTGTCCTTCAGTTGCATTGCGTGATTACAAGGGGATGGGAAAGTGGGCTGGGGTGAAGTGTCTGCACTCCATCTTCAGCCTGCCTGAGTGCTTGTCTCAGCCCTACCACTTGTTAACTGCCTGACCTTGAGAAACCAGGGTGTGGTTCTCACAGAACCTTTCCTAGCGTCAAATGGATGATTACATGCCAAGTTTTTAAATGTGTCTATAGTAACTGCTCAGTAAATGATCGTCTCCATCGCTTTGTTCAGTGCAGGGTTTTGTTAAAACCGATTTGTTACCTGGCATCTTTGCTTAATTATGGCTGTCCCAGAAGAATTTTCGATGGCAGTAGAAGTTGTTCTGGCATGAAAGGGTGGTATGGACGTTCCACCAAGTTGATGGTGCCCAGATAGCAATCAGTAGACTGGTCATCAAATAAGGAAAGTCAGCACCGGGGACAGCGCCCAGCTCCTCTGGCCAGCGGGACTTCCACCTCCAGAGATTAACAAAGAAAATCCATCACCCAATGCCTCCATTGCAAACCACAACACACAAAAGGAGGGAGAGAACAAAAGGGCATGCCCTGCCACAAAGGTGGGGTGGGGTGAGGGGTGGGTAGGAGGGATACTGGGATTATCGGTGGAGGAGAATGGGCACTGGTGGAGGGATGGGTACTCGAGCATTGTATGACTGAAACACCAGCATGAAAATATGTAAATCTGTAACTGTACCCTCACGGTGATTCATTAATAAAAAAAAAAAGGAAATCCATCACCCAGGACTCCTGGTAAATTAAGGTCCCACATGCTCCGTGCTCAGTGATTTGAGGACCATCTGTGTCTTGACTGCTCAAAGGAGAGTAGAAAAATACCTGTAAGATAGAACTGTAAGTTCTGTCGTCAGCCTGACTGCCCTCCACGGGACAAAGAACTTGAGGTGGTGACAGTGAGAGAGGCATAGGAGACCCCTCCCTGCTCCGGGCCATTCTCTTCTCTCCTGCCAAGCAAGTGTCGGCTCACTGGGTCCTGGGCTCTGGCAGACTTAGGGTCTGGGGCGCACCTTTGGGAATGCAGACCATGAGGTTAGGGGCCAGCAGATGGCAGCCTTCATCCTGGGTCCACCCTCGGGGCAGGGCTTGCTCACTGACACCCTCTAGGACACCTCTGAGATCTCACTGGCCATTCATGGGGTCATGCACTGGACCCCCATGCGTCACCGCTCCTGCGTCACCCTCCACTACCCGCCTCTCCAAGCCTCTGCCCTCTGGCTCCTGTCATGTCCTCTGCGGTGGCTGCTCTGCCTTTGAGATGTCGGTTTGTACTGCGTCTCTCCCTGCTCTCGTGTGACTGCCCGGCCCTGTGACATTTCAGCAGACTCTGTCCTTGTCCCACTGCAAGTCTGCCACGCAGGGCTTGGGGACCGACTGACCTGCCCTGCCCCCTCTTCCCCTCTCGCTTCGGCCCACTCTGAACTGGCATGCGGAGACACGGCAGCAGGGTATCGGGAAAAGGGGTGCTGCCAGCTGACTTCCTCTCCCACAGTGCTGGCGCCCTCCGAGACAGACTGTGTGTGCGGTGAGCAGGTGATGTTCCTTGTGTCCCAAGAGATGAAAGTGGACAAGAGGCCCCAGAGATGTGCAGGGAGGGGAGAGCTCCGTAAAGGTCGAGCACGGCTCTGGGCCCGTGCACACGCCCACAACGCGGGAGCTTGACTCTGAGAGAGTCACGGGCCAGAGAGGGGAGACCATATTACTGAGGGCGCTGAGGCTGAGAAGGCAGCAAAGCGGAGCACTGCGGGGCTGACCTGACTTCAGGGTTGCCTTCGATGAGGATGAGCCCAGGGCAGGCGTGGACTGAATATCTGACTTCCGGCTCAGCCTCTGCAGCACTGTGGGTGAGTCTGGACAAAGAACTTCTCTTCCTGACCTCAGTTTCTCCATTCGAAAATGGAAGGACTGGACCCTTCCAGGTGCTTGCTAAGGATCCCCCATAGCAGCGGGTCTATGAATAGACTTTTCCTGGGACGAGTGCTGTGTTAAAAAACTGGTATGCAAGAAGCCACATATGCGCGAGCCCCGCCTCGGGGATAAATGGAGTAGGCGGCAGCCTGCATGGGGTGAGTGACGGCTGCTGCGAAGGGCCCTGCCCCAAAATATCTCAGTCGCTCAACCCGCTGCCAAAAATGCCTGGAGTGCCACCATTCTAGAAGCGTGCCTTCGCCGGGGCTTTATTCAGAATATCAGTTCCTCGGGGAGGTCAACAGATCGTGACCATTCCTGCCGGGAGGAAGGGCACTTGGCTTTGCATGATATTGGGAGTGGGCTGCATCTCCTGAGGGTCTCCTGAGGGTCTCCTCTGGGGGCGAGCAAGCTCCATCAGGGGTGGGGAGGCAGCTGGAGGGTGCTGGCTGCTGTAGGAACCCCTCCAGAATTCGGTTCCCGAAAACCCAGGGTTGAATCCTAATGCAGGTTTAACCTTTGGGATATGATCTGACTTCCTCTCTCCCCAAGCCAGATGGCTCCTTCTCTGGTACCCTGCAGGTGCAGGCTTAAGAATAACTCCTCCTCCTCTTCTTCCTCCTCTTCCTCTTCCTCTTCCTCTTCTTCCTCCTCTTCCTCTTCCTCTTCCTCTTCCTCCTCCTCCTCCTTTTCCTCTTCTTCTTCTTCTTCTTCTTCTTCTTCTTCTTCTTCTTCTTCTTCTTCTTCTTCTTCTTCTTCTTCTTCTTCTTCTCTCTCCTCCTCCTCCTCCTCCCTCCTCCTCCTCCTCCTCCTTCTCCTCCTCCTCCTTCTCCTCCTCTGCTTCCTCCTCCTCCTCCTCCTCCTCCTCCTCTCCTCCTCCTCCTCCTCCTCCTCTTCTTCTTCTTCTTCTTCTT
This sequence comes from Sorex araneus, assembly GCF_027595985.1. NCBI lineage: Eukaryota > Metazoa > Chordata > Mammalia > Eulipotyphla > Soricidae > Sorex > Sorex araneus. Next base: position 55,993,983 of record NC_073306.1, on the reverse strand, counting down.
CTTCTTCTTCTCTTCTTCTTTCTTCTTCTTCTCCTCCTCCTCCTCCTCCTCCTCCTCCTCCTCTTTCTCCTCCTCCTATCCCTTCTCCTCCTCCTCTTCTCCTCCTCCTCTTCCTCATCCTTCTCCTCTTCCTTCTCCTCCTCCTCCTCTTATTCCTCCTCCTCCTTCTTTTCTTTTTTTTTCTGGAGGAGGAGGTAGAGAAGGTGGGAACCAGACCCTCTAGAATAGTGCTCTCAAGAGAGGCCTGAGGCTGATGTCTGAGAAATACCGAAACCCCTTTCCCCACTCATCCTGACTATCCCTACATAGTTTGCTCTGTGCTTTCCTTTCCTTTCTGTCGCTGATAGAAGGGGACTGCGCAGGGCCAGAGAGATAGTACAGCAGGTAGGGCGCTTGTTTTGCACACAGCCAACCTGGGTTCAACCCCCAGCATCCCATATGGTCTCCCAGCACCACCAGGAGTGATTTCTGAGTGCCAAGCTAGGAGTAAACCCTGAGCCTTGCCAGGTGTGGCCCCCAAACCAAGAAAAAACAGAAAGTAGACTGCTCTCTGCTTCTCCCACTCCAGTGACGCCCTGTGACCCATGCTGCTCCCTCCTGCCTTTAAAATCCCAGAAGCTGCTCCTGGTGAAGGCTTCCAGACCATCGTCAACCAAGCCTGCACTGCCCCCACAACCCTCCCCATTGATAGGGTGTTGTGCGCCCCTGGATGTGATCCACTCTGGATTCGTGCTGGTGACATCCCCACCCTTTCTGTGCTCAGGGTCTCTTAATCAAGGGGTTGAGGGAAAACATGTGCCCCCACCACAGTCCACCTTCTTTCTCATAAGTGGTCTGTCCATTCAGCCCTGGAAATGCAAGGTGCCCAGCTCTGAGGCTGACTGGCACACAGTGCTCAGCAGGTGGGGCTCTTATGAGCATTGCACTCCCTGCCCTTCCTGGGGTACCTCTGGGGCTCTGGGCTCTCTCTGGAGCTTGCCAGACCTTCTGACCTCAGGTCTTCCTCCCTTCTCTCCTGCTCACCTACCTGCACTGCAAGGACCCTCTTACCTTCGCTGGAACCTGGAGGGCTGGCCTGTGCCTCAGTTATTTACTCTTTGCTGCTTCTCTCTCTAGCACAGTCTCCCTGCCTGTCACACCCCTTGCTTCCTGCAAACCACTTTAAGGGCCATGTTAGCAGAGAAGCCATCCCTGGCCACTCCAGCGGAAACAACATGCCACCATGCTGTGTTCCTGCTAGGATCTGAGCTGCCTCTCCCACACAGGACCACACGCGTGTCTGCTTCGTGTAAGAGTGACTGCAGAGGGATGGTCTCCCTAGGATGCTCTGTGCACTACCTTCCCCAGTTTCTGTAACAGAGCCTTGCACCTAGTAGGTGCTCAGTAAACAATCAAGGGGAGATTGAATGGGTGAAGAAGCACTGCATGATGGGTGATGTTACTTGTTCAGGTTCATTGTTTCCTGGCGTAAGTTCCAGCTGTCTAGAGGGTGCCAAAGACTCTGTTGACACCCAGATCTTTCCTCAACCAGTCAAAGGGGTGGGAGGGGGTGCAGAGAAATAGTACATCAGGAACAACTTGCACATGTTCTATCCAGGTTTGATCCTGGCATCTCATATGGTCTCCATATGGGCTTCACCAGTAGTGATCCTGAGTGCAGAGCCTGGAGGAGGAGGTGGGAAACAGCCCCTCAGCAGTGCCTGATATGGCACCAAAACACACACACATACACATATATTTATACATATATATGTATATCTTTCTGGGACTGGAGCGATAACACAGTGGATAAGGCGTTTGCCTTGCATGCACCCAACCCAGGTTTGCTTCCTCCATCCCTCTCAGAGAACCTGGAAGTTACCGAGAGTATCCTGCCCACATGGCAGAGCTTGGCAAGCTCCCCTGGCATATCCAATATGCCAAAAACAGTAACAACAAGTCTCACAATGGAGACGTTACTGGTGCCCACTTGAGCAAATCGATGAACAACGGGACAGTGCTACAGTGCATATATATACATCTATGTATTTATGTATTAAAGTGTGCGTGTGTGCACACACACATACACCACACACACACACATATCTGTTAAAGGGACAGGGGACCAAGTGTTTACTGGGTGTTAAAGCCACGTTGACTCTAGCTTAATAGATGAAGCTTGTGTGGCAAACATCCGACCAACCAGATTCACTGAGAACCATTATGTGCAGGACCTCAGGAAGGCAGCATGAGCGAGGCCAGAGTCTACACCCCTTGGGGGCTGTCTGTATTGCTGGGGTGCAGACAGTTTTTACCAAGTATGGGCTCCTGGACTGTCAGCATCTCTGGGTCATCTTTGGAGGGTTCCTCTGAGCTGAGCTAAGAGTCAGTCCTGCCCCCCTACGAGTGTCCCCAGCCTGTTTCCACCCAGCCCAGCTTCCGTCTGAGACGACAGACAAGATGATCCTTAAGAACCTTGCTGGGGAGCTAGGGAGATGGTACAGGGATTAAGGTGCGTGACTGGTATGTACCCAACCCAGTTGGATTCCAGGTACCCCTTGGTCCTTGCTGGGTATAATATAATCCTGGAGTCCTCCAACCACTGCTGACCTGCTTGGCCAAAAATCACTGAGAGGGGTCCCTGGTCTCCTGAGCACCGTCTTAGCAGGAGCTCAGAAACAAAGATCTGTTGGGTTCTCCTGACACCGAGGGAAGCGCTGGGGTCCCAGATTTTTGTAAATTGAGTCCCAACCATGGGGATGGCCTCAGAGTGGGGGGATGGTCCTTCTTCTCCATTAGCATCCTGCCTAGCATGCAAGGAACACCTTCCCTCGAATGGCAAAGCCAGGCTGTGTGCCAACTTGTTAGAATAGCTTCACAGTTTCCTGGAGCTGGGAGAGAGAGGGGGTGGGGAGCCGGTGACAATGTGGGGTGGGGGGAGATGATGACAGCTTCCTGTCCATCAGGCTGACAGGCTGCTGAAAGGGAAGGGAAGGGTGTTGTCTGGGCTTGCCAGGAGGAGCCTAGAGCGGCAGTGGCATTTCCCGGGCACCAGCCTCCAGGTCTCTCCTGGGAACTTGCCAACCCAGGGGTGCTACAGCCAAGCTGGATCCCGCCTCCCACATGCCAGTCTGTGCTTCTGAAGGCCCACGCGAGAGAGTCAGCTAGGAAGGCTAGGGAGGGACAGAGCTGGAGCAAAATACAAAAAGGAGGCCTTGATGGGCAAGGAGGGACTCTATATTCTCCTATTCCTTCAATGGGACATTTTAGGGCAGATGGCAAGCACACTGACATGGCCTGTGGTCAAACAGAATTGTGTTATCAAAGGGCTGGGCTGCCTCAGAGGGACTGTGGTGTCTGGTTTGTGAACCATCTGTATAAACTCCCAGTCATCCATTTATCCAGTCATCCAGTCATCTATCCATTCATCCATCATCCATCCATCCTCCATCCATTCACCGACCCATCTGTCCATCCACCAATCCATCCATCAACCATTCATCTATTGATCCACCATCCACCCATCCTCCATCCATTCATTCATCTAACCATCTATCCGTCCAGTCAGCCATGAGATAAACTCAGCAGCTCTGTCCTCCCAGCAGTCACTGGGCCAGCCATCTCGGGTACACTGGAACTGCGGGGCCATCCAGTACCATGGAGGGACAGCAGGTATCACAGGAAAGCTAGAAGACATCATACTTGGGACCAGAAGGGTCCCAGAAGATTCCTACAGGAAGTGCTATTCAAGCTGGGCCTCGGATACTCTCAAAGTACCCAGGTGGAAGGGAGACGGGGGATAAAGACCCAAAGCAGGGGCTGGAGTGATAGCACAGCAGGTAGGGCGTTTGCCTTGCATGCGGCTGACCCGGGTTCAATCCCCGGCATCCTATATGGTCCCCCAAGCACTGCCAGGTGTAATTCCTGAGTGCAGAGCCAGGAGTAACCCCTGAGCATCGCTGGGTGTGACCCAAAAGCAAAAAAAAAAAAAGACCCAAAGCAGATGAGTGTAAGGCAAAGCGAAGGATGCCAGCATTTGCCTGAGGCCGACAAGTGGTCAGAACTCCTGGGTCACCTGACTCAGGTCTGGCCCATCAGCCTAGTCCATTCCCTCAAGTAAGTGATTGGTTCTCGAGTGTCATGGGATTCCAGATGGTTCAGTGAGCACCTGCCATGGGAATTATGGCGAAGCCACTGCCACACTTCATGTCACTGTCAACCCAAGGAGCTTGTCTTAAGCAGTCTGGGCCACTGAACAGAATCCTGCAGGTGGGTGGGTCCCATATAGGTCCTAGGCATCGATTCCTCACAGCCCCGCAGGGCTTGGTATGTGTGCCAGCATGGTGGGTGCCGGGGAAACCTTTCTTCCTGCTTTTCTGGCCATTGCATGGCAGAGAGGAGAGAACTCTCTGGCTCCTTCCTCCCTTTCCTTCAAAGGTCACAGTCTCACCCCAGGGGCTCCACCTCCGTCACTGGCATCATTGGCACCTCTCTGTGACCTCATTCAGATGCCCGTTATCTCCCACGACCCCACCTCCAGCTCTCATCACATTGAGGGGGGGGCAGCACATGGATGTGGGCACGTGCCGTCAATGCAGAGCAGAGTTGCTTTCCAGCATGTCCCCCAACGCTGGCTGGGAGGGGGACAGGAACAGAGTATGGCTGTGTGCTGCGGCTGGCACCCCCAGATCCCACGTGCAGGCTTGGCTGGGTCACTGCCTCCCTCTGGGTCTTGGTTGCCATTTAGATGTGCAGAATAAGGAACTCAAGCTAGACGAACTAGGAGGCCCTGCCAGCAGTTCCGCTCTGAGGTTCCACATCTCTGTGTATACCCATCTCTTCTCTATCCCTGGTGCAACCATCGTGTGTGTGTGTGTGTGTGTGTGGTGTGTGTGTGTGGGGGGGGAGAGGGAGTTCTGCTGAATATCTGAGCCCAGGAGCCTGCAAGCACAGCAATTCTCATTAGCTGCAAATCCTGCCTCCTACTTCCCAGACCCCTGCTTCCCTCCATTAGCAAGATTGGAGGGAAAACTGATGGGGCTCCCATCTTGAAAGGAGGCACCGACCCGCCTAGCTCTCACCTCTCCTATTTGATGAGGTGCCCGGAGGGCGGGCTGTCTGCCCGTCACTCAGCGCAGCCAGCTGGAGGCCTCCTCATGGAGGAGGTGGGTGGGTGGGTTGAAGGGGGGAACGGCTCTGACTCCCCATCTCCGTGTTCCATGATACTGGGAAGTTCATTATTTCCCTGACCGGCTTTTCTGGCGAGACTCAAATTAATTTTCCATCTCTTCCCATCTCCCAAGCCTTGCAATCATTAAATGCCAGGGAAAGTTAAACAAACAGCTGATTTACAGAAGCATTTTCTTTCTTTCCTTTTTTTTCTTGAAAAAAAAAAAGCAGGAAGCTCTATTAATCAGCTGAGCTGAGCGTGGTCTGATTAAACAGTCGGAGCAGCCTTCAGACAGTGAGGGCCGGGTCAGAGGGTGCCGGGACCTGTGAGAGGCTCCCAATCAGGGGCTAAAAATAACACAGCCCCCTGTGCGCCCCCTCCCGCTCTGATCCGGAGACTGGCCTTTCCTGCCAGGAGGGATAAACGGAGGCACCCTCTGGATCTCGCTACCATTCTGAAACAAAAGACTGTTTATAAACGTCTTTCTAAGAAAAATCTAACTCAGCGATTGTCCAGAGACTCCGAGAGGGAGAAGCCTGAGCCTGAGGCGCCACAGCAAGACGGTGACAGAGTGCCACGAGAACCTTCCATCCTGGTTCAGGGCTGAAGGATGGAAAGGTTCCCAGATTTGAACATCTCGCATCCTCTGACAAAAAGGCACACACGTGACAGCCCCTGGCACCATCAGAACCAGCACGAATATATTCTTGCGCACATTCAGTGTGTGTGTCGGGGGTGGGGGCGGGGGAGGGAGAGCGGAATCTGCATTTGGAGGTGGTGCCCATATTACTTGCTATTTATACCTGGAGAACACCGGGATTTCTCTTTGGTCTGGACTGGGACCCCCACTTCTACCTCCTACAGGATGTTCTGGCTGATTGGATTGTGCTCCCCACGACCCGCATCATCCTATCCCCCTCAGTTCAAGCTTCTTGAACCTCTTTGCAGCCTTATTCAGCGAGTCGGCTTGGCGGGCAGAGAGGACCTTCCTCTCCCTCTAGGAGACCCCCTGTCTGCCCTCCCCCCCACACATATATACTTACTTCTGTAAAATGGAGATAGAGCTGGTGTTTCCAAGGCTGGGGAGGGGTGAACTGGGAGGGCGTGGAGTGTCTGCTTCTGGGTTCGTACAGCAAATGTGGGTCTGTTTGGCACATGGCAGAGACTCAGGAAACGGAGGTCGTGGTCAGTAGCATTTGCCCACTGGCCGTTTACTGAGAAAGAGTCTATGCCAGGTTCCGAGGCAAACAGTTAGACTAACACGGCCGGGTGTTTTGGAGAGGTGCCCGGGCTGCTTCATGAGACACTCAGAGAAACTTATTCCAAATGATGCGGAAAATGCTCCGAAAGATGAAACAATGGCTGGCATAGTACTTAGAGTTGACATATCTAGGCCCTTAATCTATGCCCGGGGCTGCGGTACACGCTCTCTCTCTGCCGTCATAAACGCCGAGAGCAGTTCTGTGCCGTGAATATTGGTATCATCTTCATTTTATAGGTGAGGAAACAGGCCAGCGGAGGCATGGAAATTACCCAAGGTCACTCCGCTGGTAGGTGGTGAAAGAACAGAGGAAGTTTGGTTCATTTCAAAGGGTGGTTTCGGGTGAGGGCTGGTGGGTGAGCCTTGAGCCCAGAGAACCCCGTCTTTCCCTTCGTGCTCTATCACCTCCGCAGAGCCAGCTGCTGCTGGAGCCTGGTCACTGACCAGACCGGGACGGCATCCGACCTAGAATGCAAATACGTGTCACTGGGGACTCAAGGGAAGCGAAGCGGAAGCCTTGGCGGCTGGTGGGAGGGGAGAACGTGCAGAAGGGGAGAGAGTGGGGGGCAGGAGACATGGGCCGAGCACTCTGGCTGGGCGAGGCGAGGACATGAGGGCCTCACCTTGACTCGTCCCCATTTCTGAGTTCCAGAGGGAGGCCCCCGCCAGCCTTCCAGTTCTGGGCTTCATGAGAGCACCCTCATCATCCCATCGCCAAACTGAGAGAGTTTCAGCATCTGGCCGTCAGGCGATGCCAGCCTGAGCCAGGAAGTGGACAGGGAACGGGCGGGCCCCGGCAGGGAGAGGCGCCTGGGCCAAAGCCGGATTCTGCGGTGCCAGGGCCCAGGGCTCTCAGAGAGCCGACCCGAGGCTGTGTGACAAGCCAGGGGCTCCTTGACCAAGGAGGAGGGCCCAGCTGTGGCAGGGGCGGTCTGGGGCAGTGGTGGCTGGGCCTCACCCCTAACCGAGGCCCCATAGCTCATTTTCAATCAGGCCCCATCTCCAGCACACGGGCAAAGTTAATTAAACACAGCCTTGCCTTCAGCCAGGAAATGAAAGGCAACCCCCGAAAGAGCAATTAGCATCCACGGCCCCGCCCCGCTCTCTTCCTGCCTCCTGCCTTCACCATCTCAGGCCCACCACCGGCTGTGCGTGCCAATTAGCGTGAAGAGGCCAGGAGGACCTGGTCAGAGAAGGGACAGATGGCCCGTGTCCCCTCCCTGGGCCGGGGCTGGGGTGTGGGCAGTGCTGGGCCGGGTTCAGGGATGGCGAAGCCTTTCTGGAGAGGGCCGTGCAGAGCAGGAGGTGAGCACAGGCACAGCGCAGAGGGGTTGAGGCACTGGGGCGGGATGGCACAGCCTTGGAGAATGGAAAGTGCACTTTGGGGTCTAACCAGAATCCTTCCTGAGCCCAAGTCTCCGCATGTCCTCACCCCGAGGCTCACTCCAGCCAATAGTTTGGCAAATGAACCAGCAGATCAGGAGGTGGATTTCTCCAGACCATTTCCAAAGCACGGGTAGCCATGTTTTTTGTCTTTTTTTTTTGCTTTTTGGGTCACACCCGATGATGCACAGGGGTTACTCCTGGCTTTGCACTCAGGAATTACTCCTGGAGGTGCTCGGGGACCATGTGGGATGTTGGGAATTGAACCCGGGGACACTCTACTCACTGTACTATCACTCTAGCCCCCAAAAGTAGCACTGTAGTACTGTCGTCCTGTTCATCGATTTGCTCGAGCGGGCACCAGTAACGTCTCCATTGTGAGATTTCTTGTTACTGTTTTTGGCATATCGAATATGCCACAGGTAGCTTGCCAAGCTCTGCTGTGTGGGCGGAATACTTTCAGTAACTTGCCGGGCTCTCTGAGAGGGACGGAGGAATCGAACACGAATTGGCTGTGTGCAAGGCAAACGCCCTACCCACTGTGCTATGGCTCCAGCCCAAGGGTAGCCATTCTTTTCTTTAAAAAAATTTTGGGGGGAGCGGTGGAGCAATAAGCCGCCATCCCATATGGTCCCCCAAGCACTGCCAGGAGTAATTTCCTGAGTGCAAAGCCAGGAGTAATCCCTGAGTATCACTGGGTGTGACCCAAAAAGCAAAAAAAAAAAAAAAAAAATTTGTGCCACACTTGATGATGATCAAGAGTTACTCCTGGCTCTTTGCTCAAAAATTACTCTTTCAGTGCCGGGGAATCCTATGGGATGCTAGTGATCAAACCAAGGCTGGCTGTGTGCAAGGCAAACTCCCTACCTGCTGTAGATCACCCCTGCCCCTGCCCTAGCGTTTTTTTATTTGCTTGCTTGTTTTGTTTTGGGGCCACACTCAGCAATGCTCAGGGGTTACTCCTGGAAGTGCTCAAGGGACCAGAGAGGACTCTGGGGATCGAACCCTGGTCGTCATGTATAGGGCAAACGCTCAACCTGCTGCACGATGTCTCTGCAGCAAGGCATCCGTGTTGAGAGCCTGGCAGCTGGGGGCGGTGCAGGGGGACGAGTTTGAAGGGAGCAGCTGCCCGTCACCCCCCAGGTAACGGTCAGGGAGCTTGGCTGAGCTGTCCAGAAATGGAAAGAGTCGGGTGAGCTGCCCTTGAGTCCAGTGCCCAAAGCAGCCCCAGACGGGGGACAAGTCCTTCCCGTCGGGGGAAGGCTGATGTGTTTTCTTTGCCCCTCCAGGGCAGGGTGTACGAAACCTCTTTCCTTGGCCCACTCTCCTTTGGGGTGATGCGCCCCCTCCTCTCTTCCTCGGGGTGCTTGCTGCTGGGTGGTGAGGGGGCTTCTCCACGGGCCCCTCGCAACATGCTGCTGGTGACGTTCCCCGCTCTCCGCCTCGTGAGAGCTGCGCCCTCCTGCTCCTGCCTTGAGTCCCCAGCGTCACGTCTGCTTCTGAGCTGTGCAGCCCAGTCAGCCCTGGGAGCAAAGGGGACGGGCCCGGAGCCCTGCCCAGCTCAGCCACTCACCGTTTTCTGTGCTGCTTTGTTTCTTGGGGTCACTCTTGGGGCCCTTCCCACCCCATGGGCCAAGCAGGCTGGGGTCAATCGAGCACTTGTGCCATTTGTTTTCCAAGGGGAACCTAAGGCTCAGACAGGTCTAAGATGAGAGAGAGAAAAAGAGAGAGAGAGAGAAGGGGAGGAGAGGAGGAGAAGGAAGAGAAGGAGCAGGAGGAGAGAGAGAGGAGAGAGGAGAGAGAAAGAGGAGAGAGAGGAGAGAGAGAGGAGAGAGAGGGGAGAGAGAGGAGAGAGAAAGAGGAGAGAGAGGAGAGAGAAAGAGGAGAGAGAGGAGAGAGAGGGGAGAGAGGAGAGAAGAGAGAGAGGAGAGAGAAAGAGGAGAGAGAGGAGAGAGAGAGGAGAGAGAGGGGGGAGAGAGAGGAGAGGAGAGAGAAAGGAGAGAGAGGAGGGAGAGGAGTGAGAGAAGAGAAAGGAGAGAGAAGAGAATGGAGAGAGAGGAGAGAGAAAGAGGAGAGAGAAGAGAGAGGGGGGAGAGAGAGGAGAGAAGAGAGAGAGGAGAGAGAGGAGGGAGAGAAGAGAAAGGAGAGAGGAGAGAGAGGAGAGAGGAGAGGGAGAGAGGAGAGAGAGAGAGGAGAGAGGAGAGAGAGAGAGGAGAGAGGAGAGAGAGAGGAGAGAGGAGAGAGAAGGGGGAGCGAGCTTGTGGAACCCCAGCCCGCAGACCCAAGCATCCCTCAGCATGGGCCTGTGTGCTGCCTGTCCCCGTCCTCTGCCCACCCTCCCCGCCCCACTCCCAGGGTCTGCTGCTGAGAGTACTCTGGGTGCTGGTGCCCTCCACCCCCCACTCTCAAGAGGCCTTGGATGCTCTTTCATGGGCCCGTGACCCCAGGACGCAGACCTGTAATGATTTTCCCTTTTCTTAGAGAGCAGAAGAGACAAACTGCCGCCAGCTCTTGACTCTGCTGCAGGCTCACGAAAGCAGGGCCGGGGTCACGGCTCAGAGGACAGCCGTGTCCTCGCCAGAGCCCCGAGGCGGCCTTCCACTTCCGTGTAAAAGCTTCTTCTTGCTTGGAAGCCATGGACGGGAGGCAGGGAGTGGAAACACAAAGCCACCGGAGGTGGGGAGAGCTGTCCCGGGGGGACAGGAAGGAGACAGAGGAGAGCCCCCTTCTTCCTGCCCTCCCCTTCCTGCCCCCCTTCTGACTGTGGTGGGGCCCGGAGCAGCTCCCCCACCTGCGGTGTGCTGTGCGGGTGCCTGAGCCTGAGCCTGCTGCTCACCGGGGGCTGCAGGCAGGAGCCCCAGTGATTTCGGGGGCCAGGACCTCACGAGAACAAGTCAATGCAGGCAGGGAGCTGGGAAACGGGCACATGTGAGCCCTGACTATTGTCACCCACAGGACCCCCAAAGCCTCAGGCAGAGGAGCCGCCCTGCACGTAATAGAGTGGGCAGAGTCACTCGGAGTGGGCAGAGGGGGTGAAAGGAGAGAAGGCCTGTTTGCCCTCCGTCCCTCCCTCTCTCTCTCTCTCTTCTCTCTCCCCCTCCCTCTCTCTCCTCTCTCTCTCCCTCCCTCCCTCTCTTTCCTCTCTCCTTCTCTCTCCTCTCTCCCTCCCTCTCTCTCCTCTCTCTTTCTCTCTCCCTCCCTCTCTTCCTCTCTCTCCTTCTCTCTCCTCTCTCTCCCTCTCTCTCCTCTCTTTCTCTCCTCTTTCTTTCTCTCCCTCCCTCTCTCCTCTCTCTCCCTCCCTCTCTCTTCTCTCTCTTTCTCTCTCCCTCCCTCTCTTTCCTCTCTCTCCTTCTCTCTCCTCTCTCTCCCTCTCTCTCCTCTCTTACTCTCTCTCCTCTTTCTTTCTCTCCCTCCCTCTCTCTCCTCTCTCCCTCCCTCTCTCTCCTCTCTTTCCTCTCTCTCTCCCCCTCTCTCTTTCTCTCTCTCCCTCCCTCTCTCCTCTCTCTCTCTCTCTCACTCTCGCTCTCATCTGAACCCTTCCTGAAAAGTGCATCTCATTACCCCGAGAAAGGAAAACAACCAGGATAAACCCTGGTGAAATATGTGGGGTGTCCCTCCACCCCGGACTGGAGCGATAACACAGCGGGTAGGGGTTTGCCTTGCACATTTGCCTAGCACGCGGCCGACCCGGGTTCGATTCCTTTGTCCCTCTCGGAGAGCCCGGCAAGCTACCGAGAACATCCCACCCGCACAGCAGAGCCCGACAACCTCCCCGTGGCGTATTCGGTATGCCAAAGACAGTAACAACAAGTCTCGCAATGGAGACGATACTGGTGCCCGCTCGAGCAAATCGATGAGCAACGGGACGACAGTGCGACAGTCCCTCCCTCAGGACCTCACAGTCAATGCCCTAGTCCGCCGGCACAGCAGGGCACCTGCCAAGCAAGCGGCACCCAGCAGAGCAGAACTCTGGGTGCCCCAGCCCACAGTAAACTCTCCTGGGTTTTCCGGGCCACCAGAGTGGGTGCGGGCGTGGAGCAGGCAGGGGCCTCAGACTGGCTCACAGCAGGGCGGGATGGGCTCAGGAGTGGGTGGAAGCACTGGGCAACTTGCCTAGGAAAGCCCAAGCCTGAGCCAGGGCTCTTGGTCAGCCGCGGGCAGTCGGGGCTGCTGGACCTTCCCTGGCTGCTCCCTCCGCAGCTCCTCAGATGGGGGTAGGAGGGCTGACGCCCCTCTCTGCTCCTGCCGCTCTCTGCTCTGGTCTCTGGAGGTGGACCTGCAGGGAGGGTTTGGGTCCTGGGCGGGAGATTGGGCCACTGAGCAGTGACTGTTAGTCCTAGAGTCACATTCACAAAGTGCGTATGATATGCCAGGCAGCAGTGGGCAGTATTTAAAAAAAAATTCTCGCAGTAGCTCTCACAGGGAGGTTCAATCAATCACTCCCATTTCACAGATGAGGACACTGAGGCTCAGAGGAACAGGACAACGTGTCTCGAGTCAGAGTGAGCAGAGCCCAGTCAGGACAGGAACTCGGCGAGGTGCTCTGAGTCACAGCACAGGCAGAGGCTTTATAAAAAGGGCAAATATTTAGGTTTTTACCCCTTTTCCCCCCTGTTTGATTGTGGACCATACCTGGTGATGCGCAGAGCTTACTCCTGGCTCTGTACTCAAGAGTCACTTCTGGCAGTGCTCAGGGAACCACATGGGATAACGGTGATGGAGCCCAGGTCACTGCCTGCAAGGGAAGCAAGTGCCCTACCTGCTCCGCTGCCGTCCCGGCTCGTAGGGTTTTATAATGGAAGTCCTGGGCCCTTCTTTAAGCCAGTGTAGACCCCGTAGTTTCCCACCCATTCGTTTAATTGCTCCACTGGGGAAGGCTTGGAACGGCCTTTCCAGTCCAGGGAGGGGGCAGCCAAGACACCAGTAGGCAGGACGGGGTCCTGGCAGCCTTGGGGCAGCCCTGGACGCTGGTGCCAGGCTGCTGCCTCCCGCCCCGGAACTCCAGGGGGACGGCTGCGTGTCTAGGGAGGTCGTGGGCGCAGCGCCAACAGAAGCACGGTCATCACAAGCAATTTCCCGCGGTGTCATCTCCCATTTCACACGGGCTGGGTCTGGCTGCTGGAAAGGGCAGAGCGGCCCAGCTTCCCGTGCCCCCCGGCCCCCAGCTTCCTCCGTCAGCGGCAATCTGACCCGTGATTCCTCAGCAGCCGGGCCCTGCTGCCAACTGCGTGTGGGAAGACCCAGCTGCATCAAGTGGGAGCGTAGACCTGGCTGGGACCCGGGAGGTGCTGGGCCGACAGCTGGGCCGGGCTGGGCCGGGCTGGGCCGGGCTCCTCTCTCCATGGCCCCGAGCGTGCAGACGGGCACCCACTGCCTGGACTTGGGAGCCTCCTAGGAGGCAGGAGGCAGGGGTTAGTACTGTCAGCTGTGCTTCCCTGACAGCTGGCCCTTCTAGTTCTTTCTGTCCACCCACTCACCCTGCCACCAACCTTCCGTCCCCCTCTCCCTCCCTCCCTCCCTCCCTCCCTCCCTCCCTCCCTCCCACACTCCCTCCTTTCCTCTCTCCCTCCCTCCGTCCCTCCCTCATCTCCTCTCTCCCTTCCTTCCTTCCTTCCTTCCTTCCTTCCTTCCTTCCTTCCTTCCTTCCTTCCTTCCTTCCTTCCTTCCTTCCTTCCTTCCTTCCTTCCTTCCTTCCTTCCTTCCTTCCTCCCTTCCTCTCTCCCTCGTTTCCTCATTCCTTCCTTCCCCCTTCCTCCCTCCCTTCTTCCCTCCCTTTTTCCTCCTTTCCTCCCTCCCTCCCTCCCTCCCTCCCTCCCTCCCTCCCTCCCTCCCTCCCTCTCTCCATCCCTCCCTCCCTCCCTCCATCCCTCCCTCCCTTCCTTTTTTCCTTCCTTCCTTCCTTCCTTCCTTCCTTCCTTCCTTCCTTCCTTCCTTCCTTCCTTCCTTCCTTCCTTCCTTCCTTCCTTCCTTCCTTCCTCCCATTTGCTCATAGCCACCTCAAGTTTTTATTCGTTGATTCATCTGGTGACAGCCTAATTTATTCTGTTCTACTTTTCCTGATTGTTTGTTTGTTCTTTGTGCCACATCACCTGTGCTCCGGACTTACTCCTGGCTCTGTGTTCAGGGATAACTCCTGGCTAGGCCGAGGGGACCATATGAGGTGTAGGGTATTAAGCCCACCTGCAAGGCAAGCACCCTACCTGCTTATGTACTATTGCTCTGGCCTGAACTTTTGTTTTTGTTTTTGTTTTTTAAATCACTATTTCACTATGCCATTGTAAATACAAAGATATTTATTTTGTTTTTTTTAAACACTGTGATTTACAAAGTTGTTCATGATACAGTTTCAGGCATTTAGTGTTCCAACACCACCAGGTGACTTCCCTCCACCAGTGTCCCCAGTTTCCCCTCCCAGCCCCAACCTGCCCCCTTTGGCACATAACACATTTACGTCATATTGTTTGCTCCAACAAAACTTAAATAAACGGGAAATAGAATGATCAGGAAATAAATTTGTAAGAGCCAATTTGTGATTTCTTATGACTTTCACCTTATAAACAAGGAAAATAAAACCATTTAGTGCAATATAACAAAATGCCTATTCTCATTACATAAGTTTTCAATTCTGAAATCTAAAATATAATTGCCAAGATCCTTGATGAAAGGAGCCTCTTCTCAAATATTTCGAGAGATGAAGGCTTATGTCATTATTTTCAATACACAGAAAAACTGTTATCCTGAATTTAAAACTTTTTAAATTGAGAAAATTAATTTTCTTTCTTGGAGGAGTATTAAGCAAGATACTGTGTTCTTTACCATTTAAATAGAGCAAGAATTCACATTTACTTATAAACAACATCTCTTTTTCACATAAATAATCATTTTAACACTGTAGTACTGTCATCCTGTTGTTCACTGATTTGCTCGAGTGGGCACCAATAACGTCTCCATTGTGATACTTGTTACTGTTTTTGGCACATCAAATGTGCCATGGGGAGCTTGCCAGGTTCTGCTGTGTGGGCAGGATACTCTCGGTAGCTTGCTGGGCTCTCCGAGAGGGACGGAGGAATCAAACCCGGGTTGGTCTTGTACAAGGCAAACACCCTACCCGCTGCGCTATTGCTGCAGTCCCAAATAATCATTTTACTCTTAAAAACTGGTCCCCAAATGTGCACTGGTGGAGGGATGGGTGTTTGACCATTGTGAGATTGTAACCCAAACATGAAAGTTTGTAACTATCTCACGGTGATTCAATAAAATTTAAAAAAAAATTTAAAAAGTCCCAAATAATCATTTTACTCTTAAAAATTAACACACTTCATATGACTACAAAGAAAGTGCAGATATGATTAATATGCATATTACACAGTTTATGATCTTAATATCAGACATCATACCTTAGCCATACTTTATCTCTGGCCCTTGTACCCTGCCTGGAAGAATGGACCAGAGTCTAGAGGGGGGAACTACTTTGATGATGCCCAAGGTTCTTTTCACCTTTTATCACCCCACATCCAGCTCTCCCGCCCTTCAGCTTATCCACCCACCCATCATCTCTCATCATCGCTGATTGTCTTTCTCACCCACATTTTCTCTGGCCCACTAACACCAGTGCGAAATGCTAGTCAGTGATCTAGGAAGCATCCTTAGAGCGAGCACGTATGGATACAGCATCGAAGGAGATAAAAATGTATAGGAACGAGGGAAAAAATGGAAGACAGCGGAGAAATGCTGTTGTGGCCAGGCAGGCTTCTCTCCCAACTGCTTGTGCTTCTTGGAAGGGACGTTTGAGCTGGGGGGGCAGTCAGAAAGATGCACCTTCCCTGGCATTTGGACTTCTCCAGAAAGCAGCCTGCTCTCACAGCCCCACCAGGTGCTTCCAAATGCACCTTGGCCCTCTGGTTCACCCCTCAGGGCCTTTGTACACGTGCTTTCCACTGCAGAAATCACATTTGCCCTCTTAGCCATCCAGAAACATCTTGCACGCTATTTTGGACTAGGTTCAGCTACACCTCCTCTGGGAAATCTCGTTGCTTCCTCTCTAGGGAAATGTTAGACCCATCATCTGCCCTCAGGTCTCTGTTTCAGAAATGAATTGGTTTCTTTCTCTCTTCTCTAGGGCAGGGGAGCTCTTTGGAGCTATTTCTTCAGTACTTAGGACACATTGGTAGTTGAGAAGTTAGTTTACTAATAACAAATTATCATGACCGTAGTGGTTACTGATTATTGAGTACCTGTCAGTGGCTATTTGGAGCGCTTTGATTTTCAGCCCTCATCATAACCCCACAAGTCGGGAACTATCACCCCCGAATTATCTTCCCCCAGGTATAGATGAGGAAGCCCCTGCAGAGAATTATGCTTATGTTCCCAGAGTTACACCTTAAAGGGTGGTGGAGCCAGGGCCAGAGAGTTACTGCAGTGGGATGCAACTGCCTTGCACACAGGTTTCATCCCCAGCACCTCATATGGTCTACTGAGCATAGCCAGGAGAGATCCTGAACAGTCAGTTATAATCGTTGAGCACAGCCAGGTGCCCACTCACCCCCCCCCCCCCGCCATGCCTGCCAAAAGAAGAAAGAGTGGTGGAACCATAATTGGAACCTGTTGAACTCCTGAGACTCTGGAACTGTTCTGTGTTTGGGTCTCAGTCTACCCATGTGGGTGATATTTTAGAATTCTTTCATTGAGGACACTCTTGGGCCATTTCGGTCTACAACCGACTACCTCCTCTTTGCAGGACTGTGGTTGAGACTCCTGTTAGGAGGTGGGGTAGTGCCATGAAACTTAAGATACCAAGCACAGCTTTGATCTAGAAGGATGGGGAAGATGGAAGTAGTTTAGCCATAACAGAGACTCTTTCTGGACTCTGTTCAATTGTATTGTTTTCTACTCAACTCTTTTTTTCCCCTTTTCCCCCTCCCTTGGCTTGCTTATAGGGCGAATCTTCATTTCCCTTTGCTTTGTGTGTGGCCGTGTAATTTGCTCTGACCAATGGGGTATCAATAGAGAGAACTGTGGGGCTGGAGCAATAGCACAGCGGGTAGGGCGTTTGCCTTGTACGCGGCCGACCAGGGTTTGATTCCCAGCATCCCATATGGTCCTCTGAGCACTGCCAGGAGTAATTCCTGAGTGCAGAGCCAGGAGTAACCCCTGTGCATAGCCAGGTGTTACCCAAAAAGCAAAAAAAAAAATAGAGATAACTGTGTGATCATCCAAGGCAAGGGCTTCGGAATCTGGTCTGGGGCCCAGTCCTCCTGACCTGCTCTCTACGTGGGACCCGAGACCTGCGTGTCTGTGATGTGATCCTGACTAAGGCCTGGAGTCCCGCTTGGCCCAAGTTGGCACTTCCTCTTCCCCCAGCTCCCGGAATACATCATATGGATGTGGGTGGAAAATGGAAACAGTGGGAAGGAACTTGAAACATTTCTGGAACTTCAGAGCCAACTTATTCTCCCATACCCCCACCCTCACCCAGAGTCTCACTTTGTGATTCAGGCTTGATTTGGCACAAATCATAGCTTGGCACATGCCCTAAAACCCCCCCATGATCCCACCACTGTGTTCTTATTCTCAGGACCCTCTCAACCTGAGGACCTAGAGCCAAGACTTCCATGATGGTTCTGGGTTTACGAGGCTCAGACACCTGTCTTTTTGCACCCTGCCTTAGTTTTCCATTGCTGCAAGAACAGATGCCCACGAGAGTGGTGGCTGCAGGCAGCATGCAGTTACCGTCCACCTTGTGGGTTAGAAATTAGCTGCACTGGGGCTGGAGCGATAGCACAGTGGGTAGGGCATTTGCCTTGCACATGGCCGACCCAGGTTCGATTCCCAGCATCCCATATGGTCCCCTGAGCACTGCCAGGAGTGATTCCTAAGTGCAGAGCCAGGAGTAACCCCTGTGCATCACTGGGTGTGACTCAAAAAGCCAAAAAAAAAAAACCCAACAAAGAAATTAGCTGCACTATGCTGAAGGTCAGGTTCTGACAGCGCTGTGCCTTTAGGAGTCTCTGCAGGGAGTGACATTTCTTTGCTTTCTAGATTCCAGAGGCCACCTGCTTTCCTTGGCTTGTGGTCAACTCTGCTTTATCAGCAATGTCCTGCTACTGACTGTTCCTGGACCTCTGTCTTCCAAGGCCCGTGTGATGCTGCCGAGCACACCTGGAGTACGGGGGGAACCTCGTGAGAGCAGCTCTGGGTCCACCAGGCTAGGTCAGAGTCGAGACTTTTGCAGGGTTTGGGCATGAGCACCTCTGGGCTGGGGGCATTATTCTGTACACCAGACCCCTTGACCTTCCCCACAAGGTCAGGAACTGCTTGCTCTTGAACACGTACCTTGCTGGCTTGCCCTTCCCCCCACTGAACATGCTCATGTTCTCTCTCCTCTTACATCTTCCTATATAAAATTTGCTTAATAAAAAGTAGCTTATTTCAAACACACACACACACACACACATTAGGAACACAGAGGTCTGATCATCCAATTATTCCCATTTTACACAGACTTTTGATTCCTACCCTACTTCCTTTTTCTGGTGGGAAGAGGACCCCCCCAGTAGTGCTGGGGGTCACCAGTGTTATACCGAACAGTGCTCAGCTGTGCTTAGTGCTCAGTGCTCGGTCGCTGTGACTGGGATGGAGCTGGGGCCCTGTGCACGCCAGGCATCTGCTCCAGTCCTTTGATCCAACTGCCCTGCCCCTATTATGCTATTTTGCATCGTTGACTATAATATCAGTCACTGTATCACTGTCATCCTGTTGCTCATTGATTTGCTCAAGTGGGCATGAGTAACGTCTCTATTGTGAGACTTTTTGTTACTGTTTTTGGCATATTGAATACACCACAGGTAGCTTGCCAGGCTCTGCTATGCAGGTGAGACACTCTCGGTAGCTTGCCGGGCTCTCCGAGAGGGACGGAGGAATTGAACCCACGTTGGCTGCGTGCAAAGCAAACACCCTATCTACTCTACAATCGCTCCAGCACTTGACTATCAGTAGAATTTTAAATTGTAGCAATAGTCACTGATTCTGTGCTGCTCCCTGCCACTCGAAGCATCTTTACACACCTTACTCATGGCTATTACTCCCATTGAACAGAGGAGAATATGGAGATGTAAGGAATTTGAGAGACTTACCCAAGATCACCTAGCCCTTAGGCTGTGGGGTTGGGATTTAAGTCCAGGGCTTCTAGGCTGAAAACATATTATCAGTGGATTTTGGGAAACAGTTTTTCCTTAACGTGCCCAGGGACGTTGTGCACCGGGTCCGAGCAGACTCGGAGCAAAGGATGGCGGGTGTGTGGAGAAACCACTCAGGGAGACAGCCGATGGCTGCTCATTTTATTGCCAAACACACACATGTTTTATAGGGGGTCTCAGCTTAAGAGGATGGTCCAATCACATAAAGTCTGGCATTACTGGCCTATCACTTTTCCAACTCTGCTTTGCCCTGGCCCAACCCCAGTTAGGCCTAGTTAGGAATGACTCTTGGCGGGGAGGTGAGACTCGAGGCTGGATGCCTGTTGCTTGTAAAATGTGCCCCGACACTCCCGACCGGGTGCTCTGCAGGGACAGGTCTTATCTGCTCTGCAGGGACAGATCTCATCTGTCTGTGCCTGCTCTGGTGCCCGTTGCCATGTCCCACAAGTGGCTGTTGCTGGTGTCCCAGCTGGGTCTCCTGTGCCAGACCAGCTGCCCGCCCAAAGCTGCTGTGAGTGCTGAACTGCTCAGGGCTCATAGCTGCCCCTTTAAAGGAGCTGCCCTTGGCCTCCAGGACACATTTCATAGGAATTTTTTTTTATGACTCCAGCCCTCCAGAGGTGCCCATGGAACAATATTGGTAGATGAAGGGAGGGAATGTGGAGCTCTTCCCTTGGCTCTAAGATAACTATGTGCTGGCAGGGTCAGGCTGAAGTAGGTGCCTCCCAACCAGCCCACATCTTTACTGCTTTATTTACTTTATTTACTACTGCCCGCTTCTTCCTTTCTCCCCACCAAGGCCCATTCCGCTCCTATCTCCCAGGTTTCTCCTCCCATAAATCACTTCCATGGGCATTCCCCTCTCGGCCTCTTGTAGAGGACCTGATCTAAGAAGCAGTCACGGCACTAAGGATACAGACCAATAGGAGCACCAAGTTAGGAGATATTTGTTCTAGAGATTTGACCTTAGATTGCCTTTGCATTGGGCACTGATCTTGAGGTCATCAGGGAAGGCAGCTGGAGAGAAAACTGGACATGAAGTGCGGAAAGCAAAGATTCCCAAAAGAATAAGCTAGAACCCACAATGGTATACAGAAACCCACAAGCATCTCTCACCATCTCAAAGCTTCTGGCCTGTTGGAGGAGCTGGTACACCCCACCCTGGATGTGCACCTCAGACTCTGATCTAGAGTTGCTGGGGAGATGTGACAGGAGATGCGTGGCTACAGGGGCTACAGGCTACCCCACTCCCACTAGGTGAGCCATTTGTGAGAATGGAACCACTCCTGATCCAACACTGAGCTTTTGTCTGCAACACATCAGCTGCTTCCCACCTTCCTTCCAAAGCCCAAGCACATTGCAGAACTAGGAAGGTTACACATTCTGGGAAATGTAGTTCCACTTGAGCTCAGTTGACCCACTCAAAAAAAACACCATAGATTACACACAACAACTTGGCACAGAGAGATACTTCTCTTAATCATATTTCACTTGGAAATTTAGACCATAGCAAAATCATTTTTCCTCTTCACAAAATGTAGCCCTCCTGGGTATAACTGCAAACACAAAAACCCTTCCAAAAGAGGATTCACTGTTGTCCTTTATCCAAGTGCTGTTTGTACCTTCTTCTAGCTGAGTCAAATTCTTCTGATACCTTGATGTTTAAACACTGAAGAATAAGTTAGCAACCACTATCCATCATGGTAGATGGGAGGCAGATAAGAGAGGGGAAAAGAACTGAGTAACATATTCACAAAAATTTCCTCGCAAAAAAAGGAAGAACCACAGAGACCTATATCTTCATTTTTTCAGTCAATTGCATATGTGATTGTAGCTGGTGTCTGCTACTTCCTTCTGTCATCTATTTCATATTTCATTTGCCCTCAGCAAGAATCTTGGCCTGATGACGTGACTCAACTTTCATTCTCCCAGTGCCTAGG
Organism: Sorex araneus; assembly: GCF_027595985.1. Lineage (NCBI taxonomy): Eukaryota > Metazoa > Chordata > Mammalia > Eulipotyphla > Soricidae > Sorex > Sorex araneus. The sequence continues at coordinate 55,973,055 of NC_073306.1, read as the reverse complement.
TCATTAGCAGCCCCACGTGAATGAGTTGAGGTTTTCACTGACTAGTATCACAGGATACTGGCATACTAAGATGTCTCAGAGGATCTCTTGCATTCAGACATAGTCCAGCTTATCCGCTTTGTATAGCAGCAACATAGTTTCCCCTCAATATTGCAATCGATCACCCTCATCAGTAGGCAGACCCATTTCTTGTCCATTGATTCACTGGCATGGTGAGTCCTAGGTCACCAGATAACAATCTCGGCACCAGTAGGACCAATGTCTTTCCTGGAGGAAGCATTTCGTCTTTGGGAACTAAGAGCTCTAGACCTACAGAACTTAAAGTCATGGGCAGAGAGGACTTTTCCTGGTAGATTCTATTGGAGGAGACTAGGTATTATTATTATTATTATTATTATTATTATTATTGCTATTATTTGGCTTACTAGTTCACACCTGGCTATTCTCAGGGCTTACTCCTGGGTCCCCACTCAGGAATTATTCATGGTGCTCTGAGGACCATATGGGATGCTAGGGATTGAACCTGGTCTGCCACATGAAAGGTAAATGCCCTACCCGCTATGTTGTCACTCCAGCACCAGAAGGAGGATGAGAAGAGCCATATTTCCTCCCTTAGGTCCCCAGAACTGGGGATTTCAGCCATGGGATGAAAAGCACAGAATATTGGTGTCAGATTTTAGAATTTCTTCCTGGAGGCTATTGCTCCAGAACTGTGAGGTGTTACCCAAAGCTGGTGCCATCACTGAGCTTTTAAAAGGCCATTCTGCCATTGTTTTAGCTGTGTTAGAGTGTTGGAGATCGTGGAAAGCTCTTGAATTAACTGAGCACCCACTGCTACACCGTATTTGATGCAAAAAGCTTGTGTGGTCATAAGCCCAGCTGTATGGGATGCTATGATGTATTCTCTCTAGGTTGTAGTTTGGACAGAATCACTGGGGAAGGAACAGCAAATCCACAGCCTGAATAAGAGACTGAATAAAGGAATAAGAACAATTAGATATTGAGCTTCCGTATGACCCAGTGATACCACACCTGGAAATATACCCTGGTATCCTAAAAACACACAATAGAAATACAATCTGCACTTCTATGTTCTATGTTTATTGCAGCACAGTTCACAGCAGCCAGAATTTTGAAACAACCTGAGTGCCTGAGAACAGATGGATAAAGAAACTATGGTACATCCACACAGTGGAATACTACACAGCCACCAGGAAAAATGAAGTCATGAAATTGACTCGTATCATGAGTATCATGATACAAGAGTATTATACTGAGTGAAGTCAGTCAGAGGAAGTGGGACATAGAATGATCGCAATCATTTTCAGGATACAAAAAACATAGTATGAGACTAACACTCAAGGGTGGTATAAAGGAGGGAGGGCCAGGAGGATTGTTTCAGGTCGGAAGCTTGCCACATGTGGCAGCTGTGGGCGTTGGGAGAAGGGCAGTTAGGACAGAGAAGAGACTGCTATGGCTGTGAGAGTTGATCACCCTGAACAAGGACTGCGTGCTGAAAGGACGTAAAGAGACATACAGGATAACTTTTCAATATTTGTATTGCAAACCATAAATGCCCAAAATGATATATATAGAGAGGATAAAACTGTCTTCTGTAAGGGCAGGCTGGGGCGGGGGTGGCAGGAGGGAAACTGGGACTTTGGTAATGGGAAATTCACACTGGTGAAGGGACGGGCATTAGAACACTGCATGACTAAAGCCCAATTCATGAACTACTTTTAACTGTGTATCTCATGGTTATTCAATTGAAAAAATTTTAAATAAAGGAATGAGAACAAAGCAAGGTGCTGTGTTGGGGGCTCAGTGTTTTCCTCTATAACTGACCCTTGGATGCTCTGTTTGTCTCTAGCCAGATGACCCTTGAAGAGGGAACATCCAGTTGGTTGAATTCATGCCTTGCCCCTACACCATTCCTTTTGCACAGTGATTTTGTTCATGAGCCCATTGAGTAATGAGGTCTTGGATAGAACTTATGAAGTAGATAATTTTACCAATTCAGTTATGAAGACCTTCCACTTCTGAGGTGAGTTTGATAACTGTTTGCAGAGGCATAGATATGCTGCCCCGCCCCCTGAATCAATCAATTCAGAAGGTTCTAGCCAGATTACTTTCTCTCAAAACCTCATTTCCACAAATTTCTAAATTATATTCCTTTCACAAGTCTGCCTATTCTACCTAACCACGTCCATGGCTGTGAATCAATAGGAAATTATGCATGTGGTGACCACTCGTAGATTCAATCAACAATTGCTGTTCAATATTATTCTCGCTGCTCTCAAGACAGGAGGTGGGGATCTGCATCTCCACCATTCCGTCCTAACAGCATGAGAACCACCTATAAACCAGAAGCATATTTTTCCCCCTCAGTCAACTTTTCAGGGAATTCTGTATGAGGCCATAGGTGAGGACTAAGAGAAAGAAAGTATGTATCATAAGCATGTAGCAGGACAGGAGTGTTAAGACCGTTTGAGTAGATGACTCAACTCATGCCTTCATGATGTGCTTGAATTGCACATCTTATATATCCCACTTCCATTGTATCTCAAAATTGCTCAGGGCTGAGATCGACATACTGGATTATGACTTCATTTAGTGTAGGCTACCTGTCTCTCCACCTCCATGCCCATGGTGCTTCATATTCCTGGCTCTGCAGGGACCTCTGACAGTGTTCAGGGATATGTTGGACCAGGGGTTGAACCAGGGTTCAATATGTATAAGGAAAGTAAGTGCCTTCCCATTTGCACTGCCTCTCTGGCCCTTATTGAGAACATTTCTGCTCAGATGCCCCATTTATGCAAATGTATGGTAGTTCTGAAAACACCTAATTCGCAGGGTTATAGCTGGGAAGGCATGGTGACTTGCTGGCCCATGATCGAACACTTGGGTTCAGCAACACTCCAGAAGTCATTTCTCAGAAAGACAGAGAAGGGGGGAGGGAAATAACTCTTCCCCAAAGTGTTAAGTGTGGAGGACCCTTGTTTACCGATCTCTGTAAATAAGCACTCTCGGACCTGCTGGATCATAGGGCCCCGTGGTTGAGGAGTTGGTTCGGCAGCCGCAACCTGCTAGGAGAGGATGATAAATCCCCTCCAGCTTGCTGTTGCTCCTATGCCTGTAGATACCTTCCTCTAGAATCTACCAGGCACATACTAGCATTATGACTTCATTTAGTGTGGGCTACCTCTTTCCCCAGGTTTTCATCAATCAACCAAGTAAGCGGTTAGAGCCAGGTCCCGCGGCCGAATCCAGAATCTCTGCTTAATGCACCCATGTCAATAAAATGTGGCCTGATCTGACACTCTGTCTTTTCTACTCTAATCCAGTATCCTTAAGGCTTATTCCCAGAACTGTAGAGAAGGGAATGCTGGGAAATGTAGTTCCATCTTCACTAATTTGACGCATACAAAATACTCCAGACCCTGTGTTTTGCTTTATTTTACCATGTTGCCTCTTTCTGTTTTCAAACATAACTTTCACTTGAAATAGAGTTTCAATCTTTTCAGAGCTTCCAGGTTTATTGCAAAGATATTATCTTTCCCAAGTTGAAACCAAGTTACTGCTGCTTTGTGATAAGCCTCAGAGTCACGTACCTGCTCTAAGTTTTCCCATTTCTTTGTGGAAACCATGTTACCCCATGCCATCTGCCTGGCACTCACCATCTCCCCTACTTCAGACCAGTTAGTATCTCATTTTAAATGTGGGGCTGACGCTGAGGTTGCCAGGGATGGTATAAAAATCTAAGGCTCGCCGAAGGGCGTGTGCACTTGCAGGCTCTCGGGCGGCTCTATCTCACCGCCCTCATTCGGTGCCCTGGAACCGCTGTGTGTGCTGTCGGTCAAGGGCAGGTGACAGAAGGAAGAAGGCCAAACTGGTTGCTCGATCAGTTTATTTCATTCTCTCTCTCTGCTTCTCTCCCGGCTCTGGATCTCTCTCTGAATCTGTGGGTCTGGCCCCCCAACCCACTCTTATAGCCTACTTAAATCCCCCCAGCATGAGGGGATTGGGGCGTACACATAGGTGTGGTCACCATCAATAGGGTTGAGGTTCCTTTCCCTTAGGGGATGCTTCTCCTAGGACTGACTCCCTTTCAGCAGGAGGATCCACCCAAGGGTGGAGTCCCATGAGTGTGTTTCTCCTCTCCTCAGCCAGCAAACATATAAGAATTCATAATATTAATCATTTTGTATGAACACAATAAGAAATGCATCAAAGCTTATAGAATTTGCTCTCCAGGGCCATCTCGATCTCAGACTACAGTGCTCAGGCCAGATCAGTCTTTCCTATCCCTAGCAGGGTCCTAGTCTCATCATTACTTTTGGATCATGACAGCATTTGTCTATGATCAAGCTCTTAACTTATAGTTAAGAATTAGGCACTTTGGCCAGGCCCATCTCGATGCCAGGGTAGCACATAACTCACCGCTTGCCCTGGATCATTCCCGTCCCTCATCAGGACCCTGCTTTTTTTTTTTTTTTTTGAAGTGAAAACAGATTTTATTTTAAGGCTTTTAGGAAGGGGAGGGAGAGAGAGAGAGCAATGCACTCAAGAGAGAAGTAGCCTGGGCTACTCCAAGAGGACCCTGCTTTTGGGGTGCTAGGAACTGAGGGCAACTGAGGTTTAAGTGGAGAAAGCAGATGCCTGGAAGGGAATAATATTCGAAGCCAATTAAGCCCCAAGTTACAAAAACATAATATTGTCTTCTTGTGTCTATACAAAAAAGACATTGCTTTAAAGTAAATTATTCAAAAGGCATAAAGAGGGGAGAAAGGCAATGTTATAATATTCAGTGTCCTAGGAAGTCTGACCTTACAAATTAGCAGAGTCAGATTAAGGGAAAGCCGCGGATTAACTGTTTTGGGGAAGAGAGCATAGAGAAGTGATTATAGCTAAACAAAGGGATGGGACGCCTTGATGGGTGAGACTGGGGTAAGCCTAAACTCCGGGAAAAACAAGGACAAGCTACTCATGGAAAGGAGGGAGAGGACAAAGTAATGTCATCCAACAGGATAGGGCTGGCATGTTGACTGCAGTCATGTCTGACTCTCTTTTCCCTTGAATTAAATATTTACCAGGTGAGCCCCTGGGATCAGTTCTCAGAAACGGAGACTATCCTTGTTTGACAGGACTCTTAAGAAATATTTGTGAGCTGAAGGGAAGGAGGTGAGAAAGTTTGTCCAAGGGCCATTAGTGGGGTATGGGGCAAAGGTAGCCTGCTCTTCCCAATATGTCCAAGACTACGAGAGTGTGCCAACCTCCAGGTGCTGAAGAGATGGGATGAGCCAGGGTGCATCCCGGAGCCGAGGCAGCGTGGGAAAATGGCTTTGATTCTTCTCAAGCAGAGGATGATGGGAGAACTGTTCTAGAGCGCAGTGATACCCGTTTGTCTGGGGGCCCTCAGTTGCTATTAGGCTGCAAGAGAATGAGGGAAGGACCCAGGTGAGAGATGTTGGGGCTCAGAGAAGGATGTCTGCAGGGACGCCATGAGCAGCCCTTGCACTCATGAGGATTTTCAAGGTGAAGCCAACCGAGTGTGTGGGTATGTGGGGGTCAGCTGGGGGGTGTGAGAGGGAGGGAGGGTAAAGTGGATGCCAAGCTTCGGAGCCAACAGGGAACGTGAATGACTCCAGAGAGGAGAAGGGGAGAAGCAGAACTTCCTGGCGCGCTCAGATGCCTGGGGCAAGCAAGTTTCTGAAGATCCTGGACCTCAGTTTCCCCCGCTGACAGTGTGAGAGCAGACAGTCCCAGGTCCCTGAGGTGACTTAGCGATCTGAGCAGCCACTTCGTGAGTGCTCAGAGAGTGGCTCTCGTCGTCTCTCCTGTCAGTGGAGCTGGGGCAATTGCCCGAGAGTCTGTCTCTGGGGGCCCCAGCCTCTCCAGTTTGTTCCTTTACACCTTGCCTGGCTGCTCCCTGCAACGGAGCCCCACCTCTGCAGGAAATACAAGGCCAAAGCGACATGCCGCTTGGCTTTGACTCCCAGCCTTCATCCCGAGTGCCCGTCACCTGCTTTGGCGGTTCTTTGTGCCTCTTCAGTGGTGGCAGGACAGATGCAGGTGCAGGGGCTGTCTTGAAGACCCCTCCCTGCCATGGGCACCATGGGCTCCGGGAGAGGAGAGGGCCTCCGCCCTTCATCAAACCCGGGATGTTTTGTTGTGCTCAGTGGGGTTCTTCCCGACCTGGCTGGGCAGTGGAGGACGAGCTGGCGGAGCTGACCCCGCTTACCCAGCTGCCAAGGCCTGTTCCCTCGCATCTTCCAGTCCTCCCCTGCCCCTCCTAGGCCCCAGTCTCTGAAGGGTCGCTTAGAGCAAAGTCACTTGGTCATCACCAAGCTGTGCATGAGGCAACAGCTTAATCACTTGGGGTGGAGGGGAGGCAGGGTGGCCAGCCAGGGTGGGGTCCAGATGCACCCTTTGAGCTGGACTCACATGGGTCCGAGAGAGATGTTTTCATGTCTGGCCCAGGGCAGAAACTCATTTCCTCAGGGCTCTTGGCTGAGACCCCGACATCAGGGCCTCACCCGGGCCCCCGAGCAGGTAGGTACTCGGCAAGCAGGTGCAGGAAGAGAAAACGACGCCGACAGAGGGTGTCCCGGGCACGGGCCTTCAGGAGGATGGCAGCACAGCTGTGCAGCGGAGGGCTCTTGGCGGCCCGAGGCCCGGTGCCAGCCTGCAGGAGCGGACACGTATTCCAGGAAGGGGGTGCCAAGGGGGCGGCGGGAGGGAAGAACGGGCCTGGATGTGAAGTGTTTAGATTCCTGCTGGCAGGCGAGAGAGGAAGGCCCACGACACCCGAAGAGACAGGTGAGAGATGAAAAGACAGACAGAAAGATAGATTGACAGATAAATAAATAGAAGAGGGAAGAAAAGCGGCTAGGCAGGTTGCCAGGCGGGCGGATAAATAGGTAGATAAGTGACGGCGGGTGTCCCTGCCCCCCGCCCCCCACGCTGCTGTCACACACTCCGAGTAAGATGGAGGAGGGCTGCCAGCGTGTAGGGGGAACCTGGGGGGTGGGGTGGGGGCTGCGTTTTTCCGATGGGGCAAATCCAATGGGTGAGTGAGGAGGCGGGAAGGCCGTGGGGCTGGGGGAGCCTGAGCCACGGTGGGGAGACTTGGGTTGGGGTCTCTGTCCCCCCACGTCCTGACAGAGTCATCTGGCTTGGGTCTCCTTCTCGTCCAGGGGAGGCCATGTGCTTGAGGGAGTGTGGCATGGCGGGGCGGCTGCTGGCAGCTGCTCTGAGCGGCTCCTCAGCTGGTGCGGGGGTAGGTGCCGAGCGAGGCGGCAGGGAGGGTCGGTCTCAGCCACAGGCTTGTCAGTCAGACCTGTCACCCACAGGAGCGTGCGCTTGGGGGCCTGAGGGTTCTTGGTCTATAGCAATGACGGGGGGCTTTGGGGGTGGGGCTGGGGACCACTGGCGCAAGGCTGGGGCACTGTCCCCCAGGTCTCACAATGGACTGCAAAGCTGCCTCGCCGTCCTGAAGCAGAATCAGTCACAGGACCCAGGCAGCAGGAGAAATGAAGGCATAGACACCACGAGCCAACACGCAGGTGCCCACCTGGCTCTGTGTGGAGGGAGATGCCACCTTGGCGCTGGTCCAGGGAACTGCTCCGGGCAGGGCCTGCAGAGCTGGGGTCTCAGTTCTGCTCACCAGCCCGCGGATGGGTCACTTCCCCTCTGTGTGTCCCAGCTTCCTCGTGTGTCGAAGGGGGTAGCACTCACGGGGACCCCTCCCCACCAGACTGCGCCTCTGCCAGCCCCAGGCCCTGCCCCGGCAGTGGGGGAGGGGGTGCCCGGGAGAGTGTGTTGTTTCCTGTGAGCTGTCCCTCTAGGAGAACAGGCGTTCTCTACCCGGGCCTCCTCCAGTGGCCCCTGGCATCTCAGACTCCTAAAGTGCCCCCCCCCGGAGCTCCCCGACCCTCCCCAATCCTCTCCATTTCTCCAAGGAACCACCGTCACACCTGTTCTCCGGCTCCGAACCAGAGACTCGAGTCAGGAAGCCAAGCCCAGAAAACCCTCCAACCTAGATGCTTTCTCTGAGCCTCACCCCCTTGCCTCCCCCTGGGTCCTGGGGGTTTCTCGCTGCCCCCGGGCACCGTGCCACCACCCTGCTCCTGCCCTCTGTTTCCCACCAGCCACCGGAGTGATTGATCATCTAAACCATAAATCAGATCAAGCCGTTTCCCCGCTTCGCCTCGACGCTGACTTCCCGTTACTTACAATCAAAGCCAAACCCTGGCCCGAGAGCCCGAGAGTTGCTGCCTGCCAACTCCCACCTCACTCCACCTGGGCTCTGGCCTGTGTCCCTCAGGCCCTCTGACGCCCCAGAGGCTAAGTTCCGGAAGGCCATTAGGTCTCGTGCTTCTGCACATCAGGGCAGCAAGCACCATGGGAAGGGCGCACGGGGAAACGCCACCACCAACCCCACCAATTCTTGGCTTGGAGTCCTGTCAAGACAGCACCTCCTCCGGAAAGCCTTCCTGATCAGCGCTTCTCGTCTCACCTCCCACAATTATCCTCCTGCCCATCTTGTCCATACTGGAGAATCTCTGAGAGTCTGTCCTTGTGTTGCCGAAAGAGCGAGGTGGTGGCGGCAGCTGAATCGCTGAGTTTCTTAGGCACCTAAGCATCCAAGTGAAGTCTCCAAGTTCAAGTGGAGGGTATTAGGCAGAGACCCTCCCCGGAGAGCTGCAGCCCCACCTTCTCCCAAGGGTCCCTCCTCTGCTCAGCCCAGCCCCCCGCCCTGAGGCCACTCCCACAAGCCCGCGAGTCTCCCTGAGCACCCCTCCTTTGGCCCGCGCCTTCAGTCACCTAACTGGGGAGAGGGGGACATCAGAGCAGGTTCTATGAGCCCCAAGGGGAGGGAGCAGGGTCACAGCCGGGGCCTGCAGGCCCACAGGAGGGCAGAACCCGCGCTGCCTTCACGTTGCAGGGCCACCCAGGGCTTCACCCCGCCTGCCGACCTGTCACGCAGCCATGTCTCCTCTCCTTAGGAGACACTCCTCTCAGCGTGAGGGGGACACCGTCAGAGGTGGGCTTTTCTCGGGGCTCTCGGCTGCCCGGGGAGCTCTCACCACTGTCTTGGGAGGGAGGCCCACCCGCTTCCTAGTGGAAGGCTTTCATGCTGTCTGGGCGAGCAAAGGAGGGAGGAGGAGAAGGGGGATCAAGGGGACGGGGGAGGAAGCATCAGAGATCAGATGGAATTGGAAAGAAGGCGCTAGAAGGAATGGGGCGGGAAGGTGGAGAGAGGCTGGGAGTGGAGGACAGGGGGTCAGAAGCAGTCCTGGGCCCAGGGGACGACAAAGGGCCCCTGATTTGATCCCCATCATTCTATGCCCCCTGAGGACCCCTGGGCTGAGTATCACTGGGGGTGGCCTTGGCACGCCTGGGGCCTGGCTCCGGGGCACCTGCTCCCTCTGAAACAAAGAAGCAGAAATACGCAGGGGAGGGGGAGATGGGACGGAGGGTGGATAGGCCTGTGTGTGGCGGTGCCGGGGCACCTCCAGAGGGTTCCTGTCAGGGATTGGCTGAAGGCGTGAGCAGGAGGGAACCGGGAGGGAAGGCACAGCACCCCAGGGGGGGTGGTGAGGGTCCAAAGCCCAGTGTGTGGGGGTCTATGCCAGAGCTCCGGAGGACAAAGGAGCATCCCAGGGTGGGAGCAGTGGGACCCGCGGGTGTGTGGGCTGCAGGGAAGGGAGGGAGCACCAGGAACAGCAAATGCCCAGGCATGGCCTGGCAGCTCCGCGGCACCATGTGGGTCTAGCCTGGTGGTCCCTGCTTGGCCAGGAGCGACCCTACTCCCCAGTCCAGGACAGCTGGGGTGGCCCTGTGTAAACACGTGGGATAGGGGCCAGGTGTGTTCTTTGCAGGTCCACCCCTTACCTCTTCCCTGAGCCTCGTGGACCCACCCATGGAAGCTCTGGGGCAGGGCTGGCGCAGAGTGGAGGCGGGAGTGGACACAGGCAGGGGAGGACATATGGGAACAGGGGACCCCTGTGGGAGCTGAGGGGGGATGGGGGCGAAGTGAGAAGTGCCTGGACAGAAGACGGGGGTCCTGTGTCCCGAGTCAGGGCATCCTGCTGCCCCCGACCACAGGGTGAGCTGCTGCTGCCCTGGCCGCACTGGGCTGCCCTCGGCTCTGCAGAACTGGGGCCCAGGGGAGGAGCGGCTGACCCGGGGCCAGCCTGGACACCTAGCGGGGGCCTTGGGTGGCTGCGGCTCTGCTCCCTGCCTACTGCCACCGCAGGAGGACAGTCACAGGAACTGGCCCCGAGTGGCCCAGCCTGGGTTAGGGCCCTAACTGGACCTATGCAGACTGCAGACACCCCTGGCGATCTCACCATCCCTCTGGGAGCCTGGGCGCCCTGGGGAGGAGAAGCCAGAGGCGACCCAGGCCTGCCGGCCAGCGGTCAACCCTCCTGCCGCTCTGCCTCGACAGAACTGAGCCTGGCCTGCAGCTGGGGCTGGAGCCCTGGGACGCAGGTTCCCAGAACCATCTGGGCCCCTCGTCTCTCTGGCGGCAGAGGCTCATAGTCTCCATACCCAGAGCAGCCCCACCTGCCCCCAGAGGGGAAGGAGGACACTGACACCCGTCCCTCTCCATGGAACCCATGCTGAACCTTTCCCCCCAATAGCAGAGTCTGGGGCTTTGCTCTGACATGCTGTGCTGCCTGGGGCAAGTCACCCACCCTCTCTGGGTGCACTGTAAAGGGTTGTGGGTTTCCAAGAAGCCTGGAGGGAAAGTGCTGGGAACTGGGTATGCCCTACTGTGGATGCTCTCTGAGATTATAGTGCTTGACACTCTGTTTGCTTGGGACCCCCAGGGGGCAGGATAGGGCATGGGGGGGGGCGTTGCACAGAGTGGACCCTTTCTCAGAACTGTCTGCACCTTTGCTGCTTCGCATGCCTACAGGGACAGCTGCCTGGGTCAGCCTGGGGAGGAGAGGCCAGGGCCACTGCAGAGGGCCCCGGCCAGTCCTCCTTGCTCCCCAAACTCCCTTCACTGAGGCCATCCCTTTTCAACTTACACTGTGGGTCCTGACCCTTGACCTCCTGCCTCGTCAGCTGGGGGGGATGGTGTCTTCCTGCTCCTGATAGAATGTTCCACTGCAGCTCAGATGAAGGGGGCAGCTGGCCGCCCTGTCCGTCCATCACCGAGGACAGAGCGTCTGCTCTGCTGGGCTGCCCACACCTCCAGGTTCAGCCCTCCCACCCACGGGGACCAAGTGTGGACATCAGGGGCCAGGTCCCCACTCACTGGCCCAGGGAGCCACAGCCACGCCTTCATCCCTGGCTGCTGTCTCAGCTCTGATGGTCCAGCCTGGCCCTCTGGTCTGGGAGCCTCTGGTCAGCCCTTTGAATGGCCCGGGAGACACTGGAACAGACCGTGAGAGCGAAGCTTACGAAGGCTGTGGGAGAGAGGCAGGAGGGCAAGAGTCTTAGATCCCAATCCGCCCCCCACACCCATGACTTCAGGGGCCGGGGGTACACATGGCCCATGAGAGAGTTCTTCCTCCACTTGCTTCATTTTCCAGGTGGGGAAATAGGCTTGGAGGCAGATTGGTTGCTTCTCTGAGACCACACACCCAGCTTACATGGCTGAGCTGGAGTTAGGGTCCCGCGTCCAGAGTCACAGACCCTGTGGCCTGTGAGAGCTTCACAGGCTGCTCCCAAGGAAGGTTTGTGCCTCGGGCCTCCGACCCCAGCCCAGCTCCGCCGCAGACAGACGCAGCCAATATCCACCCCACTCTTGCTCGGTGCCGGCCGCTCACTCTTGCAGATGCTTCCTAGGGATTTTAACTTACTTTAACTCATCTCTTGGAAGTAGTGTCTGCCTTCATCCTCATTTCACACCTGGGGAAACAAATTCAGAGACTTATTTGCTCAAGTCTTCCTGCTGGGAAGAGGCAGAGTCAGGAAGGGAACCCAGACTCTGGAGTCCAAAATCTCTTTAATCTTTGGAAAATAGTTTTTTTTAATGAAATTATTGTTTTTTTAAATTAAAGCACGGCGATTTACAAAGGTGTTCATGAGAGAGTTGCAGGCATATGATGTTCCATCACTGACCCCACCATCAGTGTCAAGTTCCCTGCACCAATGTCCCAGGCTCCCCTCCCACCCTCAGCCTCTCTCCGGAACAGACACACTTTAAATTTCATCGTTGTCGTTTGGGGTCTTGTGCTGTCATTGTTGTTGGCTCTGTGGCTTAGATTCTTACACACAACTGGCCAGCCTCTCCATAGCACATCACCCTGACTCTGCAAGCGCTTAGGGCCCGTCTTTAGAGGGGAAGTTGGAATAAAAGATATTTTCTCTCCTGCCAGCACCAGCTGAGGCACTGGGGCATTTGATGAGCTGCATTGCGAGTCTCTCTGCTATCAAAAAGGACTGCATCAGAATAGCCCCCTGAGATTTATTTTCAATTTGATCCTTGGCACTGTGTGGTCCCCTGAGCACTACTTCAGGAGTCACCCCAAGCTCAGAGCTGGGAGTAGCCCCTGAGCATTGCAGCATGAGACCCAACAACTAAAAAGAAAGATTGAATTTCCCCCCCACCAGTGAAAATTTCCCCAACTCCATGCCACAGGTGATATTTTGCCCACCCACCCTCCCACCTTCGTGGAGCTGGATGGCTCCCTCTGATTGGCACATCCATCACCAAACAGTGGCTGCTCCCCGACCCCTTCTCCAAAGAGCCTTGTATCTTTCCCCCTCATGTCCGGCTGACTCAGAGCTCCATCCCATTTTGCCTTCACATGCCGGGGCATGTCCAGGCCTGGAGGAGATGCTCGCTAGCTTCCTGAAGTGTTGCTGAGCAAACGGAACCAAGCATGAGGAGTTGGGCTGGGGGGTGCTCCTTCCCCAGCCCTGCCTGGGCCTGAGGGTGGGGAGCAGCCGCCCCATTGTGGGGCAGGGTTGGGGGGGGAACTGCTTAATGCACAGGCTGCAGCTCCCCTGAGACCTGACCTGGTCACTCTCTGCCCCTGCAGGGAGAGGGAGCCTCGGTGACACCCCTGGCTCTGTGTCCAGGCATCTAGCCTGCCCTTGGTCCGTGCCCCCTCTCAGCGGGTCCCACATTTGCTCCACTCACCAGGCTTTCCTCTGTGCATCTCTCTCTTTTTTTCTTTTTGGGTTACACCCAGTGATGCACAGGGGTTACTCCTGGCTCTGCATTCAGGAATTACCCCTGGCGGTGCTCAGGGGACCATATGGGATGCTGGGAATCGAGCCTGGGTCGGCCGTGTGGAAGGCAAACGCCCTACCCGCTGTGCTATCACTCCAGCCCCCTGTGCATTTCATAATTGGCCACAACCACGTTCCCGCTGAGCATCTTGCTCCAAGGGGACTCTTGGCTGCTCCAAGAAGGTCAAGTGGCCAAGGAGGGAATGAGGGCATGGAGTCTGGACCCAGAGGATCCCGGGTTCAAGTGCTGGCTCTGGTGCAGACACGCTGGAAGATCTGGGAACGTTGTGTTAGCCCTGGGATCTTTATGCCGCTTCCACTGAAGTAGGCGAGTCTCTGCTTCATGTGGTGATGGCACGCCGTTCATCTCTCTGGAGCTGGGTAAGCTGTCTGGATCCGTGTTATTCCTTTTAACGTTCATTTCATTTTGTTACTGCTCTCTCCGCGCCCTGCCTTTCCCTGCAACATCCTGGTGTTTGCAAGTCTCTTGTGTATAACACCAGGTATTCTTCTCTCTAAAACCTGCTCCCCTAAAGTTAATGAGCTCCCCTCTTAAATCTGGGGCTCTCTGAGACGGGTCTCCTCTTCCCATGGCTCAGCTGACTCTCTCTGGAGTCTCCCAGGGGCTGGGACCAGAGTGGGAGCTGGCCATGGTGCTGACTCAGTTTTAGCTGCTTTGCCTTAAAAATGCAGCCAGACCTTCGCTCTCCGGCGAATGCCCCTGGATCCACCCACCACAGACAGATTTCCCCACGGTGGAAAGCTTCAGAAGGCCGAGCTTGAAGGACTAGACCTAATGAAAACACTCAGAATGGCGAACAGGTCAGGGTCACCTGCCAAACCCGGTGTGGGGACAGCACCTACCAACCCCGTTGGACCTCTCTAACTGAAGTGTGGAATGATGTGAGTGGGAAGATCCGAAATTCACATGAAACACAATGGCAGAACCTTCCTTTCCCTGTCTTTGTGGCTTCTCCAGCCTGCCCTGTTCATAGCCACCAGGCTCATCTAGCGTTTAACGGAGAAAGTGCTACAAAAAAAAAATGTTAGAAATCGGAAGACACTAAATCTGGGACAGACTTTTTTATCACATCATTTTGGGTATCTTAGCGTGTTCACCCAGGGAAGTCAGCTGCCGCATAAAAACAAAACAAACCTCTCCCCCTCCTGAGCCCAGCCAGCTGCAAGGAAGCCCCAGTCTGGGCCTGGGGGAGGGGGGTGCAGGGAGAGTGTAGTTTTTGGGAGGGAGGTGCCTGCCAGCTTCCAGCTGATCCGGTGTCCCAGGGAAGGTGCCAGACATGTAAATTCAGAAGCACCTTGGATATACAAGGGCCCTGTGACTGCACCTGCCCCAGGCCCCCGAGGGAGGGCGGCCTGGAGGAGACTGGGGCACAATAATGCACGTGAGCTTCAACCCCTGAGCGGCGGTGCTGTGCTGTTTATCAGGGAACAACAGGGCGTGGAGGCATCCCCCATTGCTGGTTGCTCCCATAGACCCCCTAAGATTCCCTCACCCAGCATTCAGCACGACCATGTCTTGGCAGAGATGTGAGCCTTCCCCGACGACACACAGTCCATAGACGATGCCGTGGGGTGGAAGCAGCAGCCGGGCACACTGCTCCCCATTCCCTTTGCAAGTTACGAGGCTTGACAGCTGCATTCTGGCCAGCGTGGACAGGTCAAAGCGACTTACACACTCCCAGGACTGGCCTCTAAAAGTGTCCTGCATGGACTTCCGTCCTCTTCATCTTCTTATGCCTGCCCGGTGGGTGTGATTTGAAAAACCCCTGGAGGAAGAAGAAGAATAAGAAGAGGTTTCCATTCACTGCCCTCCCTAAACACCCCTCCCCCAGTCTCCCACCCAATGCCTTAGGAGAAGCTCCTTGTCTCACCTCATGAGCAGGCTCCATGCAGGAGAGGAACGAATGCCACCGTGATCTATGAGCCCCAAGCAGTGTGCATGTTCTTTGACCTATCGCTTGTACATACCTCCCTTGTATGTAGCGTGAACCCACCAGCCAGCCTGTGAACATAGCGAGGGCAGGGAGAGCAGGATTTGCTCCTCATTGCACCCTCAGCCTAGTTGGTGTTCATTAAACACAGATGAATGAGTGAGCAGGGCAGGGAGGGCTCTTTGTTTCTCTCCTGCATTATCTGAATCACACTTGACTTACAAAGCCCAGACTTTGGGGCGTGATGCTCAGGCTCTGTCATGTAGTGTTCTGGTCTCTACAGGTCTTCCTGGGTGGCAGGTCAGCTCCCCCGACCCCCCTCCCCGACCACACACACCAGCTACCCCCACCCCCAAGATAAACCCTTGAGGAGACCATCAGGATTATATGATGTCACAGGGGTGGGGTTCTCATGACTGAGATCAGGGCCCTGGTAAGAGCTATGAGATTGAGAGAGTGAGATGTTGGGGTCACTGGTGGGGTCACGCTATGTACAAGCGAGATGTGGTGGTGATAAGTCAAAGAACATTCTACTCACTGCTCTTCCCCTCAACAAGTGGAAGGTCTGCAGGCCACAAGTCTGCAAACCAGCAGAGGGTCTCCTGTCCAGCCCAGATTGTGCTGGCCCTTTCATCTCGGAGACCCCAGTCTCAGAACCACGAGATAGCATCAGCCCCCCACCCAGTGGTTACTTTCTGGCTTTGTGAGGCAGGGATAAGCCTGACATGCAAAATCCCTTCCCTCCCAACGCCTTCCAGGGATGTGAGCAGATGGGGTGTCCACGTTCCTGTCCTTCCTTTGCTATGGCCTGGTTTTAATGAGTGATGCTTTTTAGGTCTCTCTCTCTGCCTCTTTTGAAAGGTAGAGGAGAATTTGGCGGGTGGCAGCTTCATTCTAGTCAGAAGCTAAAAGGCTCGTTGATTTTTCTGATATCCTTTGAATGGGCCCCTTCTCACAGACAGCTCCTCGCAGCTGTTAGGACTTCAAATTCCTCATGCATTGAGGGGGGCAGAGAAAAGATATGAAAGGCTTTTTGGCTGACACAAAAGAGGGGAAAAAAGTGGAATAAAAACGACAATGTGGTTAATACATAAAACGGTGAAATTCCTGGCACTCGCTGTATCATTAATCTGTCTAAAGTGGCTTTGATCTCTTCTGCTTTAATTAACTTGTAATTATAACATGATGATTTTTTTTTGCAGCGGGCAGAATCTGGGAGCCGGGCCCTGAAAACAACTTCAGCCTCCGAGTGGCATCGGAAAGCAGGGCTTGGAGCACCTGCCTCTCAGAGAGAGGCTCCCGCAGCTGTGCTCACACATGTGTGCCACCCACGCACCCACAGAGGCATGTGTGCATAGACACATGTGTGCAGAGGCAGGAGCTGTGTCCAGCCCAGTGCTCCCCCCAACCAACCCACGTTTGTGTCCAGGCCAGATGTGTCCAGGCCAGCGTCCCTCGGGTCTGAGCAGGGGAACTTCTGTCATGTGTCTGTGGGGTCAGGGTGGATCAAAGCAGCCATTGTATCAGTCCTGGGACAAAACCAGCAGGCGTGTACTAGCAGCTTATTCTCCAGATGTGGTCCTTGAGGCCTTAAGTGTTCAATACACCTCTCCGAGGCACCCAGTTAAAAGGTTCTGGTTATAGCGAAGCCAGTCAGAAGGCTAGGGATAGACACAGAATGATTTCTCTTATATGTGGCACTTAACGATACACAGCAGGGCTGGAGAGATAGAACAGCAGTTTTGGTGCTTGAATTATACACAGCTAACCTGGGTTTAACCCCTGACATTCTATATGGTCCCCTGAGCACCCTCAGGAGTAATTCCTGAGGGCAGAGCCAGGAGTATACTTTGAGCATCACTGGGTGTGTGTGGCCCAAAAAACAAAATAAAAAGATACACAGCAAGCTTGTGTCAAAGGGTCAAAGGCCACACAAGGGGAGAACTGATCTACACAGCTGAGATTGTGAGGTATGGGTGGGGTTGAAAGGGAGGGGCACTCGGAATGGGGGCGGGGCTGGAATTATGTGCACGAGAAACCGTTATTAGCAGTATTATAAACCACAGAATCTCAATTTTCAGTTTTTTTTTAAGATGGTGGTTGGGGCCAGAGTGATGGTACAGCAGGTAGGACATTTGCCTTGCATGCAGTCAACTCAGGTTTGATATTCGAGCACTGCCAGGATTGATTTTTGTGTGGAGCCAGGAGTGAGCCTTGAGCAGTGCTGGGCGTGGCCCCCAAACAAAGAAAAACTGGGGGTGGTTGTCAGTCGACTGGTTGGCTTCACCCTTCACTCCTTCACTCTAATCTTGGGGTTGGGGCTCGGAAGTTGTTCTGGATAAAGGCATGTTGGTGAAAGAGATGGGACAGTGAAAGTGACCCTCTTAGTGGCTGGTCCAAGGAAGAGGTGGAGGTCGTGTTGTGCCAGAATTGTGCTAGAGATCGTTTTGCCACGAGCCCCTGAGTTTAGACTCGGTGGGAGTTAGCCAATCCCTTGGTGGCCTGGGATGCCAACCCAGACACTGTCCGTCTAGGGCGACCTGAGCTCTGCCATCGGTGCCATGCAGCATCAGAGGGCAAGGACCCTTCGGTTGTCTGTAGTTTCAGACTGGGGGGAGGGCAGGGGTGGAGCCAAGCTCCCTAGCTCCCCTCACCTGTGCTGCTTCACCTCATTCCTGCTTATACTGGCTGTCTAATACATCAGAGACAGACTGTGCTCTGTGGGTTGGGCAGTGCTCACGGCTCCTCCATGCACCCTGTTCAATCTCCAACCTAAACAAGCAGGAGCTCCAGCGGCTTAGCCAAGACTTACCCGTATCACACACCTGGACTGGCTCCTCTAGGACCCAGGCTCAGCTCCTTGGGCTCTAAGCGCTGAGCCGCCCGGATCTGCTGTGCAGGCTGCTCCTGCCACTCCCTCCTGCCAGAGAGGGCCCTTCGCTGTCTGTCTCAGGCTCCTCTGCTTCCCCCACGCCATCATCTCTCGCCACTCACTCACTCCATCTCTGCCTTATTAGCTCAGTCACTCATTCATGCATGTGCTCGTGCCTCTAGGCTCTTCCAAAGCTCCTGGCATGCCCAGACTCCGTGCTGGGCATTGGGCACAGCAGGTAATAAGTCAGCCAACCTCAAGCCTAGAAGCCAATCTGGAATTTCCAGGGCAGCCTTCCAGCTGCATTGAGAGAGAGAGAGAGAGAGAGAGAGAGAGAGAGAGAGAGAGAAAGAGGGGTACCTCCCTACCAGAGTAGGACCAGCCAGGTATTTCTCCTGGGATGGTCAGCCCTAGCGGAGAAGGGCAGAAGAGGAGCGAACAGAGACACTGTGAGCAATGTCAGGAGCCCTGGGGAGCCGGGAGCAAATGGCGAACAAATGTTAGTATTTTGGGACAGGAAATAAGTGCTATGCAAATGAGATGCAAACAGTATGCAAATCACGGGCATTCCATTTCAGTCCCAAACTACTTTTGGTAATAAGTCTACTGCAGGGCTGTTGGTGGAGGGGTGAGGGGCCTCAGCCCACCCAGTGTGGGGTGTTCTGACTTTCAGCCCCGCCCTGCTTTGGTGCAGAGCTCAGCTACTCTGGAGTTGTGTGCCCTGGTGCAGCTTGGGAGAGCTGATAACTGGGGAAGATATCCTGAGGCTGAGGTGGAGTGTGTAGAGGGTGGGTGGCATTGCAAGAAAGCAACCCTGACTCGGGTGAGGTGAGGATGTTTTGGGGAGGGGCCATGGTGTCTGAGCAGCCAGCATAGGGTGGGCAAAGTCAAGGTGCATATGGCTCAGGGGTTGGGGTCCCTGGGTGGAGGAGCAGAAAGAACCGTGTGGAGAGGGGAGCGAGTCTAGTCTAGAACTCAGGTGAAAAACCCGCCTGCCTCCAGGGGCCAGGATTAATGAGAGCACCTGGCTGTTGTTTGCGTTTCCCACCTCTGGAAATATCCATCACCTCCCCCGAGAAACAGGAGCTCTTTATTTTCCTTGAATCACGAGGCCCTTGAGGTCTATCTTTGGTTTGCCGACTCTTGACAGAGACCAGCACAGAGACATTTCTTTAAACTCCGGGTGCCCGGAGCTTAGCACAGACCAGCCAGGTGCTCAGGCTAGGAAGCAGGAGTGATGGTGAGGACAGTTGTCCAACTGCAGAGACTAGACACGTCACATGAGCTCCACCACGCAGCGGGGAGGCTGCTTCTGATTTCTCCAAAGAAGGATTTCTCCCTGAGGGTTTCCGAGATTTAAATGTCGGCTCAAATCCATCTTTCTGTTGTGTTGAAATATACAGTGGGAGTGAAAAGAAAAAGGGAAAAGGAACCGAAAGACAAGGAGAAAAAAATCTGGAGGCCATGGACTGAGGCCTCTTTGGCGGTGAAGGAGGGATGGAGAAAGGAGAGAAGCAGGAAGGACAGCGGGCACCATCCTGGTCGCAGTGGCTGTCCTGCCTGGACCTGCCTGTGAAACCGGCAGGAGGAGATGCACAGAATATGTATGTCTCTGTTACTATTGCCATGGAGATGCTGCCTCATAAACAAGCCCGGGCCTTCGAGGGCACGGCTGTGGGCCCTTCTCGGCATGCTCACAGGTGGGTGGCTGACGGGATGTGTCTGCCCGGGTAGGGAGCACCATCTGTTTAGTCCACTGCAGACTGGCTTGGCTGATCTCATCTTGGACCCCTGAGCACATAGAGTCCTGCCCATTCCTCCAGCTGGCTGGCCCAGGAATGTTACCTACAGTAGGAAGCAAACTGTACCCCCAAATGCATGCTTACCCAAATTACATAACCAAAACACAAAACCAAGTGCAGCTCTCGAAACCCAGAATTGGAATGGGTACCTAAGCATTTTTCACTGCTCCTGGTTAAGCGAATCTCATGGCCAGATTCAACAGAGAGGGGGCAGTTTCCTCATGGCAGGTGGTGGCCCTGCTCCTTGCGAAGGGCATAGTTACAGGAGGGATGGAGGCCTGGGGGCATCTCTTCCAATTACTGTGCCACTTTGTGACTTTGGGTAAATCACCCACTGTCTCTGCGTCTGTGCTGTCATTTATGGAAGGAGGAGGTTACATTGGATGATGCTTCCAGCTCAGCTGTCGTGAAGAAGCTCCTCCCCCAGGATTCCAGGTATCTTTCTTCAGGGATCAATGGCTCTTAGCCTTTCCTAGTGGGCTTCCTGAAAGCTGGTGGGCATGGCAGAGCTGTGGGGAGAGATCCTCCCCGTGGCCCTGAGAGGCAATAATGGATGAAGAGACAGGGCTGATCTGCCTGCTCTGTCACTTGAGATGGTAATGAAGCTTCTGTGGATGGTGACTTATGGGGATGGCGACACAAGAGGACTTTGTTATGGTCCTCATTCTCATGAGCTTAGGAAACCTCTTATAAGGAATGTGCCCCATCTACCCACCCCACTTACCCATCCATCTGCCCATTCATGTACCCATCATTGCAAACACTCATGCATCCATTCATCCACACATCCATGCACACACCAATCCATCCAACTATCCATCCAACTATTCACACACATCTATGGATGGGTGGATAGATGGATGATTGGATGGATGAATGGATAAGTAGATAGATGGATGGGATCCAGCCTCATGTTTTAAATGTTGGGACCCACTAGTGTGATAGTGATGTGGGTCTGCAGAAAGCCATCCAAAGCTACCAGTGGACCTCCAAGAAGGACCCAGTTTGAGGTAAATGCTGACCTAGGACTTAGGAGAGCTATCCATCCATCCATCCATTCATCCACCCATCTATCCATCCATCCATCCATCCATCCATCCATCCATCCATCCATCCATCCTTCCATCCATCCATCCATCCATCCATCCATCCATCCATCCATCCATCCATCCATCCTTCCTTCCATCCATCCATCCATCCATCCATCCATCCATCCATCCATCCATCCATCCATCCATCCATCCATCCATCCATCCATCCAGCCAGCCAGCCAGCCAGCCAGCCAGCCATCCAGCCATCCAGCCAGCCATCCAGCCATCCAGCCATTCCATCCATCTATCCATCCATTCATTCATCTATCAACTATCCCTCCATCCAATACACTTAAGACCTCCTATGGTACATTATAGACATATATGACTTGATGAACAAGATGCAGCCTAACACTTTTGGGGGTGTGGGGAGCAGACGAGTAAGCAAGCAGTCAGTGATCCTCCAAAAAGGACCCATTTCAGGTAAACACTGACCTAGGCTTCAGGAGAGCCAGATATAGCTGAGTACTGAGGGGGAAGCTTCAGATGTCTTTCTGCAGGCCCACATCACTGTCACGCTGGTAGGGTCCCAACATTTAAAACATGAGGTGGGATCCCAGGCCAGAATATGGGGACCGCCACTCTCTCTTCTTGTACTGACACTTGGGAAGTGACTCAGGAGGGTTTTTATGGGGTAGGTGTATGCTGAGCCCATAGAGCTGCCCGCAGAGCCATTGGCCAAGGCCTGCCCCCAGGGACCACCGATCCAGTCACCTCTGCAGCACTGGCTTAGACCTGAGCTCTCTTGCCTATGGCCTTTGGTGAGAAGAGTTGCTGCACACCCAGGGGCTAGGGCACTGCTAATTCGCATCAATATTCCAGATACTTCCTGGAGGCTGAGAGGTCCCATAAGAAAGATCTGGGGAAGAGGCTGTGCCTTAGGGCTCCATCCAGCACCCACCCAACTTTCTCGGCCAGGAAAAGTGAGAACTCAAACCAAAAAGCCCAGAGAAGGGACAGACCCTCTTCCTCAGGGGGACAGGACACCCTCAATGGACACTGCCCCAGAGGGCAATCTATGTGCTCAAAATCAGGCATGGATTTTAGGCAGATGTCTGAAGTCCCGGGGGGGGCGGGGAAGCAGCTTTGGGCTGCCTAGACCCACCATCCCATCAGCCTTGCAGTTCCGACCCACAGATTATTCCAGTATCAATCACCCCCACCGGGATGGGAAAGAACCGGGTTTTAAGACGGAGCCTCAAAGTTCCAGCTGCGGCTCCCTGCCCAGTGTCTGTGACTGCGCGGTCAAGGAGGAGAGCAGCAGATCTTCCCTGTGTCTGAGCCAGGAGCTACCGAGCAGAGGACATTTCACAGCCACCCTGAGTCTCCCGGCCATGGCAAACCTCAGTATCGATTCATCACTTATTGCCTCTCCAGTTCCAAAGATGGATTGTGTAGATATGTAAAGTAAGTGTAACAAATAAGGGAAATACATTTGAAATGTACAAGAATTGGCCAATTTTGCAATATTTCACCTCAATTTTATATGCTGTCAAATATCCTTGAAATACATGTGCGCTAAGCATGACAAATATATAGAAACTAAAGCTCTATTATTTTGCTGTAATGGGTCAGGGGAATAGCTCTGAAATAATATTCTTCTGTCTGCAATAAAGGCTTTTCTCTGAAGCTGTCTTAATGCTGTGAACAAAACCTAGAGCTCTCTCAAGGGCTTCTTCCTGTGAATTATGGTCCCTCCCCAGGCCTTCCGCCAAGACAAATCTAGCAACCACCTGGTGGTGTGTGGCCACATGCAGCAGTGGGAGCCGGCAGAGTGAGTCCCCCGGCTGGGGGTGACCAGCATGGGGAGGATAGAGGTTGGCGAGAGTGAGTCCGTGTGGCATACGTGTCATGCCCAGTGCTCGGCCTTGGAGATGGCTTGTCTGTCCGCATCTCCCCTGTGCCACAGCGCGTAGGGAAGTGGGCGGCATGCTCAGCACTGAGGGTGGTGACAGGTGCCCATGGGGGCTGGTGATCTGGGGAGGAGGCTAAAGTCCCTTGGAGATCCGACGTAGCTCAGCCATTCATTAGCCATGTGCTTTAAAAAGTGCCTCTGGGGCTGGAGCGATAGCACAGTGGGTAGGGCCCACTGTGCAAGCGGCCTACCCGGGTTGGATTCCCAGCATCCCACATGGTCCCCGAGCATCGCCAGGAGTAATTCCTGAGTGCAGAGCCAGGAATAACCCCTGAGCATCGCTGGGTGTGACCCAAAAAGAAAAAAAAATTAAAAGTGCATCCGTTGAAGAGGTGTGGTGTCCGCCATATTATGGAACTTTTAAACAGGTATGAACTTGGTGGCTCGGGAAAAAAAATGTGTTTTGAACTTGAAACAGTGGGATGCTTGGGCAATCTCGGGCTGGGGCCAGTACCAGCTTGAGCTCCGCCGAGATTCGACCTGGGTGGCCATGCCTTTGCACAGCCACTTGGCTGCTGATCGACCAGGATCCAGAGCCAGCTATATGACTTGGGGTTCCAGCGAGTGCTTGCAACCATGTATCCAGACTGTGAACTAAGCTTTTGCCCCACGCCGGTTAACGGAGGAATTATCCTTCTTCCTTGGTTTTTCTTCCCTCTGGGAGGAGGAGGTGTGGTGTCCGCCATTTTATGGGACTTTTGAGCAGGTATGAACTTGGTGGCACGGGAAAAAAAAATGTGCTTTGAATTTGAAATAGCGGGACGCCTGGGCAGTCTCGGGCCGGGGCCGGTGCCGGCTCAAGCTCCGCCGAGATTCAACCCGGGTGGCCATGCCTTTGCACAGCCGCTTGGCTGCTGAACGAGCAGGATCCAGAGCCAGCTATATTACTTCTGGTCCCAGCAAGTGCTTGCAGCCATGTCTCCAGACTGTGAACTAAGCTTTTGCTCCATGCTGCCCCAGGAAGGGAAATGATGCAATTTCAAACTTAAATCTCCCTGGACTTAATTACTAAAATACAGAAATCCTAAACCACGCGTCCGCTACTGCAGCTGCACGACTTTATATCTCTTCATTCTCATCAGTGGAAAACTAATTATAAACAAATGTTTCCTTGTCAATAGGGCCATATTCTTGGGGATAAACTCCAACAAGAATAGTGAGTTCTGTGTTGAAACTCCAACAACAATAGTGAGTTTTGTGTTGAAATATGGAATGTAATCAAGGTAAAGAGAAAATGAAGTGACATTTATCAGTTATGCAGGTGGGGGTGGGGGGTTGGGGGTGGCGGGGTGGGGTGCTGGATTTTTTTTCTTTTTGGTGGTGGAATATGGGCACTGGTGAAAGGACGGGTGTTTGAGCATTGTATAACTGAGACATAAGCCTGAGAACTTCGTAACTTTCCACATGGTGGTTCAATAAAATAAATTAAAAAAAAAAGTGCATCCCAGAGGGCGCAGAACCTGTGTGAGAGGAGGAACAATTCCATCCCCTGTGTATTGTTGTCGCCCCAACTGCTCAACACCAGGGGGCGCCATTTGCGTCGCCATCTTCCTAGATCCCTGTAGTTGTACAGTGCCCTTCCTGGGCAATTATACATGGCAGCCCTGTGACCTGGAAGCAAAGACCCTAGTCTGCCGTAGGCATGCAGTAGGTAGTAGCTATTATTATACCAGGCACAGCTAGTTCTAGAATGTTCAACTTGAAAGACACCCAGAGTGGGTGAGTTCTTAACAAGGACATCAGCAGGCTGGGTATAAAACTCGGCAGTGAGGAGGCCTTGCCTTACCTCATAGGTGCTGGGTTCTGGGTTTGATCCCCAGCTTGAAAAAAAAAATCACTGGATGGGAATGAGGCAGGCCTAGAATTCACCAACTGCCCTGCCACTTACCAGCCCAGTTTCCTGGAGGATGCTGCTGCCTAAGTCTCTTCCTAAGTCTCCTCCTCCATAGAATGGGGATGATGACGACAGTGCCGACAGCCGCGTGGGGCGAAGATTCCGACGGGTCACTCGAGTCTGCGTCTTTGGCGGCATCTGGCAGTGACAGGTGTTGGGCAGTGCTCGACTCCACGGGGCAGCTAGATGGGCAGTGTGAGGGGGGGCCACAGGGAGGTTGACCGTGAGGAGCACCCAGAAACCGCGGCCAGGACTGCCACGGGGACTCCCCTCGGGTGCAGCAGACGTGCACGTAGCAAGCAGCAATGTACATCCCCCCACCCGCCCCCGCCAAGACCTGCAAACAGAGAGAGTCGCACAAAACCCACCACAAGAATCATTGTTGGGAAGAGGGAGCTGGGCAGAGATCGAGGCGGGGGGTCCTGAGGAGAGACAAAAGCCGCCTGGACCACAGGACCCCCCCACTGAGGGCCCCGCTGAGCACTGGTGGCCAAGGACAAAGGACTGCCCATCCAAGTCCATCCAGCCTCAGGGCTGGAAAGTCCCCGAGAAACATTCCTGATCTCCCACTTTGCAGACCTGGGGAGGAGAAAGGACGGCCAAGGGGTCAGACCACCGCGAGTGGAGCCAGTGGCCACAGAGAGGCAGGCTGGGTGGGGCAGGCTGGGTGGAGGCGTCCTCCATCCTTCAGCAGATGTCGCTGCTTCCTGTACATCCTCAGGAGATCAGCCACGGAGCAGCCCCACCTCCGCCTCCTTGGGGAACCCGAGACCCGGGAGCAGGAGATGGAGAGTCACCTGCATCACCTGACCTGTGCACACATGAGCTGTGCCAGGGGGCAGGAAAGGGGGGGGTGACGCGGTCAGCCAGGCTCTGTCTCTAGGCTCTGTCTCCTGAGTTCCGGCTCCAAAGCTTGGGCCCACATGCCCCCATTGGGGACTTACTCCCCATCCCCAAGCTTCTGTTCGTTCCCCTCTCTTTGGAATTCCACTTCTGCCTCAGAGGATTATCTTCAACCTTTCCTTCTCTCTTAGGTCTAAAATTCATGAATTTCTCATTTTTTAATTTGCTTATTTTTGGGGAGTCACACCTGGTGATGCACAGGGCTTATTCCTGGCTCTGTGCTCAGGGATGACTCCTGGCAGGGCTCAAGGGACCCTATGGGGTGCAGGGGATCGAACTTAGTTTGGCCGCATGCAAGGTCAGTGCCCTACCTGCTGTATTGTTAAGCTGGCCCAGAATTTATAAATTCTATTTGGGCATTTGGCTATCAGGTTGGATTTGCGGCCCCCCTGCTGGCGTGGTTCTTTGATCACATTTGTCCTGGCCAGTAAGATGGAAGAGGACATTATAGGAACAATTTTCTCTTCCTACCCATAAAGCAGAAGGGAACATCTTTCCCGGTCCTGCTTTCCCTGCCGCTGAGAAGGCTGGACTGTAAGGGGAAAACTACGCGGGCACTAGGGCAGCAGCAGCATCAGGGAGTGGAAGAGGCTTTGAACCTGACATTGTGAAGTTGGCCTTATCTGCTCTGGATCAGCTCTTACCCCCAGAGAGGAGCATCTGTCTTGTTTAAAGCATGTTCTTTCAGCTTTTTGTTACAGCAGGATGTCTGTATCTTAACTAAAACTAGTTACCAGAGTAGAGAGCTGCCATAAAATAACTTCAGTGATGCTTCGGCTGCATGCTCCAAGGTCAGCGAAACAAAAGGTGCTTCTCGAGGTGAAGACCACCTGACCACTCTTCCTCCTCCTCTTCCTCTTCCTCCTCCTCCTCCTCCTCCTCCTCCTCCTCCTCCTCCTCCTCCTCCTCCTCCTCCTCCTCCTCCCTTGACCTTGCCCTGGGCTGCATGTGGGCAACGGAGGACAGGAGAGGGACAGCACCTCCTCCTCCTCCTCCTCTTCCTCCTCTCCTCCTCCTCCTCTTTCTCCTCTCCTCCTCTTTCTCTTCCTCCCCCCTCTCCTCCTTGGCCATGGCAGCAGGCCCTGAGTTAGGAACCATTTGTCTCTCCGGAACAGCTGCTTACAACCTCAGACCACAATCTGTGTCGGCTTATTCCTTCATGGTTAGCAAATGTCCTACAAGAGAAGGGGACCCAACCCAGTGATAAAGGAAGACGGAGTGTGAAGTCTGAGGAAACGAGAGCCCCAACCTTCCCTCAAGCCACTGCCGCCACCAGACCATCAGTAGTCCAGGTGAAGGCCGTGTTTCAAGATGAAGGCAGGGGCTGAGCGACAGTACAGTGAATCAGGCACTCTTCTTTGCACGTGGCCAACCCAGGCTGGATTCCCCAGCACTATATATGGTCCCTTGAACCTGCCAGGAGGGATCCCTGAGCACCAAACCAGGAGTTAGCCCTGAGTGTGGCCCCATAGCCAAAGGAAAAACAAACAAACAAAAAAATAAAGCAAAAAGCACAGTTACAGCATAGGGGCTGCAGAGCTAGTACAGTCAGATGGGCAGGAGCTTTGCCTTCCACACAGCTGACCCAGACTCGACCCTCACAATGCATAAGGATCCCCAGTTTCCGGCCAGAGTGAGCACCGAGCCAGCAGTAAGCTCTGAGCACCAGTAGGTGTGGCCTCAAAACAAAAACAGGTCTGGGGGCTGGAGTCATAGCTCAGCGGGTAGGGCGTTTGCCTTGCACGCGGCCAACCCAGGTTCAATTCCCAGCATCCCATATGGTCCCCTGAGCACCGCCAGGAGTAATTCCTGAGTGCAGAGCCAGGAGTGACCCCTGTGCAATGCCGGATGTGACCCACAAAAGAAAAACAAACAAACAACAACAAAACAAAGACAGGTCTGCCTGAACGCATACAGCTTCCAAGCCACCAGAGTCCCAGCCCCTGGGGACGCTGTTCTCCACTGGAAAGCGTTTGCCTGGCTGGGTTTCCCAGGGACGTGTCGGAGACCTGGACAGGCACCGCTCCTGCCACTGGGCTCGCTCTGCGTCCAGGCACCTCTGTCCAGGCCATGCTGTCCACAGAAACGGGCCTTCCCGCCTAGGCACGCTGGACTGGGCCCTGAAGCTCGCCAGGCTGACCTTGCCCTGGGCTGCATGTGGGCAACTGTAAAAAACTAAAGCTCACTGAGGGGCGTGTGTGCACTCGCGGGCTCTCCGGGCAGCTCTGTCTCACCGCCCGCGTTCGGTGCTCTGGAACCACTGTGTATGGGCTGGATCAGGACGGCCATTGATTAGTTACCGTTTATTCAATCTTCCATCTTTCTCATCTCCCGCACTCCCAGCTCCGTCCTCTCTCTGGATCTACTGCAGCCTCTCTCGCTCATCTCTCTCCTCCCCTTTTTCCTCTCTCGCCCTTGCCCCAAGGTTACACACTGCCAGGTAGCAAAATAATCATAAGAAAGCCCTTCCTGTGGGCCGGGCATTCCAAAGTCCTTCCTGACTCTTAAGGTGTTTTTCTCCTTTCCTTAGTCCAAACACTCATTAACATCTTAATACTAGTTATTTTTGTATGGACATAGCAAGAGATACACTGAGGCTTGCAAGGGAGCTCTCCTGGGAACATCTTGCCAGACTCAACTACAGCACTCAGGCCAGATTAATCATTCCTCACCCTAGGAGGGTCCAAATCTAGTTATCACTGTTATGGATCATGACAACATTTATCCATGACCAAGCTCTTAACTTATAGTTAAGCATTAGGCACTTTGGCCAGGACCATTTCAATGCCAGGGTAGCACACAACTCACCGCTTGCCCTGGGTCTGTCTTGTCCCTCGTCGAGACCCTGCTTTTGGGGGTGCTAGGAACTAGGGGCAGCTGAGGCTTAAGTCGAGAGAACAGATGCCCAGGAGGAAAATATCATGTAGAGTCAAATGACTCCCAGGTTACAAAAGCATAGCATTTGCTAAGTCTTTCTGTGTCCATACAAAAAGGACATGGCTCTGAATAAACTATGCAAAGGACTCAAGGAGAAGAGAAAAACAATATTTACAAGTCAACAGAACACTAAGAAGGAAGCTACAAATAAACACAGAGGAATGGGAGCACCGTGACGGGAGTAACCCAATAAACCTAAACTACTGAGGCTATATTATCCTACAGGCAACGGAGGACAGGAGAGGGACAGCACCTAATCCAAAGCCACTGAGCTCTGCAGTGCAACCAAGAGGCTGGCACCTGTACCATAGCACCTGCACGTGCCTCTCCTCATGGTCAGTTTCTCTGGGAGTAACTCCAGGACCAAGCATAAGGCCACGAAGGGCTGCCTGTGAATGTGGCGTCCCCAAGTGGGGTCTGTGAACCCCAATGCAGACACCTCTCCACTGTGGCCCCTCTCTTGACCACCCCCGCCCCCCCACTCATCTGCTCTCTTCCTTTTTTTTTAATCCCCCTTTGTAGTCAGGATGGCCTAGCTGTGCACTTGGCACCAGGGAAGAAGCCAGGCCCCTGCATTTGCCCTGGGTGCTTTCTAAGTCACTGAACCTTCTTCTGGACCCTTTCTCACGTGGGTCGCAAAGAGCAGGGTCACAGCAGCACTTCAGCGGGTGTGGGAGCACGAGGGCTGGAACTCATTGCCTGGTGCTTGCCACACAAGCTTCTTAAACCATTGACCCAGGCCCCTCCTTCTGCCTTCTTCCAGGGAACTTGGGGATGGTCTAGCAAGACCAGGGGAAAAGAGAACGCAGGCATGAGACTGTGTTACTTGGGTTTGAGCTCAAGTCATGGCGTTTGGGACTGAGTCTGGGTGACCCTGACCGGTCCATCTCCCATGGGCCCCGGGCTCCTGGTCTCTAACAGCAATGCTCCCCTCCATAGGTTCTCGAAGAGAAATAATGCAGAATGCTTCACCTGATGCCTGGCGCATAGTAAGTGTTCAGTGAAAGTCAGTTATGCCGGGGGATTAACATGAGCTGCTCATCTTTCTGTGCCTTTGCATAATGATTTTCTTGGGTGGGTTTGGGACCACACCTGGTGGGACTCCGGAGCTGTTTCTGATTCTGTGCTCAGGAGTAACCCGGGGCAGCACTCAGGGGACCCTACGCAATATTGGGGTTCATACCAGAGTTGGCTGCATGCAGACACAGGCCTAGGTGGGCCCTCTGCCCTGTCTCTGCCAAGTCTCTGCCCTGTCTCTTGGGCCCCCTGTACAACTGTTTGTTTCTTATTCATGGCAGAGGCTAACGACACTTGGACAGTTCTTCTCCTTCTTCCTAGCAGCGGACAGAAAGATAAATGGTTGTTTCCAAGGGCCTGCCTTGGACTTGGCTGACCTTAGCCCTGTCCAGGCCTCAGGGCTGGAAGGGATCGATGTCACAGACAGGCACTTTGCCAGGCAGGTGGGAGGTGACCCTCTTCCCTTGTGCTGGGGAGGGGACGGTGTCCTGGCCCACTGGGGCCCTACCCTTCCTCGCATCCCACACGCTTCCTTTCCTGGCTCAATTGCTCGTAGTGCTGTGAAAGGCCCACGAGTGAAGCTGAGTTGCTGGAGCCTGCTGGGTGAAAGTTGTTTTCCTGCCTCTCTCTCTGTTCCTCCTCTTAACCTGTCTTCATACTCCCTCTCGGCCCCCTGCCGCCCCCTCCCCCGCCCCGGCTCTCAGCCTCGTCCCCGTCCTCTGCATTCACAGGTGACAGCTGTGAATCGTGGTTGGCAGCTCCCACACGTCCCTGCTTGCGACCCAAGGGGCACAAAGAGACCAAAGACAATCCTGCGAGCGGAGGGGATGGTGCAGGTGGGGGCAGCAGCCGTGTCCCCTGCTCCCCAACATAAATCTTTGGGAAAGCCATTAGCGGCTCCTAAAGCTCAGAGACAAATTACGAGGCAGGGGGATCAATGTTATTTTTTCCACAAGCTGAATTCATAACAGTTTATGGCAAAATCGATGCAAATCTTCATGAATAAAGTGACGGCAGGTGCATGTGAGAGAATAATAAGGGGAGAAGGGAAGGAGGGACCTCAGCTGATCAGCGGGGGAGGCCGGGTCCTCGGGGAGCCCCCCTGGAGGAGGGGCTCGGGCCTGGGAGGGAAGTGGAGATGAGTGCTTATTTGGTTCCTGCTTGCTGATTTTACTGGGTCATCTAAACCATGATCAAGGTGTACGTCTTCAAAGCCCCAATTTCACAGTTCAGAAAACTGAAGCTCAGAGAAGTGAAACGACTTGCCTGATTATCACCTGGTGGGTAGTTAACAATGTTTGGAGTTGAACCCAGATCCTCCCCGTTCCCGAGTCCCAGAGTGACTTTGCTGCATAGTAACCTCTCTCTCTCTCTCTCTCTCTCTCTCTCTCTCTCTCTCGCTCTCTCGCTCTCTCTCTCTCTCTCGCTCTCTCTCTCTCTCTCTCTCTCTCTCTCTCTCTCTCTCTCTCTCTCTCTCTCTCTCTCTCTCCCTCTCTCTCTCTTCCTCCCTGGCCACATCTGGCAGTGCTCAGGGATCACTCCTGCTGGGAGAGCACATGTGGTTCCAGGGATCAAGTGCAGGTCGGCTGTGTGCAAGGCAAATGCCTCCCCTGCTGTACAATGACTTTGGTCCTGTGATGTGGTCTCTTCTGAATCTTTCCTCCATCCTTCCCAGTCTCCAATATTGCTGGGAAGGTTGGGGACACCGGGCACCCCCAAGCCTCCCTCCATCTCCGCATGCATCCATCTATTTCCAGGAAGCTCCGAGGCCTTGCAAAAGTACTGGATTTTATGCTGATACAGGCTATATCCGAGATGAACCCTGAAGACATTATGCTAAATGAATTAAGATAGTCACAAAGGGACACACGCTGTACAATTACACTTGTATGAGGTACCGCGGAGAAGCCGAATTCATAAAAACAGAAAGTTGAATGATGGTTTCCAGGGGCTGGGAAAAGAAAGGAGGGGGGCCGGCCTGGGTAGCAATGTGGCTCGGGGCTTATCAGAATAAGGCAGCCGACAGTATCTGCTTCCTGCTCGCGACGTTTTACACATTTGTTCATTGACGTTCCTGGTTCTCCGGCTGCAGGCTCTGTGCCGACTGCCGCACATCTGGAAGGAAGCGTGCTGGGGGGAAATAAGGCATTTTATCCCTCCACACTGCAGATGGCCAGTGTCTGACCGCCCCCACATCTGGGCGGGCAGCCGGGAAACCTGGCTAAATCCTTTGATCACGTGTGCTGGGGCTTCTGGTGGCCTGGGGGTGCTTGAGGCCCTCGGTGATGGGAGCTCACAGAGACCACCCATCTGATGCTCTACGCCGAAGGTGGGGGGGGTGGGGTGGGGGCGGGGGGTCATCTTTCTCTAGCACACACTCTGTGGACCCTGCTCTCTCTCCGCCATTTCTGGGTTTTAGCCCCAACCGCCTTCGCTGGGTTTTCTATCCACAAAGCCACAGTGTGGGGTGTCCACTTGAGCAGAGGCAAAGGGACAGAGGCCAGGCCTGGGGTGGTGCCCGAGGCACTGGTGGGTGGGGGGAGACCAGTGGGAGAGCACTTGCCTCATGTGTGGGAGGTCCTGGGCTGGATCCCCAGAACCGGGAAGTAAAAAAGACAATTGTGAGGATGAGAGTTCAGGTCTTCAGTCTCACGGTCTAGAATGATCTGTTTTGTGGGATCCTCCGTGGACCCCAAATACCCTCTGTACTAGCTGTAATGCCACTAAAGAATAGCACAAACGCTCAGTGGCTTGCCTGCACACGGACATTTGTCCTTGTGTTCCCTGGGAGGCTGCTGTGGCCTGACTGGGCTGGGCTGGACCCCGTTGGGCTGTTCTGATCCTAGCTGCAGGCTGGACTCACACGTAACCTCTCAAAGGAAATGGGGGGAAAATACTGGAAGTGGGGCTAGAGAGACAGCACAATGGGTTGGGCGCTTGCCATGAGTGCAGGTGACCCGGCCTCAATCCTCGGCACCCACATTGTGCCTGAGCTGCCCCTGCTCTTCTTCTGGAAGACAGGAAGTGAGGAGAGGCGAGAGCCTGTCCTGGTCACGGAGAGAGCGGGCTCTGCCCTCATGGCACGAGCTTCCGAGGCACATTGATTTGCAATGAGTTTGCACCCCCTGTTATCAGGGCTGGGAAAGGGCCCCGTGGCCACCCCCATGCCAGGTTCCAGAGGGAATGACCTCAACACACATAGGAAAGCGCGGAAACCACTCCATACTCTCTAACTCATTCCATACCCCAGACGCCTTCTCCACCCTCAGAGTGTGCCTCCCCAGAGAAAGGAGAAACTGAGTCCAGCCCATTCGAATCAAATGGCAGAAGGAAGTTGAGTGTCCATCAGGTATAAACTCCAGGATAAAGAACTCAATCGTCTGAGTTTCTACGGTGTGCCAGGACAGCTGGTGACGACCACCACCGCTGCCCGCTGGGATACTCCTCTGACCCCTGCCTCTACATTCTGCATCTCACCCTTCCTGCAGCCCCAGCTGGATGTCACCTCCTCCAGGAAGCTCCCTCTGATGCCTGCTGACACCTCTCTGTGTTGCCATGACAACCTGTGTGTGCTGCCCTTGCCTTGATGGCAGCTTCTTGCGTTTCCTTAGCTGGTCTCAGACCTGCATTCCCAGCCCAGGGCTGGTATCTGAGAGGGCAGATGGTGTGTGAGTGTGTGTGTGTGTGTGTGTGTGTGTGTGTGTGTGTGTGTGTGTGTGTGTGTGTGTGTGTGTGCGCGTGCGTTTCCATGGTCCTTAAGGTGTCTTATACAGAGTATGCACAGAAACAGAGCTATTACATTTTTAGCGTTGAGGAATCTGGGATCTTAGCTCTGGGAAATCTGCAAGCCACCAAGGGCTCCTGGAACTGCACATGGGGAGGTGGCCCATAAGGGTGCAGTTCCTTAGCCTACCTGTAGGTGGGGGATGCTGAGCCCCAGGGCTGGCTTCCCTGAGGGCTGACTAAGGCCGGAGAGAGAGGGCCAACAGGCCCCACACCACACCACAGGTTGATGACACAGACTACTGCATTGATTCCTGAGACTCACGTGGGTTCATTCCTACCGAGAAATGATTCCCCGGGCTCTCAGCTTCTGACCCGGGAGCCCTACCTGGCTTGTGGTCAGGGGTGATCAATTACAGAGAGACCCTATTTGTTATTTTAGCTACCTTTTCTTCCTCTCTCCTTTCCTGTCCCCTAATTAGATTTAATTAGATATTGATAACAGATGTAGGTGGGATCAATCTGCGGTTCTGGACTGAGAAGTGTGTTGGGGGGGTGGAGGGGGACAAGGGGGGGCAGAGCAAGGGGACTGGACAGCTGATGCCTCGGGGACATGACTTGTGGATTCAGGCCAAACGCCACCACCATCTTTGCTTTCTCATCCCCTTCCCCTCCACATCGGCCCAGCTCCCTCCCCCACCCCCGCCTCACCCCTGCACACTCCGCTTTCCATTACAGCATCTTCCTGCCTGTGGGGTCCTGTGGCTTCTGCTCTCCACAGCTAGGGCTGTCCACTCTGCCTCTCACCATGTTCGCTGGTCGGAGGGGGGGCATTTCATCAGGGGTGAGCAGACATTCTCCAGACACCCTCCCCCAAAGAGCATCCTAGTGCCCACAGGGGGGCCACGGCAGGGGGGCCACGGCAGATGCTAAGTGGGCTAACACTGCTGCACCAGAGGTCTGGAATCTGTGTCACTTTGGCTAGTCTCCTGTTCTCTCACCTCCTGCCAGAAACAGAAGAAGACCTCTAGGCTGACCAGTGTCCATTTAGGGCCAATTTCTCTGTGTGTGGGAGGGTGGGGCTGGGGATGGATCCCAGGGCTTCCCGCATGCAAGGCAAGTGCTCTACCATTGAACTACACCCCTTGTCCCTATTGTCCACTGAGGAGTTGGTGTGAGTCCAGCCTGCAGCTAGGATCAGAGCAGCCCAACTGGGTCCAGCCCAGCCCAGTCAGGCCACAGCCTCCCAGGGAACATGAGAACAAATATCTGTGTGCAGGCAAGTCACCGAGCATTTGTGTTATTCTTTAGTGGCATTGCAGCGAGTACAGAGGGTAATTAAGGTCCACGGATGATACCACGAAACAGATCACTCTAGATCATGAGCCTGAACACCTGAGCTCTCATCTCCACAATTGTCTTTTCAACTTCCTGGTTCTGGGGATCGAACCTAGGACCTCCCACACATGAGGCAAGTGCTCTCCCACTGATCTCCCCCACCCCCAGTCCCTCTTTCCTTTCTCTGGAGGAGGCAGACTGACGAAGTATCGGCCAGGGGTCTGGACCGGCACGGTGTAGGGCCTTTCCCCCTGTCCTCTCCCATCACCATCATTTTGAGCTTATTTTGACCCTGCCCTGTGTCAGGCACCATGTCCAGTGTTCGCATGCTAATTCAGATTGTACCCTACAGTGAGACTGAGGCTCAACTGATGCACAACTTAAGACCCATTATAAGTGGAATGCACCGCATCTGGTAATTTAAACATAGTATGTAGCTGACACCCCCACAGCTCACATGCATACCCCCAAAGCCCCCACTTTTAGCTCGCAGCAGTGGTCCCTGGCTGGTAGCACCTGGTATGAGAAGGAGCGGGTGGGGATGTCTTTGACAATGAGGCTCTTCTTGGGCCCCTTCCTGTCGCTGTGAGTCAACCAACCACAGGTGACACCACCTCTTGTTCCCCTAAGGGACATCGGCAATGCCTGGAGTCATTTGGGGGTGACTGGGGGTGGGGTATGGAGAGTCCAGGGGGCTGTGGCTGTGCCACGGGCATGTCAGCTCTGCGGGTTCAAACGACAGGAGTGTGGCCTGTGGTAAGGTCTGGCTCGGCTGAGCTGAGCCCAGCTCTTACGGCCGGCAAGGGTGGAGAGTGAGGTGGGAAGGAGGCTGATTTGTTTTGTCCCAAAGTACCTTTGTTTGATTTCCGCAGCTGCAGTAGACACCCACTGGGGCGTTTCAGACATTTATTTTCTTACAATCTGAAATCAAGGCTTCTGTAGGACCCACTTCCTCCTGTGGTTCTCAAGGAGACTGTTCCCTTCCTCTCATCTCTGCCTCGAGTTCACACCTCCACCTCCCGTCTGTCTGCCGCTGCCTCTCTAAGGACACTTGTCATTGGACTTGGGGCCCACCCCGACACACCCAGACTGGCTCCTCATCTCAACTACAGCAAGGCCCCTTACCTAAGGAAGGTCACATGGCGGATTCGGGGACCTTTGACCCGCATATCTTCCGGGCATTGTTGGTCTCATTTTAATCCCTGATGCACTGAAGCTCAGAGAGTTTGTGCAACCTTCTCAGGGACGTCAGGGCTTGGCTCCCTGGTTTCTCCAACTCTTGCACTTGCCCTAAAACTTGCTCCCCCAATCCCGCTCATTCACCTGAGATCAGGAATGCCCATACTCCAAGAAACTCTTGGACATTCTTTTGGAGCATCTTGGGGCTCCCAAGCACATTGCAGGAGATCTGGGGGCCCTTCCCAGGGATTCTCAGCCAACCGGGCCTGCGGTCCAAAGCCAGGGCACAAAGACATGGTGCTAGTCAAGCCCTACGGTGCCAGGCATTGCCAGGGCTACTCCAGTGGTGCTTTCAGAGCTATCGTCGGAGATGCCCTGGGACCACGTGGTGCCAGGGATCTGACTGGACCAGCCACAGCAGGCAAGCGCTGTGCTGTGTCTCCAACCTGGACCCAGAGATTTCTCGTGGACCAACTCTGCAGTTGGCCATCAGTGGGCGACCTAGACACAGGGAACAGCTTCCACCGCACCCCCCACCTGAGTTTTCAACAGCCTCTACAGGGGAATGAGCCTTTCAGATAAGAGGAGATGTTTGTTGGGGTGCCCCGGCAGTGGCGGGAGAGGACAAACAGGTGGAGTCACCCTGCCACCTGCTCACGAACACAGAGCAGGCCCAGGCCAGGCCCATTCCATCTTTGTACCCAATCTCACTAGCCCCCCCTGGCCTGGGCACTGTGGGACAACCCATGGGGACAGACTCAGAAGGAGGAGGAGGAGGAGGGTCAGAGCTGCACAGCTCACAGGGAGCCAGCTCAGGGCATAAGCACACACCCCAATTTCACTCTGAGGGGTGACAGCCCCACAGTGCAGTCAAGTCCCTGTGGATGACATCACTGAAGAGCCTCCATCAACTTTGGCTCCCCCTCCCACCTTTTTTGTTGCTGTTTTATGGAATCATAATTTCTACACCAGAAATTGCTTATCTTTAAAGTGACACACAAGATACATTTAGAGATATGTATCTCTTGGTAAAGCCATCACCACAATCAAGATAATGAATATATCCATCACTTGCAAAGTTTCCGCGTGCCCTGGGCTCATTTCTCTTGGCCAGCCCTGCCCACCCTCCCGCTCTCAGGCCATCACTAATCTGCCTTCGCTGGAAATTAGTTTGCATTTTCCAGAGTGGGATATAAATGGAACCATGCAGCAGGGGCTATTTTTTGCGTGGCTTCTTCCACTCAGCGTGATTATTTTGAGATTCAACCAAGTTGTTTCAAATGTCAGCAGTTCATTATTTTTATCAATGGCTAATATTCCATCTCGCGGTTATTCTGCAGTGGAGCCATTCACCCACGGATAGACGTTGGCTGTCTTCCAGTTTGGGACAATTATGGATAAGGCAGCTTTGAAGATTCACACAAAAGCCTTTATATAGACTCATGCTTTAAAGAAGGATTTGTTTCTGGGCAGTTGGGAGTGGCTGGGATGGGAGGTAGGGATGTGGTTAATTGTTTGTTTGTGCTGTTTCCCGTTCCTGACAGCAATGCCCAGGATTTCTTCCAGTACCTCGTCCCCTCCAGCACACAGCATGCTCAGTCTTACTTTTGCCATTATAATGAGTATTTTGATACCCCTATGGCTTTATTAACATTTTCCTAATGCTAATAAGGTTGAACTTTTATGTGGGTCCACACCCAGCAATGCTCAGGGCTTACTCATGACTCTGCATTCAGGAATTACTCCCAGTGGTGCTCAAGAACTTCATGGGATACCAGGGATTGAACCTGGGTCAGCCTCATGCAAGGCAAGTGCCCTACCCACTGTACGATCATTCTAGCCCCAAAGTTGAACATCTTTGGGGGCACAGATTTATCATCTATATATTTTTTGGGCTGGAGTGATAGCACAGTGGGTAGGGTGTTTGCCTTGCATGTGGCTGACCCGGGTTCAATTCCTCTGTCCCTCTTGGAGAGCCCAGCAAGCTACTGAGAGTATCCCACCACATGGCAGAACCTGTCAAGCTATCCGTGGTGTATTCAATATGCCAAAAACAGTAACAACAAGTTTCACAATGGAGATGTTACTGGTGCCCGCTAGAGCAAATCGATGAACAACGGGACAACAGTGCTACAGTGCTACAGAGTTACATTTATTTTGGTAAAATGTCTGCTCCATTCTTTTACCCATTTTAAGCTGTTTTCTTTTAAAAAATTTACATTTTGAGAATCGCTTATGCATTCCAGATGCATCTTTAGCAATGACATGATTTGTGGTGATCCTAATCTCCATCTTTGTCTTGTCGCGTCATTCTTTAAACCAGTGGACCATGGACCAGTACCCATCCACAGGCATAGAGAGGTTGAAAACCACTGGTTTACTGCTGTTCTGTGTATCTGTTTTCAGGACAAGTGCCAAAGAAGGCTGTTCTAACTGTCAGGAGTGACGCCTGAGCACAGAGCCAGGAGTAAGCTCTGAAAAATCAAAACATTGCTCTAAATAGCACGTTTCAAAGAATAGAGATTTTTATGTTGATGAAATCCATTTTTTTTGTGCTTTCATGGATTCTGCTATTGGTACAAGTCTTTGCCTCACTCCCAGTCTGACTGAAGCCCCAGTGAGATTGTTAAGCAGACTGGTGACCTCCACCCCACTTCAGGGAGAGGAGGGTACTCACCCCAGGTGAGAGTACACACACACACACACACACACACACACACACACGCATGCACACACATATGTACGCACACATGAATGCATACACGCCTGTGTATGCACACACACTAGCATCAGGATGCAGCCCGGCATCTAGGACTATTTCTTCGTCCACTTGCTGCTGACCATTCCAGGTTCTGGATGCATCTAGAACAAGCCAGGCCAGAAATTCCCACCTCATCCTCCCGGGTAAGTACTGGGACCCCAGAGTAAAAGTAACTTCTCTCACCTACCGGCCTAAGCACTAAGCTCTGATTTGAATCACCATGCTGTGACACTTTGATAGAGAGATAGTCCTCAGAGAGACAGTACAGCTGGTAGGGCACTTGCCTTCATGTGACTGACCCGGGGCAGGTCCCCAGCACTTTGTACGATTTCCAGAGCACTGCCAGGAGTGACCCCTGGGTACAGGGCCAGGAGTAAGCCACCACCATTAGGTGTGCCTCCCCCCGACCCCCCACAAAATAGTAGCAAAGCTATTGGCTTTCTGAGACCCTGAAGATTCAGGTGCCAATCTTCAGCTCAGTGCCACTGCGACCGCAGGTTAAAAATCTTAACTGTGCCCTCCACCACTTTTCCGTCCTGCATCCACTGCAGACATTAGTAATCAAAGGCCAACTCTCTCTGCTGAGCTGGACGTCACCTCCATATCCACTCTTTCCCTAATCTAATGCTCATTGTGCCCGTCCCCAACTGATGCCACTGGCACCCGAAATGAACCCCAGGCGCATCCTGACTCCGGAGCCCTCTGGTCAGGTAGCCACCCAGCCTTGGATATGAATCTCGTTTGATCAAGCCCTCACCATCTCCCAAGGCAGCCTACTTTGCTTTCATCCAGCTACAGTCCCAGACACTCCCACCTCCCAGGAAGCTGTATCCTCTGGGAATTCCAAGACCAGATAGAAGCTTCTAGGAAAGCTCAAGTCATTGAATCATAATATGAAGCTGCTGCTCACGTCCCCATTCACTGATGACACATCTGTTGTAGCAGGCATGTGATGCATGCACCTTCCCGGCCTTGTTTCCCATTATTTTCAGATAGTGTGTGTGTGTGTGTGTGTGTGTGTGTGTGTGTGTGTGTGATAGTGGATGGGGGAGATCCAGGGTCACAACCAGTGGTGTTCTGGGGACTCAGTGATGCTAGGGATCTAACTGGGGTTTGGCTGCATGCAAGGCAAGCACATTAACACCTGTACTATCTCTCAGGCACTTTTTATTAACAGTTCTGTTAAAATATAAAATTAAATTTGAGTAGCCAGGGATCGGGCCCGGTGCCAGAGTCCTTGCCTTGCAAATGTCAGGCCCTAGGTTCGCTCCCTGTTACTTCAAGAAAAAACACAACAAAACAAGAAATTTGACGTTAGGCTGGAGAGATAGCTCAGCAGATTGGAACACATTCTTTGCGTGCGTGAGACACAAGCTCAGTCTCCAGCATCCCAGGTCCTCCCTGAGCCCTGCCTGGTGTGAGCCCCGAGCACAGATCTGGGAGTAGCTCCCAACACCACCAGAAGTGGCCCCCCTACATAAAATAAAAACCGAACAACCAATAAAGCAAAGAAAATTTGGGGAAACGCTATTTCAGAGCACAGAACAGGAAGCCTGTTAAACCTCGGTCTCAGCGTTTGACTTTTATTAGCATCGTCGGGGAGTTTATTGGCTTTTGGAGCAACCATCTTCCATGTAGCTCAGGTGAGAAAAAGTGAGCTGATTTGCATGGGAACAGAGAGGCGTCACATGGGGTCTTTCCTGTGACTGTGCAGGTGAACTTGCCAGTCTGGCCCCATACCTGGCTCGACAGAACTATATTTGCCAACGCAGAGCGGGCCTGTAGCTCCTGCCTGACACTATGCTAAGCATTGTGTGTGTTTTCACTGATTTCTCTCCTCACAACAGCCTGTGAGATCTGTGTGATCGATTCCCACTTTACAGAGGACAAAGTGCAACCAGAGAAGCTGAGTCAGTACCAAGGGGCAGAGCTGGAACTGGGACCCAGCTGGGAATTCCGCCCCAGATGGATATCGTATTTGGGAAACATTCGGCAGAGCCTGAAGCTGCAGTTGGCATAGTTGCACTTCTGCACGTTCTTATCAGGGAAGGCTTCCTGGAGGCAGCAGGGGAAATCTGGTTCACGAAGAGTGCATTTGCTGGTAGATTTCTCCCCCTCACTCCAGGCCTTGGGTGTGCCTGCCGCGCCTGAGCGAGAACCTTAACTGGGCAAAGACAGGAGGAGAATCTCTCCCTCTGGCCTGTGGGTCTCTGTTTAGACTGCAGGCTGTAGGCGGGTAAGAGTGGATGGAGCCACAGGGAGGCTTCCTGGAACCTGGCGGCCTGGTCTGGGTTGGGGACAGAGTTCTGTTCTGGAGGGTGCCCTGTGGCCCTCTGGGATTGAGGCCACAGGTCTGAGGGTGCACTTGGTTCAGCACAGCAAGGTCACCGGCTTCCCTGCTGGGCCCCCAGGCCCTGTGGGCGAGTGGTCTAGTTGCAGCTGCTCATGTGATCCATACCCCTGGGCCGACATCAGCCTGGTGTCAGGCCTGAAGTCCAGCCTCAGCCCCTGAGAGGTGGTCCCAGACTCTGATACAGATGCTTCCTTTTTATGACCTTTTTAAAAAACATTTTTAATTAGTGAATCACCGTGAGGGTACAGTTACAGATTTATACATTTTTGTGCTCATGTTTCCCCCATACAAAATTCGAGAATCCATCCCTTCACCAGTGCCCATTCTCCACCACCAGTAAACCCAGCGTCCCTCCCACCCTCCCCAGTCCCGTCTCCCCCCACCCCAAACTGCCACTATGGCAGGGTATTCCCTTTCGTTCTCTCTCTCTGATTAGGTGTTGTGGTTTGCAATAAAGGTGTTGAGCAGCCATTGTGTTCAGTCTCTAGTCTGTATTCCGCCCGCCTCACCCTTCCCCCGCATGACTTCCGACCACATTTTACTTGGTGTTCCCTTCTCTGAGTTGCCCAGAGTGAGAGACCAGTCTCCAAGCCATGGAATCAACCTCCTAGTACTTATTTCTACTATTCTTGGGTGTTAGACTCCTAGTCTATTATTCTATATTCCACAGATGAGTGCAATCTTTCTATGTCTGTCTCTCTCTTTCTGACTCATTTCACTTAGCATGATACTTTACATGCTGATCCACTTATATGCAAACTTCATGACCTCATTTTTTCTAACAACTGCATAGTATTCCATTGTATAGATGTACCAAAGTTTCTTCAACCAGTCATCTGTTCTAGGGCACTCGGTTTTCTCCAGATTCTGGCTATTGTAAACAGTGCTGCAATGAACATATAAGTGCAGATGTCATTTCGACTATACTTTTTTGCTCCTCTGGGATATATTCCCAGCAGTGGTATTGCTGGGTCAAATGGGAACTCAACCTCTAGTTTTTTGAGAATCGTCCATATTGTTTTCCAAAAGGGCTGAACCAGTCGGCATTCCCACCA
This sequence comes from Sorex araneus, assembly GCF_027595985.1. NCBI lineage: Eukaryota > Metazoa > Chordata > Mammalia > Eulipotyphla > Soricidae > Sorex > Sorex araneus. Next base: position 55,931,066 of record NC_073306.1, on the reverse strand, counting down.
GCAGTGTAGAAGGGTCCCTTTCTCCCCACATCCTCTCCAACAGTGGTTGCTTTTGTTCTTTTGGATGTGTGCTAGTCTCTGTGGTGTGAGGTAGTATCTCATGGTTGTTTTGATCTGCATCTCTCTGATGATTAGTGATGCAGAGCACTTTTTCATGTGCCTTTTGGCCATTCGTATCTCTTCCTTGGAAAAGTTTCTGTTCATTTCTTCGCCCCATTTTTTTATGGGGTTGGATGTTTTCTTCTTGTAGAGTTCAACCAGTGCTTTATATACCCTTGATATCAACCCCTTATCTGATGGGTATTGTGTAAATATCCTTTCCCATTCTGTAGATAGTCTTTGTATTCTGGTCGCTGTATCTTTTGCGGTGCAGAAGCTTTTTAGTTTAATGTAGTCCCATTTGTTGATCTCTGTTTCTACTAGATTGCTTAGTTCTGTGTCACCTTTGAAGATACCTTTATCTTCAATATCGTGGAGGGTTTTGCCGACCTTGTCTTCAATGTACCTTATGGTTTGTGGTCTGATGTTGAGGTCTTTAAACCATTTTGATCTGACTTTTGTGCATGGTGTCAGGTCGAGGTCTAAGCCCATTCTTTTACATGTGGTTGTCATGACCTTTTATTTTTATTTTTATTTTTATTTTTTTATTAGTTTATTTTTAATTAGAGAGTCATCGTGAGGGTACAGTTACAGATCCATACATCTTTATGCTCATGCTTCCCCCATACAAAGTTCAATAACCCATCCCTTCACCAGTGCCCATTCTCCACCACCCGTAAACCCAACATCCCTCCCCCCCTCCCCAGACCCGTCTCCCCCCACCCCACCCTGCCACTATGGCAGGGAATTCCCTTTTGTTCTCTCTCTCTGATTAGGTGTTGTGGTTTGCAATAGAGGTGTTGAGTGGCCATTGTGTTCAGTCTCTAGTCTGTATTCCGCCCGCCTCACCCTTCCCCCACATGACCTCCAACCACATTTTACTTGGTGGTCCCTTCCCTGAGTTACCCAGAATGAGAGACCAGCCTCCAAGCCATGGAAACAATCTCCTGGTACTTATTTCTACTATTCTTGGGCGTTAGTCTTATAGTCTGTTATTCTATATTCCACAGATGAGTGCAATCTTTCTATGTCTGTCTCTCTCTTTCTGACTCATTTCACTTAGCATGATACTTTCCATGTTGATCCACTTATATGCAAACGTCATGACCTCATTTTTTCTAACAGCTGCATAGTATTCCATTGTATAGATGTACCAGAGTTTCTTCAACCAGTCATCTGTTCTAGGGCACTCGGGTTTTTTCCAGATTCTGGCTATTGTAAACAGTGCTGCGGTGAACATATAAGTGCATATGTCACTTCGACTATACTTTTTGGCTTTTCTGGGATATATTCCCAGCAGTGGTATTGCTGGGTCAAATGGGAGCTCAACCTCTAGTTTCTTGAGAATCGTCCATACTGTTTTCCAAAAGGGCTGAACCAGTCGGCATTCCCACCAGCAGTGTAGAAGGGTCCCTTTCTCCCCACATCCTCTCCAACAGCAGTTGCTTTTGTTCTTTTGGATGTGTGCTAGTGTCATGACCTTTTTTTTAAAAAAATTTTTTTTGTTTGGTCTTGAGGGGTGCCGCACCCAATGGTGTTCAGGGCTTCCTCCCGACTCTGAGTTCAGAGATTGCTCCTGGCAGTGCTCAAAGGACCAAATGCGGTACCCAGCATCAACCCTAGGTCATGCACGATAAATGCCTTAAGGCCTGTCCTATCTCTTTGGTTCCTCCGAGGCCTTATAAGAGGTGGGCCTTGAGCCTTCTAAGCATGGATGTGCCTGTGTGTGGGGACAGGAGGGGAAGCAGAGCTGAGAGCCACCTCAGAGCCTGCTAAGCACCTTGAAACCCTCCTGGGTTTCTGGTGCAGGGCCCATTGAGTTTCTGCACACAGACAGTCCAGCCAAGGACAGCCTGTCTCTGAGCCTGGGGAGGTGCTCATTAGCTATAGATGCTAGTTCAAACCACTTGGCTCTCATCATGAAGTGGGAACCCCAACAATGTGTAGAAGTGTTGGGACGGGACCGAGAATCCAAGACAGGCTCATTGAGGGACCCAAGCCAAGCCACAGGGCTCCTGTGCTGGGCACATGTGGCCTCAAAGGAAGACTCCACCCCTTGCTCATCAAGCTGCTTTGAGGTTGGGGATCTAGCTTAGCTGACCAGCCCCAGACCCAGGGCTTTCTGGGGCTTACCTCACCTCCCCTGCCTCACCTGTCTGGTTGCAGGCCCCGTGGGGCCTCTGCAACTCATCAATAACCATCCAAGGAGGACTGAGCAGAATAAATCTCACTCTGAAATTAATGTAGCTCAGGGAAAAAAAAGTGCATTTATTCATTGTGACTCCTTGTTGCAAGACTCATAAGTGAATAAATCCAAAATAAATGTAACCGGGACGCAGAGAGAAGCCACGATAAACGCAACCACGTCGCCCTAAATGAAGACAAAGGCTCCAAGACAATATTAAATTCCGTCCCCAAGGGCTCGTTTCATTTCAGGCCCGATTTCCACAAAATCAAGTTTTCCAGTGAGCCAAGCCCCCCACCTGCTCCCCTCTTCCCTGTCCGCCCGTCTATCCCCTCCCCCCCATGAGTGAGCCCCGAAGCCCCTGGCTGACAGCCTCCCGGCCTCTGCAGGAACCTGCACTGTTCACACGCACACACTCCAGCTGGCCCCAACTCCAATGCCTCCACGACACCTTGGGTTCCCGGATGGACAGTTTCACCATGCTCTGGAGACCCCCCCCCCAACATCTATTTAGATGTCCAGGATTTGCATATTGTTACCCACATTCTTCTGCAGTGGGGCAGGACACACGAGGTGCTCACTCACCTGTGTGTCTCCGGGTGCCTGGCACCTGGGCGAGAAGAGTTCAGGAGAGGCAAGGAGGACAGCAGAGTGGTCAGCAGCAAGTGGCCTCCTTCTAGCCCAAACGGTGCTGCCAGGTGTGCCGGGCTGGAGGCGAGACAGAGCTGTGCCTGATTCTGTTGCACCTTAACCCACTGTTGACCAGGCTCAGCCCGGCCCCGCTTTCTACACATCACCCAGTACCTTAGTGGGCTCCTGGTGGGTTACGAGAGGCAGAGGATCCTGAGCCAGAGTTCCTGTGCTCAGGCGTGGGAGGACCTTACTTCTCCCCAAGGAAAGTGGGTTACTCCCTGCCCCACGCCCCGCCCCACATTGGCAAAGGGGCTGCTGTGTCGTGGCGGAGTGTGTCCTACATGCTGAGTGCGGAGCCCGGGGCATGCAGTGCAGACCTCAGGATGGATTTGAGTGGCTCTCTGGTGCTTCTGCTGCAGGAGGTCACCCTGCAGGCAACCTCGGGTGCCTCCTTAGTGAGTGATCCCGGGCTGCGGGTTTCCTTCTCTGAGGGCATTGGCTGGGGACAGGGAGGGTCCCTAATGCTAGCCAACGAGAACTGGTGGGTGGTGTCCCCCAGGGTCACCGGCACACAGCCAAGGGCAAGACTGGGTACCCTGCATATGCCCGGCCTTCCTGTCTGGGCTTCCTGTGGGCTTCCTGGGCTTCCTCGTGCTTTTGGTGCCGGGAGAAGGCTGACTCCCCAGGGTGGGGTGTTCTGGGCCAAGCCTTCTCACTGATTCAAAGCTCTCGTTCCAAAGCCTCCTCCTCAGTAGGTTCTATGCCCAACCACGCTCCCACGTCTGGAAGTTTATATTCTAAGAAAGTGGTGGAATTTCCTACTGCATTCTGTTAGGTGGTAGAGGGAGTTATATATCATATTATAAAATGGATATTTATTTTATTATGTGAAATTTAATTTATATTAAAATTTGTTACAGGAAACCAATATAAAATTTATATTAGGTTTGGCTATATTACATATCATATCCTATTACCTGATGCCCATTGGATCTTCATAACAATGCTTCTAGGGGGGGTTATTACTTTCTGTCCCTGGCAGCTCAGAGTGCTGAGGACTGTGCAAAGAGCCCAGAGCTAGTGAGTGAGCAGGGGGCGGAGCGTGAAGGCTTGGAGGGAGCACTACGGCGGGAGGGGGCACATCAGGGCTTGGATTTCAGAGGGAAGCACCATCCTCAACAGCCTCTGTGTGGAGAGGTGGAGAGGGGTCCCTACCAGGATGCTGTGAGCCTCTCTGGGGCACTGAGCCCAGCTCCCTGGTGCCAGCGAGAGGCCCCTCCCCCCTGACTGCGATACTGGCCACTCTAAAACCTGGGCCATGGGGCAGCTCCGGGCAGGAGCTGGTCTTCTGGGGCTCTGGGAGGGTGCGCTGCTGGGAGCTGCGGTTGCAGTCCTGCAAGGATGCAGGGAAAGAGCATCCTGGCGCTCGGCTTGGGTGTCGGGAGTGAGAAGGGGAAGCATGGCTGGAGCTTCCTCGAGGGAGGTATACTGCCTCCCAAGAGCCCCCCCCCCCCCAGGTATCTACCATAATTGAGCTCTTGGCTTATGGCGTTGTCTCTTTGGTGGCCCGGATGGCGGGGGGCCTCCCCGTGACACAGCCCAGCCGGCGGGGCCTGGCTCCCACGAGGAGCTGGGGAGGCAGCTTTGCCCTGGTCTCAGCAGGAATTTCTGAGAATGAGTTTGTTTTCCAGGCAGTGTGTGTGTGTGGGGAGGGGGCGGGGGGAGCAGCTGCAGACCCCAGAAGGGGTCAAGAGGGTTCGGGGGAAATGGGACAGAACCGCTCTCCGCAGACACGGTCCTCCCATCACTGCTCGCCTGCGTCCTGCATCGTGGCGTGTTTTCCCTCCTGCCCTTGTCTCCTGTCATTTCTCCTTGAGAATCAAGTTGTTTGGGAAAGAGAAAACCAGTTGCGTAACTGTGTCCGCTGGCAGGCGCGTTCTAATTTTAAAAAATGTGTCACTCTCCAGGCTGCGCGGCCCTTAATCAGGCAATTACTTTATGATGTCGTATAGTTAAGGAGGGGAGGGGAATTAAAAAGGAGGAGGGAGAAAAAAAATAAGCCACCAGCCCTTGAAATCTTGAACCAGTTCTGGCGGAGAATTAATTTGGTAAATGTTTGACTTGAGCTCAAGAAAATCTTTTGTTTCCATTTCTAGATGACAGAAGGAACACAAAAGAAAGGTAATCATTTGGTATTAATCAATCTTCCTTATTACAATTAGCTCCCAAGTCCAGGGCGTCATGGAAACAGTGAATGTTGCGGGGAGGGGGCGTTGGGGGGTCCTGCCGGGAGAGGGCCAGAAGCATGGATGTCCGGTGGGAAGCGTTGTGGAGACACAGCCCCAGAGAATGCAGGACCAGAGGAGATGAGCAGTGTGGATAAGATAGTAAATAGTGTGGAAAAATAGTAAGCACCAGTCCAGGCCCCACGGAGGCCCAGCTGTCCTCCTATACTTTTTCAAATATGCCATAGTATTCTCCCCCAAGAAACCCAGCAACATAAGCGTTAGTATGCCCATTTCACAGATACGGAGCCTCGAGGCCATGAAGCAAATCTGCTCAACACCCATAACGAGCATTGGCAGAACAGAGACCTGAGCTCAGTTCCCTGAACCTGGAGGCCCAGACCCTGTCCCACCCCTAAGTGCCCTTCGCTTCTGCTGAAACCTGGGATGGGGCTGGGCATGTCACACAGCTGAGAGAGAGTGGGCTCCCAGAAGACCCTCAAAGGTCACGGAGGACTTTCCTGAGCCTTCTCGGGGCCTTGCCGAGAATGCTTCTACCAAGTGGAAAGGCACAGTGGAAGCATCTCGAAAGCTGCTCTGGAGTCCCCCCCCACCAGCCCCCCCCCCGCCACGGCACCCCAGGGGCCCCACACTCCCCCTCCATACCCACCCGTCTCCGAGGCTGCAGAGAAAACTTCCCGAGTCTCTCCCGCCTTCCACATGCCCAAGATTGTCCTTCCCTCTCTCCTGTCCCCTCCCCGGCCCTCTGTGTCATTCTGGTCAGCCACACGTGGTCCTGACTCGTCCAAAGGAAGCCCCAAAGCCTGACTTGGCGCCTTGGAACCAGCTGCCAGGGAAGCACTCTGAGCTGGGACATTCCAGGCACACACACACACACACACACACACACACACACACACACACACACACACACACACACACACACACGCTCCTCTCTCCGTCTCTCTCTCCTTTCTTCCCACCTAGCATTCCATACGGCAGTTTGCAGTGCAGTGGCGTGATGGCTCAGCCCTGCCCCGCTGTGCTCCCGCCCTGGGCTGCACGCACAGGCCGGCCCTCTCGGGGAAAGCAGGGGTTGGTAGGAATCCCATTTGCTAGCACACTTATCTCTAGCCTGGGATCGCGCAGATCCCGGCTCTCCACTCTGGGGCTTCATCTGCACTGTGTCTGCTAAAGCACAGGAACGTCCCAAGACCACAGTGAAGAACACCCCCTGCCCCTCACCCCGCCACATTCACACCAAAGGACTGGTGGCTGCTGATCCCCTGAAAGGCTGGTGTGTGTGTGTGTCTGTGTGTCTGTGTGTCTGTGTGTCTGTGTGTCGGGGGTGATGGAATACTATGGCTCTGGCAGCACCTGGAGGACCTAAGGCTGGACATGAGAACCTTGTAGCAGTAAATGGCCCCGTGTCAGGCTTTAGGCATTGTGGGGGGAAAATCTACCCCTTAAGAAGCACCTACAATACCCAAATACCTTTCCTTCAGGGTGAGCCTTATCCCCTCTGCCTTTGAAACAAAGAGAATGCGGAGCCTCAGAGACGTTAGTTCATTTGCTCAAAGCCACACAGCTTGTGCATGGCTGAGCAACTTCATACCCCCATGTCCATCTGAGGTCACAGCCCATTCCCTGATCGGATGCCCACTGATTTCCCCAACAGTGCAAGCGGGGCCTGTTCTCTTATCTGCTGAGAGAGACCCCTTTTTTGGCTCCTTGGTGGGGTGCAGCCTGGGTAGTGAACGCTCATGATCTCTTTCTTGGGGTGCTGGGAGGAAGGCGACCCAGGAGCAGCCCTGGGTACATCCCCCCTGGGCCACCACTTCAATGCCTGTGTGTGACTTAGTTGTCACACAGGAATTCTCAGCGGGCTCTCAGCAGCCGAGCTCACGCACACCAGCATCTTCTCTGTGCCCCTTCTGCGTGCCAGGCACAGGGATTGAAACGACCTGAAACACGGCTCCTTGGATGCTGGTGGGCAGGAAGTCTGAAGTCTGTGGGGCAACATGACATTTGGAAAAGTAATTAAAACACAGAGTCAGTCAGAGCACAGTGCTGTATCATAAGGGGGAAGGGATTTAATCCAAGGGATTCCGTGTTTATAAAACTATGGGATGGAGCTGTACTCAGGCAGGGGCCTCCAGGAATGATTTCCTTTCTTTTAAATTTTTAAAAAAAATTTATTGAATCACCGTGAGATAGTTACAAGCCTTCGTGTTTGGGTTACAATCACATAATGATCAAACACCCATCCCTCCTCCAGTGCACATTCCCCCCCCACTGATATCCCCGGTATACCCCCCCCTTTCCCACCCTCCCCTTGCCTCCAAGGCAGACAATATTCCCATACTCTCTCTCTACTTTTGGGCATCATGGCTCACAACACAGACACTGAGAGGTCATCATGTTTGGTCCATTATCTACTTATGGTGGGAATACCAGGCATTCCCACCAACAGTGAAAGAGCGTCCCTTTCCCCCCCACATCCACGCCAGCACTGGTTGCTTTTGTTCTTCTGAATTTGTGCCAGTCTCTGTGGTGTGAGATGGTATCTCATTGTTGTTTTGATTTGCAGCTCCCTGATGACTAGTGATGTGGAGCATTTATTCATGTGCCTTTTGGCCATTTGTATTTCTTTTTTGAGGAAACTTCTGTCCATTTCTTCTCCCCATTTTTTGATGGGGTTGGAGGTTTTTTCTTGTACAATTCTACTAGCGTCTTGTATATCCTGGATATTAATTCCTTATCAGATGGGTATTGGGTAAATATTCTTTCCCCTTTTGTGGGCTCTTTCTGTATTTTGGTCACTGTTCCTTTTGAAGTGCAGAAGCTTCTTAGTTTGATGTAGTCCCATTTGTTTATGTTTGCTTCCACTTGCATGGTCAGTGCTGTTTCATCCTTAAAGATGCTTTTAGCTTCAATGTCATGGAGAGTTCTTCCTACATTTTCTTCTATTTACCTTACAGATTCATGTCTGATATTGAGGTCTTTATTCCACTTTTATCTGACATTTGTACCTGGCATTAGACAGAGGTCAGAGTTCAATTTGTTGCAGGTAGCTATCCAGTTTTCCCAGCACCACTTGTTGAAGAGGCTTTCCTTGTTCCACTTCACATTTCTTGCTCCTTTGTCAAAGATTAAGTGGCCATATATTTGGGGGTCTGTGACAGGATATTCAACTCTGTTCCATTGGTCTGCTGGTCTGTTTTTATCCGAATACCATGCTGTTTTAATTACTACTGCTTTGTAGTTGAGTTTGAAGTTGGGGAAGGTGATGCCACTCATCGTCTTTCCCCCAAGGATTGCTTGAGGTATTTGTGGGGGTTTATTGTTCCATATGAATTTCAGGAGTGTTTTGTCTATTTCTTTGAAAAATGTCATGGGTATCCTGATAGGAACCGCATTAAATTTGTATAGTGCTTTGGGCAGTATTGCCATTTTGATAATGTTAATTCTCCCTATCCATGAGCAGGGGATGTGTCTCCATTTCCTAGTGTCCTCTTTAATTTCTTGAAGAAGTGTTTTGTAATTTTCCTTGTGTAGGCCTTTCACCTCTTTGGTTAAGCTGATTCCAAAATACTTGATTTTCTGAGGTACTACTGTGAATGGGATTGTTTTTTTAATGTCTCTTTCTTCTCTTTCATTATTTGTATATAAGAAATCCATGGACTTTTGGGTGTTGATTTTGTAGCCTGCCACCTTACTATATCGACCTATTGTTTCTAGGAGCTTTTCTATAGAGTCTTTAGGGTTTTCTAAGTATGGTATCATATAGTCTGCAAATAGTGATAACTTGACCTCTTCCTTTCCTATCTGTATGCCCTTGATATCTTTTTCTTGTCTAACTGCTATGGCCAGGACTTCCAGTAATATATTGAATAGGAGTGGTGAAAATGGGCAACCTTGTCTTGTGCCCGATCTTAGAGGGAGGGCTTTTAGTTTTTCCCCATTGAGAATGATACTTGCCGTGGGCTTGTGGAGATGGCTTTGACTATATTGAGGAAAGTTCCTTTGATGCCCATTTTGCTGAGAATTTTCATCACAAACAGGTGCTGGATCTTGTCAAATGCTTTCTCTGCATCTATTGATGTTATCATATGGTTTTTATTATTTCTTTTATTGATATTATGAATTATGTTGATTGACTTGCAAATGTTAAACCATCCTTGTATCCCTGGGATAAATCCTACTTGGTCATGGTGTATGATCTTTTTGATGAGTCATTGGATTTTATTTCCTAATATTTTGTTGAGGATCTTTGCGTCTGTATTCATTAGGAATATCAGTCTGTAATTCTCTTTCTTTGTGGTATCTTTGTCTGCTTTTGGTATCAGGGTGATATTTGCTTCATAGAAGCTGTTTAGAAGTGTTTCTGATACTTCAATTTCCTGGAAAAGCTTAAAGAGGATTGGGAGTAAGTCCTCTTTAAAGGTTTGGAAGAATTCACTAGTGAATCCATTTGGGTCAGGACTTTTGTGCTTGAGGAGACTTTTTATTACTGTTTCAATTTACTTGATGGTGATAGGTCTGTTCAGGTATTCCAGGTCTTCTTGGTTCAGCCTTAGGAGGCTATAAGAGTCTAGGGATTTATTCATTTCCTTGAGGTTTTCATGTTTTGTGGCATAAAGATTCTCAAAGTAATCTGAGGATCCTTTGAATTTCTGTAGTTTCTGTTGCAATGTCCCCCTTTTCATTTCTGATTCAGTTTATTAGGGTTTCCTCTCTCCCTTTTTTTGTGAGTCTTGTTAGAGGTTTATCGATCTTGTTTATTTTCTCAAAGAACCAGCTCTTGGTTTCATTGATCTTTCGGATTGTGTTTTGGGTTTCCATCTTGTTAATTTCTGCTCTGAGTTTTATTATTTCCTTCCTCTTGTTTGGGTTGGGCTCCTTTTGTTGGTCATTCCCCAAGCTTTTAAGCTGTGAGGTTAGGTTACTTATGTGGGCTCACACCTCCTTCCTGAGGAATGCTTGTAGAGCTATAAACTTTCCTCTTCACACAGCTTTTGCTGTGTCCCATAAGTTTTGGTAACTCATGTCCTCATTTTCGTTCGTTTCCAGGAATCTTTTGATTTCCTCTTTGATTTCCTTTCTAAGCCACTCATTGTCCAATAGTGAGCTGTTTAATTTCCAGGTGTTTGATTTGGTTTTCTGTTTGTGTGTGTGATTTATTTCTAATTTCAGTGCATCGTGGTCTGAGAAGATCACTGATACAATCTCTATCTTCTTAATTTTATGGAGGTATGTTTTATGGCTCAGCATGTGGTCTATCTTGGAGAATGTTCCATTCACACTTGAGAAGAATGTGTATTCAGCTTTTTGAGGATGCAGTTTCCTGGAAATGATTTTCAGAACAATGCCAACCCGAGAGGCCACTGGAGCTGGACACTCCAGGGCCACCCTGAATGAATGTCTTGATCTGGAGTTGCCCCTTCCCACCCCACCCCACCCCCAGCCGTGACCTCAGCACTTCCCCAGGAGATGAGGAAGGGACATCTGAATCGTTATTTCAATGAATCAGCTCCAGAGCCTTCTTGACCACCACTCTTTCCCGACAGCCAGGATGCTGGTGAATCAAGCAAGGCCTTGCTATAAGAAAAGTGCAATCACCCGGGGATGGGGGATGGAAAGCACCAAGAGATAGCACTCACCCATGCCGCCTATCAGGGGAGATTTTGTTTGGTCCTGAGCCCTAGTGGCAAAGAAACAGGGGAGATGGGAGTTTAGCATCTTAGACCATGAGATACAGGGAGCATAGATACAATCCCGTGCAACTGGGATGAAGGCCTGGAGGTGCAATGGGAATACAAAGCAGGACTCCATATTGCAGGGTCTGAGGCAGCTTGTCTAGTGAGGGGGTCTCTCAGTGGACGAGGTGCCCAGGGGAAATGAAGAGCCAAAGCCCTGAGCTGGGGGTGGAGGGCAAGCATGAGAAGCATCCAGAAGACTCCAGAAGGAAACAAAAGCATGAGGAAAATGAGCCCGACTTTCAGCGGGGACCAGATGCAGACACCACCGGAAGCCGAATCCTTCCACTGCGCTCAGCCTCCATCAGCCAAGACCCGGCCACCTCGCAGAGCTCTGTGCTGAGAACAGATGCTTTGCGCCAGAAGCCACTGACTCTGAGAAGAGGCTGCGGCTGAGGTGGCTCTGGCAGACTGAGTTATGCAAAGAAAATAATCTGGGGTGACCGGCGAGGGCAGAATGGTGGTGGGGAGCCTGCGGGCTACTAGCAGAGCAGATGGGGTCTGTAAGACCTGGCTAAAGATATGGGTGTTTAAAGAGATGGGGGTTCTCTATTTTGCACAGGGCGGAGACAATACTGCGGGTGATGAAGTGAGGGGAAGAGCTGGGACCTGTCTGTCTTGCCCTTCCTTCCAGCCACCATCCAACCAGCACACACTGGCAGTGCCATCCGCCACCTCTCATTCCAGTGCTTCTCACCCTGTCGTATATCTCCACTCAGGCGAGGACACTGGGGTGCAGAGAGGGTCACATTATGCCCTGGGCCACACCCTCATTGGCTCGATGCTCTGACCATGGTCCTCATTTCCTACCCCTGCCAGCCTTGGTGCCCAGGGTCTCTTCTGGCATGAGTCCCTCATCCCAGCCATGCTGAGCAGCGTGCGGGGGTGGGGGGGCTCCCTGGGTACCAATTTCCGAATCTGTGGTTCCCTCTGTCTCTGTACTGATCCCAGCGAGCTCAGTTGATACCTCAGGCTGGAGTACTGGCCGTAGGCTAGGGAGATCAGCCCCCTCTATGCGTTTCTGGGAATTACAGGCCATCACTGTGATGCCCGCCTGAGGGGCGATTCTGTCTCAGAAGGCAGCTCCTAAGGAGGGATTATCCCCTGTCTAACAGCACTTGGTCAGGGAGAGGGACACTGAAGGGGGCATGGTAGTGGGAGCGGGGGCAAGACACAGGTACTGCCACTCTCAGGATGTGGGTGGAAGGAGAGAGGTGAACACTTCAGACATCCAAATGCAGGCTGGCCTCATGTCCAGCCTGGACCATGGGCAGCTGGAGTCGCTTCCCCTATGGACTCTGCCGAGGCAAGCACCCTACCCCAAACGTTGGTGGGGTTTCCTTCAGGCCAGGAAGCCCCAAGTGGGCTCACCTGTATTTTCTAGCTGGATGCTTCCTGAGCACGGACCAGGCTTGCCTTTCTTGCCCCTGATGGAATAAGTCACCAGGGACTGTGAGCACTGAGGCACGAATGCAAATGGCAGTGCCCCCTCCCTTGCCACCCCTCCCCCATGGAGCCCTGCCCTGCTGCTGTGGGGTCTCGGGAATCCTCTGTGTCCCCTGGGGCGGCTGGAGTGCTGAGTGTCCTGTGACGTCCTGCCCGCCCACGCGGATGCGGAGGGGCCAGAGGAGCACTCCGGCCAGAAGGCTGCAGACAGCCGCGTGGCTGCCGCCCAGCTGTGTCGAGAGCTCCCACGTAACAACACTCTGACGAGGCACAGGGTGCAAGCAGCACCTCATCTTCAGGACCTCGCACTGCGTAGCCGAGAATCACCTGTTGGGTCTCGGACCTCCCGAGCACCCCCTGGGAGATGCCCGTCCCCTCCCCAGCGCCACAGCCCCCACTGACCTAGTGAGAACGGGAAGCGGCATAAGTCCCCCCTCCCCCGCACCTGATTCCTACAGAGCTACAGGGTGGGACCGGAGGAGTCTTGGAAAGCAACACCCGCCTTATTTGCTGTGGTTCAGTCCAAGCTTTCCCGACCGTGGGCTAGTCTGCTTCCTTCTCTTTCAGTGGGGCTCCAGGGCGAGCTAAAAGGGGGCAGCCAAAAGCTTCCGACGCTCATCCAGGCCCTGGGCATGGTGGAGCAATTCCCCAGGCAGTGCTAACAGGCACCTGGGAGGGCCTGATCACTGGGCAGTGCCAAGAGGGGCCCGTGGATGGCCTGATCACTGGACAGTGCCGAGAGGGGGCCGTGGATGCCTTGATCACTGGACAGTGCCGAGAGGGGGCCGTGGACGGCCTGATCACTGGGCAGTGCTGAGACGGGGTCGTGGATGGCCTGATCACTGGGCAGTGCCGAGAGGGGGCCGTGGATGGCCTGATCACTGGACAGTGTCGAGCGGGGCACCATGGATGGCCGAGACTGCCAGGACTGGCTCATCTCCAGCTCACTATCCGCCATGAAAGTCACCTCCCGGCTCTAAACTTGCATCTCCTTCACAGCAGCCAGGTTTATGGAGAGGAGGAAACAGCTCTGCGAGGGGCTTGGCACATCCAAGGTGCCAGCCCGGCCCCTCGCAGCTGCCCCAGATGTGCAGGCAGCTGTCTGCAGGCTTGGCCGCCGTCGTGGAGTGAGCACAGATCCAGGAGCCGTGAGCCTGCCAGAGAGCAGTGACGAGTGTGGATGGCCCAACTCTGGCAGCCCGCAAGGGCTCGGGGACGCAAAGGACTCTGCCCACTGCCTCTCGGACAGCCTTGTGGCCCCGTGCGGTCCCAGGTGCAGGTCCTGATAGATTCCCCCAACAGCTGCCAGCACCAACACTCTTCCTGTGTGCCCAGGGTGGTGCTGGTCGGGCATCAGCCAGGACCCGGGCAATCACCTGGGCTCCTACTTTCACACAGGCCGCCCGCAGTGGTCCGCAGTGGTCCTCAGGGCTCAGCGTTCCTGGTTTCTGGCCCTGTTTCTCTGTGGGGCCACACAGGATGCTGCCTCCAACCCTGCCCGCTGGTTCAGGCTCCGGGAGAGTGCAGGTTTGGCCCTAGACCCAGTTGTGACGTAGCCACTCCCTCCTAGGGGGGGTCTCAGTTAACATCTGCCTCAGGACCATGCCACTGGTTTCCAAACCACGGACGTTTCCCTGCAGGCGACGTAGAGCCCAGATCTATCTGAGGGGTGAGCACAGTGCACCCGCAGAGGCAGGGTCGAGACCGGTCCAGATTCCCACGCTCACCCTCCTTCTCCCATTTCCCCTTTACACACCGACATCCGCAACATTCTCGCTGCAGTTTTGTGGTCTGCCCTGTGGGGGGAGTGGTGGTCACACCTGCTGGTGCTTGGGGGACTCTGCGCTACCAGGAATGGGCCCCAGGAATGAGCCCAAGGCTCTTGCACGCCAAGCATGCCCTCTGGCCCTATAAGCCATTGCCCTGGTTCAATCATTCCAGGTTTTTTTTTTCTCTCAATTTATTTTGGGTGCACACACGAGGTAAGTGCTCATGGAACAGTTGGAAAGCGAAGCCCTCCTGGAGATGCAGCAGCTCCCCCAAAGCCAGCAGCTCCACGAGACATTCTGGCTATGTTCTTGCCCCCCCCTTGCCCCCTGCACCTACACTCAACATTCCTTGAAGCAACTGCCCCCTACCCATGCATTCGAGGGGTCCACATTGCTCAGAGGTCACCTCCCTGCCTCTGACTTAGAGAGCCCCTCCAGAAGCTTCCATGGCTGCCCCCAAATACCAGGAGCTCCCCAGATGGCCACACCCTTGCAGGTGACCCCTACTCCCCCACTCCCACATCCTCCGATGCCCTTAATGCAGGTGGTGGGAACACAGTATGACGCCCATCTTTCTCTGTGGCGGAGCCCCATCTTCCCTCCTGCCCAGAGGGACCTGAGCTGCCACCTACCCCCAAAGTATCTGAGGCGAGGGGGGCTCCCTCCCCAAGGGGTTGTCAGTGCCCCTGGGCTCACACCTCCAGAAAGCATCCCGACGCCAAAGTATTTCTGACCTAGCTGCTAGCTGAAGAGGGGAGCTCATTAACTACAAATTAGCATTATTATTCAGCTCAAGTGCCCTGTCAGGGGCTTGCACAAGGGAGCCATCAGGGTCTGGGCTGCCGGGCTGCCTGTCCTTGCTTGAGATTTTCATCATCTGCGAAGGTGGTTTTTTTTTTCATGTAATAATAATGAAGGTGGTCGGCGGCAGGCTGGCGGGCCCAGCAGCGTCCCCTCCCCAGGGGTCTCAGCAAGCTGCTCGGGGCAGCCAGAGCCATGCCTCCGAGGGACAGGGGACGCGGACCCCAACTCACTTCTAACAGTAGTTGCAATGGTGCAGTGGGTAAGGCGCTTGCTTTGCACACAGTGGACCTGGTTTCAACTCCTGGTAGCCCATATGGCTCCAAGTCATGCCAGGAGTGACCTCTGAGCACAGACCCAGGAGTAATCCCTGAGCACTGCCAGGTATGGCTCCCCCAAAGCTAAACAACAACAAAAAGCAATCAAAATCCCTCCCGAAAATAACCTCAAGGCAGGTGACAGCGATCTTGGCCAGCATAGTTTCATCTGCTCCTTTGTCCAGAACTGTGCCAGCATGGTTCATGACCCCCAGGCTAGTTTCACGTTTCTCTAGGAGCAAGGGACATTCCACGGAATCGCACAGTAAGCTCTCATGGGGGAGCGGCAGGAGATACCATGGACGCCTTCTGACTCCTTCCCCTTCAGTCATCAGAGCTGAGCCAGGAGCGAGGCAGAGGGTTTTGATATACTTCACACAGCCCCAGGGGTGGGTCAGAGAGAGCTTGGCGGTAAGGGACAGAGGACATCCAACCACCCACGGGAGGGGGGGTGTTAGCCTGCAGCCCACACAGGTTTGGGTGAGGGCAGCAGGTCCGGCTGCATCCAGGCAGCTCTGAAATACTCTCCAGATGGCATACCATAAAGAAGTTCCAATTTAGAAACGTTGATTTTTTTTTTCTTTTTGGGTCACACCCGGCGATGCACAGGGGTTACTCCTGGCTCTGCTCTCAGGAATCACTCCTGGCGGTGCTCAGGGGACCATATGGGATGCTGGGAATTGAACCTAGGTCGGCCGCGTGCAAGGCAAATGCCCTACCCGCTGTGCTATTGCTCCGGCCCCCAAGAAGCATTGATCTTTCGCTGCCCATCATTTGGCCCTGCTTTCCTCTGTTCTACTCTCATCACAGCCATGGCCCTCCTGATGCCAGAGGAGCTGCCAACGCACCAGGCTTCCCAAAGCCCTTCTTAGTGGGAGGGTCTTTAGCCTTTACACCAATCCCCAGTCAAGTCCAGCTGGGTCACGTGTCCACCTCTAAGCCAATCCCGTGGCCGGAGGAAGGCAGGCTTGGGCAGGTCTGGATACAGTAAATGTTCGTGTGTTTACTGTATCTGGAAAGGCAACCCCGCATGGATCTCGATGTATATTTAGACCGGACTGGGCTTCCCCACCCACATCCCCACTCCCATCCCTCCCGGCTCCCAAACCCCAGCCAGCTAAGCGTCAGCCTCATGCCCGGGCCGAGGAAAGAGTTTGCACTCGCAAGATGGTTGCCTCTGGGGCAGACTTTGGCAGTGGTCAGCTGAAGTTCGGGGAATGACAGATGTCAGGCCGCTTGGTCCAACCTCCACCTGATGCTGCTTCCCACTGTCCAAAAGACCGTCCAGTCTCTTCTGCCAGGGGGTCGCCGCCACCTCCAGGACAGTCATTCCAGTCTGGAGCGGCGAGGCTTTTTATGGTCCACACCGGCATTGCCAGAACCAAGGACAGAGCCCTGCGCAATCTGCTGCATGAATACATTTTACTATTAATTGGTCCGAACCTCTCTCTCTAATTATATATATGTATATACATATATATAAGTGTGTGTCCCAACATCTCTCTATATCTATGTCTAGATAGATATAGATATGTAGAGAGATATATATCTATATCTACATATGATATATGTATATATATATATTTTTTTTGCTTTTTGGGTCACACCTGGCTCTGCACAGGGGTTACTCCTGGCTCTGCACTCAGGAATTATCCCTGGTGGTGCTCAGGGGACCATATGGGATGCTGGGAATCGAACCCGGGTCAGTCGCATGCAGGGCAAATGCCCTACCCGCTGTGCTATTGCTCCAGCCCCAAGTATATGCATATTTATATCTAGATCTAAATCTAAATGTATAGAGAGATCACTGTCACTGTCATCCTGTTGCTCATCGATTTGTTCGAGCAGGCACCAGTAATGTCTCTCTTCTTACTGTTTTTGGCATATCCAATATGCACAGGTAGCTTGCCAGGCTCTGCCGCGCGGGCTTGATACTCTCGGTAGTTTGCTGGGCTCTCCGAGAGGGGCGGAGGAATCGAACTCGGGTTGGCCGCGTGAAAGGCGAATGCCCAACCGCTGTGCTCTCTATCGCTCCAGCCCCCATAGAGAGATATGTTAAGACAAATAGTATCTGTTTATGTATATCAATCCAGCTTTGGAGATTTCCACCCAGAGTGAGGAATATTTTGCCAGTTTTAAGGGGTTATATGTCAGAAATTTTGGACTATCAAGTATCTCTCATGTCTACTCCACACAGCTTTTCTCAGGCTCTACAAGATGGATTTCTTCAAACTATCTTCCATGTGATAGGATGTGGAGTTTTCCTCATCCTGGATATTCCCTCGAAAGCGAATCCTGTTGATCAATATTGTGCTCAGAGGGTGGTGCCAATTCCCTCGGTGAGAGACTGCTGAGTCTACACCAGCAGGGTCAACACCTTCCACACTTTATCGACTCTACATCTAGTAATAGGTCCACCCTCTCATTACTACTCGACTCCCTGCGTCTTATCACAAAACTTTGGTTTTCCTAAAACGCTTATATATTTACAAATCCTCACTGTAGTTTTCCCACACCTCACTCGTGTTGTTGACTCTTTATATGAGCCCTTACATCTGAGGAGAAAGATTAATGGTATAGAAGATAAAGAAGGGGGGGGGCAGAACTAACCTGTAGGGGCATTTCCCCTGTGTCCAGCACTCACACATTTCTATTTACTTTTATCCGTGGGGCGCAATTTTTAGACTTTGAAACAGAGATTCTCACAATTTCTTCTTTGTAAAAATCGTGCGACAAGAAAGAGGTAGAACTTAATACCTCTACTGCAAGCCACAACACCCAGAAGGAGAGAGAGAGAGCAAGAGGGAATGCCCTGCCACAGAGGTGGGGTGGGATGGAGGGGATGGGGTGGGGGTGGGGGGAGGGATGCTGGGGCCATAGGTGGTGGAGGATGGGCACTGGTGGAGGGATGGGCACTCGACCATTGTATGACTGAAACACAAGCACGAAAGTTTGTAAGTCTGTAACTGTATCTCACGGTGATTCACTAATAATTTTTTTTTTTTAAGGAAGAGGTGGCATTGGGACTCCACCCTGGTCCTTTCGGGTATCTGTATCATGATCTCACGGTGGTGCCATAAGCTGCTCGGAAGGACAATGGCTGAATGGAATGCAAGGCAGGTAGGCCTCCCAGAGAGGGCTTCACTCTGCCCTCTCGGTTCCTGGATCCGCCCCCCCTCCAACCCCTTCCATCCTGTCCCCGGGCAATCCCACTGCAAACCTCAGCTACCCTACGGCCTCCCGCTGGCCGGCAAAGCCTTCACACCCTGAAAGTTTTCTGTGTCCATCTGCCTGCTTGGCAGAGCTGCCTCTGCAGGGCACTGTGGGCAGCAGATGGGGGCGGGGGTGTCAGTGATTCCGGGGTCAATGGAGCCAGTTTGGAAAAGACGCACCGAGCGGGTATGCAAAACCAGTGCCATCGCCGTGTTCCTGCCTCCGCCCGCCAGCTGTCAAGGGGGCTCACCAATTAAGTGGCTGTTTAGGGCTTTCAAAACTACTAATCAAACCTGCCAGAATCTTTAAAAAGAGCTTTTTAAAATTTTTCTCTTCATTTATTTTTTTTAAGCGTGTTAAAAGGTTCATTAAAGATCCGCAAGGGATGAAGAAGCCCTTCTCGGGTTCCCCTTCTCCCTCGCTCAGTAATTAAGAATAAGGAGGCTCCCCGGTACTCGCTTTCATGCCTCTCGCCCCCACTGGCAGTGGAGACTGTGGCCTGAGTTCAGAAGCGTCTTGTTAGCGTGTCTGCCTTGCAAGACTCGCTTGTTAAGGGGAGATGCGGGGAGCTGGCAATTTGGTCAAAATGTGTTGTTATTGTCAGCAGACATCTTCCTCGGCTCCCGCCCGGGCCGCGCCTACCCTCACTCGCCAGCCGGGGGGCTTGCTGGGAAAGACAGTCCCCTTGAGGGACTCTCCGCAGGGAGTAGCATGTGGCAGGTGGAGGCTCTGGTCCCCCCGCCCCATCCCCACCTGGGAGAACTGATTCCCATGGAGGTGGCAGTCAGGAGGCCCCAGAGGTGAAAATCTGCGCCTAGGCCCTATTTTCTCATTTTGGAGTTACCTAGGGCCATTGTACACACCGATCTTGTGGAGTTTGCCGCCCCACCCCCCACCCCCGCCCCCGCCCGCCTCAACCCCTCTCTTGCAGGGAATCGTATGTCCATAAAGGTCTTTAGAATGATGACTACTGTGGGTGAAGTATCAGTCAGGAGAAACTTCCTGAAACCCTTGTTTCAGGTACAAGAAAACTGAAGTTCAGAGAGGTTGAGTGGCCTGGCAGAAGTCACACAGCAGTGGCGAGGAATGGAATTTGAAGCTAGGCGTATCTTCCTCTCACACTCCGGATGCGTGTCCTGATTCTGGTTGGATTCCAGAGGGCTGGAGAAACGAGAGGGAAGAAGGGGAAAGGGAGGGGAGGGGAACCTGGGTGAGGGAGGAGCTCTGTGTCCCTGAGGCTCTGCGGAATTGATGGCCCAGACCTTCAGTGGCAGCAATAGTCACCCCGACCAGAAAGCTAAGGCTGGGTAGGTGGGCAGGCCCCGACGAGGAACCCACAAGCCCGGGCAGGGGATTCCTGCCTGTCTGCCGGGGCGGGCTTCACGCCTCGGTCTGTCCTTCCAGAGAACCCGCCCAATCACAGCCCAGCTCAACGTGATTCCCCCTTTCAGACTCTGTCTCCCAGAGCCCCTCCTCCGCGTGCACTGGGGGTCCGTCCTCAGGACAGGATCTTGATGAAGAGCTGGCCTTCCTCCTTCTGGTGTCAGAACAAATGCCGCGGCCCGTGGAGACCCCCTCCCTCCCCGCCTCTCCCCTAGAGCGTCTGCCCTGGACTTATTTTGCGTCTTCGTTCAGTTACTCATGACCGATTTCTTTATTTCCTCTTCTCTCCCAGTGGACAGACGCTCTCTTAGAACAGAGACCCCATCTGTGATTCTGCCATTGACTCGTTAGCAGGCGCTCAGGAGAGAGCCACACACAGGCCATCTCACGGGCCTCCGGGGACAACACTGGAGACCCCCGCCCACAGGGGCAGGTGGTGTGAGAGAAGAGCTGAGTCATGTGGGCTTGCTGGGGGAACGGCACCCGCAGGGCGGGGCAGGGCCTGGGTGCGGGGATGGAGGGGGAGATGAGAGCAGGAGGGACCTCATAGAGGAGAGCCATAGCATACTCAGTCGCTAGCCTGGTGGCTTCTGTGACCAGCGAGTGGGTGACAGGGACCCTGACCGCTGTCCCTTATCACCCGCCGAGCCAGACAAGGAATCTGGCAGCTCACTGGCCGGCCTGCCACTAAACCCAGATCCTAGTTTCCAGCCTGCCACGAGAACAGCTGCCCTGGATGCCCGGAAGCCAGGCAGAAAGGGGGAGGGGAGAGGAGCAAGAGAAGCCCCCACCCGTCCCCCGCCGCAGATACATCTGAAAACAACATCTCGCCTCACAAGGCCGCGCGCGAGCCTCGGGCTCGGGCTGTGCAGGCGAGCGACCTCATTTCCCAGGCGGCTGCGGGGGTCTCCTGCTGTTTGAGCCACGGAGTCGCCACGCAGGAGCCTCACCGGGCAAGATGCTTCTCCTGCAGGAAGCGTCCGTGCCCAGGAGGGTCCGCAGAGGTCTGGTGAGCAAATGTTCTCCCCCGCTTCAGACTCCCGGGTCAGTAGGCATCCCCCGTGAACGCTGGGTTTCAGGCCCTGGGCCTCACGCTGGGAAGCAGATGGGAAAGGCAGACCTACCCTGGCGAGGTTGGTGATCTGAAACAGAGGGCGTGCAGGCACACAGACAATGCGAGCAGCGCAGGGGGCAGTGGGATGGGGGCACAAATCAGAGGCTGGCTGGCCCGGAACCCCGTTCCTCCATTCGTGAAGGGTCCCTGAAGGTCCAGGGTCTCAGGAGGACTTCCTGGATGGAGGGGGAGAACCCTCTGAGTCCATGTCCCTGAGTTAGTACCACCTGGGACAGAGTCAGCACAGAGATCATGTCGAGAGGAGACAGGAAATGGATCTAGAAAATGCTGGGCAGGTCGCTCAGTGTGGGAGAGGGCAAGGAAAGGGGGTAATGGTGACGAGCAGCCGTGACGGGTCTCCGGTGATGAGGGATGGAAGTGAGCTGCGGTGTGACAGTGTGATGGGGGCCGTGCCCCCCACAGCCAGAGAGGTGACCGAGGTGTTGACGCTGATGCTTGATTGTGACACTCTTGGGCCGTCCCAGGTAAAGGCAGGACTGGAACACGGGCTGCTGCGAGAGGGCCATGGTGGTGGTGATGGGAGGGAAGGGGCTTGGTTGGGGTGACGCCTGGGTGGCCCTACACAGGGTCCTGTGACTGCGGGGTGGGGGGATGGCCAGCAGCTAGCACCACTCCTCCCGTCTTCGGCAAAGTACATTAAAACCTTCTGGAGGGGCTGAAGAGGTCTTACAGCGGGTAGGGCACTTGCCTTGCACACAGCCAACTCAGGTTCAATGCCCGGCATCTCATATGGTCTCTGAGCCCTCCAGGGGTGATTTTTGAGCCCAGAGCCAGTAGTAACCCCTGAGCACCATCAAGTGTAGCTCCAAAACCACAGAGTGAGAAAGAGAGAGAGAGAGAGAGAGAGAGAGAGAGAGAGAGAGAGAGAGGGAGAGAGAGAGAGAGGGAGAGAGGGAGGGAGGGAGGGAGGGGGAGAGGGAGAGAGAGAGAATGGTGGGGAGGGAGAGGGAGAGAGAGGGAGAAAGAAGAGGGAGAGAGGGGGAGAGAGAGGAGAGGGAGAGGGAGAGAAAGACGAAAGGAGGGAGAGGGAGAGAGAGACACAGAGGGAGGGAGAGGGAGAGAGAGAGGGAGAGGGAGGAAGAGGGGGAGGGATATAGGGGAGGAAGAGGGAGAGAGAGGGGGGATAGAGAGGAGGGGAGGGAGAGAGAGCGGGAGAAAGAGGGGGAGGGAGAGGGGGTAGAGGGAGAGGGAGGGGGAGAGAAAGAGAGAAGAGGGAGAGGGAGAGAGAGACAGAGGGAAGGAGAGGGAGAGGGAGAAAGAGGGGGGAGAGAGGTGGGGAGGGAGAGAGGGGGGAGGGAGAGGGGGTGGAGGGAGAGGGAGGGGGGAGAGAAAGAGAGGAGGAGAGGGAGGGGGAGAGAGGGAGGGAGGGAGAGAGGGGAGGAAGAGGGAGGGGGGAGAGAGAGAACCTCCTAGAAGCAAGTCAGTAACGGAGCTTTGCTAGCCCCCATGCCCCGGGCCGGCAGGAGAGATTTCCCGCAGCCTGGCCACCAGGAGGGATCTAAGGAGGGTGTCTCCAGGCAGGTCCGTCCATGGAGAAGACTATGTCCATCCCTGGAAGGAGAGGCCGCCAGTATGCTGGGAAGAGTGCCAGCTCCTGGGAGCGGGAGGTTTAAATCCAGTGTCAGGAAATGCCCCAAGTCCTAGCTCCAAAGCCACCTCCTCGGAGAAGGCCTTCTGCTGGCCGCAGGGCTCTGAAGACCCCTGCCAATATCCCTGACGGCCCCCTAGCACCCTCTTTGGGTAGTGGCCCCCCTACGGTGCTCAGCGGGGGCAGGGCCACTCTTGGCAATACGCAGTCAACCAAACTGGTGGCTCAGTCTTGGACCTGAGTTCAATGCTGTTAGGGCCGTGCATTACCAGGGACCACCAGGGCCACCCCAGCACTGCTCGGGGACCTGCAGGGCTGAGCCTAGTCATGCTTGAGGGCTTCTAGGGACACACCCAGAGGTGCTCAGGGGACCACGTGGTTCTGAATCAAACCTGAGTCAGGCCTTACCTGCTGCTCAACCCTCGCACTGTCTCTCTGTCCCCAGCAGCACCTTCTTCCTCTGTGATTATGGCACATATCTTCCTAATCATGGGCCGTGTGTCAGGACAGGCCGGAGGACAGGGGCCAGCTTCTCTCTTTGGGTCTAGCGTAGACTCTGATACATGCATGAGTCATAGAGGTCAATGGGTCAAGGTCGAGAGTCCTGGGGTAGAATCTGGCTCTACTGAGATCTTTGCCGATTGTGCTGGTCAGCTCAGCTGCTGTAATGTTGATGTTGGTCAATGCTGGCAGCATCAACCAAGTGTTCCGAGCAGCAGACACTCAATTCTCACAGCTCTGGGAGCTGGGAAGCTAAAGATCAGGGTGTGGCCAGGTCAGTTCCTGGAGAGAGTCTCTGCTGTGAAACCAGTCTTCTCTCTGTGTCCTTACAGGGGGCGCAGAGAAAGGTTTTGGGTATTTCTTCCTCTTCCTCTGAGGCGCTCCTTGGCGCTGTTTATAAGGAACAACCCTCAGGTGGTAGCACCCACCTAATTATGAGGAAAGAACTTTGACCTGGTATCTCGGGGGCCTCACCCAGGACATGTGAGAGAACAGGATGGAGGGAGACCCAGCGGGGTCCACACATGATTCTTGGCAGCAATGTGGCTGCCAGGGGTGATGAAAGGCAACCCCCCAATTTAGAGGCATTCGGGTGGTAGTCAAAGCATGTATGCCGGGGGGTGCTTCCCAACTCGGGGGCCTTCCCAAGAGTCTGCCTTGGGGACTGAGTTGCAGATGAATCCAGGGTGGTGGCTAGTAGTTCAAAGTGTGCTGGCAGAGAAGGGGGCTTGGCAGACCCTGAGGATGGACATGAAGGCACAGGGGTCGGTCAGGACAAATGGCCAAGCCCCAGTGCGCCAGCAGGTGGTCCTTATCACAGCCCACCCTGTTGTTTGAATTGCCTCGAGTCATCTCACCTGACTCGGTGATGATGATCTCTGGACCCCAGCCTCAAGGTTCTTGTGCCTACGGAGGTCTGGCAGGGCGAGTGTCCAGACCCCCAGGGTGCAAGAGAACATAGTTGTCAAAGACCCCTTTCTGAGAACCCCAGGCTTACGCAGAGCCTCCCATTTCCTGTGTTTTTGTGGGGTTCCGAAGGGTCACCGCCCACATCTGCTCCCCTTGAGGTCCCCAGAGCAGAGACACTCCGCGTCATTCTGCCTTCGCATCTGGCTTGGTGATGGCATTTCTCCTGGGGCCACGCCAGGAAAGGTCACTCCACCCTCCAGCCGGGGAGGTGGAGTCTTGAGGAGATAAAGCCTGTTCCTGCTCACACGGTCAGCGCCAGTCCTGGAGCCCACTGTCCACCGCCCAGCTTCCTTCCAGAGGACCCCTCACCCCCAGGTCTGAGCCTCTGGTGCTCCCCACTGCAGCGGGGCCGCTTTAGCTCAGAGCTGTCCCTTTCTGCATATGCGATGGGGAGGGGGGGCGTTGGTGGAGTACTGCAAGTCTGTGTCCTCTCTGAGCCTCAGTTTCCCCACGGTGCGCTGCGAGTCTGTAAGCACGCACAAGTGCCATGCAAAACTCCAGTGCTCACATAGCAGGGCCCGTCCCTCCCCCACCCCCCACTTCCCTCCCCGTACTCCCTCCTGTCTGGGCTGCTCCTCTGCCAGTCACAGTCACGGGGAAAGACGGTCAGAGCAGAGCGGAAGCCAGGGGCTGGGGCACAGGGAGAGAAGCCCAGCGGCAGGGGGAGAGGGGGCAAAGAGAGAGCGGGAGAGTGGCAGGGCGCGGGGCAGAGCAGGGGCAATGCACCAGAGGAACGGCAGCAGCACATACTTGCCGTGTCATATAAATGATAAACAATAATAATAACATTGCTTTGCATGTAACGAGAAAGGGTACAGAGACCGAATTACCTCGGTAATGGGCTGCGGACGTCAGGGAGTCATTTGTTTCTTGAGAGAAGAGCTAAGGATGTGTTTGCTCTCGCTCTCCCTCTCTCTCTCCCTCATGCACTCACTCACCCTCACACACCCCGGGACGGGACGCAGCTCCAGGAGGGGGCTGGAACCTGGCGAAGAAGGAAGCAAAGCAGCCAGGGCAGGGCTGGAAGCACCCGGGCTGAGGAGCGGGCAGCCATGGGTCACTCTCACCTCTTGTTCACCTTTGGGCGCTTGCAGCTTTGCATCCGCCTGGTTCTCTTATTGTTTCTGTGGCTGCCGAGTTGCCGGGGCGGGGGACGAGTGTCACAGCCAGACCTCAGCCCCTCAGCAGACCCCTCCCCTGCGGGGGCTGTGGGAGGACGCCCAGGGGCACTGTAGCCATCGACCTGGACTCAGCCCGGCTCCCGGAATAAGGAGGCAGCAGGGGGCTCCAATGCCACGGCTGGGGTGAGGGCATGCCCTCTGTCAGGGACCCCGGGGGGTAGACGACCCTCACTGCTGCACCTTGGCACCCCTCCCTGATGCTGCAGGGCCCTGTTTGGGGGCCAGAGCCTCAGAACATAAGCTGCTGCAGACTGCAGGGCTGCAGGAGCCTCAGACTGGTAAACAAGACCTCCCTGGTGTGGCAGAAACTGCCCCGGTCTCTGGGCCTTGGAGCGTCTGCTGGCCTGCTCCTGGCCTTGCCTTCCTCAGCCTGCCTGGGCCATGGTCCAGGGGCTCCGCTCACCGTCCATGGGAGACGCAGGCATCAGATGGGGCGTGCAGTGTCCTAAAGACAGAAGGGGCCTATTGGCTGCATTTTACCTCTTTTTAGGTCATTAGATGGCAGAGCATGATCGTGCTGGAGTCAGAGCCTGGCAGGGCACCAGGGTGTTCAATGTCAGCGTTCAGTACTGGGAGCTCCACTCGCACCCCAGCTCCTTCCCCTCCCTCCCTCCCTCCCTCCCTCCTTCCCTCCTCCCCTCCCTCCCTTTTTCTCTCTTTTCTTCTTTCTTTTCTTCTTCCTTCCTTCCCTCCTTCCTTCCTTCCTTCCTTCCTTCCTTCCTTCCTTCCTTCCTTCCTTCCTTCCTTCCTTCCTTCCTCCTTCCTTCCTTCCCTTTCTTTTCTTTCTTCCTTTTTTCTTTATAGCTTTTTTCTTCCTTCCTTTCTTTCCTTTCCTTCCTTCCTTCCTTCCATCCTTATTCCTTTCTCTCTTCCTTTCCTTCTTTTCTTTTCTTCCTTTTTCTCTTTATCTCTTTTTCCTTTCTTCTTCCTTCCTTTCTTCCTTCCATTTTCTTCCTTTCTCTCTTTCTCTTTCTTTCCTTTCTTCCTTCCTTCCTACTTTTCCTCCATCCCTTCACCCTTCCTTCCTTCCTTCCTTCCTTCCTTCCTTCCTTCCTTCCTTCCTTCCTTCCTTCCTTCCTTCCTTCCTTTCTTTTTTCTTTAGAAAATTTTTTAATTGAATAACTGTAAGGTACATCTTTCTCTTTTCTTATAGTTTCACACCCAGAGGTGCAGTACTAAAAATTCAGTGCTCAGACCCAGCCATGCTCTGGGGCCACCAAGGGCCACCCTTTGTGGTGCTGGTGGGACACAGGGGTACTGGACATTGAATTCAGGCCCCACACACTTGGGATGTGCTTTACTACTTGGCTACCTCCCAGGCCCCACCACCTCCTTATGAGGTGAGAAGCTGAGAGTCAGGCACTTAAGGTCATGTAAAAGAAAATAAAATTGAACTGCTTTCAACCTTTTGGGAATCTCCCTTATTTTAAATATCTCTTATCACTTATGTGAGCCTCACATATGAAGAAACTGGCAGAGGAACCAGGGTGTGCGGGACCCGGGCCTGACCAGATTGGGACTGGGCCTCCTCCACCCAGATCCTCCATTTTCCAGTAGCTTGGCAGCCACACCCACAAACTGCCCCCGGTGCCATGTAATCCCATCAATGGCCAAGATCCAGAGACTATAAAACAATGCTCCTGGAAAGCTCCTGACCTCTTATAGCCTAGTTCCCCCTCTAGACTAGGTACCGAGAGGTACCAAGAGCATCCTGCCCGCACAGCAGAGCCTGGCAAGCTCTTCGTGGTGTACTCGATATGCCAAATACAGTAACAACGATGGGTCTCATTCCCCTTTCTCTGAAAGAGCCTCCAATGTGGCACCATTGGGAAGAACGAGGAAAGAGAGGCTGCTAAAATCTCAGGGCTAGGACAAATGGAGACGTTACTGGCTCCCACCTGCTCAAGCGAATCGATGATCAATGGGATGACAGTGATACAGTGATACAGTGATCCCTTATTTTCCCCCTCTCTCTCCCTAAATACAAAGCCTCCAAGAAGTTCGGTCTTTCTTTCATTTCTGAGGACAGGGCAGAGGCTTTGTGGGATGGACTCTCACATCCCAGGACCCACCCCTCTGCCCACTGGGGGAAGCTGCCCCAGCTCTCTGCTGCCCAGATGCATCAGTTGGATCCTCTCCTATAAGGCTTCGAACTGTATGGGGACAGCAGGTGCCTGGGGCTCTTTTCAGACATCTCCCAGTTCCGCCCTCGTGAGTACACATTTCTGCTGGGCAGTGCCATCCTCAGAGTTCTCACCAATGCCCACAAGCTCTCCCTGGCCCCTCCTGCAACGCTGCCACCTCAGTCTCTCTGCGTAGACTCCGCTGCTCAATCCCTCCCGACACTCTCGTGCCTCGCCTGCCCAACGGCTCTCACACCTGAAAATATGAATCACGTTTGGGGCCACAGAGATAGCAGGGAAGGCACTGGCCTTGCATGCAGACGAGTCGATTTGATCTCCAACACCACAGATGGTCCAACCAATCAGTGCCAGGAGTGATCTCTGAGCAGAGTCAGGAGTAAGCCCTGAGTACCCCCAAACCAAAACCAAGCACCCAGACAAAAATCATGTTTATGCAAAGAACAAAGTGACTCTGCATCAAAAACTGGAGTATAAGTATCACTGTATCACTGTCACCCCGTTCATCATCTATTTGCTCGAGTGGGCACCAGTAATGTCTCCATTCGTCCTAGCCCTGAGATTTTATTTATTTTTAATTTATTTATTTTTAATTAGAGAATCACCGTGAGGGTACAGTTACAGATCTATACACTTTTGTGCTTATACTTCCCTCATACAAAGTTCAGGAACCCATCCCTTCACCAGTGCCCATTCTCCACCACCCGTAAACCCAGCGTCCCTCCCACCCTCCCCAATCCCATCTCCCCTCCACCCCACCCTGCCACTGTGGCAGGGCATTCCCTTCTGTTCTCTCTCTCTAATTAGCTGTTGTGGTTTGCAATAAAGGTGTTGAGTGGCCGCTGTGCTCAGTCTCTAGCCCTCATTCAGCCCGCAACTCCCTTCCCCCACATGGCCTTCGACTACAATGTAGTTGGTGATCGCTTCTCTGAGTTGCCCTTTCCCCGGAACGTGAGGCCAGCCTCGAAGCCATGGAGTCAACCTCCTGGTACTTATTTCTACAGTTCTTGCTAGCCCTGAGATTTTAGCAGCTTCTCTTTACTCGTTTTTCCCAGCAGTGCCACATTGGAGGCTCTTTCAGGGTCAGGGGAGTGAGACCCAGCATTGTTACTGTATTTGGCATATGAATACACCACAGGGAGCTTGCCAGGCTCCGCCATGCGGGCAGGATGCTCTCAGTATATATTATATAAAATTTTATATATTATATACATTTTTCCTCTGAGGTCTGGAAATAGAATTAAAATTATATAATATGTATTATATAAATAGCTAATAATGACGGGCTCATTTGGCAGTTTCTTTTTTTGGCTTTTTGGATCACACCCGGCAATGCTTAGGAGTTACTCCTGACTCTGCACTCAGGAATTACTCCTGATGATGCTCAGGGGGCTATATGGGGTGCTGGAAATCAACCCTATTCTGCCGCATGCAAGGCAAACGCCCTAGCCCTGTCCTATCACTCCAGCCCCAAGCCAGGGATAGGTCCAGTCCCTCTAGACAGGTGATCTTAGTTCTGCCTTGAAGAGTCACGGAGATAGTACAGAGGGTAGGGTGCTCGCCTTGCATGCTCTGCCAACCTGGGTTTTGATCCACACCACCTGGCATGTGGTCCCCTGAGCATTGCCAGAAATGATCCTGGAGTGCAGAGTCAGGAGTAAGCCTTGAATAATGCCATGTGTGGTCCCTAAACAAAATTAAAACAGCAACAACAGAGAGTTGACCCTCGCAGCAACCAGGAGAGATGACATTTCCTCAGCTTTTGCTGAGAAAAGCACAGCGTGTCCAGGGAACTTGCCTGAGGTCACAGAGTGCGGGGATGGGGGGAGAGGGGGTTAAGCATTGCAGACCCCATCTAAGCTCTGCCCTGTTAACTGCTGCCCTCTGCCCTCCCCACAAAGGTATGGCAGGGCTCCTCATATCGTTCTGTTGGAGAAAGGACACAGAGAAGGTAAGTGACCTCTGACTCTTTTGGCAAGTCAGTGGCCGGGACACTCAGAGATCCACACCCATCATCTCTCTCCACTCTTTCTCCCTCCCTGCCATGGAGCCGCTTTGATCCATGCAGGCTCTGGGGCTCTCTCCTTGCCTCCCCGATGCCCCACAGGCCCAGTTCCTCAATTGTCCCAAGACCCAGACCCCAGCCAGGAGATGCAGGCACCCTATCAGCTCTATGTCCAGTATGTGGGAGTGGTTTGGAGATGAGACACGCTTTATCCACCACGGTCCTTGGGGTGGGTGCTGCCAGCCATGAAGGGGAAGCAAAGAGCAAACGAGCTGCCCAGGCTAGGAGAGACATCTTTGGAGAACACAGTGCCAAGTTCCGCTCGGTTCCACTGGTCTCCTGACTGTCCTGTCCCAAGTTTCTAGTGGCCTCTGCTCCTGGCATGACAAAACAGTTCTTAACAGAAATAGTATCTTGCCAAGAAAGTGGGGGTCCCAATTTCCAATCAGGTGAGTGCCAGGGCACCTGCAGGTCAGCAGGTGGAAACCAGAACTGGGAAGGACTCCCCCAGATCTCTGAAATACCTACTCAGTCCCATGCTGTGGAACCTTCAAGCTCATAGAGGCCCGCCCCCTGGAGAAAGCTAATTTTCTTACTCATTGCTGTTAGATGAGTCTTTGATTTTTCACTACTTTATTTGTGGGCCACACCAGGTAGTGCTTGCGGGTTCCTCCTGGCTCTGCATTGAGGGATCACTCCTGGCTGTGCTTGGGGGACCCTATGGGGTGCCACCGATTGACCCTGTGTCGGCCACATGCGAGGCAAGTGCCCGACCTGCTGTACTATCACCCCAGCCCCAGGCTCTTTTAAAATTTTAAAATTTTATTTTTTTCAGCCTTGTGGTAGTTGAAGATTTCTCATAACAGTCATCCCTATTGGACAGATACACTCAAGCATTCAACTGGCATATGTACTCGAGTTTAGACCATGTTCCTAGTTCTCCCTTGACCTGCCATCCCCTGGAGTGAGGGTCTCCCACCTCCCAGAAGCACTGACGAGGGTGGGGCTGCACAATGGGGGTGCGGCCAGGTGACTGGCCTGCTCTAACTGGACGGCAAGTAGTGAGGGGGCGGCAATTCCCAGCAGCTTCCGCTTCTGTTCTGTGTCCAAACCGGTGTATTAGGGTGCCTGGTCCTGCACTGAGAGATGCAGAGCGAGCCACGGACATACCTCTCAGCACCCCAGTATGGGGCCGGGAACCCAGCCCTGCTGGCTCTCAGTTCTTCCTGCACCAAACAATGCTTGTCTATGGTAACTCATTTTGGGGGTTGCTGCGATTTCACTATGGAAAAAAAAAAACCTGACTAATATAACACCTGTAGGTGTGGATGCAGAGAATCTCAATTTTGCGATGACCTGTTTCTTATGAATCATAATGACCGTCATTTATCAAGGATGTATGAGGTGCCAGGCACTAGGCCGGATGCTGTGTGGGCAGCCTCCTTTTCATTGGAGGAAAGTCCAGGTTGCTTGTCCAAGGTCATTTAATTGATTAGTGGCAGCCCTGGGAAGCCGAACTCAGGTCTGGCTGAGGACAAAAGCCTCACTCGTCCCCGTCCCCTGGCCTCTGGGAGTCAGTCAACCTCCACTTCCCTATGCCGGGTCTCACTGACCTGGACTCATGGACTTATCTCCAAAAGTTCTTTGCCAAGGTTTCTAACCACGCCCCCTTGAGCTCTTTGATGAAATTATAAGGTTCTCCTCCTTCGGGGACATCTCTGTGTGTTGGGCATTTTCCTTATTGAGCCCAAACCTGTTCCGGCCTGATCCTTGCTCCTTTGGGACCACTTAGAACAATGGACATCTCCCAACCACATCCCAGTCTTTCAAAGGATGGAAGACAAGTCTTATGTTCACTTATGCTTCCCGTTCTCGGAGCTGCACTGAAGAAAATCTCCCATACAGAAAAATGCAAGAAGTACAAAAGCAAATTTATTCATTGGTTGATTTGGGGGCCACATTCAGTGGCTTCAGGGCTTACTCCTGGCTCCATGCCCAGGGATAACTCCCGAGTGGGACCATAAGTGGTGCTGGGGATCAAATCTGGGTCAGTCACATGCAAGGCACATGTCCTGTCTGTTGTACTATCTCTCTGGCCACTGAAACTACATTTTAATAAGTAACTAAAGTGAATCCAAGATGACCCTTCCCAGGTCACCCCTGAACATATTATACGTACTTTGCCCAGTAGGTACCATAATCCTGATATTTAAGGTTATAATTTTATATTTTAGCTTAATTATCTTATTAGTTGTGCAATCCATCTCAAAACAATAGTGTCCATCTTTCCTTGTGACCTTCATGGAAATGGAGTCATAGAAATCCTTTGTGTCTTTCTTATTTTAATTTGTCTTATAATCATTTCCAAGATGCTTCCATGCTGTAGTATGCAGCTAGATCACATTTGTTTTCCTGAGTGTATAGTATTCTATAGTATAAATATGTGACACTTACCTCATCTATTCTATTGTTTATGCACATTTGGAATTTGTCTGGATTTTGATTGTGATGCACAAGGCATCTTTAAATATTCCACTACATGTGCCTAGATTGTCTATCTCAGAGTTACTCATGAATTAGGATGTGGTTCCATCATTTTAAGTTGCTTTCCAAAGTGATGGAATTTCATTCATCCAGTAGTGCATATGAATTTCTATGACTTTTCTAGTGATTCTTCACATGGTTTAGTGCCCTTAGTGTCCTTAATCTGGTAACTGGAATAGAAGCAAGATATACAAAATTAATTAATACTCACAGATGTGTGGCCACACTTGTACATACATACTTGCCCAACATTACATGAACTATGTGTAAGGACAAGAAACCCCACTTAACTGGGTTTAGGAGTTACACAGAAGAAACAGAAACCCCAATGAAGAGGCAGGTCCCACTTCATCACCATCTTACTTTGGTATTACGGTGAATCGGTCCAAAGTCAAAGCAAACCCACTGGAGTTGATCATGGTGGGAATTGCAAGTGTGCCTCTCACGCCCAAGCGAGTCCCACATCTGCGTTATCACGGAGACGTCTTGGCGATACCCTCCCATTGCTGTCCCCCATTTTGTTGTTGTTGGGGCCACACTTGTGTGGTGCTTAGGGCTTACTCCTGCTCTGTGCTCAGGGATCATTCCTGGTGATGTTCAGGACCATGTGGGGTGCTGGCGATAGCACCTGGGTCAGTCATGTGCAAGGCAAGTGCCTTAACTGCTCCATCCCTGTCCTCCATCTTTTGAGCAAAGGTTCAGCCACACGTCTTACTTCCTACCTGGGAAGTTTGCAGATGAGATGCAAACAGAATGCACTGTGCTTGCGCAATCCAGCTCCTGCACTTTCACTTGCCATTACCTTAGCCATGAGCCCACTGAGCCCAGGAAGAGAATGAGAACCACCTGGAGCAGAGCAGCCCCTGCTGAGCCCAGCCTCCTTCCAGCAACTTCAAGCCAACTAATTAATTAATGAGCTCATTAAATGCTGCTGTTGTATGCCACTGGGATTTTGTGGTTGTTTAATATGAGGCAATAGTTAACCAATACAATTACTGTGGTCATCATTTCAATCATTCTGTTAATAATAGCTACCATTTATGAGGCATTTATCACACACCAGGCACTGGGTTAAGAACTTTCTAGGCGTTAGCTTAGAACAGCCTCTTGTCACTCCTGAGATTGACACCCTCTTTCTTTCTGGAACTCTGGGGCTCAGAAAGGCTAAAGGACTTGCCCCAAGGTCACAAAATTACTAAAAGGAGGGAGAGGAATTTACACACAGATTGCTCTGACTCAAGAGTTCATCACCCAGCATGGAGAAGTGGTAGGAGTCTTTTAAAGTTGTTTAAATTAACTGGCACTCAAGAACATCAGGTGTCACATACTCAAGGGGGCAGAGGAACAGCCAAGGGGCAGGGTCTTTTGTGACTTCTCCCCATTAATCAGCTAAGGTGGCCCCAAGAGTCTCCCCTCATGTGACACTCTGGATTTAGGTCACATGGATCACTTGGGTGTCTGATCAGCCTTTGGGTGGACCACACGGTGGGTGTCGAGAAGGGGCTGATGCTGTTCCTTGGTCCTCCCCATCCTCGTCCCCCATGGCAGGGGAAACTATAGGTGGGGAAGGGGATGATCCTTACTTCATCACTCAGAGAAAGTCTTCTGCCAGGGGGTGACCATGGGGGACCACTGAGGTCCCCAGCGAGAAACAGCCCTTGCCTGAGCAAAACTCTCGAGGCGGCCAGCTCACCCGGAGCCCAGGAACGGTCACTCCCGGTGGAGAGGCCATCCTGGCTGTCCCCCCACACTGCCAGGCAGCCGGAAGCGGGGGGGGGGGGCTCTGTCTTGACCTTCAGCTTTCCTGCGCTCTGGCTGTGGCACAGGCCCCTTTCATTTCCCGCCTGGCGCTGCGTCTGACAGCTCTCCTCACTCCTCAGTGCGCGAAGCTTCCTTTGTCTGGGTGAATAAAGAAGCTTGTTACTGGAGAAAATGTCTTGGCAAGTGTCAGAGGAGATATCCATTTCCTTGAAGAAACTCCCATAAAACCTTTCAAGCGGCTGCTTTTGAGTCCCAGGGCCCCGCAGATCCAAAGGCCTCCCCGTTCGCCTCGCTTTCTTCAGCCATGGCTTGGGGGTGTTTCTAAGTCTCCTCTCAGCAGCAGGGAAAAGGGGGGGGCCTGACCTGGACGAGGGGGCTGAGCAGGCCTCTGGCTCCACGCTCTCCTCCAGGGCCCCCGAGCAAGGCCTCGGTGCTGGGGCGGTGGGAGGGAACCCTTGTCTCAGGGCACCCAGCAGGGGATTCTCACTCACCTGTGGTGACCCCAGGGCTTGGCCCCCCTACAAGGGCGCTGGGTCTTCATTCGGCTTCTTGTCTCCAGGAGTGTGTGGGCTCAGGAGCACTGGACGCACTCAGGAGCTCTGCCTATGAGCTGCAGTCTTGGCTCCTCAGCAAACACTCTTGACTTTCCCTGGGGTCTCCTGGCCCCTTATTCTCCCCGCACCCTGTGCTTCTTCCAGCACCATCCTGCTTCCATCTCTGTGTTGTCTCTGGGGCCCACCTTCCTCTCCCACTCCCTCACCTGTGCTCCCAGGCCCTGGCTCCCCCCTGAGTCATCACCCCAGGCTTTTGGTTGAGCACCCAGAAAAGCCCCCGCCCCTCCCACTCCCCTCCTCTCCTCTCCAAGCCTGCTTGATTGATCATACAGCGGGCAGGGGACACTGGTGTCCATCTCTCCCATGAAATGAGAAGCCCTGAGTGCACAGTGACTGGCCAGCACCCTGGACTCTCTCTGAGGCTCTGAGGACAGGTCCACTCCCTGCTGACTTTGGTAAAGGGAAGGTGGCCAGGGACACTGCAAGGACAGGCAAGGCCTGGGCCCTATGGCCCGACAAACAGGTGGTGTGCATGGAAAGCCGAGAGGGAGGTTGAGGCCTAAAGCACCCCGCCTTCCCAGCTCCCCTGTGAAGAGTCCAGTGAGCCTGCTTGTTTGAAGCATCCTCGTGCGTTCTCACTGGGCAGAAGCCCTGGTTTCTGCAGACGGAGGCTTCCACTCCCCACTCAGACACAGATCCGGGTGCTCCCCCTCCTTACTGCACCTGGTCCAACAGAGGCCAGAGGCCCCTCGTACCCCAGCCAGGCCAGGTCACTCTGCGGGCTCTCAGCTTCCTTCCTGCAGGGACATATCCTTTGAGGAAGACCCTCAGAAGGCGAAGTGGGAAGAAGACCCTCAGAAGGCATCTTGACTGGGGAGAAGACATCTGTTTCCCCCTAAATGAAGGCAGGAAACAAAGGCAGAGAGTCGTTGGCGTTTCCATCCCTGCAGGTATCTTTGTGCCCAGTCGGAGCCTCTGAAAGGTCATGCTAAGTGTCCTGTTCCACTTTCTCCCTCCCTGCAGCTCCCAGAAGTGAGGGCTGAGCTTGTCCCACCGCACAGGCAAGGAGGTGGGAACTCGGGTGGGCAAAGGGGCTTCCTCCAAGAGGGGAACAGTCCAATCTCCAGCTCAGTTAGACTCCAAGGCGGATGCTCTGTTCTTTAATTTGATTTTCTCTTATTTGGTTTTGGGGCCACACCCAGCATTGCTCAGGGCATCCCCCTGGTTCTGCACTCAGGGAGCACTCTCGGGGGGCTTGGGAGACATACGGGGTACTGAGGATCAAATTTGGATCAGCCACGTGCAAGGCAAGGCATGAGCCCTGCGCACTATTCTATTTCTCCAGTTCTCGAATTCTGTTCTTTATTATTGTGCACCTGGCAAGTCTCAGGGCCATCTGTCCCCAGAGCCCCCAGACTCACTCTATCTCCCATGTGCTCCCTGGGTTGGCTGAGGGTCCAAGAAGACCCTCCCACGCAGTCTACCAGGTGGGGTCCCGAGCAGAGCTCTGTTGCATAGCACGCACTACTCCTGCCACAGTTCC
Organism: Sorex araneus; assembly: GCF_027595985.1. NCBI lineage: Eukaryota > Metazoa > Chordata > Mammalia > Eulipotyphla > Soricidae > Sorex > Sorex araneus. The sequence continues at coordinate 55,895,314 of NC_073306.1, read as the reverse complement.
TGGGAAGCACAGTTCCTGTGCCCCACTGTCCCCTATAGCAAATGCCAGTGCATCCAGTCCAGCTTGCTGAACCGTGTGTGTGTGTGTGTGTGTGTGTGTGTGTGTGTGTGTCTGTGTTGTTTCTCGAGAACTGAACTCTGCTTCCTCCAGGACCTGGTGGGCGGGTAGGGATGGTGGGGTCTAATACATCCTGCGCCCCCACCTGTCACCTATGGATGCTAAGTCTGGCCACCCTGACTGGGGCTCCTGCTTCCCCTCTTTGTGGATATTCTGTCCTGACCCAAAATAAGCCCCCAGGCTCCCAGACACTGACACCCTCAGCTGCTGGGCTGGGCCTCGGCCAGTGCATCTGGCAGCTCTGCAGGTCACTCGCCACGGAGCCAGACATCCATGCCTGGTTGCAGCTGGCCACATTCGGGACTTTGTTCTAGTCCTCCCTGGGGTTCCCGTGTCCCAGTGCACAGAAGAGGAGACTGAGGCTCAGAGTGAGGGACTGAGTCTGGTAGGAGGTTGATCCAGAAAACCTTGGCTCTCACCCCCAGGTCACAGGGAGCGAGACCACCTCCCCGAAGACAGTGGCCTCTGGTATGGAGCTCGAGGTGGCACCACACTGCTCCCAGTCTCAGATGGCCTTTGAGGTGGCATTGCCCTGGCACCAGGAAAGAGTCTAGCGCTAAGGCGAGAGGCTTATCTCTGAACTGCTACGTTGGGCCTCCTGAGCACTGTCTTATGACACTGTGGGGTCCAAATAATTGAATGGGGAGTTGCAAACATTGGTTTTAAAATAAATGTGTGGCTTATTAGTAGTACATTTCTGGTCTGTATAAATCGCTTATTTGTTCATTTATTTATGGCTGTAGGGGCCACACCTAAAGCCGTGCTCAGGGGCTCTGCCTGGCTCTGTGCTCAAGGGTTGCTCCTGGCAGAACTCAGAAGTTTATATGTGTTATGGGAGGTTGAACCTGGGCCTCCTGCATGCAAAGCTTGAGCACCGCCTTTTGAGTGATCTTTATAGCCCTTATCTTATGTTATGTTCCTGGGGAGCGATAGCACAGCGGTTGGGCATTCTCCTTTCACATGGCTGACCCGAGTTCAATTCCTCCGCCCCTCTCGAAGAGCCCGGCAAGCTACCGAGAGTATCAAGCCCGCACGGCAGAGCCTGGCAAGCTACCCGTGTGTATTGGATATGCCAAAAACAGTAACAATAAGTCTCTCAATGAGAGACGTTACTGGTGCCTGCTTGAACAAATCGATGAGCAACGGGATGACAGTGGGGTCATGGAAAAATTTCTCAGGTGAACAAAGGCTGGAAGTGGAAGGTATTAAGATGGCCTAAGTTAGCCCACGGTGGGACTCCATCTTTTTTCCATGATGGTGACTTGTGATGGTGAGACACAGGGTCCCAGCACCCACAACTCCTCAGTGCCTAGCCCTGAGCCACAGCCTCCTCACACACCAGGACTGCAGAGAGAGGCCCAATCCCCCAACGCCATGAACCCCCCGATCTGGAACCGTGAATCAAAGAGACAAATCTTCCACCTCAGTACCTTCTATCAGCAGCTCCACAAAGCCCGGGCCAGCCTCATCACCCACCTTTGCCTTGCCAGGTGACAAAATGAGATATTTTTTGCTTTGTTGCAAAAAGGGGGAGGGAATTTAACAGGAAAAAAAAACTTACCCTCAACAACCAACAAGAAATAATTAGCGCACATTGTGTCATTAAACACTAGACTTTAATTAAATCGCATGGAGATAAATACCTCTAACGACTGGAAATCTGGAGAGCGTAGACAGCGAAGCACTCAGCATAATGGAGTAATAGACTCGGCGAATCGCGTCAAGTCAGGGATTCCGACTTGATTAAGAATCTGACTAAATTGGGTTGTCACCTTGGATGCTGCACCTACTACCTGAAAATTGCTCATTATCTTCCCCGTTTGATCTTCTTGGAGCTAACAAGCCTTTGCAGAAATCGGTCCGATGATCAAAGGGCCTAGTCATTGGAACTTCGGTGCCGTGTCGGGACACCCGGCGCCCGGATGTCCTTCCACCCTCGTTTATTTGTAATGAATCAGCTCAGGGCAGCCAGAGGAGAGACCAGACTGGAGGTGACCTCTGTGATTCCGGAGGCGGGGGCTCCCTTCTGGAACCCTCAAGTCAGCGGGGACTGTGGAGCGGGCTGGAGGGGCAGTGGGGCTGCCACTCTCACCTCGCCCCCTACCAGCTGTCCATCACCCCCAGCCCGGCTCCTGTGCCCTCTCTGCCCTCTGCTGGCTCTGGATTGCGGCTGCCCTGGGGCAGCGCATCCTGTCTGGCGCAGATGGAAAAATATCCCACCACTTTCTCATCTCCGGCCCCGGCCGGAGTGACACTCTCTAATTAAGCCTCAGCAAGGTCTCCCCACATGATCCCTTCAAAGCCTTCTCCCCTCCCATCCCCCTACCTACCTCACCAGTCCTGAAGCATCTAATCTTCCAAATGCCGCCATGGCTCCCAACTGCCAACTACACCTCCTGATCCATCTGAGACTCCCACCCCCCCCCCCCGCCCTTTGCCCATTCTGTTCACAGGCAGTGCTCTCCCTCCTGGTCTCAGCCCTGCCCTCCGAATGTTGCATGCACCCCCAGAGCCTCCTTCAAGTCCCCCCTAAAAGATCCAACTCAAGTGTGGGTTTCCAGTTCACCCATGCTTGAATTCTGGTTGGCTCTTAGCAGCTGGGAGCTGTAGGGCAGAGTCCCATTCTGCCAGGCAGAGCGGAAAGGGGTTCCTGTGTGCCAGGCCTGGTGTGGGTGCTGAGGGCAAGACACAGAGGCGGGGAATCCCGGCAAAGTCAGGGGAATTGGGACCTTGGGGACCAGCAAGAGACTATGAGTCCACAGGATAAAAAGGCTCTGGTCCCCTTGGGGTGTTGGAAAGCCTGGTGTTAGGCCAAGACGTGGGTGGGGCCCGGGAACGTCTTAGGGAAGAATTCGGGGCTGACATTCACCCAGCATCCAGGCAGGAAGAGGAAACTGGCAATCCCGCTCCCCTCGGGTACCCGAAGATTCTTTGTGGGGCGGGAGCTCAGAGAGTGAGGGGGAGTTGGGGAACCGAGGAGGGAAGGGGTGGTCATGAAATGAGCAAGGGGAGCAGAGCCTGAGAATGCCGGGTCTGAGGGTACAGAGAACTTCTGAAATGCCTCTGTGCCTCTGTGTGCCCATCTATAAAACGGACAATGAGCCGGGCTGGGGGCTACGTGCCATCGCCGTGTTAGAGGCGGCCCCAAGGAGAGCTGCTTCACCAGACTCACGTCCTCGGTGGCCAGAGTTCCTTGAAGACAGAGACTGAGGCTTGGGCCTCAATGTCCTCCTTCAGATAAGGGAGATAAGGGCACCGTATAGCACCTGCCTTAGAGTTCCTGAGAGGAGACGTGAATTGCTAAGACATGGAATTAATGGCTCATTAGTTAATTAACCAAATAATTATGTGAAAATAGTCAAGGTAGCAATCATGTTTTTAGTGTTTTTGAACTGGTGAGAACACTGTTTGGGGGGCACTTCTTTGTCCATTTTTTAATTTAATACTTAATGAGCGGAGTCTCTGCGGAGATTCCGCGCCAGGCTGTTTTTACTCGGGGTGCCCCAGAGGGCACTGGGTGAGAGCCCTCCCCACCCCAAGGGACCCAGTCCTAGCAGCCAACCTCCACTACCCAAGCGCTGCCACACTCCTGGCCACTTTCCAGACCACGCTATAAGACACTTCCTACCCATTTTCCATAATTACCACACCATATTTGATGGAGTTCAGACAGTAGGCAACAACTCAGAGAGTGATATATATACATATACACACACACATACACACACACACACACACACACACACCTCTAAGAGAGCCCAGCAAACTACTGAGAGTATCCTGTCCACCTGCATGGGTAGAGCCTCGTAAGCTACCTGTGGCATATTCGACATGCCAAAAACAGTAATGATAGGTCTCATTCCCCTGGCCCTGAAAGAGCCTCCAATCATTGGGAAAAATGAGTAAGGAGAGGCTGATAAAATCTCAGGGATGGGAGGAATAGAGACATTACTGGTGCCCACTTGAGTAAATCAACAAACAACGGGATGACAGTGACAGTGATACTCAATGAGCACCCACTGTAGTTCAGGTTCACCTAAAGGGGAAGCTTTCTGGTCTCTGGACTAAGCTTTTGGTCCAGCAGGGAAAAGACAGAGGATAAATTACACACACACAAATACACACACACACATAGCTTACCATAGATATATCTCCTGTATATACACACATAACAAGTGATGTGTATGAGTTTTGTGGGTGTTGTTTTGTTTTGTGTTTGGGTGTCACACCTCGCAATGCTCAGGGATTACTCCTGATGTTGTTCACATGTGGTGCCAAAACTGAACCGAGGTTGGCAGCATGCCAGGCAAGCACCTTAACCCCTGGGGTGTATGGTTTGTTAGGAAGTCACTAAGTGCTCTGGAAAAAGGGAGTGGGTGGACGCAGACGGGCAAGGAAGATGAGGGGCCAGGGCTGCCACTGAAAAAGTGTGATCTCTCCTTTTCAACTATTTTATGGCCTGCTAGTATTATACGCCATTTAGGACCTAGAGAATGAGTTCTTGGGACGGTGAGCAAAGGTGGTGCTGAGTCCCTTGGAGTGTGGGGGTTCAAGGCTTTCGCTGATTCACACACAAAGACCAGAACTAGCTCTTGCTCTGTAGACCATGCTGGGGTTGGTGCTGGGTGGGGACTCTGGGCTTGCAGCAGGAGGCCATGGAATACTCTCGGACTTGACATCATCCCCTTTGACGATCTTGAAACAGACAACGCAGGCCTCAAGCCCCCCTGGTGGTTCTGGGTGGACTGACAACCCATCACAGGGTGTGAGAAAGACTTTGTAAGAAAGAGAAGTGGAGCCAGAGCTCAAGGCCCGTTTCCTCTGTGGCCCGAGCACCTGGCTACCCCCCTAGGTGCTCGTGCTATCTTGGTGCATAAGTGAGGAAATTCCCTAGCTCTTCTAGACCAGAAAGGGGCCTAGACCAGGGAAAACTAAAGGGAAAGCTCATTGCAGCCAAGAGTCAATAATTCATACGGCTCCCTTAAATATTTACTGCCCCGGCAGCTTAAAAGGGAGAACCACCTACGTATGTATATTTTGTGGCCTGCGCATGTTAATGTGGACTGTACAGATGGAGTGTGGGTAGAAGGGCATAGGGGGATTTATGTGATGCGCTGAGAACTTGCTGTGTCCTGGGTCTCGTTCTAAGTGCTTGATACTAGGTCTTCCTCATTCACTGCGCTTGTGGCATAACATTCACTGGTCTTGTGGCATAACAAGTTTGACTCCTGGCTCCAGCTCCCGTGGGACCAGGCGGTGTGACCCTGGGCCTGTGGCTGAGCCCCCAGGTGTCCCAATGTCCCCCTGTATAGGCCAGAGGAGGGTGAGAAGAGCATCCAACAGTGACATGCTTGGGAACAGGGTCTTGCCTGTCCTAAGCGCCCACTCACCCTAATGAGCACTATTTTCACCATCATTCCTTCTTTCAGAAGTATTGTCGGAGGGCCTAGCATTGACGGGATTGTGGGTTCAACGATGAATTCAGAAAGATAGGGAGCTCGGGCTGCTAGCTAGGGGCCAGTTGGCCCAGTGGTAAAGCACAAGCCTGGCATGTGTGAGGCCCCAAACTCGGCCCCTGGTACCACATAGACCCCTGAATACCACAGGCTGCAACACTTTTGGGTAGGACTTTATATCCGCCCCAAACTCCTGTCAGCTCACCACTGGCTGGCATCAGACTGACCCCTATCCAGATGGGATCCAGGCCTGAAAGTGGGACTCCTAGGGAAAAAAAAGAGAAAATAAAAACTATTTCTCCCAGGGCACAGTCAAAGGGTTAATAAAAACGATCAATGAGCAAAGTCATTTGAGTTTACTGTCATGGCTGAGACGAGAACAGACAGGCTGATGGGAGAGAGGGAATGATGTTGGCCGGCTACATTAATCAAAATGCACACAGAAGGTCTATCAGATAAGAAGGCTGCCACCTGAAAAAGGGAAAGACCCCAGGGTAGGTGCGCCAGACAGTGGGAATAGGCAGTGCAAAGGTCCTGAGGTGGGAAGTAACTGAAGGTGTTTGAAGAAAAGGAGGGTCCTGGTAGCTGGAGAATAGGCAGTGTTGACCTACTGCTCCAACTCTGAAGGAAAACTAGAACAGTGTGAGAATGTGGCATGAATCCCAGAGGAGGCTCAAATTTCCCCAAGGCTCCCTGGCTAGTCTCCCTGAAAGCCATGACTGTCTGACTCCATGGAGCACAGATACCCCCAAGACCCAGCTCAGCTCAAAGAAGTTGAGTGTGACTTGGGGAGTAGCCTGCAAGAGAAGCAACCAGGCTGTGTTGGAGGAGCTGGGGTATGAACCACCCACCCCCTAATGCTGCCAAGGAAGGCCCCAGTGAACACCGGCTGGTTGTCCTGAATGAACATTTCTCAGGCGTCTCTAGTAAGCATATCCCAGGGATCCAAACAGCCACACGAAGCAATTTTGAAAGCATGGGAGAAGCTCATCGGGTGGTGGGGAAAGAAGCCAGATGTGGGGGAGTGGACAGGACACAGGATGCACTGAGCCCATTTAATATGCCAAAAGCTGTGTCCGTGAGTCTGGGCACCACTAAAGCCTCATGGAGACTCAGAGCTGGAGATAGGACTGTCCTGATGGTATTAATATGCAGCTCATCAAGCCCAGACCTTTTCCTGAAGTTACACCGTGAGGGAGTGGGGTGCTGGGGTGAAAACCAGGGTCCAGAGCCAACTCCTCCTGCCCAAACCTCTCTCTGCTCCACACGAGACCTTACTCAGACAGAATGGGCCCCAAACGACCCATCTTTATTACTCGTGCTAGGTTCTTCCATGACAGATGAGACTTTCTGAGGGAGGCTCGTGTTCACTCACTGCCACAATCAGTCTGGTAATTAGCAGGGGGCTTGCCAACGTCCTTTTTAAAACTCTAAGTATAGGGGCTTCTGGGGGACAACCCATCTGGGAAAGACACATCCCCATAGACAATAGCTTTTACTGTCAAATGATAACAATAGCTTTTATTTATTGAGTTCACACAAGGCCGCAGATACCTGCCAAGAGTCTCACATCAGCAACGTGCCGTCTTAGCTGCATTGGTAATTACCTTAAAAGATAGGAAAGGTACCCACATTCCAGGTGCCTTCCCTGGATATTCTATTTTAGCTGGACCCCAACCTGGGTGCAACCTGGACTCTGACTCGTTTGGAAGTCCCCCCAGTTTCCCAGGTTCAGCTTCTCATCTAACCCCATTGTTAGTCCTAGGTGGCAATTAGTATTCTTCTGCCCATGTTGCTGAGGAGAACGCAGAAGCTCAGAAAAGTTAGAGGTCATTCCAAGGACACACATCAAGGAAACGGTAAGAAGTGGTGGAGTTCAAATCTGAACTGGGGCGGACCCCTCCATCACACTGGGTGAACACAGAGAAGAGGAGGTTCCATTAAAATGAAAGAGAAGGAAGCGGGTGTAGAGTTAGGAAGCACGTGCTCACGTCACAGGCCCCACCCACAGCAGGGGCTGTTCTACAAGAAGTGGCTCCACCCACACATGGCTGCAGTAAGTGGCTCCACCCACAGGGGGGGCTGTTCCTAGGGTAAGAGGAACGTCCTGTGCTTCCTTCCTGTACTTATAATCTGGACCTGGGGTCAGAAATGCTTTGAATGGGGCAGGTGTCTTTACTCAAGGTTAAAGCACTCACCAGCTGACAACAGCTGTATCCAAGGGGCCTTGTGGAAAAGTCTTCCTTGTAGCATAATTCCAGTTTACATAAGTTAAACAAGCATTTATAAAATTAATTGCTTGATATTGCATTTTACAAACCAGTGAGTAGAACAGTGTACTGTTCATATTTTCTTCTTTAATCCTAAATCTCCACTTTCCTCATTGGATCTTCTAATCAGCTTATGTTCTATCCTTCTGGCTGCAATTATCGGAACCTCACAGTGAGTCATTCATTCATTCGATTCATTCGATTCTTCATTCATTTCTTCAGCATCCGCTCCGTGCCAGGCTCCCTCCCGAAAGGGGGCATCTTTCTTTCGGGTAACCAACCACGTGTCAAACAGCCCTGAGAGAAAGGCTGAGGCTCATGTTGATTTTCGCTTACCTTCATGTAAAACAGGGTTGCCCAAATTTCAGATTTTGCTAGTTTATCTTGCACAGCCAAAGCCCCAGTTATCTCTGCTTCACTAAGTCTCGAGATTGGTTTGGAACTGGAACATATATTCTTTGAAACCATTAAAAGTAGTTTAATTGGCTGTTCGGGGAGGTCTTCCACTCTGCTCTCCACATGGATCACCCCACCCCATTTCTCCCCCAGACTCCGGAGGCTGGAAAACCTCGCCTGGATGATCCGCCCCTGAATTTATTTACTTTGCTCGGGGACCCAGAAGCATCAGACTTCGCATTGCAGAACTGGCCTCTGCAGCTGCACCTCCACATCCTGCCAGCCAGCACTACACCACAGATAAGTCTGGCGCTCTCCAAAGTCAGACATTAGTTACTCTGGTGAGATGTGGGAGCAGAGTGGGTCATAGGAGGACCTCAGGGAGGAAGGTGGTCAGCCAGCTGGTCTTAGGCAAAGCAGCAGAATGACAATGACCCTGGGGACCAGAGTGTCCTGATTCATGGGTGGAGTCCCAATGCATTTGCACCATGCATGTGTACCACGTCCAGGGCATACTTCTCCTGCATCTCCAGCACTGAGCTGTATGGACTTACGGGGGGGTGGGGCAGGCCTCACAAGTGACACTCAAGAGGTCCGGGACCCTCTCCTGGTAATTTCTGCCAACTCAAGCTGTGGTTCAGTGTGAGGTCTAGGGATTCAGTGCGGCTGGGGTACTGGCGATTGATTACCTAGGGAATACACCTTCCAGTGTTGGTGGCATGGTGGACCTGGGAGGATACAGCACCTCCAGGGATGCTCCTAGCAATGTGATGGGGATGGGATCAGGGTCCGCCGCTTGCAAGACATGAGCTTTAACCCCTGTGCTATCTCTCCTATCAGTCCTAGCTGTTATTATCTTGAGCCAGTCACATAACCCCCGGGAGCTACTCTCCTGTCACTCACAGTCTCTCAGGGAATGAAGCGAAGCTTTCATGCCCATGAGACATTGCAAACTAAATGATTGTGAGGCTACAGCTCCTTGGGAATATCAGTGTGGGCACTGGGGACCCCATCCTTACGATGTGTTGAAATAGCTCTTACCCTAGCTTCCCTAAAGCTCCCCATCGTGCATGTACAGAGACATACACAAATAACACACACGTAATAAGTGTGTGAGCATTACTCAGATAAATAGAGATTATGAAGTGAGACTGGAAAAATAAAGGTGGACATTTATTTCAGGATACTTTCTTGAAGTCATTTCTACTACCTAGCAAAGGTCTTGGTATATTCTTAGTAAATAAGCCTAGTAAATAAACTTAATACATATTTGTTAAATAAATTTGAGAACCCCTTATTCCTGTATGGATGAGACAGAGGACCTAGGTGTTTTCTATGTAGTTATAATGTCAAGTAACTACAGAAACAGGGACAATATAATATTTCATACAAAATACCAGAAAATAAAATTAAATAAGTACAAATACTGAATAAATGATCAGAAAGTACAAAGATGAATTTTTCTACTTTTTCTTTCTTCTTCCCATTCAACAATGGTTACCAGATTAAAAGAAACAAACAAACAAAAAAAACCCAACCCTCAGTTAAGTTAAAATTTTGGGTAAATTCTAATTTATCCAAAATTCTAATGTAATATTTTTATAATATAGATATAGCAAGTCATACCTATACTATAAATGTTGGATAACTTACAGGCAAAAATTTCACATATCACGTGAGATAAACTTATTCAACAAAAGTATTTACACTGGGTCTTTCTTTACTCAGCCTGGCCACTCTCCCTTACCATTTTATTGTTTAACTTCTTTAATTGACTGAGGATCTGCAATTTGCAATACTGCTACTATGGTAATTTGGTTTTTTGGCTCTTTGGGTCACACCCAGCAATTCTCAGGGGTTACTCCTGGCTCTGCACTTGGGAATTACTCCTATCGGAGCTCGGGGGGCCATATGGGATGCCGGGGGTTGAAGCCAGGTCAGCCATGTGCAAGGCAAACGCCCTCCCCGCTGTACTATCACTCTGGCCCCACTGCTTCTATGTTGACGGTGGTTTCCCAAGCATGTATTTTTCCAACACCCCTCGCCAGTGTGCCCACCTTCCTCCCCCAAGGACCCCAACCCCCTCCCTTTCAATGCCCCCAAACTCAGTTATGCTCCCTCACTATTTTAGAGATTTTGCTTTTCTCAAACGCCTCTCCAGTGCTCAGAGTGGTTTTCATCACCAAGGGGATAGAGTCCCCACCCTCCTCACTGCCATCTGACCCAGATTCCTGCCCCCGTTTAGATCTGTGTCTTATCACAGTCTGCTGCAGAACCCCCCTCCAGTGGGGTGCATGAGCTCGGGCTCTGGTTGGGGCATGTCACATTGTCACTCCCAGCCCTCGGGTGAAGCCATTGTGCAGCTGGCTGGAGCCCTCACTGTTCCACTCGCATCTAGCCCTAGTACCTGGTACCTAGCCCTAGCCCCACACTCGTCCTGCAAGCCTAGTTCCTTCCTATTTCAAGAAACTGAACAAGAAGGCTAACCACTCGGCAGTATCTAAGGATCCATATCAGAGAGGGAAGGAGAGAAGGACAGGGAGGGAGGAAGGGAGAGAGGGGGAGAGAGAGAGAGGGAAAGAGAGAGAAAGGGAAAGAGAGAGAGAGGAAGAGATAGAGGGAGAGGGAGAGGAAAGAAGAGGGGGGGAGGGAGAGAGAGAGGGAGAGAGGGGGAGGGAGAGGGAGAGAGAAAGGGAGAGAGAGAGCTGGCAGTGGTCACTGTGCGGAACCCAGAGTCTGAATGCAGGGGTGTCCTCCGAGACCAGGGATGGAGAACAGGCTGCTTAGGGAGCATTTACCATCCCCCCCCACCTGGGTTCTGGGTTTGGCTGGGCTCTTTGCATCTCACCATATTGTTGGCTAGACATGCTCTATCTATCCTCGGAAGGGACAGGACTTCAGGGAGCAGAGAAAGCCCATGGGAAAGAGGACAGGGGTGCCCGTGAGCACCACCTCCTCTGCAGACGGCAGCCCCCGCCCCCTCAGGATGCGTCAGGCTGAGGAGATGGGGGGTAGGGGCAGCATCTCCCAACAGTCTGTCACTCCCTCTCCCTGAGCCCCTGCAGTGGGACATCGGGGAGCCCCTTCTCCTCCCAGCTCCTGTCAGGATGATGTGCACTGAAGTCGGGGAGGCAGGCGGCAGCTGTCTGCGGCTCAGCTGATCCTGCCTCACACCCCCTTTCCCCCACAAGACCCTCAAGGCTGACCTCTCTAGTGGTCTGTCCGGGAATCTCAGAGACACCTAGAAGCCATTTCCTTGCTTACGACCCCCCAAACGGCTGATTCTTCACCGCCCTCACCCCCCTGGACTCTCTGAGCAGCCCTGTGCTGGGCCGCCTCGGTCGCTCTCTCTGACAGGCGAGGACCTCACAGCCGAGCCACGGGGCCCTGCTCCGGTGGTGCCCTGCAGGCAGGCTGGGGGCTGGGGGATCCAGTTCCAACCGCTGAGCCTGGAAGCAGCGGGAGGCCGACTGGACCTTCAGCCTTCTCCATCCCTTTCATTCTTGGAATAGAAATGGGCCGCTCACATCCGAGGCCCCTGGGGTGCACCCAGATCTACTCCCAAAGCGGCCCCTCACCGCGCGCGGCAGACAGGCCTCCCCTCCCCGATTATTTCTCTCCTGTTGTTTTTTTCCAGGTAGCTCTAGCTCTCTCGCCATGAAAACACAGTTTGCTGATATTAAGGACAGAAACACAATCACTGAACACATTTCTATAGTCTCGGACGTCTAATGGCCTCAGGCTCGGGGATGCATATACATGCAGGACCAGCACCCATGCACGGCAGCCCCATAGAGAGGGTGTCCCAGGTCAGCACAGAGCAAAGGAGGGGGCGCTGCTGGCAGGCGAGGGATGTGGGGGTGTGCGGGGGCCCAGGGCAAAGGCCCCACGCAGTCTCTCTGCAAGGGGTTCTGCGTCTCAGAGGCTGAGTTTTCCCCAAAACAGAGAGGGAGAAGAGGAGTTTGTGCACCCGCAAACCTCAAGTGGCATCTTGATACCAAGCAAAGGATCAAGATGGGAGCCACCGAGGGTCTGGGTCACTGTGTGTGTCGGCCAATGGAAGAAGGCTGTGGTGGACGAGTTGGTGTCCGTTAGCCTTTGTAACCAAGACGCTTGGATGGAGATGACACCCCAAGTGCAGATACTCTGCAGCATCCCAGGGTCATTATGCTCTGCCCCATACAGAGGAAGGGGTCCAGCCAAAGGGAGAGAAGCTCTGCCTGCAGAGAGCTTCCAGTCTGATGGAGGAGGTGAGGCCCTGACCTCAGGGAGCTACGAGCCCGATGGAGAAGGTGCACAGGAGAGAGAAGGAGGTGATGGTGGAGCAGGGGGCATCTCAGGAAACTCCCAGTGTGATGGAGGAGGTAAGCCTCTCTGACCCCAGAAGTCCCAGTCTGAGGGGGGAGGTGAAAGCTCTGAGTTCTAGAAGTTCCTAGAATGAGGGGGAATGCAAAGTGAACAGGCGAAGGATGCCCCACAGAAGCATAAAAACCACTGACCCTGAGGTCCTCTTGGGGTCTCAGCAGGCACCCACCAAACCCGCTACTTATAACCCGGCCCCAGACCTCCACGGAGGGCCTCCTGGGACAAGGGGACCCACCTGCTGTCCCTGGTGTGGAGCCCAGGTGTGGCCCCCATTCTCACGCCCCATCTGTTCTTATTCCTCCAGACGCCTGATTCCTCTCACCCCTCCTCACTTCCAGAACAACCCCATAACCCCACGTCTGAAGCCCCCGGACCCCAGTGTCCTGGCCCCGCTCCAGAGATGGGAACCCCCAGCTGTGTGCTCATCAACTGATACTTCCTCGTCACCCTCTTTCAGCTCCCGCCCCCTCTTCTCATTGATGAGAGGCAGGTGCCCTCACTGACATAGGGGGAGCCGAGCTCTGTGAACCCGGGGAACCCATCCCCAAGGCCCGCGTCACTTCCGTCATCCCTCAGCACCTAGCGGAATGTCCCTTCCCTCGGATGTTCCCTGTGGCTCCCCCACCCCCTTGCAGCAAGAGCAACAGTGGCACCGAATCACTGTGTCAGGATTTGCTCTCTCCGCACTCTGTCCACAGACCACCACGACCACCACCCCAGCCTTCTGCACGGACGCTGCCTCCTAGAAGACCCCCGTGACTCTTTGCTCTTTGAGGAAAGAAAGCCTGACTGATTCTGTGGTCCTAGCTGTGACATTTGGCCTTAGCTGCCTCAAGTGGGCATCTGTGGGAAACGGGTCCTCACTTTTGTGGAGGATGCTGTGCTACGTAACGGCGCTCAGCGGCCCTGGGGCTGCTCTCACCCACACGCAGCCCAGCCCTGCAGGTCAGAAAGGTAAATGTCTTCTTGCTCCATGGGGATGGAACCGGAGACCCCTGCTCACATAGTCAGGTTCAGAATCACTCTCTCATATGTGGGATATAGAGAAGCACAATAAAGGAATACCAAAGAAAGAAGCAACCCAAGGGACTAATGGCCAAAGGCAACAGAACCCCGAAACCGGTCTCCAGAAGTGAGCTTACCTGGGCCTGGAGTGATAGCACAGCGGGTAGGGCGTTTGCCTTGCATGTGGCTGACCCAGGTTCGATTCCCAGCATCCCATATGGTCCCATTCCCAGCATCCCATATGGTCCCCTGAGCACTGCCAGGGGTGGTTCCTGAGTGCAGAGCCAGGAGTAACCCCTGTGCATCACCAGGTGTGACCCAAAAAGCCAAACAAACCAAAAAAAAAAACAAAAACGAAACAAAACCAGAAGTGAGCTCACCAGGGTGGGGGAGATGGTGGTGTGGGGAGAGGGTTAGTGTCAGGGGTAAGGAGGCAATGAGGGAGGGAAGCAGACGTTTGGTGCTGGATCAGCGCCGAGCGCGCACGCGCACTTGAGTGCATTGGGACGGGGGATGGGTCATGCAGGGTCATGCAGTATCAGAGATCAAATTCAGAACCTCTTGCATGCCAGGCTCATGTTCCAGCCCTTGGAGTGCTTTCCTCGGTCCCCAGAATCAACTGGTTCTTCAGGGAACTTCTTATCCTCAAACTCTGACACGTTTTCTACCTCTGCTTCCTGGCGGTAAAACCATGCCGTTCCCATCCGATCGCAGGAATGGAGCAGTGAGGGGCGCACTCACCCCCGGGAGTGACCCCGTGTGTTTGCAGGGGTGCTGGTACCACCCATCTGCACTCAGTCCTGGGAGACTCCCCGCAGGGAAAGGGCACGAGGTGGGGTCTCCACTCTTCCGGGAGCTGGTGCCTCTCCAGAAAGCACCAGCGCCGCAGTCACGCGTGGGAGATTTACACACCGCAGCAAAGGTAGATCTTAAAAACCCAGCGTTAAGTGAAAAAATTAAGCCCACAGAAGGAGATCTATAGCCCAATACAATTTATGTAAATTAAAACACATTCTCACGATAAACAACACCATATATTTTACAGCAAGCGTCCGTATCTCGGGACATATTTTAGCGATGTTGGTGTGGGGCTCCTGGGGGCGGGGGCGGGGGGTGGGCAAGGGACATGGGAGGTGGGCACAGAGGAAAAGCCAGAAAAGCAACCCAAGCCATGGAAGACCAGATGGTAGCCGGCAGGGAGCTGAGAGCGGATGAACTCGTCGAACCCTCATTGCAGTGTAAAGGCCGGGAGGGAGCCACGGCCCACCTCGGCCTCCCCGAGAATTCCCCAAGGGGAGGGGAGATTCGGAGCTGCTCTCGGGACCCCTGCTGGAGGCCTTCAACACGCTGACCCCCGTGCCTGGGGATGCACAGAGCAAACTGTTCCCCGGGCACCGTCCCCTGCTCCCCCGAGGGACACAGTGATCCCGGCAAGGACCAGGATTGGGAGGGGAAATCCTGGAAGCTGACTTGGACGGTGCAGACCAGGGGTCCACTAGACTCCCCCCCCCCCCCCCACCAGGCTCACACACGGAAACCAAGCTCTGGGCCTGCGCTGGCAGTCCCGGCACGTGTGAATCAGGGCCCGGTGGAGGTTCCGGCGACAGCCCCCGCACTGCGGGCCTTGGGCTTCCTCCTAATTTTAACGGCAGCTGGATTTGCATAGGACATTTGCATCCGAGATTACCCAGGGTTCTCCGGGAGAGCAGGCGCCGGCCAAAAAGCATCTAATTCCCTTTCAGCTTGTGAGAGCGGAGGGAGGAAGGAGGTGTGCTGGGGAGGGAGGGCGAGGCAGGAGACATCAGGGCCCGATGCACTTAGGGAGGACGGGGAGGGGCCGTCACTGAGTCGGGGAGGACCCCGCGCCAAGAGACTGAAATGGGCACTAGCGGGCGGATGGAGGCAGACAGAGGCCAGAGCAATACTGCAGCGAGTAGCGCACTTGCCTTGCACATAGCTGACCTGGGTTCAGTCCCTGGAACCCCCCCTCCCTTGAGTCTGCCAGGAGTGATCCCAGAGCACAGAGCCAGGAATAAGCCAGATGCACTCCTGGGCCCCAAATAAAGAAAAAGCAAGTAAAGGCAGGCAGAGGGGATGGTGGTGTGGACTGTCTACACATCAGAGTTCAGACTTGCCCCCACCCCGTCGAAAGCCCTGCCACCACGCTTTCATCCTACACAGCTGCACCTCTCAAAGGAAGCCGATTCAATGGGGAGAGGAAAGCCCACTCGCTCAGGCTCTGGGGGCGGGGGGTCCAAAACTGCCAGACTGTGGGAGTGACAACCACACCTCTGCACCACACCTCTGCAGGGGCTTTCTTAGGTGAGCAGGGCTGGAGACGGACACTTGGCCCCTGCCCTGTGCTTTAGCACCTAGTGCCAGAAAGGGGGTGAACCAGGCCTGGGCTCCAAGATGTTACCCACAGATGCCTGTAAGCTTTATTATTTATTTATTTGTTTGTTTATTTTTCACATGGGCTGGAGCAATAGCACAGCAGGTAGAGCGTTTGCCTTGCACATGGCTGACTTGGGTTCGATTCCTCTGTCCCTCTCGGAGAGCCCGGCAAGCCACTGAGAGTATCTCGCCAGCACGGCAGAGCCTGGCAAGCTACCCGTGGCATATTCGATATGCCAAAAACAGTAACAAAAAGTCTCACAATAGAGACGTTACTCATGCCCACTTGAGCAAATCAATGAACAACAGGATGACAATGACAGTGATGATTTTCACACCCGATGATGCACAGGGGTTACTCCTGCCTCTGCACTCAGGAATTACTCCCTTCTGGCAGTGCTTGGGGGACCATATAGGACGCTGGGAATCAAATCCAGGTCGGCCGCGTGCAAGGCAAACGTTCTCCCTGCTGAGCTATCTCTCCAGCCCCTGGAAGCTTTATTTTTTTTGTTTTATAAAGTAGTCACAGTATGTGATCACATGTAATATTCAAACACCAATCCCACCACCATACATCTTCCCACCACCATATTTCGGGTGTTTCCATCCCGTACCCCAATCCCAGACCCAAGGCAGAACCAAAATAATGAAATATTTCCCTCTAAGATTGTTTGCTCCTACTTTGGATCCCACCAACAGTGGTGCAGTACTCTTGAAGTATGGGTAGGGGGTGTCCTAGGAAGTGTCCAGGAAAAGGCTCACTCATGTGTGAGGCTTGGCCTGAGTGTGTGGAGAGCGGCCGTGAGCGTGGTGTCAGTTGAGTTCTGGAAGTTTTCAGCTGCCGGGGCTGGGTCCCTTGGGGCGGGGAGGGGCTCACCCACCCCCCTCTAGGGCGCCCGGAGTGAAACAGCCCTCCCTGTGCAGGGTCTGAGGGACACCTGTAAGCGTGACCTAAGTGCCCGTTTAGATGTGATGTGGGTCCAGGACTGACCAAGAACTTCCCCTTCTGATCTCACCTTTCCCTGGCACTCAGGACTTGAATTTGCCGCCCAAGTGCCTGGTGCTCCTCTATTACGCATATCATTTGTTCTTCCTGTGTATCTCTCCATCTCTAGACCAGGAGTATCTCGGGGACAGATACCACGACTGGCTCCTCTCTCTCTACCTTCCGTGCTCACAGAATGAGCTGTGAAGTGAGCTCCCTTTGAACCAAGAGCAGGCAGTGGCTGTGTATTATGATTTCCACTAAATGCTTTCCCTTCCAGAACCAGTTTCTTGATTCTCCCAGAAGGGAGATTTTAGATGAAACTTGCCTCCCAAACACAAGTAATAGGAAGGATTGCGCATCCTGATCACATTCCGTTTTGTTCACCGGATCTCCATGAAAAAGACATAAGATTTCTCATGGGGAGGAAACTGGTTCAATTGTTTCTGCATTCTCTGTGCCTAGAACAGGGTTTTGCCTATGGGAACTAGAGGATGGATGGGTGGGTGGATGAATGGATGGGTGAAAGGATGGATGGATGGATGAATGATAGAAGGGCTGAGGATTGATGTATAATAGAAAGGCAAAAAGCTGTGCGCATGAAGGCATTAGCGTGGGAAATGGAACAAGGGTGGATGCTTGGCTATTGAGACTTGAGCAAGTAAGTCGGTGAGAGGACAAATGGATGGATGAAGGGAAGATTAAACAGTGGATCAGTGGATTAGAGGAAGGGTAAGTTAAATGTGGGTTGGGTAAAGAATAGCTGGAAGGCTCCATGACTGGGCGTGGGGGGTAGAGTGAATGGCTAATGGGACACTGCTTCCATGAATGGATAAACGGCTTTACCCTCTCCCCAAACACGCCCACCTTCCCAAAGTAAAATGATTTTTTTTGTGCTCCCTTTCCTCCAGATCCCACCCTGTAAGTCTCCCTTCCTCTCCAAGCCCTAAGAGAGCCAGGTGGGCGTCTTCCCAGGAAGTTCCACGCCAGCCCCTTCCTCCCGTGTGGCGCTTTCCACTCTGTGCTGAGATTTAATGCTTAACTCCTGTCTCTCCCCAGCCTTACCTGCCCGAGGAGGAAGAGGCAGCAATTTGCATATTTATTAAATATCTCTTAGCAGGATACACAGGCCGCATTGCTATATCCGCTCCCAGAGCCGTCCTGCTGGCAGCCAGGACCGCGCCATCAGCGCTGCATCACTGCCCGTTAAATAGCTGTTCTGGGGCCTGGGGAGCAAGGAGGGGGCGTGCGGGGCCCCAGCGGGTGGGGAGGAGGGAGCCCTGGAGGCTGGGACTCCGCTGTCTCACCATTGTTCACCAGCAGGGGGCTCTGTTCTCTACCCAGGCACTGAAGGCTCTGAGAACCTCTGCCGGCGTCCTGTCTCTCTATGAACACCCCTGCCAATCCGCCCTACCCTTAGGAAATTTCCAGAGGGGCTTGCTGATAGAAGCATCTTTGTTTGGTCTTTCCACTGCACGGTTTGTTTGGAAGCCCTGATAGTGTTTAACCTCTGCGGAAGCCCCTTACTGGGGCACACCCAGCTATACCAGGGATTACTCCTGGCTCTGTGCTCAGGGATCACCCCTGGCAGGGTTCAGGGGACATTCTAGAATGCCTGGATCGAACTCAGGTTGGTCATGTGCAAGGCAAGCACCCTACCCCCTGCGCTATCTCTCCTGTACCCAGAACCTCTGTTTTCTAGGGAGGGTCCTTAGGGCTGAAGGTGGGTTCAAAGGACCCGGATCCTCCTGGCCGCCTTCCCCTCTGCTCTCTTCATATTCTGACCCCTCTTCCCATGCCCCGTCATACTCAGAGGTCAGGATTCAAACTTGGGGTGTGGGTTCTGGAGCCAAGCTTCCCCGGAGTGGAACCCATGCCTCTTCTCTTACTATACAGATAACTTTGGGCAAGAAACAGAACCTCCACAGACCTCAGTTTCCTCAGCTGTCAATGGGGTGAGTGTTTATGCCTGGATCCCAAGGGTGTGTGGGTTTTTTAAAAAAAAAAAGATTCTGCATATTTTGGTTTTATTTTTCCTTTGGCGATCATACCTGTTCAGGGTCAATGTGCTCCTGGATGTGTGCTCGGGGGTCACGACGGGTGGTGCTCAGGGCCCCTGTATGTGGTGCTGAAGACTAAAGCTGGGGTGTCTGCCGGCCAGGCAAGCGCCCTGACCCACTGCACTCGCCTGTGTTTGTTGTGCGAGTGAGTAGGATGGAGAACTCGGGTCTGACTCGGGGCTAAATGTTCAGGAAACTGGATTGCTAGTCTGCAGATGCAGAAACTGAGACCCAGGGGAGACAACGGAACACACAGGGACCCGTATCTGCTCTCTGCAGACAGTTCATGAGGGATCCCTGCCCCCAGCTGACCTAGAACCCAAGGAAGAGAAGAGCGAAGCCACGAGCAAACAGTCTCTCCAGCCCCATCTGCCCCATCTCCCGCTGCCCTGGGCTGGCGGGAGCCAGGAGGCAGGGTCCAGCTGCAGCCTCATAAACCTCCCTGAAAGCCTCATAAACAGCAGACCGTGCTGGCTCCAAGTCTGCTGCTGCAAAAAGCAAAATCCCTGCTCATAAAGTAATCCCCGTAAAAAAATAAAAAAGAAGGAAAAGGGGGGTGGGGGGAAACTGTGCAGCAAAAACAGTTTCAACCTCTGGGAAATAAGGATGAGAAGGCTAAGCTAAGCGGCTATGATGGGTGGGGAAGGGGAACCCCCACCCCGCCTCTATGACTTCCACTCCAGCAGGGCTAAGCTGAAGCTGCCCAGCTCAGGAGGCCATGTGGGTCAGTGGTGTCAGCTGGGAGAGGGCTGGGCTTAGAGATTCTGATGCTGGAACCCCCAGGTGTGGATGATGAAGAGGAGGATGACGTTGGTGATGGTGAGGAAGATGCAGGCGAAATGCTGATGGTGAAGAAGATGACGTGGACCGTGATGGTGCCAAAGACAGTGATGGTGATGGTGATGAAGATGATGAACCTGATGAAGACGACGATGAAGATGATGGTGGGGATGACAGTGATGATAAAACTAATGATGATGGTGAGGGCAGCATGAACTATTTTCATAGTCACCCCCCCATTAGAGCCAATCACAGTTTCAGATTGCCAAGGTTCATACCGCCATTCTACAGACATAGAAACAGAAGTGAACAAGAATCGGGATTCTCAGCCTACCTTGTCCCCTCCAAGACTTCATCCTGCTGCCCCAGTTACAGAAGAGATGAGGATGATGCCGTTTGACCACGCTCCCTCCCCGCCCCACGACGGAATGCCAGGGCTCAGAGTGTCAGTGCAGCTCTGGGAGCCTCTGGGGTCTCTGCACACACCAAGTCTATCATCTCTTCATTGAGGATTCTTTGCTTTGGGTGTGGGGTGGCAGGAAACAGTGGGGCTCCTCTCAGAGACTCTTAGCCAACCAGAAGTGCTTGAGAAACCATACGTGGTACCAGAGATAGGGCCAGGGTCAGCTGCACGCCAGGCGAACCCCAACCCCTGTCCCTTCTCTGGTCCTGAGGAAGCTCATTATCACATCTGGGGAGACGAGAGGCAATCAGAACTCCATGAGGCAGGATGCTAGTAACCCCAGGGATGTGGGGCTCCTGGGGCAAGTGACCTTTGGGGCGTGGCTGTATCAACACTTTGCCTCTCTTCAGCACCTGCCCTGCCCTGTACCTGACAAAGCAACTGTGCTCAGCTCCCAGCCCCCCAGCCCTAATAACTCAAACTTTGCCTCTTTCCATTCCAGCCTGCTATGGGCGTGAGTGGCTCTGCTCTTTTCTGGCACCATCTGTGGCTTTTATTTTTGGGTCACACCCGGCGATGCACAGGGGTTGCTCCTGGCTCTGCACTCAGGAATCACTCCTGGCAGTGCTCAGGGGACCATACGGGATGCTGGGAATGGAACCCTGGTCGGCCGCGTGCAAGGCAAACACCCTACCCGCTGTGCTACCGCTCCAGTCCCCCCATCTGTGGCTTTTGTGTGTTGTGCTCCAGCTTCTCAGTCCCCACCCAAAATGCTAACACTCTCCAGGAGAGGGAACCCTGGTCCTCTAGGCTGGCAGTGCCCACCTCACGCTTTCCCTCCACCCCAGACACCATCACACCGACCTCCCCTTCCCCTGGATCTCTGGGGGCCTCCACTGGGTTCCGGCCCCTGTGCTGAGTCCTGCCCAGACCAGAGCTCCCTCCCAGCTCACAGCCAGGGAGCCGCAGGAAATCCTCTCTCCCTCCTGGCCTCCCTGCCTCCTACCTCTTCAGGAGCTCCCCTCTCCCTCCTGGCCTCCCTGCCTCTTGCTCTTTCCCAGCCCACAGGCCTGTGTCCAGAGAGGGGCCTGGGTCAGCCTGTGTGACCAGCCCCTGTGCAGCTCAGCTGGTACCCAGGGCCAGCAGCAGCGGGGGGTGGGGTGGGGGGCTCCCCACCGACTCCTCTGTGCCTCTCCACGAGCAGCAGCAACTGTGGAAGAATAGGCTGGGAACCCTGTTTTAAATAAGAGTCTTCCACGGGAGTAGGACCCCCCTGACACAGGGACCCCCAAGGCTAAGATGGTGACCCAATGCCCCCCTCCTCATCTTTCACTCCCATAAATTCAAGGATGCCCGGAGCTCAGTCCCATACCCCACCCCAGAATGTCGTGGGGGGAGGGTTGCACTCCAGGAGGGCCAAGGATGGGTGGAAATATTACTTCCAGGAGCCTCGGTTTCATCTTCTCGGCTTAGATTGTGGGGGCAGCACGTTGATAGGCAAATGCCTTCACGCTGGGAAGCATCATGGGCCGGTGAGCCAATAGGCTGTTATTTTGTTTGTTTTCATGCTGTTGTTCAGGGTGGGGAGGGAGGGTCACACCTGCGTGCTCTGAGGCTACTCTCAGTGAGTTGCTTGGCACGGTCCACTCTTGGTGGTGCTTGGGGGGCCATGCAGTGCTGGGGGTTAAACCTGGGTCTCCTCCTGCTTGCACCACCCCCACCCCAGCTCTGGCCTTGCTGTTCTCGGTGGTCCTGCTGTCCTGGCCTTGCTTCGGCAGCAGCCTCACTTGGGCCTCCATGGTTTCTTTTCAACCATGGAAAGGAAGAAAGACGGGGGCTGTAGGGCGTTTGCCTTGCACACAGCCAACCTGGGTTTGATTCCCAGCATCCCATATGGTCCCCTGAGCACCACCAGGAGTAATTCTTCCTGAGTGCATGAGCCAGGAGTAACTCCTGTGCATCACCGGGTAGCACTGTCTGTAGCACTGTCGTAGCACTGTTGTCCCCTTGTTCATCGATTTGCTCGAGTGGACACCAGTAACGTCTCATTGTAAGACTTGTTGTTACTGTTTTGGGCATATCAAATATGCCACGGGTGGCTTGCCAGGCTCTGTCGTGAAGGCGGGATACTCTCAGTAGCTTGCAGGGCTCTCCGAGAGGGACGGAGGAATCGAATCCAGGTCGGCCACATGCAAGGCAAATGCCCTACCTGCTGTGCTGTCGCTCCAGCAGCATCACCGGCTATAACCCAAAAATAGCAAAAAAGAGAAAAAAAAAGAAAGGAAGATGAAGTCCAGATTCTAGAAACCAGACACCTCACTGCGGGTGGTTGGGAAGAACAAGAACAATAATAACATTTCTGGTAGCAGTGATGACGGGTACCTGCCACCCCCTGCTCCCACAAGGTGTCGTCACCCATGTGCCTGGCCTCCTCCCTCCCTCTTGGGCTGCTCCCAAGCCATGGTAGGTTGGGACATGAGGAGACAGGGCTGCTCTGGGGGCTCCTATGTTCTGGGGGCTCCTATGGGTGTACACGGCTAAACAATGGTCAGAATTGACCTCAGGGCTTCGTACATGCTAGGCCCCTGCTTTCCCACCTTGAGCTCTCCCCCTGGCGTCAGAGTCTGCTTTGTTAAGAAGCCAGACCACCTCCGCTAGCCCCTGTCACCTATTTTTTTAAAAAATGATTCTATGTCCCCTCCCACGCTTGACACAGAGCTGGGGGAGGTCATGCGAGCTGGGGCTGGACACACTTGGGTTCGGATCTTGCAACTGTGTGGATAATAGTGTCGTGTACATGACAGGTTGGATTCCTCAAGAGTACGTAGCTCTTAATTCAGAGGGGAATTAAGAGCCTGGAGTGGCCACAACTCACCTGCCCAGGGGTAACTGGAGACTAATTTCCTCAGGGCTGGGATCCCCCTGCATTTGGCCGGAACCCACCTGCACCCCGGGACCTTCTCCCTGCCCTTCCCTCTGTCTGACAGCACCTCCCTATTCCCACCTGGTCATTCTCGGCCTTCCAGCTGGATCCTCAGGAAACCGCATTCAACTCCTGAGGCTGAACTGTGTGTTCCCTCCCCTTCTGGGCTTCACAGCCCTTTTTTCACACCTCTCTCTTCCTGGCAACTGCCAATGACAAGTCGGCTGGAGAGCTGTGAGGTCCCTGAGGGCAGGGGGGTGTGGTGCCAGGTCTACAGCGGGGCCCCGGCACTAAGCAGCATTTGGACAGGATCTCAGAGTGGTGAAAGGAGTGCTTGGGCCGCTGAGCAGCTTAGGAGATGAATGAATGAAGGGGGCGGGAGGTAGTGGCTGGGGATGAGCGGAAAGAGCCTTCCTGTCCCGTAGGATTCCAGAGTAGGACAACGATGACAGAACACCTCTCAGGTCCCCAGGGGTCCCCAAGCCTCTTTTCTCTGCATTTAAATTTATTAGGCTTCATGACCAGGAGTTAAGACTATGTGGTCAAGGTCACTGTGACCTCTGGACCACGCCATCATAGATCATAGACTAGGGGTGCAGAGCAATGGCCAGAGGCAGTCTGTGTGATGTGATGCGTCCGATCGAAGGCTGGGTATCGCCAAGTCTTCCGTGGACTTGGCTTGGATTTTCCCACTGCTCAGCTCTTCCCTTCGAGCAGGGAGAACACGTGAGCCCCCACAACCTGGCAGCCAAATCTCTAGATTCCTTATTGGAACATTCCCCCGCCCCAATATGCCCGCCAACGTCAGAAATGCATTTATTGCGAGTTGGCATGTAAGTAACCCTTGGCCCCATCCCAACTGTCTCATCGCTGCAGCAGAAACGCAGAATCTACCTCCTTAGGTAGCAGAGGAGACGTGTGGCCTCACTGAGGCTGCCTTGCTCGCAGCTGGAGTTTGAACACGATCCCTTGAGTGATATGGCCAAAGGAGATGTTCTCTCGCTGAAAGTCCCTGCATCATAAAATGTCAGGATGTCTGCGGTCTTTATTTATAGACAGATTGCTTTTCAACTTTTCTCACTCCAACATTTCAATGTGTTATTCCTGAAGATAAATGCACATTATGATTTCATAATAGAAATTGCATTTCTCCCTCGTGTCACCTCTAAGCATGTATATACATAAATATGGCACATTGCCTCCGACAGTAATTTAAAAGGCACTTTGGAGAACATATTGATCATGACCAGAGAACAGAGCTGGCATGGTCTGGATTTCTCCGAAGTCAGCCTCCCCCACCCCACCCCCCAGCCCCTATCCTGCCTCCTCTTCTTTGTTTGGACTCTGAAGCTCGGGGAACTTACGATTTTCATTTATCTTTGTATATCAGAATGTTTGTTTATAGGCTCCATGGGCTTTGGGAGGGGGAAGAAAGCAAAATTTTATACCTCGAGAGTGTAAACAAGGGATGAAAAATGTAGCCTTCTTGCCAGACAGAGTCCCTGGAGGTGGGAACGGTTTGTCTCACTCCCTGATGGATGGGAGACCACGGGGGTAGCCGCTGTCCGTGGTGGACCACGGTCACCTGGCTGTGTCCTCTCCTTCAGCTCATGTCACCTGCCCCAAGGGTTGGACTCTAGGTACTGTCTCTTCTGCTCTCTGCTCTGCATGGGGGGTCAGGGGCCTTGGGCTCCGCGCCTCCATCCACCTCTTCTTGGAGCCTCTTCCCATTGTTCATGAAAACCACCAGCAACCTCCCTCATTCGGGGAGCTTCTGCAGCTCCTCAGCACTCCGCTCTCTCTGTGGCCCCTCTACCCTCAGTCTGTTTAAAGAGTGATTTCTCTTCGGGCCACTCCATGGCTCTTAGAGTTAGAGGCAATCAAACCTCTCTCCAACCCCAGGGAAGTCCTTGAGTCCATCTCCTTAAATCCCTACAACTGTCTCACTGAGGAGTTATTCTTCCCTTCTGCAGAAAATAAAACTGAGACTCAGAAATGCCAACCTACCCATCTAAGGTCTTGGAGCTCTGGGTGCAAAAGCCTCCCTTCAGACCTACAACGACCTCGTTCTCTCCAGCACTCCACAAAGCTGATATGAATAGAGTTTAGGGATCTGTTTGTCTTTGTCCTGGTGCCCATTGCTATTTCAAGTCGCCCCATGGCAGATACCCGGCCCTGGTCACCCAGGAACCTCGTTAGAGCAACCCTTGGTGCTATCGGAACTCACCTCTTCATCGCCCCTTCTCTCTCTTCCTCTGGCTTGACTAGTCATGGCTTTCATCAGCTCATTTTCTTTGCCTACGTCTGAAAGTGCCTACTCCACTTTGACCTCAGGCCCCACCTCTTCTTCCTCTCACCACCCCTCCCCAAGCCGTGTGCCCCCTCTCATCCCCTCCCCAGCTTCAGCAATGCATGTTTCTCTTACCAACCTCCAGTCTCCATGCCAGTCCCCAGCCCTTCTCCTGATTCGCTGCTCACTAATTCCCAGGGGTGTGTCTTGTTGCCCTCTGCCCTGTCATTGGGTGTGGAGTAAGGTTAACCCTCCACCTTTTGAGTGAAGGTTCCACCGCTCCCACAGGTTGCTAATTCCAGACTCCTTGGCATCACCCTCCATCCATCACTGCTTTCACACCCGTTCATGACCAGCTCCTGTCCTCTGCACGTCCATCTCTCCTACTCCTCTCTACTAGTCTCTACAACTCCAACACCCCTGGAGAATGTCCCTTCTCACTCCTTTCTGTGAGTCTAGTTACCTCTCGTGCAGACCTGAATTGGGAGAGGTCTCCTAACTCATCCCCAACCCTTGTCCTTTCCCTTCCTAGTCCGTTTCATGTTCACAGAGTGAGTGTTCTTGAGCAGAGCTAGAACATGGCCCTCCCTTGTGTCACACCCATGATAGTGCCCCAGGGGTGGCCAATAGGGGCATCTGCTCTGTGTCTTTCCTCTGCTGTGAGCTGCAGGTAGAGGTCACCCCACGCATAGTGGCCACATAAATTCTCTCCCCTTCTCCTCGAATCTCCGTGGGCCCACGCTTCCTTCCACAGCCTCCCAAGAATGATTCTGTCTTAGCGTCACCGGCTTTGCTGTGGAGCCAGGACCACAGGGGCTGAGCTGGCCTTTGCCTCTGCCGTGAGCTGGCTTCCCCTCTCAATTACATGGTAATCCCTGTTAAAATTACAAATTTATTTATAGTTTTTTCTCTGTCTATTTTTTTCCCCACCCGGCAATTTTTACGGCTCATCGGCTGTAACAAATTCTACTTCATAAAGCAAAGGCGCGTTATTATTACCTTATGGAAATAGAAGGCTGCAGCTGACTCCCATTCCCTGCCGGCGTGTGTTGTCTCCAGGAATCCGTAATGGTCTCAATCAGTACCCCTGGGGGATTTGTTACGCTCTTTGGGGACGAGAGCGTTTGGACCCAGGAACAGTGTTTCTGCCTCGGAGCCAGTTGGCATGGGTGGCCCCACCCAGAAGCCATGGATTTGGGTGCTTGGCCCTGTGAGAAGAGAGTGGAGAAGTCCCAGTGCTTCTGTTTCGTCCAGGGATAACAAGATTGCATTTGTGCACCACATGTGTCGAAATGACTTCGTTCATTAGTCCTGGTGCTCCTAGGAGGTAGGTGCTGGGTACAGTCCCAGGTGAGAGCCCAGGAAGGTGTGTTTCCTGGGGCACAGACAGCTGTGCCAGAGAAGTGAGCATTTGGTGTCACTAAGGGACAGTTCCTTCGGGGCTCAAGGAGGCAGGAAGGAGGCTTGGATGGTGCCCTGTGTGCCTTGCTCCCCCAGCACGTCATTCCTGGTCTCTACTATAGGAACCATAATCTTTCTTTCATTCCTTCATTTCTTCTTTAGTCACTTCATTCACTCGTGCTTTCATTCATGCATGCATTTGTTCAATGCAAATGTGCTGGGGCTATGTGCTATGCCCTGTGCCCAGACCCCTGATACAATTCAGCCAGAGATGAGTGGATGTGTTCCTCACCCCCGGCACATGGCAGGCATCTTTATGCCTTTTGGTCAGGTGAGGACTAAGAACGAGAAAGATGAGACTTTTTAAAAGTCAAAGAGGAAGGCCAAGAAGAAGAGAGATCCACCCTTCAGGATGGGGGCAGCCTGCAACAGTGCATCACTCCCCCAGACACCAGGGTCTGAGGGCTCAGGGACAAAGGAATCTGAATCTGAGTCCCAGGCCCTCTACTGTAGCTCTGACCCTGGCCAGGAGACTGCACTCCTCCGACAAGTTAGGGAAATACCAGTAGTCCCCTGCTAACTGCTCCTGGGAAACAAATAAATCACCTTTGTACAGTCTTATTAAATGCACGCAGCACGTTATTATTATTGTTGTTGTTGATTGCCATATGAAACAAGTGCTACCTATTGTTCCATTTTACAAAAGAAAAGAGCATGACTGAGAGCTTGTGTGACTTTTCCAAAAGAGTAGAGACCCCAGGGGGCCCCAGGTGGGCTTCTAGAGCCAGCTCCAAAGTCTCCTGTTGACCCGGGGGAGGGAGATGCTACACTGGTCCAACTTTGGTTTTTCACTGTTATCTCTCTGTGCTCCTGAGCCTGGGCACGTCCCACACTTTGGCCCAGACTCCCTCTGGACTCAGCTCCCTGGAACACCTCCTGATGGACTCGGACCCACACTGACTGCCAGTCCTTGCCCCCGTACCAACGTCCTCTTCAGGATCACTCTGCATCCTGAGGGACTCCCTGGTCTCAGGGGTTGGGGTGAGAGTGCCACCGAGACCGGGCAGCTCCTGTGCTCGCAGTTGGGTTGTTTCCATTGCAGAGGTTGTGTTGTTTGGGTGAAGGTCTGTCCTGTCCCAGAGTGGCAGCAGAAGCAAGAGCAGGGCTCCTGGGGTGACCCTGAAGGGCAACAGGACCTGCCCAGGGGTCTCTTGGAGAGGCGCCCTGGCCACCTTCTCCATCGCTGTGGCTACCGGAGGCACAGAGGTGGACCCCGGTCTGGGCTGTCCACGGCTCTCCTCCTCTGTCTCCAGATCTGATCCCGTCTGGGAAGAAAATCCACCAGGGGTCAGAACAGTCGTACAGCAGACACTTGCCTTGCCTGCAGCAGGCCTGGGTTCTATCCCCAGCACCACAAAGGGCCCCTCAAGCCCTGCCAGGAGTGATGTCTGAGCACAGAGCCAGGAGTAAGCCAGATGTAGTGCCAAACCCCCAGAAAGACTACACACACACACACACACACACACACACACACAGTATGAGTCTTTGGAGGCATTCAAGTGAGAGTGGAAGTCATATGTGTCCTGCTGGTCGTTCTCAACTCTATGTCCAAGCAGTAGGACACGTTGCGTTCTGAGATGACAGATTCTTTTTTCTTTCTTCTTTTCCCCTTTGGTTTTCTATCCAGAGGTACGTTCTAAGACTTCTATCCAGAGGGGCTAGTTCATTTCTGGGAGTTTCTAGCGTGAGTCTGTGCACTTCTGCTGCTTGGCCACTGTCGTTAACACTTGTGCTGAAGGGTGGGCAGCAGCCCCCACCCCAGGGTGTGCCGAAGCTGTGGCCACCGCAGCTCTGCCTCTCTTTCCTCAACCATGGGGCAGCATCTGTTACAGACGTCTGCTCCCCGCTTGTCCCTGGAGCAGGGCTAGACCCAGCTTCTGGCCTCCTGTATCCCTGCCCATACCCCTACCCTTGTCAGATAATAGAGTTGATCTGCTCCGGCTCTCATTCCCCCGCAAGGCAACCCAGCCCCTGCCTTGGTTTACCTTGGCACATAGCATGTGACTCTGGTGGAGGGAAGTGTGAAGCGTTTTGTGGGAGACCTCATCTTTATTTCTCTTATAGCAGGGAGGGTTGGAGCCACACCTGGCAATGCTCAGGGCTTCCTCCTGGCTCTGCACCCGGGGATCACTCCTGGCAGGGTTCAGGGGACCATAAAGGGTGTTGGGGATCAAATCTGGTCAGCCGTGTGCAAGGCGAGTGCCCTCCCTGCTGGACTATCCTCTGGCCCCAAGGCCACATCTTTAACCTCATCCATCAGACTCACCCTCCTGATGCGAGCAAGCCAGGGTGTCAGTTTTAGCATCAAGTAAGACCCTGTATCCTCTGTTGTCATCAACCTGAAGCCAGAGAGCAGGGCCTGGCCTCTCTTCTCGCCCTCCCAGGACACCCCCCTGAGCCTCAGAGATACGGAGAGAAAAGACTGAATCAAGGGACCCAGAGGACATGGCTGCCTCTTTCTCTCTACCCCGAAGCCCAACCCTTCTCTAGCTCTCAGTGTCCCCCTCTGGAGAGAGGAGGGGTCCGAGTGTCCAGTCCTGCGGGTTGTGGTGGGGCTTTAAACAGGAGGTGCTCGGGAGTGGGGTCCGGGCTATGCTCCCCTCTCGGAGCCTCTGCTTTGCCTCCCAGCCCCCTCACCCGCACCCTTGTCCTCTCCAAATCCCCTCAGACATCAGCCTCCTTTGGCGGCACTTAGAAGATCACGGTTGCCGTGGCAACTCGCAGGCAGTCCTGCTCCTGGGCCCCGAGCCCCCAACCTCTTCCCTCAGCTCCGGCGCCCGGCTCCGCCCAGCCCAGTTCTGGCAGCTGCCAAGACAGCGGGACTGGGGCAGAGGAGCAGCCCTTTCTCTCAGAGCTGACCCCCTGCCAAGGGAAGGTTTTAAGGGGCTTAGGAGTCTGACGGACTAATGGGCTTTTCTCAGCCGGCACAGGTCCTCCTGTTTCCCTGCCGTGTCCCAGGGTCTGACTGGATCTGCTTGGCTCCCTCATTAGAAGGCTGGCCAGGGCAGGCCTGGCTTTTGGAGAGCCCATCCCTGCAGTGCCCTCCCCCCACCCCCCAGCCTCGGCCTGCCTCCTCCAAGCTCCCTCCCCAGCAGACCCTCTCCCGGGCATCCAGGACTCAGCACGGGGGAGGTGACGCATTGGAAGCAGGGATCTGACTCCCAGTCGAGCTCTGCATCTCCCACAAACTGGGGAGGGACAGGAGTTTTACCTAACTAAATGGAGCCCAGGGTTCCCTTCTGCCCTGATGCCCGCTGGTTTGCTGACAACTTTTGTATCCCATGGTTAGTAAATGCCTCATCCCTGCCTTTGTCTTCACATGGTGGTCTTTTGTGTGCCTGTGTGTATTGGGGCCCCAACTTCCCCCTCTGCCAAAGGACCCAGTCACACCATGAAGAGGGATCCACCCATTCCTGTTTGAAGGCATCTTGGCGAGTTATATTTGAAATGGTTCCACTCAGGGCACATTCTGAAATACTCAGGTTAGTACTTGGGCATGTGTGAGAGGTACAGGTCAACCCATTACACTAGTGTGTGGCGTTAGCCAAGTCACGCCCCCTCTTAGCATCCTAGTGAGGAAACGAGAGTGAAAGTAGCCAAGTCCCCATATTATGAAGGTGAGGATTCCATATATGAGTCCTCGTCTCTGAGTCCAGGATTAGCAGGTGGTTGAATCACTCTCTTATTGTAGCTGCTACATACTCTCATTTGTGGAGGCACCTTTCTCTTGGGGTGGGACCATCTCGATCCTTTGGCTTCTGATGGAGGATGTGGCCTAACAGGTAGTTAGTTAGTTGGTAGTTAGTTCTAAGCCTTTCCATGTCTTCACTGCCTAAGAGGACCAGAGTTTGGGCATTCACAGAAGGACTCCAGTTGATTTAGCAAATGCTGTGTGTTTGATTGCATGCTAGTTCATCTTTTGTTTGAGCTTTTCATTTTGTGTGAAGGTTGGGCCACACCCAGCAGTGCTCAGGGTTTACTCCTGGCTCTGCACTCAGATTTCACTCCTGGTGGGACCATATGTATTGAGTCAACTATGTGCCAGGCAAGAGCTTTAACTGCTGTGCTATATCCCCAGACCTAGTTCATATTGACAAACATGTAGCTATTCCTTTTAGTAGACAAAGGGTTGAGGGTCTCCGAGGTAGTGTAGCTTACTCAAAATCACACTGTAAGGGCTGTCAGGGGCCAGAAGCTGGACTTTCCAGAGCTTGAATGTGTCTGACTGGGGGAATCCATGCTGAGGAAGTGCCGCCTTTGCTCCTTTCCACGAATACCCCCAATCCTTCACTGAACACCCCCCTCTCCATAACCCAACCCCTAAAAGCCACATGTGCTCCCAGGCTGGCTGGCACTCTGCACACAGCTCCTGCTCCTCATTTTCTTGTAGTTATGCCTTTCTTTTACTTGTCATCAGGCTGTTTATCGGCACACAGTAATGCACCCCTTGTACGTGTTAAATATATATGCGTCTCTGTGTTTGTGTGTGTGTGTGTGCGCATGCACCATCCCAGTTATATTTATGCAGTTCCTCTGAGGATTAATTTAGCCAAATAACTGAAGCTATTTAGGTAGCTGACATTCACACTGTGAAGAGAATGCAGTAGCGAAGTCAAAGAGGTTCTGGCTTTGCTCCCAGGACTCAGTTTCCTTAACTTAGGGCTCGATGTGGCAGGAATTCTGGAGTCCAGGACTTGAATCCAGGCTCTATGAATCCAAAAATCTGTGAGACTTTGGGAAATATGCCTTTGAACCTCAGTTTCTTCAGCTTTGAAGAGGCCCTTTGCACATAGAGCTGCTACAAACTACAACCCATGCAGTGGATTAGAAACCTTTTGTTCAGAGCTACTGCTTATTTGTCAGTGGTTACTATAATTATCCTACTTTCCCCATCCAGCTCTCCATGTGGTTCCAAGAGGCACACAAGCGTTTAAGATTCTCTGCCTTGGCACTCTAGGTCTTCAACTCTGAGACCCTTGTTGATTTTCCTTCCACCAGAAATGACCCTTCCACAGTGCCTGGAAGTGTGGTACCTGGTCAGATGAATGATGCTGTTGGTGTCTTTCCATCTGTCTTTGTTCCACCATTCCTGGCAATGTCACCCTCCTGCCCTCACCGCCAGCACACTGAAGACTTTCTCTGAATGCAGTCTCCATTCACCTGCCAAACAGACCAGCAGGGGGTGAGACTCACTCCCAAGCAAATCCTGGAGGGAGGAGGTATATAAACACTCGTAATCTCTCACCACCTCAGTCAAAACAACTCAGTTTTTATTCTTTATCACTCTGCCCTAGTGGGATGGTGTGTGTGTGTGAGTAATTGGGGGTGGGGAGGGAATGTTAGGGATCAAGCCCAAGTTTCATGTGTACAAAGCATGTGCTTTACCATTGAACTGCAATCCTGGCCCTGTATAATACTTTTAATTGATCTTTTCTTTTCTTCCCTTTCCTATCTTACTCACTTATATTCCTAAAAACGTGTCCAGCAGCCACTTAAAAATTAACCAAGTGGTTGGAGAGATACTGCAGTGGGTAAGACACTTGCCTTGCATGCAGCTGACCTGGGTTTGATCTCTGGAACCACATGTGGTCCCCATTTCACTTCCAGGAGTGATAATTGAGCTCAGATCCAGGAATCACCCCCGAGAACTGCTGGGATGTGGCTCCAAACCAACACAGCAGTAATAACAACTATCATTAATGGAAATCCTTGTCTCAAGGGCTCCTTCTAAGAAAAGGCAACCCAAGACCAGAAGGAGGTAGTGGAGCTTAATCTAGGTTATAGTATCCTCACAGATCTGTGTCTGAATTATACTTTATGATGGAGTGGGCTGTCAGTTATTTAAACTGTCTGAATCTCAGTTTTCTCATCAGTAGAATAGGGTTAGTTATCAAAGATCCATGCCTCAGAGGCGTCAGCTAATACACAGAGATTATATAACTCTCTCTAGCCCCTTAACCTTCTCCACCCCCTTCTTGCAGATTTGATTCTACTATCTATTCATTCTCGTGTGGCCTTTACTGGCAGACTGCCCCCATCCCGCCCCGAGGATCAGCGCTCTGAGCAGGGTTTCCTAGCGCGTGTCCGCGTGGCTGTTTTCAGCACCTCGGACAGAGCTGCACTCATTCTTCTCCCTGTGCTCCTCCTATATTGCTTTGCTCTCTCAAAGCCTATAACTTGCGAGTGCTTTGTTCATTCCTGCTTCTGATTTTGCCCTTGCTGTTCTTGTCACCTTGGATTTCTGTTCTATCCAGCTCTATTCATCCTTTACAAACCAGAAAGCTTTTCAGGTCAACTCTGGTGCTTACTGAACCCTGTTTCTTCTGAGAGTCCCCACTGAGGTCCCGTATGTTGAGCTAAACACCTACTCAGTGCTTTATGCCTTTCCTTTCTTACCCCTCTTCCCAGTTTACAGTGAGATGTACCTCTTGGCCATCTAGACAAGCTGAAGAGTTCTTCAGGACCCCTGGGCAGCCACATTGGCAAGACCCCTTCCCTCACTGATTTTTTCCTTCTGTCCTGATGCATCATTGGCACAATCATACTTGTTGAATTTGTGTCCCGGCTGCCCCACGACATTCCTTATCATTTTTATGTACATCCAACCCCGGAGTTCAAGAGCCTCACCTCGATTGTGTTTCCTATTACCTCTTTTAAAATGCCTGAGATTGTTTCGGAAATAGTAGGGAAGAACTCAGAACTTACTGGGCTAACACCAGTGGTTAGGAGCAAGGTGATCAGAAGGTCCAGGTCAAGCAACTCACTTCATAGTCCCAATAAGCCCTTTCTCCCCGGGGGCCCTGCCATCCCCTCTATACCTTGGGAAGTGTGCAGGATGATTTCCAGGTAGCTTCAGCAGAACCAAGGGCTATTATTGAGCATCTAGCTGATGTCAGTTGTGTTCAAGGACATGATCCCATTTCATCTCAATTCTGCCAATAGGATCAATTTCCCAATTTGGACTCATAAAGTTTCTCAGGGGCTGGAGCTATAGCACAGCAGGTAGGGCGTTTACCTTGCATGTGGCTGACCCGGATTTGATTCCTCTGTCCTCTCGGGGAGCCCGGCAAGCTACCAAGAGTATCCCACCCACACAGCAGAGCCTGGCAAGCTACCTGTGGCATATTTGTTATGCCAAAAACAATAACAACAAGTCAACAAGTCTCACAATGAAGATATTACTGGTGCCCGCTCAAGCAAATCAATGAACAATGGGACAACAGAGTTTCTCAGGCAGGAGCAGGTATGAGTGTCTGGAAGCCCTGAGGCTTTCTGTCCTCCAGGATGGCTTCTTGGAAGGGTTGCCCTTCTTGGGAGCATAGGATGTGGCAGCTATGCATGGAGAAGCTCATTGACGCGTGGGCAAGAGCCCTGCCTCTGCCTTCTCCTAGTTTCCCCATGAGAGCCCTGATTCACCTCTCCAGGTCTCGACTTTCTCATTTGCTAACAAGTTTAATAACAATACCAACTCCCCAGCCCCCATTGTTATAACCCCATTGTGCTATATGAGAATTCAGTGAGTTCACACAAGCGCTGAGTCAGGAACACTTCTATTCCTTATCATCAGTGCCATCTAGTATGTGACCTCAAAATCTCTCCTTTCTACTTCCACGGGCCCCCAGCTTGAGGCTGGCTCACCCTTCTGACCACTTCTCACACAGATGCTGGCCATCTGCCCTACACCTGGCTCAAACTGTCCCACCTACAAGATGGGATGAGCTTTTTTTTTTTTTGGCTTTTCGGGTCACACCCGGCGATGCTCAGAGGTTACTCCTGGCTCTGCACTCAGGAATTATTCCTGGAGGTGCTCAGGAGACCATATGGGATGCTGGAAATCGAACCCGGGTCGGCCACATGCAAGGCAAACACTCTACCTGCTGTGCTATTGCTCCAGCCCCAGGGGATGAGCTTTGCCACATGCAGACCTACACTTGGTCATTGTCAACTAGATCTGGGATTGAGACCTCGTCCAATGGCATCCACCCATAGGCTGATGGTAAACCTGTCAGCAGCTGAGGTGGGGTCCCTGCCTCCAGCTATACTAACAGACTCAAACTGAGAAGGTCCTGCATGTCTGGTATAGCCCCTGAGCACTTCACCACTTGACCTCATCATCCATATAGCTTGTCTTTGGAGCCATATTATTGCTATTACACCCATTTCACAGATGATGAAACAGAGAAAAGTTAAGCAACTTGCTGGGCAATATTTGAATCAGATTTTCTGATTATAGAGCAGGTACTGGGGATTTCACTCTCTTCTCTCCTTTGGTGATTAACTAAAGTACACAAACCGTGATGATGGAACCATCCAACTCCAAGTGTCTCTGCCCATCATAAATGTGTGTGTGAGAGTGAGAGAGTGATGGCAGAGACAGACACAGAGAATAAAGAGAAGCACCCTGCCACGTGGAGAGAAGGTTGAGAGATAATCCAGGAGAGAGCAGCACTGAATGTGGTAACAGAGAGTAGCAGAGAGCTGTGTGCTAAATGTTAGCTCCTGAATGAAGCTCCATGAGCCCTGCTCCAGCAGGGGCTGGGGAGGTTATTCCAGCCCCTGAGAAGCCCCTAAGCACATCCCTATGCCATGGAACCTGGGATTGCTGTTACCAACCCTACATCACCACCCACATTCCAGTCACTGTGATCTCCATCCCTACCTCATTACCCCATTGCCCCATTTCATTCATTCATTCATTCATCCAGCAAATATTTTCAGGCTCTGTTATATACCAGGTGCTCTTGTGGCTGCTGGGAATACAGTGATAAACAAAAGCAAGTGTAGGCTCTCAGAGATCCCAGTTCATCCATGTCACTTCTCCCTCCAAGACCTTATCTCCCAGCACCAATGCTACCATGCCATCAGTCATTATTCATTGAGCCCCTACTCAGTGTGGCATTGATCCCCTACCAGGCTGGGAGCTGAGCATAAGCAAATAAGCCTCACCTACAGGGACCTACAGGCCTCTAGTCCCTACTGAACTAGCTCTTATCTCCTACTCTGTCAACTATGCAAAGGGAAAGCCCTCCCGCCCCCAGACAGTACCCCTTCAAGCCCATTGCTGGTTGGAAGTTGTTTGACCTACTTGGAAATATTTTAGTGCAAAAAAAAAAAAAAAGAAGAAGCTGATGCTTCATCTCAGAGGCAGCTGCATCTCCCCAGAGCAGGAAAAGAACTAAGACGAGGACTATGCTCCCCCTTTTTGAAAAACGCCTAGGAGATGCCAGAAAGGGGCTGTAGAAGCTATGGGGGTTTGCAATGAGCTCCTGCCCACAAGAGCACCTCAGCGAGACCTCTTAAGGAATAACTGATAGAGTAATAAGGATGCCTGAGGGTGGGGATTTAGGAGGGGAGAAGCCTTAATTTTCTGCCTGCAAATGAGCCCATCCATTCACCCAAGTGGCTCCATCCTCAGCACCCCGGCTTCCTTCTAACCTGGCATTACAGATGACAGAGCTCCCCACCAGCCCCCCAGGCGTGGATTTATTTAAATGGTGAGCGAGCCGCGTGGCTAAAGTGCGTGTTAAGCAATGTTTATTACGATCAATAAATCACAGGCCTGTATCTGATCCAGAGATGGAAATAGCTGCGAGTCCAGACTGTGGGGGGGAAGCGAGGTGACCGTCGCCCCGGAGATAAGGCCAGTCCAATCGAGGTCAGTCTCTCCCGGATCTCCTCTCTCTCTTGGCATCTCCTCTGCCTGCTTCTCCTTGGAGGATCCTTGGGAGAGAGCCGCAGGTCTGTCTCTCATTCCCTGTGAGAGGAGGCTGTGGGGCACAGAGGGTCAACTGGGCATGTCACCATGAGCAGGATGTGGAGGATAGGGCCATTGGATCCCCTCTGATTTGGGGTGGAAGTTACTCTCCATATCCTGCAAGTCTGGAGACAGGCTGAGAGGTGATGCCCAGAAAAACTATGGCTCGGAGAAAAAAAACTGTCGTGATCACTGTGTGTGGGAGTGTAATCTGCAATCATCTCTAAGAGTTTGAATCTCAGCCTGGGGCAGGGCGCTGGGTGGAATGGAGGTGCGGAGAGGGTGCACAGAGTGATTGGACAGTGGGTAGGACTCTTGCTTTGCACACAGCTGGCCCAGCTTCAATCCTAGGCACATCTGATCCCCTGAGCACTACCAGGAGTGATCCCTGAGTGCGGAGTTTGGAGTTAACCCTGACCGTAGCCAAGTGTGCTCCACCCCTCAAACAAAAACAAACAACAGATAGCCTTGTCACTTCCTGGAATGTGCTCCTTAGCCACTTTGCATCTACCATTCCTTAAGGGGAATGGAGGGAGGTGGCACAACTTCCCTCCTGACTGTACAAGCAGGAAGTCCAGGCACAGGAAGGAGCACTTGTGCTGGTTGGCAAAAGGCACCTTAGGGGAGACTGACCATCATTCCCATAGATACCCTTGTCCTCATGTCCATAGTCCGTATTCACCAGGTGGAAGGAATCTTGCAGGTGTAATTCAGTAAAGGACTCAGAGAGAATCCTCATGACCTGAGCAAGTCCAAGTCTCCCTCTGAAAAGAACAGGGGAGGAGTCAGGATGAAAACACATGAGGACAGACACACGGAGAAGCAGAGTCCAAAGACCAGTGATGGCCTCTGGGCTCTGAAGGCAGGGAAGGGGAGGCAAACCCAGAGAAATAGGCAGCCTCTAGAACTGGCAAGCCTGAGGACATTCCTGCTGGCACCTTAATTTTATGCCTGCGACTAATTTCAAACATGGAAATCCCTAGAACGATCATCTGCCTTGCTAGGTGGGAGTAACACTTGTTATGAGAGTAACAGGAGAATAAGTACAGAGAGGAAGGTGATGATGATGGTACCTGCCAGCATGCAGGCAGTGCTAGCAACTCTGTCCACGCCAGAGTGGCACCTGACAGAGAAGAACCATTCGAACCCCTGGCATCACCAGAGAAGAACAGGTGAGGAGCTGGAGGCACACATGTGTCTGATGCCCACATTAGAACCACGTCATTGACATTCTTTGTGGTCCCATGTTTGTGGCCCCCACGGGCCATGTAACCCTTAGCATCTTAAACTGTATGCCGGGCCCCATAAGGCATCACTGAGTAAAATTCAGGGGTCACACATGATTTGGCAAAAAGCAGAAGGTTTCTAAACAGGAAATAACCAAACATTCATTCAAAATCCGCAGCATCGTGAAGTCCATGTACTCCTGGCCGTATGTAGCCAGGTTGCATTTCTTGCAGGGAGGGGAAAGGAGTCAAGAGTGGAACGAGTTTTAGAAGCCCCATTTTAAACCATAAAGGGGGACAAATCTGAGGACTTTGGGGTGCCAATCATGACCCCTGCACTGGCTGGGATAGCAGCTACTTGGATATTGGAAAGGGAAAGAACGAGAACCCACACATCAATCCCATCAATCCGGCCGGTAGTTCAGAATTAGAGCCTGCCGTCACCAGAGACAGGTGCGAAATCTTGCTTGGTAGAAGGCCCAAGCAAACCTTCTTTGATGCAGAAACTCAGACGCTGGCCCAGGCTTGAGAGAGTCTCCTCGACTAGACTCTGGATCAACTCCAAGTGCGGGAGGAACCTACCACAGCACCTGTGGGCTCCAGCAGAGAAAGACTAAGGGACCCTGGGAATGGGGAGCCAAGCCATGAAAATTCATAATTTCTTATGACTGCTGTTCTCCTTTTGACTGACACAGGAGCCCAACCTCAGCTGGGCTCTGTCAGGGTGGGTTCCTGCTCTGGAGCATTCAGGGGAGTCTTCTTCACTGAAGTGACTCGGGTGGAGGCAAGCAGTGGGGGAGTTTCCATTCCCTTTGTCTTCTCCTGGAGAGGTGCTACCAGCCCTGCAGGTCATCTGGATGCGAGAAGGTTTATGGGATGGTTACAGGGACCCACACAGGGAGACACATTGGAGAAGGGAGGGAAGAGGTTTCCACAGCACTCACAAAGGAATGCAGGGTCCCTTCTCGTAGTTTCCAGATGCTGGTACCCAGATTCATCATGGCAGAAGCTCACAGGGACATATCCAAACAGCTCCAGGCCTTCTCACATGTTCCCGGTGGGGCAAAGTAACCCCAGGGGAAACCTCTGAAGGACTGACTCTCCTCCGGCATTTTTCTGCATTCGTTCCTGTCTCTCACCCTGCCAGCGACAACACGACTCCTAGTCCCTGCCATTAGAGGCAAGTGGACTCACTTGCCCCAGTGACCTTGGGGCCAGGCCAAGAGACTTGTTTTGGCTCCTTGAGTGGAAGTGACAGTGAACAGAGGTCAAGGCTAGACCTCAAGGGATGTTCCCTGCTCTGCCCCCCTTCTTGTGCGACTAATATCACCCAAAGAACATCCTCCCGGGACAGGAAGAGGCAGTGGCAGGCAACGTTAGTTGGCGTCCATCCAGGCTCAGACCTGACCAGGCCCTGGTGGCCACGGGAGTGTTGCTCACACAGCTGGTGCTTACATCTTTCCCTCGCTTGGCCATTGCTGGTGACTAGAGCTTCGGGCTGTATCCAGGAGACACGTGAGGCTCCTTGTTACTACAGACAAGGCCCAGCCTCCCCTGATCTCTGCCTCATTCTCTCCAGAAGGATGTGAGGGGCAAGCATACCAGCAGGGAAGCAGGAGAAGGGAAGGGCAGGGCAGAAACTCTGAGACAGGACCAAGTTGGGCTGTCCAGGCACGGACATAGGCCTGCTTGTTAAGCCAGAACCAAGCCATTGCTGCAACTGGGTGTGGCAAGAATTCAGGTCATTTCTTTTTGTTTGTTTGTTTGTTTGTTTGTTGGGCTACACACAGCAGTGCCCAGGGATTATTCCTAACTCTGCACTCAGGAATCACTCCTGGTGGTGCTTGGGGGACTATATGGGATGCCAGTCATTGAACTCAGCTCAAATGTGTGCAAGACAAGCACCCTACCCACTGTACTATCACTCTAGCAATAGTACAATTTTCTGACTTAAATCCAGGACATTTCTTTTTTTTTTTAATTTATTTATTTTTAATTAGAGAATCACCGTGAGGGTACAGTTACAGATTTATACACTTGTGCTTATACTTCCCTCATACAAAGTTTGGGAACCCATCCCTTCACCAGTGCCCATTCTCCACCACCCGTAAACCCAGTGTCCCTCCCACCCTCCCCAATCCCATCTCCCCCCCACCCCACCCTGCCACTGTGGCAAGGCATTCCCTTCTGTTTTCTCTCTCTAATTAGCTGTTGTGGTTTGCAATAAAGGTGTTGAGTGGCCGCTGTGCTCAGTCTCTAGCCCTCATTCAGCCCGCAACTCCCTTCCCCCACATGGCCTTCGACTACAATGTAGTTGGTGATCGCTTCTCTGAGTTGACCTTTCCCCGGAACGTGAGGCCAGCCTCGAAGCCATGGAGTCACCCTCCTGGTACTTATTTCTACAGTTCTTGGGTGTTAGTCTCCCACTCTGTTATTCTATATACCATAGATGAGTGCAATCTTTCTATGTCTGTCTCTCTCTTTCTGACTCATTTCACTCAGCATGAAACTTTTCATGCCCATCCACTTAACTACAAAATTCTTGACCTCCTTTTTTCTAACAGCTGCATAGTATTCCATTGTATAGATGTACCAAAGTTTCCTCAACCAGTCATCCGTTCTGGGGCATTCGGGTTTTTTCCAGATTCTGGCTATTGTAAACAGTGCTGCGATGAACATACATGTGCAGATATTGTTTCGATTGTACTTTTTTGCCTCTCTGGGATATATTCCCAGCAGTGGTATTGCTGGGTCAAATGGGAATTCAATATCTAATTTTTTGAGAGTCGTCCAAATTGTTTTCCAGAAGGGCTGAACCAGTCGGCATTCCCACCAGCAGTGAAGAAGGGTCCCTTTCTCCCCACATCCTCTCCAACAGCGGTTGCTTTTGTTCTTTTGGATGTGTGCTAGTCTCTGTGGTGTGAGGTGGTATCTCATGGTTGTTTTGATCTGCATCTCTCTGATGATTAGTGATGTAGAGCACTTTTTCATGTGCCTTTTGGCCATTCGTATTTCTTCCTTGGTAAAGTTTCTGTTCATTTCTTTGCCCCATTTTTTGATGGGGTTGGATGTTTTCTTCTTGTAGAGCTCAACCAGTGCTTTATATACCATTGATATCAACCCCTTATCTGATGGGTATTGTGTAAATATCCTTTCCCATTCTGTGGATAGTCTTTGTATTCTGGTCACTGTATCTCTTGCGGTGCAGAAGCTTTTTAGTTTAATGTAGTCCCATTTGTTGATCTCTGTTTTTACTAGATTGCTTAGTTCCGTGTCACCTTTGAAGATACCTTTATCTTCAATATCGTGGAGGGTTTCGCCGACCTTGTCTTCAAGGTACCTTATGGTTTGTGGTCTAATGTTGAGGTCTTTAATCCATTTTGATCTGACTTTTGTGCATGGTGTCAGGTCAAGGTCTAAACCCATTTTTTTGCATGTGGTTGTCCAGTTGTGCCAGCACCATTTGTTAAAGAGGCTTTCCTTGCTCCACTTCACATCTCTTGCTCCCTTATCAAAGATTAGATGGTCATACATTTGGGGTTGTGTGTAGGGATATTCCACCCTGTTCCATTGGTCTACGGCTCTGCCTTTGTTCCAGTACCATGCTGTTTTAATTGTTACTGCTTTGTAGTAAAGTTTGAGGTTGGGGATGGTGATGCCTCCCATCATCTTTTTCCCAAGAATTGTTTTAGCTATCCTTGGACGTTTGTTATTCCATATGAATTTTAGGATTGCTTGATCCATTTCTTTGAAGAATGTCATGGGTATATTTATAGGGATCGCATTGAATCTGTATAATGCTTTAGGGAGTATTGCCATTTTGACAACATTGATTCTCCCTATCCACGAGCAGGGTATATGTTTCCATTTCCTCATGTCCTCTTTGATTTCATGGAGTAGCGTTATGTAGTTTTCTTTGTAAAGGTCTTTTACTTCCTTGGTTAAGCTGATTCCGAGGTACCTGAT
The DNA here is from genome assembly GCF_027595985.1 of Sorex araneus. Classification (NCBI taxonomy): domain Eukaryota; kingdom Metazoa; phylum Chordata; class Mammalia; order Eulipotyphla; family Soricidae; genus Sorex; species Sorex araneus. The sequence goes on along the minus strand of NC_073306.1, from coordinate 55,853,463 downwards.
TTTCTGGGGCACGATTGTGAATGGGATTGCTTTTTTCATGTCCCTTTCCTCTGCCTCATTGTTTGCATATATGAAGGCCATGGATTTTTGGGTATTGATTTTGTAGCCTGCAACTTTACTGTATAAGTCTATTGTTTCTAAGAGTTTCTTAGTAGAGGTTTTAGGCTTCTCTAGATATAGTATCATGTCGTCTGCAAATAGTGAGAGTTTGATTTCTTCCCTTCCTATCTGGATGCCCTTAATCTCTTTTTCTTGTCTAATAGCTATCGCAAGTACTTCCAGTACTATATTGAAGAGGAGTGGTGAGAGTGGGCATCCTTGTCTTGTGCCTGATCTCAGAGGAAAGGCCCTTAGTTTTTCCCCGTTGAGGATAATGCTTGCCGTAGGCTTGTGATAGATGGCTTCGACTATCTTGAGGAAAGTTCCTCCAAACCCCATTTTGGCGAGGGTTTTCATCATGAAAGGATGTTGGATCTTGTCAAATGCTTTCTCTGCATCTATTGATATGATCATATGGTTTTTATCTTTACTTTTGTTGATATGCTGAAATCCAGGACATTTCAATCAAGATTCTAGGGGTTTCCCCACCTCCCACACTAAATTATTTTATTGTTGACATGAATAATTAATATTCAGCACTTTTTCTGGATGGTATGATATACATTTCTATCTTCTTAATCTAATGAGGATCGATGTATTATTGTGTTCATTTTGCAGATGGGCACTTTGAGTCTTCACTTGCTGAGTCACATGTTACTGGTTGGCAGAGTAGGATTTCAAACTCAGGTGCACCTGGGCCCAGGTATTAGGCTCTCAAGCCATTGCCATGTCTTGCCCCGACTAGCTCCACATCCCCAGACACTTTACTCCCTTTAGGGAATAGAAAAGATGAGTTTCTTTCCAAACAACAGGGAACAAGGGTTTACCACGAAACCATCAAAGCCTTCAATTACTTTCAAAAGTTTGGACCTTGGTCCCCTCCCTCTAGAGCCAGGGTTGGGGGTGCTTGTTTGGGGACAGGGCTCTGGGTATGATGCATTAGGAGAGAACTCCAGCAGGATTTTTGCACTGGGTTCAGAGCCACAGGTTAAGGCAACATTAATAGGACATAAGTAAATGGACTAAGCAAAACAGGAAGCTGACCCCAGAGAGTCCTGCTAAGCTTGTGATAAACCGTAAAGAAAGCACAGGTCTTGCTTCCATCCCAATCTCAGAACTGGAGCTCAGGGCTATGTTTTATGAAGCAGGAAGTTCTGACTTATATGCCTGTTTGAGAATTTTTATCCTGGAAACTGTTTCAATGGAATGTTCCTTGCCCGGACCACCATCCTTTCTCATCAGATTTCATGACTAGGAACTTTGGTATCTTCTCCATGATGGCTCCTTGGGTTCCAGGAGGGTTTTTCTTTGCCTCCATTTTTTTTACAGTTAAACTTTTTAATCTTATTTATGTATTTTAATGGGGAAAATGTTTTTTTTAAATTTTTTATTGGTGAATCACCGTGAGGTAGTTACAAACTTTCATGCTTGCATTTCAGTCATACAGTGATCGATTACATCCCTCCACCAGTGTCCATTCTCCTCCACCAATGTTCCCAGTATCCCTCCCACCAGCCCCACCCCAACCCTCACCACCCCACTCTGCCTCTGTGGCAGGACATTCCCTTTTGTTCTCTCTCCTGTTGGGTGTTGCAGTTTGCAATAGATTTGCCTCCATTCTTTTTTGTTTGTTTTTGTTTTTTTTAATTTTTTATTGGAGAATCACTGTGATGTACAGTTACAAACTTATGAACTTTCATGTTTGCATTTCACTCATACAGTGATTGTTTACCCATCCCTCCACCAGTGCCCATTCCCTCCACCAATGATCCCAGTATCCCTCTCACCACCCCCGCCCCATCCCCCACCACCCACCCTGCTTCTGCAGCAGGGCATTCCCTTTTGTTCTCTCTCCTTTTGGGTGTTGTAGTTTGCAATAGAGGTATTGAGTGGCCTTCATGTTCGGTCTATAGTCTACTTTCAGTTCACATCTTCCAACCCAAATGGGTTGGCACCACAGTGTTTGACTTTTCTAAGATTCTACCAAACCAACACACCCCCCCTCAGGTGTTTTTTTCCCCTCAAGTCTCTTCCTCCTTTTAGGTGTTTCTAGTTCCATAAATGGCATCTCCATACATGCAGCAGCTGGGAAAGAAAGGTGTTGCCAGCCAAATGTGAAGGCATGCCTGGAGTTTGTAGCTTAGCTTCATTCCCCCCAGCTGTGCGATCATTAGCTGGTAACTTAATGTATCTGAGCTTGTTGTCTAACCTACAGGATGGGGCAATGCTCTATCCACATCTAGGGGTATAGTTAGGGCATTAGGATGCTATATCACACACCTTATATGTGCTAATTTCTTACTCACTCTTCGCATCCTGTGCTCCACCCCACTTATGGTTTTGATCCATCACCCATTGTCCATTCTGTCTGCTTTGGATAAAATCCATCCTCCTTCCCCCGTCTCTGGCAGCACCTGAGGGTCGGTCCCAGTCCTCTGCCTTTGGAACAGCCCAGCTTCTCCTGCTTCGTTATCTGCCGCCTGAGTCCCTGCTCCTGCCTCTTCTCCATCAGAAACAGAGATGACATGGTTTTTGTTTTGTTTTGTTTGGGGGCCACGCTGGCAATGCTCAGGGCATACTCCTGGCCAAACCCGGCGATGCTCAAGGTCTCCTCCTGGCTCTGCACTCAGAAATCACTCCTGATGCTGCTTGGGGAACCCCATGGGGTGCTAGGAATCGAATCCGGGTCAGTCTCATGAGACACAAGCCCCCTACCCACTGTACTATCACTCCAGCCCCAGCAGAGCTGAGGTTTTACAAGCACAAACACCTCACAGGATCATGTCCCTCTGCTGCCTGAAACCCGAATGGCCCCCTCTTACCCCCAGACTCGTCTCTATTCTTGTTGCCTTTTATGCTGTGTCTGCTCACTCTCCTTCCTCCCCTCCTGAGCCTCAGCTACGAGTATCTGTCTGTCTGTCCATCTGTCTGTCTGTCTTTTCCTCCAGGCTGTTTCAATGCAGACCCTCCTTCCTGAAGCCCTCTCCTTCACCCCGTCCAGTCTTTTCCTGACTCTGCCCTGCTCATCCTGAAAGCTGATAACTCGGGGGTGCTGTGTTATGATTAAGGCATCCAGGGTACCTTCCAGGTGGGCTACCGTAACACAAGAAGCAAACGGCAGGTAGAGCCTCCTTGATCTTCATCAGTCATCATCATCCTCCCCGCTGGCCACCCTCTGCCCATCTCAAACTTTTAGGAATCATGAATACAGTAGCGGGCTAGAGTGATAGCATAGCAGTAGGGCGTTCGCCTTTCATGCAGCCAACCCATGTTCGATTCCTCCGCCCCTATCGGAGAGCCCGGCAAGCTACCGAGAGTATCACACCTGCATGGCAGAGCCTGGCAAGCTACCCCTGGCATACTGGATATGCCAAAAATAGTAGCAATAAGTCTCACAATGAGAGACATTACTGGTGCCCGCTCGAACAAATCGATGAGCAACGGGATGACAGTGAATACAGTAGCCACCCAGGGCAGGAGCAAGGACAATCCCTGAGGAAGACACCGCAAGGATTTCGGGCTTTTCGGACTGGCGGGCCCATGAGGATAAGCCCTCTCCAGCATTCACCTTCCCTCCTTCCCACACTGCCGGGCCCCACAGCTTCTGCTCAGGGCATCTCTCCTCCGCTCTGCTCCCAGAGCCCCAAACTCCTCTCTGAGATGAAGCTGCACGGAGACCCCCAGGGCACAGCCTCTTCAGGGTGGGAGCTGCTCTTGAATGGCCCCAGGGGACAGGAGCTGAGTCAAGGCCCAACAGCCCCCAGCGTTCCCCATCTCATCATTCTGCCTGCCACCTGATGTCAGGATCACCGTTTTCCCAGGAAAGAACCCCGAGCTTGCGAATGACAGCTTCTCCAGGCTCTGCGCCCCAAGTGGTCTCTCCCTCCATTGATGCAGTCAGCCCTTGGCTTGCAGCAAGGGGGCACAGCGACCAGGAAACTCGGTTCAGCCTTGGAGGAGGGTTAGTGCATCCTCTGCCCAGCCAGCACCCCCCAGGGACCACAGCCCTGGAGGAGAAGAATTTTGAGGACTCGCCGTGTAACTAAATATCCTCCTTCCTTTTTGTTGTTCGAAAATCAGCCAATGTAACACAGGGTGAAGTTTGCACCTGTCAGAACCTGGACTAGAGGGTTTGGTCATCCCCCGCCTCCAGGTGGGAAGGAGCCAGTAGAAGTCACCAACTTCTCTTCACTGTCACTGAGTCAGACCAAGCAGGTTCAAGCATCCTCAACCTCAGACAAACATCCAGCCCAGGGTTGACCCCAAACAAACTCAGACACCGAAGAGAAATGCTTTTAGAATGTTCTTGAACATTCTAGCATTTCTGGGACAACACTTCCATTTTGAGGGAAGGTGGGGGAAGAGCTGCTGATTGATGAAGCACCCAAGGAAAATTATTTCTTTCTTTCTCTGGGCCTGAAGCTAATACCACTCTAAGGAATGTTTGGGGATTAGGTCTCCATCTGCCAAAGACAAGTTATAAAACAGGCCTGGGGTGGGGGGTGGTTCTCCCAAGTGGTATTCAGGTGGATCAAGGTGGGAGTTCTCTTGATTCTTGATACCCAGCCAGTGGGGCAGAGGGCTCAGTGTTGAGGTTCAGAGATGCAATGCTGCAATCAGGCATTACCCAGGCCACCCAAGCAGTGTTGGGGGTCTGTGGGGGGTAGCACCCCCTGGTGCTTGGGGAACCGTGTGGTACCAGGGACTGAATCAGGGTCATCTGCTGCAAGGAAAACACCTCAACCTCCTGTATTACCTCTCTGGCTCAAAGCAAGTTTTAAAAAATGTGTATTCTCTACAGGAGCATGCGATGGTATTTCCGAACATAGTTCCAAGAGTTTTAAAGGCAAGATACAAAAGAGATGCTTGTGCTTCTATTTTTACTGCATAATTCGTTACAAGAGCCAAAAGGTGGAAGCAGCCAAGTGTGCATGGGTGGCGGGGGGGTGGGTGGATAAACACAAGAATGTATGAGCATGTGTAACATGGAATATTATTCGCCTGTCAAACAGAAGGGAGTTCTGTCGAAAGCTGCAAATTATAAACCTTGAGGACATTATGCTGAGTGAAATAATCCAGAACCAAAAGACAGATGCCACAGATGGTGGCCAGATGAGAGAACGGTCAGAATCACAGAGACACGAAGCACAGAGGAAGCTGTGGGGCTGGGGCGTGGGTGGGAATCGTGAATGAATGAAGCTGGGATATTTTGCTCAGGGATTAGAGAGTTCTGGGAGCGATCATTCTTTCCCTGCTCTCGCTCTTCACTCAGCATGATATCCTCTAGCGAGAGACGCAGAATGGCCTTTCTCGTATATGGGACTTCAAGATACACCGAAGTCAGAAACAAGGGTCCAAAGGCAACATAATCGGGGAACTTATCCACAAATTGAGTTTGAGGAGGTGTTGGGTGGTGGTGGTGGGGGGGTATTGAGGGATTTGGGAGAGGGAAGCGGTACACTGGTAATTGGGTGTTGGAATTATGTTCGTGAGAAACATTATTAGTAGCATTATAAACCACAGAATCTCAATCAATATAATTTTTTTTGTCACATTAAACACTGTGGTTTACAAACCTGTCTATGCTACAGCTGCTACGGGCAATGTCCCCGCCCCAATCCCAGCTCCAGGGTGACGGGTATATACCCTCCACCATTGTTCGCATTTCCCCAACCACCCCCAGCCCTGCCCCCTTAGCAGGCACAAAATAATTAATTTTATATTGCTTCGTACAACTAAGACTTCAGTGAAAAGAAAATTTGTGAACATTGTTCTCTCTATGGAATCACTAAGTCCTCGTCTCAGGGTTTACCGAGTTGCTTGCTGCTGGTTGAACCTTGTGTTGTTTTTGTTTATTGAGTTTGGGGGGGGCAGAGAGTCTCCTGCCCGCACGCCTGGATGTCTTCCCCAGGGCCCCTCGGAGGGGATGGGCTCCCCCTTCCCTCCCCACCCCAAGCAGAGCTCCCGGCAGCTGAAGATCACTGGAACCTAGCTACAGCCATGCTCAAGGCCCCTCTCCACACGTTCGGACAGGCCTCATGCATGAAGGTACCGGCAGAAGAACCCAGGTGTGTGCAATCCCATCAACGGCCAACATCCAGAGACTTAAAAGCAAGCTCCCAGAAGCGATATCTTATAACCTACTTCTCCCTCTGGGAGAAACTGGCAAGCTTCTGAGAGTTTCCTGCCCACATGGGACAGCCTTGCAAGCTTCCCATGGTGTATTCATATGCTAAATCCAGTAATAAGCTGGATCTCATTCCCCTGACTCTGAAAGAGCCTCCAGTGCGACATCGACATCGTTGGGAGGGCCGAGCCGAGAGAGACTTCTAAGATCTCAGGGAAAGGACAAATGGAGAGGTCACTGAGCCCGCTGGAGAAATCGACGATTAGCGGGATTTCGTGATCGTGATTGTGATTGTGAGTTTAGTGGGCTCCTATGCTAATTTCCCAGCTGATTTTCTGTGCCCTTACTCGGCTGTCGTATTGTGGAGCTGGAGGTATTGCGTGGCCACACAGGAGGCAGCGCATCCTAGGAACTCCAGGGTCTACAAAACTAGTCCAGGGGGTAACCAAGAAAACCCTGGAGTTTTCAGCCCAAAAAGCAGTCTATCTGGAATTTTCATGGTTTGGTGTCTCTGCAGAGATTAGGCGCGAAGCAGTGGAGTTGAGCCATTGGTGACAGCTGTGGGGTATGGGTGTGGGTGCGGGGCTTTGGCAGGGTGGGGACTCAGCCCACCCCGATTTGAGTGCACCCAGAGTTTTCAGCTGTGATCTAGCAGCTTGGCTTGCATCTCCTCAGAGATTTAGTCATGAACCTTGTTTTTATTTTTTTTGTTGTTCGGTTTGGTTTGGGGGGGACCATAACCAGCGGTGCTCAGGGCTTACTCCTAGTTTTGTGCACAGGGAACACTCCTACTGGGCTCAGGGGACTATAGGGGGAGCCAGGGATCAAACCCAGGTCAGCTGCGAGCCAAGCAAGAGTCCTGCCCACTGTACTATTGTTCCAGCCTCTAAAATGTCTTGTTCAACTGCTCTGGGAGGCACAGTGCTGCAGATACGCTCAAAAATAACTGAGCTGGCCTCTTAGCAATGACTCGGATGGCGAATTTCACAGTCTCTGTGTTTTCACTTCAACCAAAAATTTTAAATGCATGCTCTACATGTATTTGCTTTTCTTCAGATACAAAGCAGGGATTAATTCGCATAGCCTGGTCACTCTCTATTTTTTTTAACACTAATGAAAGCAAGATGAGCAAATGGTTAGAATAGTTCTATATTATCTTCCCAAAGCTTATTTCTCCTTCCAAAACAATGTACAAAAAGGACCCAGGACCTGATTCAAGTGCCCAGCATGTGTGAGGCCCCAGGTCTGATCCCCAGCCTGGCATGCTCCCCCAAGCACTGTTGGGTGTAGCCCCAGGAGCCCCTGGAACCACTTATCTGAGCACCAAATGGTCAGCTGTGCACCTCCAAACATGGCCGGGAATGACCCCAGCTGGATGTGGCTTCGATCAAAATAGGACACAGGAGCGGGAGAGAGAGTCCAAGAGTTGAGGTTCACCCTCCAGACAGCCCGCTCTGGTCTGAGCCCTGGCACCATCTGGTCCCTCAGCACTGCCAGGAGAAACCTCTGAGCACACAGCTGAGAGTGGACTCTGGGCATTGCAGGATATGACCCACTTGGCCCCTACCCGACTCCCACCCTGCAAAGGACACAAAGACGATGCCTTTAATACCATTCTAAGGCTCAGTATGCCTTCGAGATCTTTCTAGCAACACCTCCAGCTCTATCAGCTGTGTCCCTTTCTCAACCCCTGGCCTAAGATCAGCTGTGTTCCAAGGGATTAAGATAGAGAAACTCATTCTATCTTCTCCTGTCTATTGTCAGGCCTGTTATCACCTCCACTTCCATTTCAGTCAGAAAGAAACGAGCCAAGAGAGGGCTTAAGGGCTGGAGTGCATGCCTGGCATGCAGAGGCCCTGGGATTGGCCCCTGGCACCAATTTCCACCACCCCCAAGTACCTCCAGATTGTCCTAGTGGCCTCTAGCATTGCTGGGCCTGAGTATCACTGGGATTGGTCTCTGGGTTCCTCTCTGCTTTGGGAGACATACACCTATTTCCCCAAGAGAAACGAGGAGCTGGAGCAATAGTGCAGGGAGTAGGGCATTTGTCTTGCACATGCCTGCTCTGAGTTCAATCTCCAGCACCCCATTCTGTCTCCAAAGCACTCCCAGGAGTGATCCCTGAATGCAGAGCCAGGAGCCAGCCCTGAGCACCGCTGGGTATGCCGCCCCCATCCATGCCAAGAAGTAAAAAAACATAGAAATGGGTCCAAAGAAGGTATGAAGTTTGTCCAAGTTCACGCGTATGGCAAGTGCTAGAGCAGATGTGAGTTTCCACAATTAAACTCCAGAGCTGTGCTCCTTCGACCAGGTGATGTTTCCTTGTCCAGATGAATATGCCGTTATTAACCAGTTCCCTGCCCCTCTCGAGGCTGCAGTTTTCACTCTTTGACTATTAACGAATAATGTTGCGTAAATATTTCTCTCTGTCTCCGTGTAAGTGCGTGCCTGTGACTTGAATACAAATGTAAGAATGAGTCTATGGGGGAAATTCCTACCTATGGAAATGGATGAGTTAAAGGGTTTGCGCATTTCAAATTTTGATATTTTCACCAAATCGCCTTGCAAAGAAGTCACATCGATTTACACTCTCCCCACTAATGGATGTGCGAGCTGCCAAGCTTCTCTTCTGGAGAGGACGCTGAGGATATTAGAGAAATGCCCGAGAGGTCTCACGGCTCTTTCTGAAAGCCGTTTCTCCTACTTCAGCCAGATTTGGGTTCGCCTTGGCCTTGACCCGGAGGGAGGTCGTGAGCTGGGACCAGGAACCGGTGTGAGTCCCAGCTCCGGTCCAGAATAATGGAGCAGCGGGGTGATCCCCACAGTCGTCATGCATGACAGCCTCTGAATGCTCATGTCCGAAGGCAGGTCCAGCTTGGATAAATCTAGGTGAGGGTCAGCCTGAGTCCTGGCTTTCCCGTGAACCTGTAGGGGACTTTTGCCAAGTACCCCTTGCACCCTAGCCTTGGCCTCCTCGTTGATTAAGTGAGGAGGTGGTACCCCGTCCTATGAGACCCCTTCCCAGCCCCCTAATCTGTGGTTCTGGGGTCCTTAGCACAGGCAATGGCTTTGCAGAGTTGACAAAGTCCCTCCATTCTAGGTATTCCCACAAAGCATGGCGGGGGCACTGGAACCTTGACCACCACGTTTCAAATCCCAGCTTGAAATTTCCGTCCATGAGCTCTGATTCTCAAGGCGTCTGCCCTGCCTCTCAGCACCTTCACTGCTTCATCTGGAGGATGGAATAAACTCATCATAGCTAGGGAGAGGTACGAGGAGGAAAGAACCGGCCCAGTACTGACTCTGGCGCTTAGGAAGCATCCCCAAAGCTAAGCTCGGTGATGGCCCCTGTGCCTTTGGCTGTCATCCCCTTCCAGTGTCACGTGGAGCAGGGAGGGGGAGGCGAAGGACTCGCTGCTGCTTGCACAAGGCCTGTCTGACTGATCTTTAAACACCATGTCCCCTCGGGCACCTCAAACCTTGAAATCCATCTGCAAATGGAGCTTTCATGTTGCTGCCCCCAGAGCCCGCTGGGAGAGGACGCTGCCAGAATGCAAAGGGGACAGGCCCATGTCCCCTGCCTCAGTGTCTTTGGTCCCCAGCAGGCTCCAGGAGGCAGCTGCTGTGGGAGATGAGGGGGTGGGGGTGGGACAGCCTGTAGGTCTGAGGTGGCCCCTGGCAGCGCTGTCCTTGAGCAAAGGGCGGTGCTCTGACCTCAGTCTTTCCATCTCTAGAGTGGGGATCTGGGTTGCTCTCAGACGTTGATGAATACAGTAGGTGCTTAATAGCTGCATTCTTCCCGGCTCGTCCTCAGGACCCTCTGGGAGAGCCTGGGTGAGTGCACTGTGAGCAGTGAATGTGGCAGCAGATGTGACCCCCCGGTCTTGCCCCCCCAGTGTGAGGGGCGGGCTGAACCCAGCCTTCGGGGAACTGTGATGAAGGTGCCACTGACTTGTCCGTCCCTGAGGAGGGCAGCTGTGGCAATGCAACAAGATCCCGAGGATCGTGGGCTCAGCTGGCTCTGAGAAGCACTCGGGCAGGGCACCCTCCTTTGTCCCTTTCCCTCCGTCTCCCAGCTCAGCGTTGCCATGGGGACTCCCAGAGGGGCCTGAGAGACAGCTCGAGTGGTGGAGCGGGCACCTCGCTGTGTGAGTCTCCAGGTTTGACTCACTCCGGCGGTGCTCCCCAGAAGGGCAGGGCTCCCCGGCAGGCAGTGCTCCCAGCACTATCCAGTGTGGCCCCATGAGTCCCTGAGCACCGCCAGAGCCGAGCAGCACTGCATCGAAGGGCCCAACCCCCAACGGTCAGCCCCACACCACCGGCCTGAGCACCACCACAAGCAGCCCCTGCCCTGCCCTGCCCTCCCGGCACCCAGCGGTGTGGCCAAAGCTAGAGAAGGCAGTGAGGGGCAGAGGGTGTGGCTCCCGCAGGCTCCCATAGGCTCCCGGGCTCCCGGAAGTGCCACGGTTTCCCCCCACCCCCCGCAGCTCTCCCCCTGCCCACGCGCCCCCTTGCACCCGCGGAGAAAGGAGACCCAGAGAAGCGATCCTGAGAGCACAGGCCGGCCAGACGCCCCCCCGCCCCGACCGTCTCTCCCTTCTCTTCCTCTCCACCCCTCGTCTCCGGGGTCCCAGGGAGCGAGCCGGGGAGGCCGAGGCAGCGGGGGCCAGGCGGCGGGTAATGAAGCAGAGCCACCGCACAGCCATGCGGAAGGCCTATTAAAGACGCTTGATCCCACTTTAATAACCTGCCAGCGCGCGGCCAAACGCGGCTCGCAAGTTGTGGAACAAGAGGGCCATTTCTTATTATTTTTAATAAAGAGCTTTTCATAAGCGACTCCGTCAGTGCTATTAACATGCCGTGTGTTTAATAAGACTGCGCCGTAACAAGGGGGCCGTCTCGGGACTCGCGTGCTGGAGGAGCTGCGGCAGCTGCAGCCCCCCCCTCCCAGTGCTCACACGCCCCCGCCACGGGCACCGTGCAGGTGCCACCGCGCCTCCAGGGCACCCCGGCCTCCCTGCAGGGGAGGAGTCCCATGCACAGAGGAACACGTGCTTGGACATACACCCGCTCTCACACACATACATGAGCATCACACGTGTGTGAAGGGTGAGCCTGCTAACTCTTGTTTTTTTTTAAATTTTTTATTTTAATGAATCATCGTGAGATACATTTACAGACTTACAGACTTTCATGACTGCGTTTCAGTCAAACAGTGTTCAAGGACCCATCCTGTTCCCCACCCCCAGTGTTCCCAGTACCCCTCCCCCCACCCCACCTTTTCCCACCCCCTGCCTCTGTGGCAGGCACAATCCCTCCTACTCTCTCTGCCCTTTTGGGTGTTATGGTCTGCAATACAGGGAACAAGCAGCCATCATGTTTGTTTGGTCCAGAGTCTACTTTCAACATGCATCCATTATCCCGAGCGATCCCTCCAACCATCATTTATTTAGTGCTCCTCTCTCCATCCCAGCTACCTTTCCCCCCAGAGCATGAGATAGGCTACCAAGCCGTGGGGTGGTCCTCCTGACCCTTTTACTTGAACTATCCTTAGGTGTTAGTCTCCTATCATGTTACTTTATATTGCACAAGTAAGTGCCTGCTAACTCTCTTGTTTTAAAATCCAAGGGGAGGATCCAAGAGAGACGGGGGGGGGGGCGGGGGGGGAGTCGTAGTTTGCAGAAGGGTGAGGTCCATCCCTCCCACAAAGCAGAAGCAGCGGGAGCGCCCGACTGAGTGAAAGAAGACGGGGAAAGTCATGTCCATGGGGGTCACTGAGTCAACAGGAATTAAGTGTGAGCCTGACAGCCAGGTGGGTGGCTAATATTGCCCCTCTCCGCGGGATGCTCCTATCAGCCCTGGGAGAGGAGGATGGGTCACTCCTGTTCCCTGGGACAGCCCCCCCCCCCCCACACACGCAGCAGTGGTGCAGGGCACCCAGGGGCTTGCCAGGCAGACTGCCCACCCCGGGCCGTGACCAGCACCTTCTGGCTGCCAGCCTCCCCCTCTCGCTCCTTTGTGGACAGAGCCGGAGAATCGCGGGTCAGCATCTTCCTTAGGCTGTCCCGGCACTCGGCTCCGGTAACGAGCACCTGACAGCCCTCTCCTCCCCAGGCCTCTGCGCAGAATAGATGAGAGAAGCGCTTTGCTGAGTCGCGCTGAGCCAGAATAAAGAGGAGGAGAAGGGCAGGAGCGCGCAGGGCGGGGGGACGGTGAATAAAACCATCGATGTTTGCAGAAGAACAGACGCAGCGTTTTTGTGGCCTTCTGATCTGTAAGCCTCTGGAAATTGGGGGTCCGTGGGGGTCCCTCCATGTGATCGTTTTAACTCTGGCCTCTCTGCTCCACGCGGCTTTCTTTGCCGTCATCGAGCGGGCTCCCCGAAGGAGACATCGATAGGGCCCGGGAAAGACAAAACCAGTGACGCCTTTGCCTTCTGCTGAGGCTGGGGGTGGGGGTGGGGGCGGCAGCAGGCGGGTGGGGAGGGATTGACATTTCACTCACTGCAATCAGCAGGGCACGGGGCAGCTCAGGCCCAGACAAAGACCCCCAGTCCGCCCCGCCCCCCCACCTCACCTGGGCCTCCTCCCAGCTCACTGCCCTCCAGGGTCCCTGTTCAGAACTGGCCTTGCTCCTGCTGGGCCCTGTAAAAGGTCAGGGATCTGCCCGCCTGGAGGATGTGAGCTTGGGTTTTAAAGGCAACAGGGGGAAGTTGCTGGGGGCTCTGTGTGGAACTGATGGGAAGAGGCTGGGCTGGAGATCAGTGCTGGGGGACAATGAGAGGACCTCAGGGCGGACCCCCAGAGGGGGCCTGCAGCATCATCCTGCAGCAGTTATGCACACTGGGGCTGGTGGCGGGGACCCATGCCTGCCCCTCCCCCCTGCTTCCACGCTGACCTACTTTCGAGGCTCTTCCTCTACTGTGGCGTTTCCCCGGCCCCTCCGTGTACCAAAACTCCAAAACCGACTGAGAAGGGTGGTCTCAGCACAGCGTGGGCAGCTGCTCCCTGTCAGCTCCCCCTGCTGTGGTCTACAGCCCTAAGCACACTGGTTGACCAGGTAGATCTTGACCAAGGGAACAGAACAAGGCTTAGGGTTATGCTTAGGATGCTACAGTGTGGGCTTTCGAGTGACCACAGGGAGGGAAGTGTGGGGGGTACAAGCCACCACCCAGAGAATTACTCTATGGCGTGCACAGCTCTGTGCCAGGCATTGGGTCCGGAGGTTTGCCTCAAAAGGAAGCCAGGCAGGGACGCTGAGTGTGGCTCTACAAGCTCAGCTGGCTGCCACCCCTGCCCCTAGGAGACACTGGGATGGACAGGGGAGAGAGGGTCTTGTCTGGGGTGTTTGAAGTCAGCAGGAGGAAGGGTCCTGGGATGGTCACCATTAAGAGAATGAGCCCATGCATGACGGGGTGTCTTTGGGCCTGAGACAGTACAGCAGTTAGGGCACTTGCTTTGCAAATGGCAGACCTGGGTTCAATCCCTGGCATCTCATATGGTTCCCTGAGCACCGTCAGGAAAAATTCCTGAATGCAGAGCCAGGAGTAGCCCCTGAGCATCACTGGGTATGACCCAAAAAGTCCAAACAAAACAAAACAAAAAGACCAGGCACCTTGATGTCTAGTTCTACTGTGCACCTATGGAGCGTGAGGTTGTACCTACCCTCTGGCCACTATGAAATCTCCCTCATCCACTCCTGAAGCTGAGGGACACCAGTCAAAGGGGGCATGGGAGACCACCTGGAACTCTTGCTTGTGAATCAGCCCACCCTAAGTCCAGCCCCTGTCCTATTATGTTGTCATTTAAACCAGTGGTTTCACTCTACAGGATCCAAGGGATCTTGCACTTTTCCGTCTCTCAAATAGGAATAGTGAGACCCACACCATAGACATTGCGAAGATGAAATATGCCCCCACGGCCCAGACATGAAGTATACCCATTAGCGTGGATAAAATGGGGTTCTGGGGAGACAGCTCAAGTCACCAAGGCATAGGCTTTGCATGAGGGAGTCCTGGGTTTGGTCTCTGTCATCACATGGTCCCCAGAGCACCACTGGGAGCAAAGCCCCAGACACAGGGCCAGCCATCACCCCTGGCTGTAGCCGAACATTGTTCTTTTTCCTCTGTCTGAGACCCACCTGGCTGGTCAACAACGAAAGAATGAGGCTGGAGCTAGGGCCTACCCCCTGCCACCCCTGGGACATCCCTGGAGAGCAGGACTCAGAACCGGGTGAGCATTTGGGGCTGCTGCAATAGCACAGATGCTCGTGCCACCCTGAGCAGCGGGCAGAGGCTGGCTGACTCCCCAGTGGGGGGGGGGGCGCTTTAGGGAGCTTCTCTGCAACAAGAGGAGAAGCCAACTGAGACCCGTCTGGTCTAACTCCCCTGTCTGTCCCACGGGAAGCACCTCTGCCTGTCCCTGTCTCTCAGGTGGCTGGGACAGCTGCCTTGGAACCACATCCTCTGTGCCGACATCTTGGAGGAGATCGTGAGGCCACCCCAGCCCCCGCCAGGCTCCAGGGTGCAGGGATTGAGAGTGGAGCTGATGAGGACAGACTGTCAGACAGACCAGGCATGCTGGAAGAACTGACCGGGTTGGAAGCAGTTCCCCGGGATGAGCCTCCAGCTGGAGTCCCTGGAGGCATACAGCTGAGTCCACGTCCTGGGCCTCCGGGACAGATGCAGTCAGTGGTTGCAGAGGGGAGGCTCCCTAAGAGATAGACTCTCACAACAGGGCAGCGAGAGACGGGCCCGGCCAGAGGAGAGGCCCCTCAGATGGGCCAGCGGGAGACACACGGCAGAGACTGATGGCTGGGAATGAAAAGAAAGAGAAAGCGGAAACACACAAAAAGTCTGATACCCTCTGTGGACCTCTCAGAGGGGCCCCAGACTCTTGCTGAGGACCCGACTGAGACCATCAGCTGCCGTTACACAGCCCTGGGGGTTGTTTCCGGCCACGGCTGGTTCCGCTACCTGTGCTCCCCATAACGCTCTACACCCTCCACCACACCTGGCATTGCAGCGGTGCACGGACCCAGGTCCACTGCACAGTGACAAGAAACAGAGCGCTGACTCCCTGAACCCAGGTCACCTGGGCCAACTGCCCCTTCTCAAAATAAGAATTACTCAGCGTCCCCCTGGAAATCTGCCTTCTCGAAGAGAGCAAACAGCAAGCGTCCACCCACTCAGTTGCATCCCAGACTATTACTGGCCCCTTCCCACCCCCAGGTTGTTCCAGCATCCCCTCCCTAGAGCCCTCCCAGAGGGCGGTGTCACCCATGTAGGGAAACTCAGATTGAACCAACATAAAGCAAAGGCCAAGGAAACAGAGTCATACTACCCGCCTTTCACAGGCCCATAGTCAGGCCCTGAGAGCCACTTTCCCAAGGTCACGCAGCTTGGGTAACCCAGGAAGGAGCTTTCAGAGCTGCCTGCGAAAGCCCAGTGCCTGGCTCCAAAGCCTACAGCGGACTCTCTCTGCCACAGGGAGGCTCTGCCACGTTCTATTTCACTGGCAGCATCCTGGGCACCAGAACTGCAGACAGGGGGCATGCTCGTTTGCTGGGGCTGCAATGACCAAGCACACAGACCAACGCCAATGACAGGAATCGAAATTCTCATCACTGAGAAGGCTCCAAGAGCAAGAGCGAGGGCTCAGCAGAGCTGGTGTCTTCTGAGTCCCCTCCTGGATTCTCTTCTCTGTGTACGTCCACATGCTCATTGCGCGGCATATGGCTGGGCACTGATCCCTTCTTCTTATATGGTATCTTGGCTCAAACCCATCTCGCAGGATGTTTTTATTTTGGGGTCACACCCGGTGATACTCAGGGGGTTACTCCTGGTTCTGTGCTCAGGGATCACTCCTGGCTGAGCTCAGCGGGGATCCTATGGATGCCAGGATCAAGCCTATGTCAGTCACGTGCAAGGCAAGTGCTTTGCCCACTGTCCTATAACTCTTGCTTCTCATTATCACATTTCAACCTAATGATTTCATTTAAGACCCTATCCTCAAATATAATCACATTCTGGGGCACTGAAGGTTTGGATGTTAACATAAAAAAATAAAATGAAATCGATAAAATCCCGAGGTGGGGGGTTTGTTTAAGCAAATTCTGTACAAATGAACCAAACTACTCCCAACATAGGAAATGGATAAAGGGTGAGGTCCAACTGAAAGGCATTGTGATTACCAAAGGGGAACAATGACGTGGGGGCCATAGCTGACTCAGGACCGCCCTGCTGGTTCTCAGGTCAAAGGAAGAGAAGGCAGGGTACTTGTCTTCCACTCAGTCGGCTGCACTGATCCCCAGCACCCCATACGATCCCCAAGAACCATCAGGGTTGACTGCTGAGTACTGAGCCAGGAGTAAGCCCTGCGCATAGCTGAGTGTGGCCACAAGGGGAGCTGGGGGTACCTCAGGGGTGGGGCTTCTTAAACTTTCCCCACATACGGCCCCCTTTTGCCTGAGAACGTTTTTCCTGCCCCAGGGATGTAGGTATGTGAAATAGGTCTATCAATCAGTCATTGGCTGATAACACGTGATAAAGAAATTTATTTTTAAAGGCGTTTTTGAAAATCAACCCAGCCCTGTTCTCATAGTTAAAAAGCAAGGCGTAAGGATGCGAGACAGACAGGTTTCTTGAAAGAGAGACAGAGGGAGCCCTAGGCACCCAGGGCTAAAGTGTGCGGGGTTTTGAATCTGATCCCTGGGGCCTCCATCCAGAGACTCTGCCATCAGTGAATAATAGGGTCTTCGATTCAAGTTCTGCCACCCTTGGTCAGCGCCACAAGCAAGTGTGTGTGACTCCTGTGGTCATCACCACCACCCCAGCAAAACAGGAACGAAGGAAGGAAAAAGACACCGTGACAAAAGACCAAGAGAGCGCAGGCGGTAGAACACAGGCTAGACCAGCAGCAAGACCCTGAGTTCTACCCCAGAATGCACAGCCCACAGCATCACCCACCACCCACCACCCCGCCAAGCTGACCACTGCCGGGAGAGGTTCTGCCCGCCCCCCCCCCCGCCCTGCTGGGGGTGGTCTTTGTAAGCGAGAAAGAGAGACAGAAAGAGAAAAGCAAACCTCTGCCCTTGGGTCAGAGTTCCCACTAATAACTGACCGAGTAGGTCAGTAATAAATAGGACTTTGATGTGAAAACAAAAGCTGGTGGAAATCTGAGACATGTTCCTGGAAGAAGGGAAGAAAGGGCCTACCTAAAACATTCCTTCATTCATGGCCCACCAAGTGACCCTCAACCGCCCCCGATGAGCTACAAACAGAACTTTGAACTTGCTCTCGTAGAGAAATATCCCAGCTCCCCCTCTGACCAGCCTACACCCCAGGGCAGCCCCACAATAATCCAGGGCTTGATACAAAGAAAACATATTTAAACACATTAGGCACATGTTCTGTGAGAAATGAGAATTTTCTAAATCCCGATTTCAAATCTGAAGGAAATTGAAAGGCAGCCTTCAACAATTTCTGTCCTGGCAGAAAAAGTTCAGCACTGAAAAAAAAAAGCAAGTTCCATTTATCTGTGCAGACCCAACTCAGACACGAATCATCTCTATTGAAGACTTACCTGACCTACATCTGGGCTCTTTTGTACCGTGTGTGGCGCGGGGCCTTCAAGGGCTGTGCGTCTGCAGAATATCTTCCCTTCGGTGGGCTGCTCTTTCCTGCTCACTGCCTGTAGTTATCTTCTGCCCCGTAACAAATTACCCCCGGGTCCGGGGAGATGGGTCGAAGGGCTGGGGCACGTGCCCGGCATGTCTGTGACTCCAAGTTTGATTTTCAGCATTGCAAGGCCCCTTCCAGGGATAACTCTGGGCGGCTCCCAAACGACTCCAGATACTGCCCCGGTGGCCACGAGCACTGCTGGCGATGGCCCTTTGCGGACCCAGCGCTGCTGGCTGTGGGCTTGGAGGCATCGTTCGGGTCCAAAATCGTTCGGGCTCACTCAGCTGGGCCGAGTGCCTCTGGGCCAAGCCCTCCTGGGGAGTCCCTCTCCCCCAGATCAAATTAAATTAAACAGATCACTCCACACTTGGTGTCCTGAAATGACTCACTCCCCGCTCTGGTTTCCACGGGTCAGGACACGGGGTGCAGCTTTGCTGGTTTCTCGACTTGAGGGTGTCGGCGGGGGCTGTGGTGTCATCTTCAGGCTCAGAGGGGGATGGATCCCTCCGTGTTAGCTCGCACTAGGAGTGGCTGGGGGGACTCAGTTTGCTCAGACTTCAGGACTGAGTGGACCAAGGATGGCCCCCACGCTTCGCTTCGTACGCATTCCCACGGGAATGCTCAGCGTGCGGCAGCTGACTTCAGAGTGGAGAAGGCAGGGGTGGACCCAGGCAGGTCCAGCGAGTCAGATGTCTCTGCCTTGTGAAACCTAATCTCTGAAGTGACAGCCCATCACTTTTGCCTCTTGCAGTCATTAGCAGCGTCTCATTAGGTCCCCACCATGCTCCAGAGAGGGGCTGGGAGGCTGGGATCCTCGGAACCGACTGAGAAGCCACCACCCACCCAACCCCCCACCCCCCCGCCCCTCACCCCCTCCCACCATTCTCTGGGCCCACGAGGTGATCCAAGACCACGGTTTTCTCCTGGTTGGACTTTTGCAAGATGCTCCATTAAAATGGGGTTGACAAGTGGGAAGCGGGAACTTGGAAGAACATGAGGTGGGTCAGTCAAGCACGTCCCCGTGGGGTAGGTGCAGGGGGAGAATGATGAGCAGGGAAATTGACAACAGATGCAGCCCCATTACCATTAATGGGAGTTGCTTCAGCCAATTACCCCCTGGGTGCTGCATCTTAATAAGGCACAGAACCGGGAGAAAAGGCAGTGCTTGAGGCACATCTCACTGAGTCTCTCCGAGGCCCCGAGCAGCCTCCTGGCGTCCAGTCCTCCAACTGCAAGATGCCAGAGCACTGAAGGGTGTCCTGCCTGCCAGAGCAAAGCAAATTTGATTCATTCCCTCGAGGTCAGTGGATATGAACCCCTTCAGAATAAAACTCCACAAGCCCAAACACTCTTGAACGTTCTTGGAGGAGCTGCCTCCATTCACGGCCCTGTCATGTTCCGTTGTCAGGAGGTAGGGGTACCTCAGATGCACGGTGTTGTTCAGGAGAGAGGAAATGATAACCCGTTTCAGGGGCCCTCCTTCTGGTCCGGCCCTGGCCCAGGGCGTGGAGGGGCTGGAGAAGTGGGGGGTGTGGGAAGCCATATGTAATAGAAATGTAGCAGTCCCATGCGCTTCACTGCCCCGAGGCTCCCAGCGGCTGGGCATGGGGAGGACAGCACCAGGCAGGCACCTCGACAGCCCGGTCCTAGAGAGGCCTCAGCACGGCCTGTGTGCTGGCCTCAGGGTAGAGACTGGCCATGTGATGATTCCTTCCACGCCGGCCTCTCCATCCACCCGGGAACTTTACACTTTTGTTAATCACCACGCTGGCAGCGTTCGCCCCTGGGCCTGGAACTCCTGTGAATGAATGGATAAGTCGCCGACTCCATCCATCACGTGTCTGCAGAGTGAGAGCCTACGGGCCAGGGAGGATCCAGGGCAGCAGCCTTGCTCCGGAACCTCGCCCAGGGCCTGGGCAGCAACGAGGCTCCCCTCACAGGTTCCCATCACTGACCGTGCCCTCGGCCCCAACCATCACCACAGGCACCCGCAGGGCACACTGCAGACCAGAGAACTCAAGAGCATGGGTCCTGACGTGGCACAGCCTGGGTTCCTGCCCCTGCTCCATTCCACAGGGGGTCTGTGGCCCCTGGGTTCAGCCTCTGCATCCACTCCCTCCTCTCTGCACTAGCCGCGTCTTCGGTGAAAAGTTCTTACATGTGCTGCTGGTCACTTAGGATAATGCGTGCACACAGCAAGCACTCAATAAATGCTGTCTCATCTTGGCATCACGGCTTCTCAGCACGCACTGTAATAACCTACTTAATTAGAGTGTGGATGCCTCGAGGGCAAGGGCTTGATTCATTTATTTCAGCACCCCCTACCCCCAGCACACAGTGGGCTGTCCCCCCATCAACCACTAGGCCACTTGCCTGAGGAGACACAGCAGAGCCTGGCCCTGGGACCGCTCCTCTCTCTCCTTCCGTCTGCTAACACCTCACCTGCCACGGGCCCCTTGGCCCCCGGAGACCCCACAGAGGCCTCTGGACTCCACGTTTCTGCCTCCCCACCCCCTCATTAATCTTGATTAGGGAGTCCTTGCACTGGAGTTAATTTTCTTGTAGATGCCTATCAGTCATGTAGCAGAGACTCTCTCCTGAGCTAATGAGGAATCATAGGCTTGCCGTGTTATTACTTAGCTAATTAGTACACAGACTTCCGGCGGAGGGGGTGGGACGGATAAAAGGTCACGGGGGAGAGCCCCGAAAAGGAGAGAGTTGAGATTCCCAGGGTTCTCAGGTGTAAGTGGTGCTTCTCAGGGGAGTTGGGGGTGGTTCTCGGCTCCAAGGCTGCTCTGCCCCAGGTATTGGCCAGGGGAGATCAGGCGTGGACCTGGAGGACGGATCCACCCAAGTCCACGTTTAAAGGGGTACACATGCCTCTCACAGACACCGGCACACTCTGCCCAGGCTGGGCGAGCCTTGGGTTCGTGAACCTTGGGGAGAAAGGCAGAGGTCAGAGGCCAGTTCCTGTGAGTGTGGAGTCCAGGGTGCTATTGGCCCGGAAGCAAGGACCCCTGTCCAAGCCAGGCTGAGGAATCTGGGAAGCCAGGGTTCTTGGCTGTGCTTCAGGGTCTTTGCTCTTCTACCCAAGAGTCCCATCTGATGGAGGGGAGTGTGGGCTTCCCTGCCTGCCTCTAGGGCAGAAAGTGAGGCTGGAGACATAGTACAGCGGACAGCACACTTGCCTTGCGTGTGTCCATTCAGGGTACAAACAACAGACGGGAGGGGGGCGGCTGTGGAGAGGGCAGCAGCTAATAAGTGCCCCACACTTGCAGGGTTGCAGGCTTCCGTCTTGGGATCAAGGAGTAAACTGGGGACGATATCAGGAAATAGCCCCAAAGATTCCGTGTCAAGGAGGAAGCATCACAAAAGACTGAGAATCCCGAAGTCAGGATATAGAAGGTTCTGGAAAGTTCCAGGGATTGGATTTTGCCAGAGGGAATGACTGCATGTTGGTTTGGGGTGAGTGCACAGTAAGTGCAAAACGGCCTGGGGGCCCATTTCCCTGATGGAGAGCACCCTAGGGGACAGAGCATTCTCCCCCGGCAGCATGGAAGAGGCTCCATGGTCCGGCCAGGGGTGTTGAACCGCAGGCTGCAGCCAACCACTCTGCTCACGCCTCTGCCATGTCTTACTGATGGGTCCGTGACTCTCTGGGCCTCCGTCTCCTTAGCTGCACACGGGGATTTGGCCCCCAGCTGTGCAGGCACAAACGCCTCCATTGCTGGGTGCGTGCCTGCTGGTACCCATCCTCTGGCACAGAACGCCTCACCCTGCACCGTAGCTTAAAGCACCGCCTTCGATCTCAGAAGAATGGGGCTCAAGGATCCAGGGTGGCGAAGCGGGGCCTCGGCCTCCGTGTCTCTCCCAGGCGGCCACCCGCCCCTGGCGCAATCCTGTCTAGCTCTGCCGGGCCTCCTGGAGCCCCCTGCTGCGGGCTGCAGGCCCGGCCCCTGGGGACTGGTGCCACTGAGACCGCCGCTCCTCACAGCTGTCACCCCGATGCAGCTTCCTTGCCACGTGGGCCTCTCCGGCGCACAGCTCAGAGCGCGGCCACTGCCTGCATCAGAGTGGACGGGAGGTGGTGGGGAGGGCGCCGGTCAGGCAGACCCCAGCCATAACATCCTGTCACTCGAAGTGGACCTAGTCATTAGAAGCTGTGCTCTTGGGGAGGGGCTGTATAGGGGGGAGCCCAGCAGGCGGCCACCTTGGGCACCCCGAGCAAAGCAGCAGACCACCCCAAGACTGGGAGCCGGGCCCCGGCCTGGGGCAGGTGGCGAGTGGGAGATGGTTTTGTCTTCTCCTTCCCTGCCGTGTTCCAACCCCTAGAACTAGGTCCACGTGGCAGATGGACACTCCCTCCCTGGGAGTAGGAGCTGGAGAGGGAGGACCGTCCTTCCTGCTCTGCCCACCTCCCAACCAAGCTCACCGGGTTTTGCAGCCCGGCGGCCAGACCAATCCCACCAGAGTCCGTCCGCGCCCAGAGAAGCTTCGGGTAGCATTGCGGTGTTCGGCTCTGACCTCCCACTCAGAGGGAGGCAAATTCTATCCAGGAGGAGATGTGTGAAAATTAGATTTGCTGCCAGGGTCAAACTTTGTACTGCTTTATCCCGGCTGTCACCTCCCTTTGAAAGCTGAGTGCTTCTTCAAACGCTGCCTCTGCCTCTCGTTCCTGCCCTCCCCACTGAGCCGGAACCCAGGCCACCGTGGGCCCCTCCCGGCTCTCTCTGCACCTCATAGCCCCGCCCCAGCCACATACAGCCCGGTCCGGGCCTCCTCCAGTTCTCCCTCCCTCCCACGCTGCTCTGGTCTCTTGGCTGTGCTGTCCTTCCCGCCCGGCCACCCCGCTCCTTCCCACTTTTCACACTGCAGCTGGAGATGGCTTTCAAAAATGCAAATCAGGGGCCAGAGAGATAGCTACACTGGGTAAGGTGCTTGCCTTTCACGGGGCCAAACCAGGTGCTAGCTCTGCGCTCCAGATGGTTTCCCAAGCCTCTGCACCCCCTGTGGCCTCCCGGGCCCACCAGGAGACGTCCCTGAGCACCAAGCAAGGAGCCGGCACTGAGCAGAGCCCGCCGTGGCTCCAAAACAACACAAAAGAATGCACGTCAGACCAGGCCGTTCCTCCCACTCCTGTTCTGGCTTCCCTGATTACCCTGGAAGAAAATCTGTCCCCCACCCTGGCAGCTGCCCCCACCCCTAAGGAGTCATGGTTTCCCTTGAGGATGGCCACAGCAATACTCTTGGCACTGCCTGCTCCTGACCTTTATTTTTTAATTTTGTTATTATTGTTTTAATAAAGCTTTATTGATTCGCCTTCGGTTTACAATACTGTGTTAGTTTTTGGATTTCTACATCCGCCTTTCCTGACTCCACCCTCGCACACAACAGTTCTGGTGCCATCAGACTGTCAGCTGGACCCTGTCACTCAAAGACCTCCTCTTCAGGGACGCCTTCCCCGTGTGCACAGTGCCAGCGGGATGACCGTTCTCCTCCTCTTGTTTGTGTCCTAGAACAAACCGCAGCCGGGGGTCAGCCTGGAATCAGCACTGGCTGTTCTCTTGTCTGTTTTCCCCAGGACAGTCATTTGTGCTAAGCCAAGTCACCCTGTTTGGTGTCTGCCCGTGTTTGGGCCAGCAAAGCTCCCTGGGGGATCCCATGCCAGCTCTTCAGCCAGCGTCCCCCGGAGAAGCACAGGCTGGCCTGTCGCCTGGTGTGAAGGCCAGACCTCTCCCAGGGGCAGCCGGCCTGCCAGAGATCACAAGCGGCCAGACTGGTTCATCCCCTTCCCGACCTCCCTCTCGGCTTCCCGCTCTGCCTCCACGCCCAGGAGGAGCCCTCAGGCTTCACTCTCATGCTCAAGACCACTGAGACATCAAAAGTGCCCACCCTCTCCCCGGAGGTCAGGAGCAGCCCCTCCCTGCCCTGCAGTGTCTGCGGCGTCCACCGCCTGGCTCACTGGCTGCTGTCCTGTAGTACTTGGCCTCACCCGCCCCAAGTGAGCGGCTGGGAGGAATGATAATAAGGCTTTCCCAGGGGACGTCCCAGTTTCCGAGCCTATTTTCAAATGTTTCGTTGTATTTTTGTTTTTAAAAGAAATGTCTTAGGAAAGAAAAACCTGGGAGTTTGCCAGGGAAGGCAGGAGGAAGCCCATTCTACAGACATAGACACTGAGACCCAGAGAGGGAAGGAGCAGATCCAGGGCCACACACAGCTGTTGGGGTGAGGACTCAGACCTAGTTTTAGTGGGGGAAGTTAGGAAGTTTTGGAGTAGCCAGGAAGAAAAGTTGGGGGTTGGGGACCCTTGTCATACATAGATGTGCAAAAACCAAGGTTGAATCCCTGCATGCCTGTCCCCACCCCACCCCGGCACTGCTGGGCCCGAGCGGAGCCATATTGCTGGGCCCAAGGCCTGAACTGAATTGTCCGGCAGAGTACTGTGGGAGTTGCCTCCCGAGCACTGCTGGGGAGACCCCCAAAGATCTCATTCAAGGTTTGCCAAGGTACGTCTTCTGTGGCCAGGGGTCCACAGGGCGGTCAGCTCTTTGGAGAGAAAGGCGGCTGGGGCTGCTGGCGGGAGCAGCACCGCGGCAGGCAGCGGGGCCCGGAGCGAGCTGGCCGGACTAATTGCCATGCTCCCTCACACCCTCAGCCCGTCTTCCTTCCGGAGAGACCCTAAAGTGCTTCTGAGCTCCTCGTACATATTTATATGCCTGTGCGCACGATAAAAATAAAACCACTTCTCCCACCGCTGAATTGCAGCCACTCGGGGTGTGAAATATGGGGCTTATCGAACAGCTGCAAGGAACGACTCCCGGGGAGCTCCTCCTGTCCCTCCTGACATTGCAAGGGGGCAGCTGGAAGGAGCTGGAATTTAATTATCTTGATAAGTAAGTGTTGGACCTGGAAGCAGGAGGCTCTAAGACAGCTGCTCCCTGGGAAGGAGGGCTGGTCTGACCGAGGAGGTGGCCAGGGTCTAGAGAGAGTGGCCGGTCCTCCACACCCTTCACACACACACACACACACACACACACACACACACACACACACACACACACACACACACACACACACACACACACACACACACACCCCGCTGGGCCATGCTGCTTGCGAGGTGGCCTGCAGGCACAGCGGGCTCCAGGCGTCTCTACGCCCCAGAATCTAGTGTTCACTCCCAGCAATCCTCCCCATTATGGAAGGTGTAGGAAACTGAGAGGATGTTTTGACCTCAGCCAGAGGTCCCTCAAGGCAGCCTTGGTTAAGAAGGTTTCCAAAGCCGGAGAGGTAGTACAGTAGGAAGGCCTTTTATTTATTTATTTATTTATTTATTTATTTATTTATTTGCTTTTTGGGTCACACCCGGTGATGCACAGGGGTCACTCCTGGCTCATGCACTCAGGAGTTACTCCTGGCGGTACTCAAGGGACCATATGGGATGCTGGGAATCGAATTTGGGTCGGCCGCATGCAAGGCAAACACCCTACCCACAGTGCTATTGCTCCAGCCCCAGGAAGGCCTTTGCTTTAAAAGTGACCCATTGAGTTTGGACCTGGCACCCCTTATAGTCTCCTGTGCTCCTTCAGGAGTAAGCCCTGAGCAATGCCAGGTGTGACCCCCAAAAGCAAAATAGCAGCAACCGAAAGTATCCAGGTGGGACTGGAAGATCGTGCAGAGGATAGAAAGGTGCATGCATGGACCCCGGGCTCCATCTCTGACATCACGAAGTACCCCAAGCACCTCTGGTACAGCCCTGGAGGGTCCTGTACATCACCAAGTAGGACCTCCAAAGCCCCCAATTACTTCGAGGGTGTCCTAGGCACCACAGGGCCTGAGTCAAACCTCCTCCCAGGCCCAAACATTGAACCTCCTATCCTGTTGACCAAGTATCAGTAGGAGGGTCCCAGGGGACCCCTGAGAACTGTTTGGAAATAACCCCAGAGGAACAGTATTTTTGCTGACTGGGGAGATAGTACAGGGGTTAAGACCCACGCATCCATCCAGCCTGAGTTCAATCACAGCACCCCACGGTTCCCCGGGGCACCGTGGAGGCCCTCAAGCATCCTCTGGGTGGTCCCGGTGGTCCCTGCTGCTCTCAGGTCTGAGAAGCATCATATCCTCAGACCCTCACATTGAACTGAGCATCCCCAAAATGACCCCAGATCCCCTCAGCACCTTTTGGGAGCCTCCCTGTCAGAAATGAATGTATTCATTTCAAAGAAAAGTTTCTTTGGGAATCATTGTCATCTCTTCCAGCCAAGAGTATACACGTCGGTTCTGATGTTTGAGGCCAAGCGTGGCCTCCATGGAAGCTCTGCCTCCCTTTTGTTCTCTCCTCACTCCCACCTGTCCACTCTCTGCCTGGGCTCCACTTCTCCTCTTTCCACCATATTCCCAAATCCCCAGGGCAGGGGCATGACAGAGAAGGCAGCCCCCAAATCTCCCCCACTGAGTGACAGCTCACGCTGAGCCCTGGGGCAAGAACAGGAGCAACTAGCCCAAAGGGTATCTGTGTTGGGGGGCCTGTACAAGCACGGAGGCCGGAAGCAAGGTGAGGGGGAGAGGGAAGGATGGCTGGAAATAAGGAAGAGCGTGTCAAGACAGTGTCTGGTGAAGATGGAGAATGGCAGGGAGAGTCAGCCAGAAATGGGGATGCTGGTCAAGTGACGCAGGGCCTACAGCCAATGGGGAGCAGGGGAGGGTTTTCATGGGGAGGTCCAGCTAGACTTGAGGTTACTGGCCTACTCCGGTGATCGGGGGTGTGGCTGGTGGTGGGGACTGGGTTCCCTGGGCAGGATCCAGGCCTTGGGGTAGCACTGAGAATCAACCCTTCCCTAGATAAGAGGCCTGTGTGCATGGAGGACTGGAGGCTCAGGAGGGGTCCTCTGGGAAGGAGAGACACGTGGAGCAGTCAAGGGGCCGGGGCTCTGACAGTGAGGAGGCTTGGTCAGCCCGGCTGGGCAGGGCACTGTCTCACTGCGGCACCCAGCCCTGCCCATGGTGAGCTCCTCTAGGAAACGCCCACATCTTTTGTGCTCATGCCCCTGGCACCCAGCTTGGCATCTGGCCCGGAGAAAGCCAGAGCACGCACCTGGACCTCATGCCCTCGGGGAGGGAAGGGGACAGAAACTCCTAGAACCATCTACATGGGGGACACTGGAGTAACACTAGGAGGTTAGGGGGTCCCCAAAGCTGCACCCAGGGGCTGCCACACCCACACTGCCTGGGTGTCTGGGGTTGACACGCATGTGACAGCGCCCATGCACTGACCTGGTTCCAGGGATCTAGCCCTGCCCAGCTTCCCCGCTCCCCACCACAGGATGAGTGGGGGCAGGGGTGGGGCAGAAGAAAGCCAGCACTATCAGCGAGAAATGAGTCAGGTGACGGCTGAGACCGGTGTTTGTGGCTGATAGCTGGGGAGAGAAGGGGGGGAACAGGACCCTTCCACAGAGGGGCGAGGAGTCCGGGGTGGGCTGGGGCTCTACCGGAGAGGGCAGGGTGTCCTGAGCTCTTGGTTCGAAGCAGGTTTCTGGGCAGTGTTCATGGTTCCTTTGCTGCCTGTCCTTTGGTGTTCATGGCCTCAGGGTGTCCACAGAGACGCTGCAGAACCCACAGCTCCCTCTCCCCTCCCCGTAGGCCCCTGCTTTCCTAGACCCCTATTCCTCCCCCCGGTGCCAACTTCTCGTGGTGTGGGTGTGAAGGTTCAGCTGCACCCAGAAGTTTTTCCTCCCACCCACCCTTAGGAATCCAACAGAACCTCAGTTCTCACCCCCAGAAAGCCGGAGTCCCGAGAGTGTCTCTGTGTCAGCAGAAAGAGATGTGGGCAGTAGAGTTGGGTCCGCGCCCACGGGAGACTTGAGGGAAGGAACTTGAGGGAAGCTGGCTCGGCCTTCGGCCTCTGACTGACGGGGGTCTGGAGTTCCAGAGCAGTGCAGCCGGCTCTCTGCACCACGCACCCATTGGGGGTTCTCAAATGTTTCGGGACCTAGAAACTCAAAGCAGAACGAGGGTCCTGGGGGCAGGAGGAAACAGCCTGTTTCCTCTGCATGGTTTTTGCAACTCACCAGGGCAAGTTCCTTTCCAGTCCCACCTGAATGACACCCCTGCTGGCGGGACCTCTCTGCCCCCTGCTCTGTCCAGAACCTGGTGGACCTGGTGAGCCTGGTCCAAGCACCATGCCGGGGGAGGTGCCAGGGACTGGGCCGGGACCTCGCAGAACCTTCTCTGTCATAAAGGAGTTTCAAGGCCCGGACTGCTTTGCTGTGTAGTGCAGACAATAGGCATCTCCCATGGTGAGAACTCAGCTGCAGGGGGGCGTGGCCGGCTATCCCTCTGGTTTCCGGTCTCGATTTCCTCAACTATGGTGTGCACCCATCACAAAGTGGAGGCTCACCCAGGGGTCTAAGTAAACACGATCCGGGTCAGCATGCCTCGTGGTGAATATGCTAAAGTTTAACACGTCGGTGAGATCAGCGGCTGATTGGTATTACAGAACTGAGGCCCTCAAATTTGCAAGGTTAGGATGGATAGATGATATATTGGATGGCGCCACCTGTTGCCAGTAGGTGGTATTGCAGCTTGGCGAGAAAGGCGGGGGACTGCTCCTCAGAAGATTCTGGGGCCGTCTTGGCAATTTTGAAGACGGTGCCCAGCGTCAGCAGAGGCTGAGTAAAGCCTTAGACTGTCATAGAAAGAAAACGACTTTCAGATTCTGTCCTCACTGGCCTTTCCCTTGGGTCTGTGGTCACACCAACCATCTGCCGAGCTCCTGGAGTCTCTCTGTCCTCCACCCCCGTCTCCTCTGCAAGGTTCAGGGAGCTAAGGGTGAGAAGAAGGAATCACAGTGCAGGGTAATTACAGCATTGTGTGGCTGTCTTGGGTGCGGGTTATAATTGTTACAGCTAATAATTATTGAGTGCTTGCATCATGTGAAGCATTGTCTTACTTAAATCGGCATCCCAACCCAGAGAGGTTGGTGCCCTCACCCCAGTCCCACTTTACAATGGGGAAATCAAAGCTCAGAGAAGTTAAATAATTTGTTCACGCATGTGAGGCAAGTCCTTTTTTCTTCCTTCCTTCGTTCCACCCAAGAGTCATTTTCTTGAGTGTTGGAGTTGAACTTCGGTCTGGGCTAGCCGATTCTCGAGTCCATGCATTTGGTCACTGTGCCTGGCTAGGTCTGTTGACCCATTTGGATTATGACTGATACCTGTAAGTCCAAGTCCTTCAAACTTAGGAAATGCAGGATACTGAGAACAGTGAGAGCTTGCTGCTGATTCCTAGTCTTGACCCATCCATCTACTTCTCCATCTGAGTGTTCCTCTATCATTGAACCCTTTTGTCAAATATCTACCCACCATCCATTCATCCATTAGTCCATGCCCACCCACCCACCTATTCATCTGTTTATCCATCCACCCATCCACTCATTCAACCATCCACCATCCATCACATCACTCATCTACCCAGCCATCCTCCCATCACCTATATACCCACCTATCTTTCCATTCACCTAGTCTTCCATCTTCCTCATCTTCTCATTCACCTATTTATTCACCACCCATCCACTTGTCCACCCATTATTCATTACATCTATTCATCCAACTTTATTAGAGCACCTACCACTTACCGGGAACAAAGCATATAGAGATGAAACAATTGTGGTTCTCATCATTTTGGCTTACACTCCTAGAGTTATATTAAAGCAATATGACATTAAGCAAGAGACTTCACAGCTCGATGTGCTTCTGTTTCCTTGTCTACGGGGTTGAGTCAGAAACTGCTTCACTGGGCTGTGAAGAGTATTCACAATGTTTGTCCATGCATTAGTACCAGGAAAGCGCTTAGAACAGTGACTTGAACTGGAGAGATAGTGCAGCAAGTAGGGTTCTTGTCTTTCATACGACTGACCTGAGTTCAATTCCTGGTATCTCATATGGTCCCCTGAGTCGCACCAGGAGTGAGCCCTGAGTGTAGAACCAGGAGGGAGCCCTGAGCACTGCTGGGTGAGCCTTCCCCCATAAAACAAACAAAAAAAATGAAACCCCCAGTGATTAACACATATTAAGCACTCCGCAAACACCATCAGCCAGCAGTGGTCATGACACAACTGTTACACCACCAATCCTACAACCCAGGTAGAGGTCGAGTCATTTGTTGGGCATTGGGGCAGGACTTCCCCCGTCCTGTGATTTACAGAACTCTGGCCATAAGATGTTATTAGGTATTTATTCAAAGAGGGTCCTGAGGCCAAACAAGTTTGGATTACAAGTAAATAAAACTGGAAAACTTGACAGACTTTCTCAAGCCTTTAACATGCCCATGTGAATTGTAAATCTCTATGACGTGGGGAATGGCCTAAGCTGCATTTCTCAGTTACATTCAACTGGAGAACCTTGTTTCATGAAATGTTTATTATAAAACTTCAAGACAAATGGTGGCTGGGACCCAGCTTGGGGAGTGTTTGTCTCTGGTGCTATCTACTTTTCTCTGCCCCCAGATGGCCAGATGTCCCCTGATGGCTTATCTTCCTGCCGCCTCTTCCTTCATGCCAAGGTCCTTTCTCGGGTCTGCAAAGCTCAGGACCATTTTTTAAAATTATTTTTTAGTTTTTTGCTTTTTGGGTCACACCCGGCGATACACAGGGCTTACTCCTGGCTGTACACTCAGGAATTACTCCTGGCAGTGCTCAGGGGACCATATGAGATGCTGGGAATCGAACCTGGGCCGGGCTCGTGCAAGGCAAACACCCTACCCGCTGTGCTATCGCTCCAGCCCCAGCTCAGGACCATTTAGCAGCCCACTGTCCAGGCTCCCCCAGGAAAGCCGGCTGGGACCCTCCTGCTTCAGTCCAGATGGGACTGAGGTCCATTAAGGACACCGTGTCGCACTTAATTCCAAGTGGCTGATTTCGTATCGATTTGGGTCACCAGTGTTAAGGCGTCACTTTCAGTTGTGTTTAATTTAAACAAACAAATTAAAAAAAAAAGCTGCTCTTGTCTGGGGTACAGCCTGTGGAGGTTTACCTCTGAGCACGAAGAGACAGAGGGCAAAGCAGGAAGTAGCAGAAAATGGGGAAGGGGGAAAGGGGGAGAGAGTGAGCAGGGGAGAAATGTATGTTGCATGGATGTGTGACTCGGACAGGGCTAGAGAAAGCCTCCGGTCCCCAAACTCAGTGTCTCTCTTGGCCATTTTAGACAAGCCTCTGGGCAGGGAACGATGGGAGAGTGCTCCCAAGTGGTGCTCCAGCAGGCCCAGGGCTACTCTTCCTTAGTTCCAGGATAATTGATTCAGTACCAGGATGAAGCATCGCTTGGTCCCTACATGCCCTTGTGTCTGCAGGGCCACACCAGCAATGTTCAGAGGGTCATCTGGGGGGGGGACTTGAACCCAGGCTAGGCACAGTCAAGGCCTGCACCCTAAACTCTGTACTTGGCCTTAAACTTGTACTTAAACTCTGTAGTTGTCCATGGCCCCATACCCTGGACAATTCTTTTCCCTTCTCCCAGACCACTTACTCACCTGAAAATTGGACACACAACGCTCGACAGAGGGTTCTTATGAAGAAAAGACTGTTGAGCAAGAGCTTATGAATTTTTTTCTATTTCTTATTACCCAGCCCCCATATTGGCTTCCAGGAGGTGTGTGTGCAAGTGTGTATTTTGGTCCAGAAACATCTTTTTGGGCTCACATCTGGCTCTATGACTGCGCAGTACAGGCAAGTTCCCTAGACTCCACACCTCGGTTTTCTCATCTGTAAAATAGGAATGATAATGGCATCCATGTAATGTATCCCTGTGCAAGTCCACGGTGATGCTACATGCTGGACACTTTACTGGTGCTGGACAGAAGAGAATCATTTTTTATTCTCAAATTCCAGTATTTGTTCCCATACCAGTAGAGCCCATTTCTTCAGAATCTAGGCTGAAGGTGGGGGTGTCTGTAAAACTCTCGATAGCCCTCCTCTTTCCTGGAAATACGTACAGGAGAGGTCACAGAGGACCCCCTACCCCTGACCTCTGGGGGGGTGTTCCCTAGGGTCAGGGGAAGAGAAACTTGCTTTGTCTTGTAGCGCCCTCTGTTGGGAGAGCCAGACTCAGCAGCACGACGGAGGGAGGTTGAGGGGACAGACTCAAGTCCAGCTGCCCCCACAGGTAGGTGTCAGGCTCCTGCCCAGCCATTCAGGGGCCCCAGGAGGGAGGGAGTCCAGGGTGACTCATGAGCCTGAGTGCCAGGACTGCAAAGTGGAGACTCTGCCACTGGCAGCCAATTTATTAGGAGACGGGAGCGGAGGGACGCTAAGCAAATTAAAAGCCTGTGACTTGCCTGGGTGACTTTTCCTTGGGCTAAGTCACGGGGTGCCCTCCGCTAACCGCTTCTCAGGGCTGGCTTCAAATGTGCCTTTCACGGGGCCGCGCCTTGGGAACGGTGTTGGCTGTGGGGGTGTTTCCCGGGACAATCACCTTGGGGCAAGAACCATGCTCTTGCCACGCACCCATGCAGGATGCCAAGAACACCGGGCGGGGCATCCTCTGTCCTCCTGGGCTGTCTGCCTCTCTGAGTGGGGTGGCCGCTCACCCGCACAGGCGACCTTGTGCTGAGAGCCGGAGAGCAGAGTGGACAGCACCAGGTGTCCTGCCTCCCTCCACCCACTAGTCCATCTAACTATCTGTCCGTCCGCCAAACAAGTATTGGTCATGGGTCTTCGATGTGCCAGGCCCTGGCTGGAAGACAGAGATTGGGGTAATGCTAAAAGAGGGGGTGGGTGCTTTGGCGGTTCTGAGACTTAAGGGGGCTCAGGGAGGCCCCCATCCTCGGGCCCTCCAAAGCAGTCCACTCCTGATTCTTGAGCCTCTTTCCTCTGTACTGGTCTCTCCCTGGATGCCACAGACACCACTCTGTTAGACCTCCTGGCACCCGCTAGCACTCTTTCCCAGCTGGCACAGACAGGGGCTGGGAGGCAGGGTGGGGTGTGGGCCCTGAGTCCTGCCTGGTCCCCCCCGATCTCACTACTGCGCTACAGGGCATGCAGACCACCACTCGCTCAGGACTGCAGCTGTTGAACTGTCTGTCTGTCTGTCTCTCATTGGCAGCAGCACCCAGCACCCAGCAAAGCCCACTCTGGTGCCGCAGAGGGAAGCCTGGGCTAACATCAGGGTCATCCCAGCTTGACACTTCTCCTTGGTCAGGCCTTCCCGGGGCCTTTTTTCCTGGGCTGGACTTGGGTCCATCTGATGCTCACCCAGATCAGAGGTGAGGAGGAGGAAGAGGAGGAGGAAGCCATTCAGGTCAGGTCCAAAAGAGGGTGTGCGGGAGAGATGACCTCAAACTGACCCCCCTGCCACTTGGGAAGGGGAGACCGGCTGGGGAGGGGTGAAGGGGTGCAGAGAACAAGCCGCCAAGGAAGCAGAGAGGGCTTAAGACTTGGGTGTTGAAGCCACATCCAGCCCAATCAGCCTGGCAGCCAATTAGTCTGATTCAAAAAAAATAAAAAAAATACCCACGTAGGGACAAACTGTAATCAAACACCTATTTATAAGGGTTTATTACGATCATTATTATTATTTTACTGAGAGGATCATTCTAAAGGCTGTCAGGTGAATGGTTTGCTTTCAGATCTTCATAAATGCAAATCGCTCCTTCCCTCGGGGCGGGCAAGAGCTGCCTGCCTGCTGCAGAGCGGCCTCGGGAGCCAGGGAGGGAGGCCGGGAGGGGGTCTGCGGACGGGCATGGCCGGGCATGGGCCTGGGCCTTGGGCACGAGGCTTCTGAGCTGCAAACCTCTCTTGCAGCCACAGGTCCACTCCCCGCGGGGCCCCCACCCCAAGTCCCCTGAAGGTGCCGTGCTGGGCTGCTCCAGGTGGAACTGGCTGTGGAGGCAAAGGCAGCACCTGGTGCAGCTTCCAAAAGTGCAGCAGGCACTCAAGATGCCTCACTGGATGCCATGCAGGGCACAGAAGCCCAGAGTCCGGGGCTCGGAGTCACCAGGACCCCAGCTCTGCTATTCTCTAGGGGCTTGCCAACCTCTCTCTTGGGGGCTCCTGCTGGGGGGGGGGAACCATCATGCTTCCAAGTGCCCCATCTCTTGTTCCACACCCTTCGCCGCCCCCCCCCCCCGCCACACACACACACACACACACCCCTGCCAAGGAGACTACTAAGCCTGCAGACAGGCCTGAGACTCAGTGGTGTGTGTGTGTGTGTGTGTGTGTGTGTGTGTGTGTGTGTGTGTGCATGCGTGCGCGCGCGCGTGTGCTGGAGGCTGGGGGTGGGGGACCAGATGCCAGCCCCCGTTTCAGGCCTGGGGAGAAAGGGCACTGAGCCTTCCAAATGGTGAGCCTCGCTCTCTGCCAGGAGGAAGCAGCCTGCTCCTTCCCCTGGCTGCATCCAAGAACTTGGCTATTCTTGGAAGAAAGGACCAAACACAGGCTGCTTCCCTGGGTTCCCGGAGTAGAACGGCCAAAATTGGGGAAGTTTCAGGAAGCCCCACGGCCCCGAGTGTTCCCAAGGAGGACAGGAGTAGGTGGCGAGCCCTCTTGTGCTGGGGACGCACCCTGCCCTGTTCGTGGTCCCCCGAGAGGCAATGCCCCTCTGCTTGCCCTGGGGGAGGGGGTGTCAGGGATGGGATCTGGGGAAAAGGGGGGGGTCTGTAGGAGGTGAGTTTGGGTAGGGCTGGAGACCTGGGGGGCCATAATCCACGGAGTTGTGAGTGCAAAGGGGACGACGAGGAGTGGGGGTGGGGGGCTCGGAAGAGGGGTGGGAGACAGGGATGGGAGGGAGGGGACCGGGAGGGAGAGAGCTCTCCTCCCTGCAATAAATCGGCTTAGCGGACGAGAGCCGAACAGCCCAGAAAGGATTAAAGAAAAGTCTGTATAATACAGCGGAGAGCGCGGCGCGGGGAGGGCGCGCGGGGCGGGGTGCGGGGAGAGAGGGAGGGACGGAGGGAGGGCGCGGGGAGGGGGCGCTCGCGCCGCCGGGAGAGGCGAGCGCCGGGCAGAGCGAGCGCGATTCGGCTCCAAACTCCGGCGCGGCGGCCGCCGATCGCAGTCGGGCCGCGGAGGGCGCCGCGCGCAGCCGGGAGCCGCCGGAGGACGCCCCGCACAGCCCCGAGCCGAGAGGAGCCCGGCCGCGGCGGCATGGGGGCGCCCCCCCGGCGCCCCGCGCTGCCCGCCGCCGTCTCGGCCGGCGGCCCCCGGCTGGAGCGCGCGTGAGCCCATGGCGAGGGGACCCGCCGCCGCCTGCGCCGCCGCCGCCAGCCGCCGGGCACCATGCGCGCCGCGCCGAGCCTCCGCCGCTGCGTCTGCCTGCTGCTCGCCGCCACCCTGGACCTGGCGCGCGGTGAGTGCGGGGCGCGCCGCCGGGCCCCCGGCCCCGCGCCCGTCGGGGGCTGCGAGCGCGGCGGCTCCGCTCGGCCGCGGCCAGGGCATGTCGCCTTCGGGGAAGGCGCTCGCGGGCCGGTGCCAGGATGCCAGGAGGAGTGTGTGTGCGCGCGGGTGCGCGTGTGCGCGCGCGGGGGTGCGCGTGTGTGTGCCTCTGTGTGTGTGTATATGTGTGCGCGTGTGTGTGTGCGCGTGTGTCTTTGTTGCGTCTGTGTGTCCGCGAAGGGGGCTGTGTGCACACAGGGTGCAGGAGTGCGTTTGGGGGTGAGGGAGCTCGGGTGAGGGTGTGCGCGTGTTTGAGGGACAGTGTCAGTTTCTCAGGGAGAAGGGGTGTGTGGGGTGTGTGTGTGTGTGTGTGTGTGTGTGTGTGTGTGTGTAGGGCGGGTAGGGAAGAGTGTGAGTGAGGGTTTGGGGGTGTGAGCATGTGCCAGCTTTTCCATGAGGGTGTCAGGGAATGTGTGAGCTTGCTAGGGGTATGTGTGCAGGGCGCAGGGTGGTTGGTGCGGGGGGGGGGGGGGGGGCGGGGGGGTTGCTTGTGGTCCTAAGAGCCGGTTTGGGAGGCAGGTGCTGTGTTTTGGTGGGGAGGCTCCTGTGCATAAGATGAGGGCTGACACTTGGGCAGGGATGTGCTTATATGGGGTGTGTGGACAGCAGGCATTTGGGGGGGCTCCATGAGCTGGAACTCTGTGTGTGTGTGTGTGTGTGTGTGTGTGTGTGTGCCTGCCTGCCTGCCTGCCTGCATGCATGCATGCATGCCAGCTGTGGAGCGCAGAGGGCTGCCGTGGAGGGAGGTTTGAAGCATCAGCTGGGCTGAGGAGGTGTGAGCGGCGCGTGTGTCCTGCGTGGACCTGGTGCCCGCTGGAAGGAGGTGGAAGCTGAGCAGGATGCGCGGATCCTTTGGCTGGTGACTCCCCTCCGAGGTTCCCTGGTTCTCTTCTGTCCTGGTGCCTCCCAACCAGGCGCCGCCTGGTGGGTCTTTAATGGTGCCGAGGACTGGGATTGGAACCTGGATGGGGCACCTTTCAGGCTGTGAGCCAAGGCCTCCGTTACAAGCCTGGAGGGAGGGGAGGGATCAGAGGAGAGCCTGCTGGCGCTGAGACCAGGGTCTCTGCGTCCTCTATGCCCCCCTAAGGCCAGTACCAGACCTGGATGCCCAAATGGGCTCTGCCCACATCCCAGCTCCAGTGATGAGGGGTAGGGGGCTGTGGGGCGTGCCCCAGAGTAACCCTTGTGTCCAGAAGGGGCTCACCCTTAGATTGGTTGGATATTGGGGTGTGGGTTCCGGACTCCACTCTGTCCTCTGCCCACCTGGAGGTGCCTTCTGGAAAGCAGAGACCCTAAAAACGGCCTCACCCCCTTTTACCTGCGACAGCGCTGGATGTGCGGCTCAGAGAAGCTGCAGAATTCCGCCTAAATGGTGGTCCTGCTGGTGGGGGCGGGGAGGGGTGTGTGCACCTCCCCCCCCCAAAGGAATTGAAAGCCTTGTACTTGGTTCCCCACCTTAGAGCAGGACTTTCCAAAGTAGATTAAAATCTCCCCCCAACTTTGGGGTGAAGGTTCCCTCCTTGCCACGCCTCTGGAGAGGAAGATTCCATGGGGTGGGGGTGGGGGGCTCGGGTCCATTTCGGGGCTCCGGAGAGGGTACTGGGCATTGTTGGCAAGCACTGGAGCCCTCACCTGGACAATGCAGGGAGCGGGCTGCGGGTTGGGGGGCCGCAGGGGGAGCACCCCTTTCTCTCGGAATGCGCAGAACGGCGAGAAGCCGCGGGCGTGGGGGTGGCGGCGATGTTGGCGAAAGGCTGTGGCGGGGAACCCCCGCGCCTTTCGGAACCGCGCCCTGCGCGCTCTCCCCGCAGCCCGCGAGCCTCCTCCTGCCGGCCGCCGGGGCTGCGGGGAGCCGAGCCGGCGTCCTGGCGCCGCCCGGGGTGGGCGCCTCTGGGCCGGGGGGCGCCGGCGCGGCCCGCGGGCTCCGCGGCGGCTCGGGAGGAGGGGCGGCGCGCCCGCCGGGATCTCGCGGGGAAAACTTTCGCAGCCCGGGCGGTGCGCGGGGGCCCGGGAGCGCCCGGGCGCTCCCCGCTCTCCGCAGAGGAGACGCTTGCCGAGGAGAGGGCGGGGTCCCTCCTTCCCCCTTCCAAGCCGGCGCCCACGAAGGCGCGGTAGGGGCGGGCGCCAGAAGGGGCTCCGCGAGATGCGCGCGGCCGCCGGTGCCGGAGGAGGGCGCCCTGCCTCGCCGAGACCAGCCGTGCACCTGGAGGATGGGTTTTGCCCGCCACCTGCAGGGGCCGGGGAACTGGGAGCGGGGTGCGCTGGAACGCGGAGCGGGCCTTCCCGAAAGGGCGTCTGCCCGGCGGGGGGCGCTGGCGGTCACGCTAGCCGCGGGACCTGGTCCCTGCCCTCGCCTTCTCTGGCCCCTGTGGGTCCGGGAGCAAAGGCGATCCCCGTTGGAGAGGGTTGGGGTCTGTGCTTTGGAGGATGGAAGGGATCTGCAAGCAGCCGGGCCTGGCAGGATGCAAATCCGTGTCCCCTCTCCCCACAAATGCCCTGTCCCCCAGGCCTGATTCTTTTAGAGGAGAAAACGCACATTTTTTTCTAGTCTCCCGGGTCACCCGAGAGCTCTCTGAGATGGTTCTGGCTTTTGCAGGCGTCTGGACGGCGTTTCTAACGCTGGGCATGTGCAATGTGCCTCCGAGTGAGGGGGGCTCCTGGGGCCGCGGGGCTGGGGATGCGGGGGCGAGGGAGTGGTGGTTCCTGAGGCTGTTTCATGGAAATTCCCTGGGAAATTCCCAGAGGAGTGACTCAGTGCAGAGGCTCAGCCACTGTCCTGCCTTCTTCGTCCACTGCCGGTGGTGGACCGAGGTGAACCAGCCAGGCAGGCGAATGAAGGGATGAAGGGTACGGGCTACGCCTGGCTGCTTTGCCCCTGCTCCTCCAGCAGCCTGCCCCCCACTTGCAAATCCAGCCCCTTCCCGTCCCAGAGGCAGAGGGGAGTGTTCTCGGAGAGG
Organism: Sorex araneus; assembly: GCF_027595985.1. NCBI lineage: Eukaryota > Metazoa > Chordata > Mammalia > Eulipotyphla > Soricidae > Sorex > Sorex araneus. The sequence goes on along the minus strand of NC_073306.1, from coordinate 55,815,175 downwards.
CTGAAGTCCTCGAGTCCCGGGTTTCCCGAGCCAGCTCCCCTCCGCGGTTCTGAAACTTCTGCTTCCAGCAGGAATGACCGCACCGAGCGGGAGCTGGTTCCCCAGCCCCTACGAGGAGGCTCGTGCCACTAAAGGAGAGTGCTTGTGGGCGAGGAGGTCCAGCTCGGAGGCCTCTCGCCCCTGCAAGGCTGCTGTACGGATCTGGGCTCGCTCCTGGGCTCGTTTGGGCCTGGGGCTTGGAGGGATTCTGAGGGTGAGCCGCAGCGTGCCATCTGCTTGCGTCTCGGCCTTGGTACACACTGCCAGGTGGGTCTAGGTGCCTCTTTCCACAGATCAGGAAACTGAGGCTCATTCCTTCTGAGTGTAGGGGGACAAAGCTCTCTGCTCCTTGCAGCCAACTCCTGACCCAGCCTCCAGTTCTCCTTTTCTTCCAGGGTCCCAGCTGTGGGCTGTAGGAGATGCCTTGGGCAGGGCCTGGGGGGCAGGGGTGGGCAAGATATCAGGGAAGCCTCAGCCGGTGAGACCAGATTTTCAGAATATCTGTCTTTCCCTTGCACATACTTGGGCTTTGCTTCAGAGAGCAGGGTGGGGAGGTAGAGGGGGTGGGTGGAGGAATGTAAGTGACTTGCTCAGGCTTCTGGGTAGAGCAGCCCCTGTCTTCAAAGGGAGCTGAGAAAAGGGCTGAACAAAGACTGGTGACTGGTAAGTAGGTTCCCTGGGATCCCTGTGGGTGTCCACCCTGGGCACCTGGCAGCCTGCCTTCCCTCCCCGTGCACCTCTGCTGCACCCCTTAATGATGCACCCCACAAGTGCCTACCTGACCAGGTGCCGGGGATGGTGCCAAGCACGGGGAACACCACCCTAAGTCCGTCAGGGGGTCCCCACCTGCCTAGTGTTTGCAGCTAAGTGGAAAATGGACCCGCACCCAAGGGAGGAAGGGGTCCTCTCTGCCCCATATTGGGCACACACTCCCCAAGGCCAGACGCTGGGCCTTGTGCCACATTGTTCTTTTTGCTTGGTTGGTTTTTGCGGTCACATGCAGGGATGCTCAGGGGTTACTCCTGGCCCTGCACTCAAGAGTCACTCCTGGTGGTGCTACATGGGCTGCCAGGGATTGAACTTGGGTCAGCCGTGTGCAAGGCAAATGCCCTACCTGCTTTGCTATTGGCCCGGGGCTGTTGCCTCACTGTTCTTACCTCATGATCCTTACATCTACCCTGAGGGGTATAAAATGGGCCCAGTGTGCAGATGAGGACTCTGAGGTTCTAAGGGGGTTCAAAGCGACGTGTCCAAAGCCACGCTGAGCAGAGACGGAGCCCGGGAGTGGCCTGGCACTCTCGCCCTTCGTTGGGCTGTTTTCTAGGGAGAACAGCCACCAGGCACCTTGTCTGCTCAGCCATGCCATCAGGTGCTCAGGGCATTTGGTTACCTCCAGCTTCCTCCTCCCCGAACAAAACCCTCATGGAGATGGGACCGGTGTGTTCCTCTGCGTAGATGATTGGGGCCAGGGACATCAGCTGCGGGCAGGGCTCATAGCCCCACCTGGAAAGAAGAAGGGCTCAGACCAAGATTGTGGGGTCAGACTTAGGACCGGCCTTAGGACCGGCTTGCCTGCCAAGGGAATGGGTGTGTCGCCACGGGAAGTTCTAGGAGGAAGAGTGGTCACTTGGGATCTTAGGGGCCACAAGCTCAGTTTTGCAGGAAAGAGAGCCACGGTCCAGGTGTCGGGGAGGCCCCCCTCAGCAGGACGGTGTGAGGTGAGACTGGCTCCACACCAGACTACCCCCACACCAGCTGCGTCTCCCGAGATGGTCGAAGGCTGTGAAGTAGCCCTGTCTGCCCGAGCTGCTCCCCTGTGACGCTCTGCTGAGTCCGCTGCCTCTGCCCGGCTCCCTGCCGCGGAGAGAGAGCCCTTTTCTTTCTCCTTCCCCTCGAATCCCTTTCTCCTTCGTTCCCCTTTCCATCCTTTTCTTAAATAATGAATGAGACTCAGGATCTTTTTTTTTTTCCTTTTAAGCGGAAGACCTGGGAATTTCACGCTCAGGTCTGAAGCAACTCAGAGCCGCTGCTGCCTCTCCCGCCCCCCCCGCCCCTCCCCCTGCAGCGAGGAGAAACTATTTTTTTCATCACAATAGGGGAGGGAGGGCAGAGGGAAGGGACGGCCCCCACCATATGTGATCAGTGTCAGTAGAGGTGAGGACAGGCTGTCACTTCCTGGAGGCATCTGTCTTCAGGATGAAATTTCTGCCTTGGAAGGAAGAAAAGGATGATGCCCTCAGGTCCACGTCTCCGCTCTCAGCCTGAGGGGTCCGGTGCTCAGTAGCGGTCTCTGGAGGGGTCCTCTGTAGCCCAGGGGTCTGTGCCCATTAGCACCGAAAGGCCAAAAGTCACTGGTTGGAGCAATGAGTGTGGAGCGTGGAGGGTTTAGAGAGGAGCTGCCCAAAGGGCCAGGAAAGCCATGGGGGTCTTTTGAGACTTGGATTTTGATCTTTCTGCCCCTCCCCGTAACACACACACACACACACACACACACACACACACACACACACCCTACACGGAATTTGGCGTATTGGGGACTGATAGTAGGGCATTGGCCTTGAACCGGCTGACCTGGGTTCCATCCCCACCATTCATACGCTCTACTGAGCCCACCAGGAGTCATCCCCGAGCACACAGCCAGGAGTAAGTCCTACGCACAATTGGATGTGGTCCCAAAACAATCTCCTACTCCCCCCCCCCAAAAAAAGAAAGCAGAAAAATAATTTGGTGTGTTCAACAGCTGTTCCCACATCTGGCCACGTGCTGGACTTGCTTTAAGGAATCATGCACATTCCCCCAGTCACATGCCATCTGGGGCGGGGGGGGGGAGGCAGGGATAATCAGATGACAGCCCCTCCCCACTGCGGGGTGCCTTGTCTCAGGGATTTCGGTATGGACTAGAGTCAGGAAGCCTGAGAGCCCCGGGGAAGGCCCTGACCAACAGCCCTCGAGGAACTGACTCCCACTGCTCCCAGGAGTCAACCACGCGTGACCCCTCCGCCCCGCTGGCACGGTCCCTCCCTGCCACGGCAGGCAGAGGCCCGAAGGACGTTTCCAGTGACGCCAGGATCAGGTGAAGCGGACATTGTGTGAGCGCCTCGTCTTCCGTGAACGTGCCCACCAAGTGCGGGACTCACTGATTCTGCCCCGAGCCGCGCAGAGACCACCTCTGCTGCCTACCTGCAGGGCAGGGCCCCCCTGGACGCCCTCCCTGGGCGGGGCGGGCTTTCAAGGCTTGGGGCTTAGCCCTCTTGCTGAACCCCGGGCTGGGCGCCATCGTCCCCTGACTGCAAGGGACCAGTCCACAGCTCCCTAGCTTTCTGTGCAGGCCCAAGGCAGTGTCCCCCACCACTGAGCAGAGTCCAGCCCCAAGTCGTTCCTCCTGGAGGAATATAGCGCGGGGTGGGGGGCGGCCCAATCTCCCTACACCCCTCCCACCCGCCCCCTCCCCAGCCTGCTAGGCCAGGAGCTCCAGAAAGTGCACACGGAGCCTCTCTGGCTCAGCTTACTCTTAGGCTTCCCCGGACGCCGGTGCTCGGGACAGACTCCGCAGGTGGACAGCCTCGGGCCTGTCGACGCGTGTGTCCTGGTTCAGAAGCGTGCTCGGTCCAGAAGAGTCACAAACAAGCATGGGCCGGGCAGAGCTTCAGCAGGGCTATGTGGCGGGTGGGCTTCCGGCCAGCAGAGTTAGTTCTGCGTCTGAAACCACAGCGGGTCTCCCTGAAACTCTGGGGTGGTCAGAAGGGATCAGGAGGGTGGAGACTGGCTCCAGGACGCCCAGCACCAGGCCTGGGAGATGGCTTGGGTAGTCTCATGTGTGCCTGGCTTGCCGGACGGAGGTCCTGGGTTCCTGCACTCTGCTGGGCCTCCAGCCCTTCCCCTAGCACTGCAGTGTGTGGTCCTGGTGGCCCCCTAAGCATCGCTGGGATGGTCCCCACAGCTAGCAGCAGAGCACAGGGCCAACCTTCCTGACTGCTGGTAGCTCCGGAGAGCACATGAGCGGCCACCTCTCAGACTGAGTTCATCAAGGCAGGCATCCGAGGCAGCAGCTCTTCCTGTGCCCATTGAGCAGACCAGTGAAACTGAGGCATGGGGAATGAAAAGATAGTGATAGGACACAGGACTGAATTGGGACTTAGGTTTGGCTCCTAAAACCAGCCTTTCTCCCCTCCCCTACCCAATGTCCGGTTTCATTCACCCTTGGGGGCCTAGAGGGAGCTAATCCAACCAGACCCCCCCACCCCGCGCCCCTGTGAACCCACAAGCCAGCATGCTCTGGCCAGGAAAAGCAGGTGTGATGAGCTGGGTCTCGTGATTGTGGCTGCTTCGGCAATGTGACCTCTCCATCCACCTCTGCACCCCCGTTCGGAGGCGGGGATACGCGCGTGGCTTTGGTCACACAGCCAGGCGGCCCGAGCCAGCCGCCCCTCCTGTTGCCACGTCCCTGGCCTCTGCTTCACCTCCGCTGCCTCCCCGCCCTCCCCACTTCCGCCCTTTCTTGGCTCAGAGAGCAGACATCTGTCCTCCGCTCACACAGCCCCTGACTCCCCGCGAACCTCTCTCCCCGCTTCTGCTGGCCCACATCCCTCCCTCCCCCGCCCCTCCCCCTCCCCAGGACTCAGGTGTGTGTGGGGGGAGGGTCTGGCAGTCACAGGCTGGCCAGTGGCAGGAGCAGGCCCCTCCAGCAGAGCAGAGATGCTGTGGGGCCGTCTCGCCGGGGAGCAGAGAACCTTGACAGGGCGCCCCTGCTCCCGTGGTCCCAGTCCGAGCGCATCCTCAGGGTGCGAATAGGCCGTGTCGATCTGACTCGGAGCTTCCCTCCAGAGGTGGGGCCCTGGCTCATTCCTGGCTCTGTTCAGCCACCTTGGGGAGCCCTTGGGGGTGTGAGGAGGTGCCCGGGGGGTCCAGTCTGCTCTCCAGCAAGCACGCTGGCATCAGGGCCAGGAGCCCAGGACAGAGGTGGTAGGACAGCCCTCCTTGGTGGGACACTGGGGACCATCCCTGGTAGGTGGGGGGGGGGACTGAAGGGAGGGAGGCGGGGTGACACAGATGTGTCGAGAAGCTGCCCTGGGTCTGGCCCTGGGCCAGCCACATTCACTCACAGTGTCCTAGTAAATCTCCCAGAAACTTCCACCAAGAAAAGGCTTCACTGGCCACAGTCCATAGATCAGGACGACGCTCAGAGTCGGTCCATCCGCTGTGGCCCAGCTGCTGGCATGGGGCAGGGGTAGCCTCTTGCCCGGGCACCGATGGGCACATCTCCTCCCTACCAAGGGCCCCCGGGGGAAGCTTGAGGCTGACCCCAGGGCGAGGGGAGGGGGTGAGTAACACTGTTGAACCCAGCAAACACTGCACATCAGGCCCCCCCACACACACACCCTCATCCTGCCACCCCAGGAGCACACCTGGGCCCCTCTCCACTTCCCTCCACCTCACAGCCTCTGCACCAGCTCCCGGCATTGACCCCTGGACAGAGCCAGGCCCCCTCGGAACCCAGTGTGGACCTCCCACAGTGGTTCCCTGGCCGTGTGTCTGGGCATGTCTGTCTCTCTGAGTGACGGTGGAGGTCTTTTGCAAGTGGAGGGCCCTGGGAGGAGCGTGTGTGTGTGTGTGTGTGTGTGTGTGTGTTCAATATAATGGTAGAGGAAGATGCATGGCATGTCACGGGTCCTCCGTCACTGGCCCCTCTTTCTCCTGACCCCCAGCATGGGGGCCGAAGTCTGTGGAGGGTCTCCCAAGGTTGGGTGGGCCCTGCCCACTCTGCTCTCGGCCCCAGATGCTGCCTTTGGAGCCTCAGCAAGGGGATCAGTCCTGCCCCACCTCGTCCCATGCTGGCGAGCGTCCGGAGGCTAGGCAGCCAGAACGCTCTTGAGAACAGAAGATCGTGGCCAGGGTACCCAGAATCCACCCGTGGGGAGTGAGGGGCGTGGCCCTGGAAGGTTCTGTCTGGAGGAGCCCACCAAGGCCATCGGGGGACGCAGAAGGCGGCTGGAGGTGCTAGTTGGGAGGTGGCGTGGCAGCTGGCTTACTTGCACACGAGGTGCTGGGCGGGGGGAGTGGGGTGGGGGGAAGCCTGGAGGAGTTGGCAGAGGTGGCATGCTCACGCGAGGGCTCTGGATTTGCGCCCAGGGGCCGCGGGGAGCACTTGAAGAGAGAGGCGTAACATTCCCCGAACACTGCTCCGGGAAGATTAATTTGGCTTTTCTGGGCCACCTGAAGCTCCAGTGGGTTATCAGTGATTGCTCTGGGGAGCCCTGGAAGAGACAATGGCCTCCAGGAAGAACTGACAGCTGTGGGCACTGCCCTCGTCTCCCAGGGCCTCCGGGCCCGGCCAGGCCCGCCAGGACAGCACAGCCTGGAACGGGAGTGTCTCGCCCACCTTAGACCGGACCCAAGAGTGGACGGAGGAGGGAAAGCTCCAGGGAGAAGCGTCTCGATCCCTCCTCTTGACAGCTTGTCCCAGCTGTAGGATCATCATCCTCAGCCTTTATTTCTTCAGCGGACGACGTGAGGAATCCGTGGGGTCCCTCACCCTGGCCTCTTGGGGTGGGGGCGGGAGAGTAGACCTCTTTCTTTCCTTTTTTTTTTTGCTTTTTGGGTCACACCCGGCGATGCACAGGGGTTACTCCTGGCTCAATCACTCAGGAATTACTCCTGGCGGTGCTCAGGGGACCATATGGGATGCTGGGAATCGAACCCGGGTCGGCCGCGTGCAAGGCAAGGGCCCTACCCGCTGTGCTATTGCTCCAGCCCCAGACCCCTTTCTAGAAGGATCCAAGTGCCCAGGGTGAGCGCCCATAGGTGAAGGACGTGTCCTTGACCCTCTGCCCTGTGGCGGGGTGCCCGTGAGCTGGGCGGAGTGGCGCGCTCGCAGCCCCAGGGCCCAGGGGAGAGGGTGCGTGCTCGGCACTGCAGAATCTTGGGGCAGGAGCAGGCTGGGGAATTATCTGCCCTTTCTTCCTTCCACCCCCGATTTTTGTTCTTTCATTTGCTTTCTGTGTGAGGGGAATTGGACCCAGGTCTCCTCCATACACGGCCTCCACTTGACCTCTGAGCCACTTCTCTGCCTCCTTGCCCCCATTTTAAAGCTGAGCCCACTGAGGCCAGACTGCAGAATGGGCCTTCCTCCGATGTGGCCACTGTGCATGGTGGTGGGGCGCGGGGTGGAGACACAGGAGGGGGACAGGTCTTCTGTGAGGTCCTGCGGGAGATCCCAGAGCCCCACTGGGCAGCCTAGTGGGAGGCCCAGGTTGACCCACCAGGGTGGCCCTCTGGCGGGCAGTGGACTCACCCCCAGCCTCATAACTCACGGGGCAGCTTGGGGATGGCCAGGAAGAGAAGCAGCTGGACCGTTGGGGTTTTTGTTCATGTGCCAAATGTTTCTCTTGGCCCCTTTGTCTGTCTCCCTTTCTGCAGAGACACTGGGGCCTCCCCTGGGGGGCTGTCTGTCACCCATCCTCGGCACCTCCGTTGTCTCCCCTGCCCCGTCTCTTCCTCCCCTCTCCCTCGAATGTGCGCCAAAGGAAGGCGTTCATCACCCACTGCCCAGGCAGGGTGCTGGGCTGGGCTGGGCAGGAGTGGGCAGCCGCAGGCAGGGGTGGGGGGACACCCTCGAGGCACTAGCTGGGCGAACTCGGAGGCGGGGGGCCAGGGAGGGGATGGCAGCGTCTGCGCCTACAGCGGGGGCTTGCCCGTAGACTGCATGAGCCCCTGCGCGCCAAGCGGGAGTTTGAGTCAGACGCCAACCCAGGCCAGGTGCCTGGCGCCACAGAAGAAGGTGATAAGGTGCTAATTGCTCCCAGGCACCTAATGTCCTTGGCAGGCGTGGATGGAGGGAGGTGGGGGGGTGGGGGGTGGTCTGGGCGAAGGCAACCCCACCATAAAGGTGTCTTCGTCCACTTGGCAGCGGAGAGGCAGATGGGAGCAGGGCTGGGCAGGGATGAAGCACTAGCGAGTGTGATGCCTGATGGGGGAGCAGGGTGGGGATGGGCAAGCAAGCGAAGGGAAGGGGTGGGGAGGGAGAGGAGGCAGGGGTTCCCAGGACAGGCTCCATGACGGGAGCGGAAGGGATTCCTGGTTGTAGGAAGTGCTAGACTTCATTCATTCGCTCGTAGAGTCGTTCACTTTTTTGGTCATAGGTGCGGTCAAAATTGAGTGAGTGTCCTCTGGGAGTCCTGTCTGGGGCTGGGCTCTGGAAACCCAGAGGACAGGGAAGAGGCAGGCCCTCGGCTTCTGGGCTTACTGTGGGGGTCATGCCGTTCAGCACGTGGCCATGGATGACAAAGGACACTAACATGAATGTCACCAGAGGGTCTCGGTTTTTATTTAATCAGATGAAACAAAAGCCGGGGCTGGAGCGATGGCACAGCGGGTAAAGCCTTTCTCTTGCACGCGGCCAACTCCGGTTCAATCCCCGGCATCCCAGATGGTCCCCCGAGCAACCGCCAGGACTAATTCCTGAGTGCAGAGCCAGGACTGACCCCTGAGCATCGCCAGGTGTGGCCCCCGAAGTGGGGAAATGAAATCAGTGAAGAGCAAACAAGCAAACAAGACAAAATATGCGTCTTCGTTCGCACTGGCCTCGCGTGCCCAGGACCCAGCCACACGTGGCTGCCAGTATGGCCCGGTACAAGGGTGATGGCACAGAGGCTGGAGTCCCTGTACGGCAAGGTTGACAGTGCAGACTGGAGCACGCAGCTCTGCCGGTGGGGCCTGCTGTGGACACGGAGTAGCCCTCCGTGGCAGGAAGGGCGGGTCTTTGTCTGTCCCTCTCTCAGCATGGCCCTGTCACCGTGCCAGGGAGAAAGCCCTGTCTGGTGGCACGGTGGCGCCGACGCCCGCGCCCCGCGCTAATCTCTTTCCAATCACAGCCTCCGTCTGGGGCAGGAAGGCTTCACCGCGCCAGAGGGAGCACGACTTTTAATAACAGCATGTTTTGTTTTCCCTGTAATTCTTTTTCAGTCACCCTCTGTTTAAGGCAAGTGAGACTGATTTGCCATTTGGGGCGTTGATTTAAATTCTCTCTCTTTTTTAAATGACTTTATTTCAGTTTAAAAAAAAATGAACCGAGTTAAAGAAAAATGTTAAGTGCCTCTTAGAGCAGGTGGCGGGCGGGTATGGCCAATCTGGGACAGTTGTTAGTGGGTGCCGCCGAGAAACCGGGTTCAGATGGTGCCGCTCGGGTGGGCATGGGAGCTTGGCCGTTTCTGGGCTTGGGGGCTGCCCACCCTAGGCCCCAGGCCTTGGGGACCAGAGATCGCCCTCCACATCTCTCGGCTCCCCCAGCTCTCAGATGTGGGTGGGGTTGTGTTCAGAGGCCACGGAGGGGCTGTGCTGATGAAATGAGACCAGCCCGCAGGGCTGATCCTTGGTCACTCCTGACATTTATGCAAATAGCTGCCCTGAGATGCCCCCTGGGGCTCAGCCCTGTGCTCTCTGCTCCGGGTTCCTCAGCTTGGGAGGAGTCCTCTACGAGCTCATACAGCTGTCCCTGCAGGGGTCTTTGAATTGCCAGGAGCAAAGCAGCCTGGGAGGGCATCTCGGAGGGCAGAGGGGACACCTGTCTCCCCCGCTGCCTAATCTACCTTGGCCAGGCTGTCTCTGTGGAGAGTCTCCGGGGACCCCAGAGTTCCCCCCACTTCCCCTACTCTATCCCGCTGATGGATTGCCTCACCCCAGGACACCCCCATTCATCGCCCCTGGTCTATTTTCCACCCGAATTCCCACAGAGAGCTCCTTTCTCCCGAGACCTATTGAGGCCCTCTCTCCTGTCATCCCCAGCAGCTATTCCCAGAGTCCGCTGGGCCCCCTGTCTGCCGTCACGGGGCCCACAGAGCCAGGCTTCCAAGTTTTGGGGGGGCTGGTGCTCCCTGCTCTCAGCAGGAGTCTTGGCAGAGACTGCTTCCTCCTCACCTCTGCGGGGAGATGGGAAGCCCCCCAGACATCTGTCCGTGGGCGCCCAGGTCTTCATCCTTCCCCAGGAAGCTGGAGGTGCCGAGGCCACTTTGAGGGGGAGCGTCTCTGTGGGGGGGGGAGCAGCTGCAGTGGGGGAGGGCAGCTGGTTTTGAACGGCAGAGAAGAGTCTCAGCAGGGGAAACTTCCACCAAGGGCCCCAGCCGCCCTCCCCCCGCGCCCGGTGGGGGCTCTGTTGGCTGTGCCCGGGCACCTCTGTTCTCCTTTGTCCGCCCCACTTCCCCATCCACCTTGACTGTTGAGATTGACTTTGATGAGGACTAATTTTGTCAGTTGGAATTCATGAGACGCTTACACATTCGGCGCTTTGCAGAAATTACCGTGACAAATACCAGCGGCAATCTCTTGCCGGGCTCATTCGCTAAAGTGCTCTGGGCAAGACGGAGTGCCCCTGCCCTTTTTGCCCACCTGCCATCTGTCATCTCTGCCCTCCTCCTCCAGCCCTGCGTCCTGCCCCACCCCACCCGCCCAGTGCCGGTCACTCTGGGTCTGCCTGTTGGCTCGGGGGCAGCATGACCCCAGGGAAGAGGGGATGGACTGCTTCCTGAGGGGAAGCTACACCTCCCGAAACCTTCCGGCTCCAGCTCCCTCTACTCTCGGTCCCCAGGTCGTCCGCGTGACCATCCCTGCCTCGGCCCCCCTTTGCCCACCAGGGCCTGGACAAGTGGACTCTGTGCAGCGCCCACTTTCCGGGCACATGAAGGGGTGCCACATCTGCAGGTTGCCTCTCCCTCTGTGCTGTGGGCTCCCCGTTTTGGCACTCACCTACCACAGGGGCCCCCCCAGCTCCTTGGGCAGCGCAGTGGGTCTCGGGGTAACTTGGCCCCTGCAAGTCTCCTGTCAGCTCTGATCCATGCCCAGCCTGGCACCCTGCAGACGCTGCCGAGCTTCAGCCACCCAGCTGGAGACATGTCCACGCTCCACCCCACCCGGACAATTATCTATGTCATCGCTTTCTTTTTTTCAATCTTTTGTTTTGGGGCCACACCCGGCTGTGTTCAGGGGTTACTCCCGGCTGTGCACTCAGGGATCCCTCCTGGCGGGCTCCAGGGACCACCCGTGGCGCCGGGGATTGACCCAGGCCAGCTGTGTGCAAGGCGGGCTCCCTCCCCACTGTGGCGTCGCTCTGACCCATCATCTGATTGTCAAGCCCACACCGAAATGGATTCCCTCTTTGCTGATTTGTTTTTGTGCAAAGGAATAGGGTGTAGGCTTACTGGATGAAATGCATGTGGATGGCTCTTGACAGCTCTTGAGAAGGTGTCGCCTCCTCGTAACCCAGGCTTTGCAGCGAGAACAGTCCCCTCCCAGGATAAAACATCCCCTCTCTCTGCTCTGCGGGTACAGTTCAGACTTAGAAACGTGAAGGCAAAAGAGAGCCACGTCCTCCTGGCCTCTAGATGGACCTTCGGGCCTCAAAGGGGCCATGGGTCGCAATAACAGGTATTTATGAAAATGTGCTGTGCACCCACTCTCTGGCAAGTTCCTGTGTGTGTTCACTCCTCAGTTTTTCATCCCACCAGGAGCTGTGTGCCCCTCCTATCCCCTATTTTACTACAGAAGAATCTGAAGCCCAGAAAAGTTCAGCTACTTGCCCTGGGCTGCGCAGAGAAGTGGTCAAACTGAGCTGAGAGCCAAGGATGACTCATATTTTCACTGTCTCCACGCTTCCTGCTACAGATCCCTTCCAACATGATGTGGGACCCTCCAGACATCCTGTCCCAGCTCTCCAGGCTCTCAGGGTCCCTGTGGCTCCAGCCGCTGCCGCCAGACCTGGCCCTGGGTTCCATGGCTGGGGATACCGAGCTAGAGCCGTCGGTCACTGGAGGGCAGCTCGGTTCCACTCTGCCGTGTCTGGCCTTGTTATTATTATTATTATTTCTTTTCTGGCATGCTGCTAAAAGCTTCCCGTGGAGAGCATGCAACCCAGCTCTTTAAAATTTAAAGGGCTTTACTTAAACAATCTTCTTTCCCTTGGAAAGAAGACCAAAGAGGCATGTGTAGTGGCTATATTTAGTGGAGTGTGTGGGTCTGAGCAGATGAGTGTGGGGTTTGGTGGGTGTTGGGGTGACCAGGGAGTTGTGTCCATGGTAATGGGGACTGCTTAGGCACCCTGCAGAGAGGCTCCCTGCGAGGGGGCCCCTGGCAGTGTTTGTGAATGCGGGGGTTGAGTGCCACTGGGTGGGGGGCATTGTACAAAGCTAATGCTGGACCCAAAGTCCCACCCCTGCCACCCAGGACCCAGGCATGGAAGATATGATATTCTAGGTGCTTTGGGCCTCACAAGGACTGTTCCTTCTGCCAGAACTTGCCTCCTGCCTTGGAAAAAGTCTTTGTCCACTTAGGTCTCACTCTGTCACTTTAGTCACTCATTGGTTCATTCATTCCTCACATAGGTTCTGTCCATCTCTGTGCTCACAGCGCACTGGGGTACTTGGACTTGTCTTAGGCTCTCTGCCCCTGGGCTAGGTCCCAGCACAAAGACGGGATTCCCTGAGTGCGCCTGCAGTGGATGAAAGCCCTGTGGAAGTGTGCCATCTGGAGGAATGATAGCGTTTCCCTCCAGAATTTACGACCACTTTGGATATTCATACCCAAAACTTTAGGAGCTCCGTGTGAGATTACGCCTGGCAGAGCCATACCGATTCATGGAAGGAAGGAAGAATTTCTCCTTCCTGCTTTCTATCATCCTCCCATGGATCTTAACTATTCACCAGTCCAGTCACTCAGCCACTCATTTTTCACCTGTATGTACATACATCCCCCTATGATTCCATCTACCCATCCATCCATCTACCCATCCATCCATCTACCCATCCATCCATCTTTCCATTCATTCACCATCCACCCACTCACACATCCATCTGTCCCATTCATTCACCATCTACTCACCCATCATTCATCTGTATATCTACCCATTCACCATCCACCCACCTACTCATTGGTCTATCCATTCATTCACCATCTACTAACCCACTATTCAGCCATCTACCCATTCATTTACCATCCACTCACCTACTCATACCTCTGTTCACTCACCATCCAACCGCCCACTCATCCAGCATCTGCCCACCCACTCATCCATTTATCCGTTCATTCACCATCCACCTACCCTTCCATCTATCCATCCATCCACCCCACATCCATACATCCACCTACCAGCCCGTTCATCATCCATTCATCATCTATCCATCCACCTGGCCAATCAGATATTTCCTGTGCTCCAGGTGGTGTGCTTGGTACCAGAGAAATTGACAAAGACTGAGGCCTGCCCTCCTGGAGATTAGCTTCTAGCATGCATGGCAGGAAAACTGTGCTGCCATGCATATACACCCCAAGGACGGGGTGTGATACTGTGGTGAATAAGGCCTGGTGACAATGATGGAAAAGTGGAGGTGAGCAGCCAGGCATAGACTTTATTTATTAAACATCTATTATGTACCCCCACCCCACCGTGGGCTGCAAGCAAGAAGGAAGCATCATCAGCATTTGCAGAAATGGGCAGATGGAGAGAGCAGGGAGAGCCTGGAGGTGACCACTGGGGAGGTCTCCGATGATTGGGATGGCCTTAGAGCGGGAGATGGACCTTGGAGACTGGAGATGGGTCAGGTGGGACTCAGCACCCCTGTGGTTTACAAGCTGGACTCCTTTCAACCCCCGTCACATCATTTGGGAGACTGGAATGTGCGTTAAGGTGCTGTTTGGGGGGAATCTTTGTCCCCAGTTCAAGCCAAGAAGGCTGCCTTGCCTGGTAACGAAGTGTGTGTTCTTTTAAAATAAAAACCAAAAAACTTGGCCTAAACTCAGGGGCCTCCAGCCAAGAAAGGACGGTTGAAATGAATGGCTGGATCTTCCTGGCTCAAGAAGCTCGGGAGCGTTTCTGTTTGGGCCCCACCCCCCTTTAGGCCACAGGTGGGGAAATTGAGCCCCAGAAGGACTGGTGACTGTCCCTGGCCTTCTGCGGAGAGAACGCCTGTCTGGGAACAGACTGTCTGGTTTCCCCGTGTGGGAGGAGCCCTGGGGACTGCCCGTCCCTCCAGCCAGCCCCGGGGCACCCCCAATAAACCTTTCTCCTCTGCCACCCTCCCGGGAGCCTGGAATTAGGTGAAATACTTTATGATCCCACGCTTCGTTAGGTTTTATTAGAAGTGGCCACACCAACATCCACTGGCACAGTCGCCAGGCCCCGTGCCGGCTTCCTCCTCACCCACCACTTAGCCAGCAGGTGCCGATAGCCGGCCGCCCCCTACCACCCTTCCCTCGCCCCTCAGGCTGGGTTCCCGGTCAGCATCGGGCGTCTATGTGGATGAGGCCCAAGGGAGTCCTGCAGGGAAGGGCAGGTGGGGATTTAGAGCTCTGGGCCTCTCGCTCAGTCATGCCCAGTCTGACCCCGCAGCCACCCCTGGAGGAGTCTGGTTCTGAGAGGGTGACGGCCAAGTCCCAAGCGAGCACCTTGGGCATCCCTGGCCCTCACCACCTGCATACATCCTGGGGGCCAGGCCGACGTCCCACCCCAGGCTGCTCACGGGACTGTACGTGGGTGACGGCGGGAGGGGCGGGCGCCTTGCACCCAGGGGGCTGCCCCTGCCCGTGGGGAGCCAGGAGGGAAGCCCCGGCACATGGGAATTTGGGGAGGAGAAGTGCCTCCCCCCTCCTTCCTGGTGGGCAGCGCTGTGTCCTGTCCCCAGACCCGATGTGTTTAGGGGGCGTCAGACCCTTTGGGATCTGAGAGGCAACTGGTGCGTGTCATCTGGGACCAGCGTGGGAAGCCTCTGAGCTTCTGTGTCTCATTCATGTTCTCTCATGGGCAAACCCTGTAGGTGTTCCTGAATGGGACCCCCCCAGCCCCCACTCAAAGAGAGAGGGTTCCAGATCATATCTTAGTCTTGCTACTATCACCAGGCTGAGCACTGGTGAACACTAATGGAGAATGTGTTATTTGTTGTTCAGATACGTGCTCCCTGCTTTGCTTTTTTGTTTTGAACCATACCTGGTGGTGCTCAGGGTTTACTCCTGGCTCAGTGCTCAGGGATCACTCCTGGTGGGGCTGAGGGACCAGATGGGGTGAATCTAGGTGAGCTGCATGCAAGGCCAGTGCCTTAACCTCTGTGCTATCTCTCCAGCCCCACTTATTGATCTCTTACTGAAGGCCCAGGGAGAAGATGCTGAACATGCTAGTCATGAACTTTGACCTCCGAGTGCTGGCCTTTGACCTCTTAGTGCTGGGCTTCTGACAGTCGAAGTTGTCCCAGGAAGAGAAGGCAGCAGACCTATGGGGTAGTGAAGCCTCAGGGAAGGAGTAGATTTTCCAGACCAGGTCTTCAAAGAGGACTTCTTGGAGGAGATGTTATTTGAGAGAGGAAGTGCCACAGGAACCGCCAGGCTGAGCTCCAATGCGCGTCTCCAGGCCAGCGCCCTGGCCTGTGTCCATGACTTACTCCACTTGGGTGTCTCTGGACTCCGTGCCCCACGCCTGCGAGGTGGCACCTGCCTTTCCCCGACCCCAACCCTGGTGCTGTGAGCTCAGCTGGCCCTCGGCAGCAGGACAGCACTCCTGGATCTGAAGGGAGGGGCGCTGAGATGCAGGGGGCAGGCTGGGAGGCCGGGCGGGGCCCTGGCTGCTCACGCAGGAGCCTCTCGCGTGTTCTCTGCGTGTGTCTGTGTGGCCAGTGGGGGCAGGAGGAGGCAGGGAGTGGGCGCCTACTCCCACCTCCTCCTGCTCGCCTGCGCCCCCAGGCTGCCTGTGGTCTGGGGCTGGAGCGTGTGTGTGTGTGTGTGTGTGTGTGTGTGTGTGTGTGTGTGGTGTGTAGGGGTGGGGGGCTGGGTGGCAGGGCGCCCTGGGAGTATTGATGGCCCTCAGAGCTGGCAGGCGTGAGGAGGCAGAAAGGTATTAATTAGCAGTTATTCCCCGGCAGTGAGGAGATGGATAGAGATTAAGGTGGTGGCCCGCACATCCGCTCCGTAGCGGCCGAGAAGCAACAGTAAATCAGCGCTATGAATCGATGCTGTAAGAGGGAGATATGTTTTAATCTTATTAGCGGGTGTCGCACTTCGGGGAGCCAGGCAGGAAAAGGCCTCCCTCTCCTGGGGCCCAGGTCTAAGGGAGAGTGGCAGGGGCTCCGGCCATCTGGAGTTCCACTGGGCGGGGAAGACAGGGCTGGGACGGGCGGGGGCGGGGGGGGGGGGAGGGAGGGCGGGTCTGTCTTCCCTGGGGCTTGACTGGACAGGCGGTGTACCTGATCCTGTGCCACCCGGGCAGTCTGCCCTGTGCCCCCATCCAGAGCGAGGGTCAATGGTCAAGTATGGTGACCCCAAGACAGGGCTGAGCCACATCCTGAATCTCGTGGGTGTTAGCCAATGGCCACTGTAGGCAGTGCCTTGGCCCCGAGCGTGGGGCACAGGAAGGGAAGGGCCTGCTGAGGGGTGCAGTGCCCGGGCTGGGTTCCTCCTCTCAAGGGCAAAAGCCCGGGAGGGCTGGAGGCTCTGAGAGGGACAGTCAGCCCCCAGCCCGCTTCATCTCCTCCCCTCCCGCATTTCCACTCTGCACCAGGAGAGGAAGTTCTGAGCGAGGGGTCCAGGAGGGAGCAGTCGGGGAAGGCCCCAGAGCTTACATTTCTGCCCCCACACAGTGAACGCTGACTCTCTCCGGACCCCCTTTTCCTACTAAGTCTCTGCGGTCGCTTCTAACCAGAACCTTCTCTTATTCGGGTTTCTCTCTCCGTCAACAACCAGCTGTCTAGGGTGTCTTCATTGTCCCTATGATATAAGTGATGGTTAGCCCCATTTCATGGATGGGGAAGCTGAGGGGCTCAGAGAGGGTTGGTTCCTTGGCTCTGGTCACACGGAGAGTGAGAGTCCCGGTTGTGATGCAGACCAGCTCTGCTCTCCCAAACCCATCACTCCATGGCGCCTTGTGTGTCTGATGGCCAGAAAGTCAGGGGGGAAAGCACCAGCCCTCTGGGGAGCTTGTGGGTGGGCTGCCTGCCGCCCCCTCCCCTCCCAGACCTGTCCATGTCCGATGGCCCCTCGCCGCCATGGCGTGGCCACCTCCTCGTTCCTCTGATGGCTAGACAGGCAACTGGGCCACCTCTAGCTCCAGCCACCTCAGCTGCTGATAGAGACATCCGGGCTGCCAGGGCCTGGGCCAGGCCTTGCGAGGACGCCAGCTCCCTCCCGGGGGGGCGGGGGCGGGGGGCCCAGCGTCTGCGCTTCCTTGTCTCGGCTTCCCTGTCCAGAGCCCAAGGGAGAGGCCGATCAGCCCTTCCCGCTCTGAACTCTGCGCCGTGAGCTCTTCTCCACACCCGCTCCGGCAGCACGGAGGCAAATATAAAGTGAATGCGAGGTGGGGCAGCTTCTGTCCTGGCCGCCACCTCCAAGTCATGTGACCCTGAGCTCTGAGCCTCTGTTGGTGTGTCCATGCTCGGTGCCAACTCTTAGTCGCCACAGTTAGGAGAATCCAGATAATCTTGTCCTTTCATTCGCTCACACAGTGGCGCTTTGTGCGATGTCATTAGTCGCGTTAGAGACGGCGGCACTGGCCAGTGTCACCAACCCCCAATGTCATGGACACAGGCTGGGCCATTTGTTACTCATTTCCATTGCAGGTATCTTTGTGGTGGGCACCTTCTTCCCCGGGGGCACTCGGGGACCCAGGACCCTTCCTGCCTGTGTGGCTCCTGCTCTGGGGGAGGATTTTACAGCTGTTCTTTCCTGCCAGTGGAAAAGAAGCTGAAAAATCGCGAGAAGCACCCGGGAGTTAGCATCCGTTTGTGGGTGCAGCAGTTACAACCCCATGGTACACCGCAGCCACGTTTCGGTCTCACCTCCAGTACACACCCCATTTACCTGCCTGCCTCCCCACTGCTTGAAATCAGTCAGGACCGCGTATTATTTTGCTTGTATTATTTCCCCTGTCTTATTGATTCCTGCGACTCTAGAATCAGCACCTAGCTGGGCACATCATACCTATTTATCAAATAATTAGATGGGTGAGTGGATGAATGCATGAGGGATGGATGAAGGGCTAGAGAGTGGATCTGTCGTGGATGGAGAAGGTGTGGATAGAAGACAGGTGGATGTTCAATATAGATGGTGGGTGGGTGGCTGGGTGGATCATGGGTGGAGGACAGAGGAGAAGGTGGAGAGAGGAAGTAGAGACGAGGGGTGGGGGATGGATGGATGGGGATGCATGATGGATAGTATATTGGAGTGAAGATGGATGGATTGTGGATGGAGGATATAGATGGGCACATGGACAAAGGATGGATGGGTGGATGGACACATGGTGAATGGAGGTTAGATGGATCATGCATGGAAGGTAAATGGAAGATAATTGGATAAATGTTGAATGGATAGGTGGAGGATGGAATGATGAGTGAATGGGAAATAGGAGGATAAATGGGTGCGTGTTGGATGAAGGATGAAGGATGGGTGGAGGTTGGGTGGAGATAGCCATTATATAAACATATGTTTACATAAATGACCAGACCTATGGATGACTTGATAATTAAGGAGCCAGAGCACATAGACCTATGACCAGGGAAGCCATAGAACTATGGTAGCCTTGTAGGCACTCCTGCCTCACTGACTGCTAGAGTCCCACCCCAGGGCATAGGAAGTGACAATGGCATGTTCTCCGTGTGCATTGAATGGCAGCCTTGGAGACCCTTAGCAAAAGCCAGTGTTGGGATCTGGGCTGAGCTTGGCAGTGCCAGACGGTTGGGGGAGGGATGGCCAAGGTGGCTCCTTGTGTGCTGACCCCCAGAAATGGGCAGCGACTGTGAGCTTCTGCCTCACCTGTGGATGGTGGGTGCAGACGGCGGGGGTGGCAGGTGGGGGAGCTTTTACAGGCTTTACACCTTAATGGTGCCCATCCTCATGTCACTAGACTGAGGACCCCAGGGGTCTCCTCACTTCCTCTCCAGGTAGGGCCTGATCCTGTGGGCAGACGTGGAGGCTGTGAGCCGGCGGAGGTGGACAAGGGGGCAGGGGGTGGGTGCACAGGGCAGGGTTAAGTGCGTCCCTCTCTGCTTGCCAGGCCAGTGAGAAGTTGGCTTTAAATTTTTAGCCTAAATAGAGCTATATCATTCTCTCTCCCACTCGATGCGAAGCCCTTTTTTGGAGCAATTAAGGAGCAGCATAAATCAGTCCGTTTTTAAAAGCTCGGGCTGACTTGGTGGCTGGCTAAAATTAGCGTCTCCATAAAGGAGCAGGAGTGGGAAGAGGAAGCTGAGCCTGGCCTCCAGGTATTCATTCACTAAGACGGGACTGAAACGGGCCCAGGAACCCCACAGGACCCAGGTCAGGAGGACCTGGGGCCACCGGCCCCCACTGGCCAGCACTGACCACACACACACACACCCTGCCCTAGGTTTTTGTCAGTTCCCGGACCTGGTGGAGAGAGAGTGGCTTCTGTGCCGGCCCTCCAGCTTTCCCGCCCAATGGCTGTGCATCCCTGAACAGGTCCCTCTGCTTCTCTGAGCCTGTCATTCCCAACAAATGCTGCACCCAGAAACCTCTGGACTTCCCCTCCGCCACCTGACCACCAGCAGATGGCATAGACTTAGGAGACGGTAACGATGCTTCCGGTCCCCCTTCTCGCTAGCCTCTGCTAACATGTTCCCCTGACTCCTCCACTGGGCTGGAGCGCCCCCCCCCGCCCCCACCCCCGAGGGCCGTCCCTGCTTGCTGACATGTTGGAAATGTGCAACTAGTGTTTTGTTCTTGACTGAATGAATTCCTAATGACCACCGGGGCCGGCTCCCTGCCTCCCCAGAGCCCCCGTGCCTAACTGCAAGATGAGAGAGGAGTTGATTTTCCTCTGCTGGTGGGAATTAGGGGTGCCAAGTCCTGCTCCGAGGGGATTCTTACGCCGTAGGCCTGGGGGACTCGGGGTGAGCAGCATGATCTGGGGCCCTTCTGGGAGTTCCCAGCTCGAAGGAGGTGACGACTCTCACCCCGGGAGCACACCCAGCCTTCGGTCTTGGCTGAGCGAGGAATGGGTGGGGAGTGAAGGGGAAAAGGCACCAGCCGGTGGAGGTGTGCATGAGCAAACCAAGGCAGGCGTGGAGGAATCCCCTGGCTTCTGTGCGCCCCCTGGCCCCTCAGCCACACCGCAGCATCTGCCCTGGGGCCCTGGTTCCACCTGCCTGGCAGCCCCGCTGGGTCCTTCACGCACCCTGGCCCCGCTCTTCTCGGCTGTCTCTCCCCCTGGAGCTGGGAGGGAGGCGCTGGTGCCTCGTCAAGCTTCCGTGCTCACTCCTGGTTCTGGTGCGGGTTCCAGACCAAGGCCAGCTGAGCTCCCGGGGGAGGCCTCAGAGGGGGGCAGTCAGCAGTCATGTCAGGCCAGAGCAGCCCAGGCTGGTAGAAAGCGGAGCCTTTGACAAACATCTGTGGGCGTGGCCCTGGCCATGGAGGGAGCCCCTTGCGCCTAGTGCCCCCGGCACCCCAAGGCCTGTCCTGCCCACACCTCCAAGATGGACCTGTAGGTCCCGAGAGCCCACACAGTGCTGCCCCCGAGTCCAAGTGCTCTGAGAGTGGCAGGACTGAGCTCAGGGCTGCATGCCCCCCCGCCCTAACACCCACGCAGTGAGACGGGTGCCGGGGACAGCCACTCAGCATGAGAGAGGAGACCCACCATGCCCTGGAGATCAGATGATTTAGATCCTGATGATTTAGATCGATCTAAACACTTTTCTGGAAGAAGAGAGGGGCGTCCCTGAGCCTGTGCTGTTCCCTAGTCTGGGCTCCCCCTTTCCCTGCGTCCCACCTGCTCGGTAAACTGGTGTACGGACCCCATTTCTGGGGAGAACCCCACACTGCAAAGAAGTGAAGTGACTGCTTCACCCTGGGGTCTGAAGTGACCCCCAATCTCCCACTGACCACTGGGGAGGGCTGAGGCCTTGAGCCAGGTACTTCTTCCCCGTCTGCCTCAGGACCCCTGAAGGGAGGGACTCAGTCAGAGTCAGGATTCATGTCTGGTCCAGAAACTTCCGCGTCCCGTTTCTGCATAGAGCCACGCGCGCCTCTGTCCACAGCGGGCCACAGGGAAGCTGCTGGTCCTCGCCCACTCACTGCCACGTGCCACAGTCCTGCCTCCTGTACAGTCACACCCCGAGGTGCAGGTGCTGGGACAGGCCGGTCCCATACCACTGGCCCTCGAGTGCCTCCTGGAGGCCTCGGAGGGAAGCAGGACCTCACGCGTCTCAGTGACACGGTTGTACCCACTGCACCCGCCAGCAAAGGCTTTTCCCAGTGCTGCGGGGACTCCGCCCCCAGCCTGGGAAAGGAGCTCTCCAGGTGTTGATTTAACGAGTATTTATGGAGTGCTTACTGTGCACTGGGCACTCTGCTAAACGCTTTATAAATATTAATGTGTTTAACCCGCATTAAAAATTCTATGCGTTAGACTCTATTATTTTCCTCATTTGGAAAACGAGGCAACAGAAGCGCAGAGAGGTTAGAGAACTGGCTTCAGGCCACACAGCACTCGGATCCCGTCTCCCCACTGGCCTGGGTCCCGGTTCCCATCCCGGGCTCTGGTGCCGTCGCAACCCCCTCAATTAGAGGGCCGAGTCGAGGCGGAGAGGGGGCAGCGCCCTGCGTCCCAGATGGGCATGGCGCAGGGCAGAGTGGAGGCCGGGAGCCGGAGCTGAGGGGGGCCGCAGCCCCCTGCCTGTACAGGGCACTCTCGGTCTCCCAGCCGAGCTGTGCTCGTCTGTCCCGGGGTTAGGCTGCAGATAATGGGGCCCACCGAGGCAGGCGGGGTGAGCGGGCCGAGCGGAGCGGGAGCTGGTGCGTGCCTGAGCCCCGTGCCGGCCGCAGAATCAGTGCGGTTTAAGATCCTTATCTCGCCGGGGAATAGAGTAATCCCTCCCCGGACATGTGGCCTCTCTCTCTCTTCTTTTCTGCAATTTGTCCTGTCGGTGATCTCAATCCCCGCGTAGGAGGCCTGAGCGCTGAGCGGGGCGGACATGGGGGAGGGAGGCTGCCCAGGCTTGCTGCGTGGGGAGGGGGGCGGGAGATACAGGAGGCAGAGCTGGACTTGGGGGGAGGGTGGAGAGAGGGCCTGGGGACGTGGCCGCCAACCCCCACTCCTCAGCTGCGTCTCTCTGGCTGTGACCCCTCTGACCCGTTCCTATGGGCCACGTGACAGCCAGAGCAGGCCCCTCTGAGGTAGGGGCGCAGCAGGATACCAGCCAAGAGACTCCCCCTCCCCGAGTGTCACTGCTGTCTGGTTGCTGGACTGCACTGGCCATGAGCCAGCTTCTTGGCCTGGACAGTGGAGGGCTCTTCCTACAGAAGGGGACACAGAGGCACGGGCAGCAGACTCCCAAAGGATTTTGGGGGGTGGGGACGTTGGGGATTTCGAGGGTCATTTTGTCATTCAGCACCTGCGTGGCCTCTACGATGCGCTTGCCCCAGGCTGACCCAGACCTGCACGCCTCACGGTGACCTTGGGGACTCTCCCAGGGGGAGCCTCGCCCCTCCCCGTGCAGAGACTCTGTTTCTCCGTTTGCCCGATTCTCCTGGAGGGCCCCAGTGGCAAGTCTTTCTTCTTCTTCTTCTTTTTATCCTTTTCAATAAAGACAATTTGTGACCTATATAGCCAAATGCATGCTAACATTTAAACCTGTAGAAGGCTTTTCACATGGATAACTCCACTCTCCCCTCCCCACGGGACAGCCGCATCCGGCACCATACGCGAGCGGGCAGGGAAAACGCGGCCATTGACCCAGAGGGAGCAGGGCAGCCCTGGAGCCTGGGGTCCTGGGGCGCGTGACCTGCGGGCGGAGGAGGATGAGGTCGCTGGGACTCTGGGACTGTCCGGGAGGTGCCGGGACCTCCTGGGGTGATGCACCCCGCCCGCTCTCCTGCGGATGGCTCGGCCCTCCCCCCGGGCACCCCAACCTGGAGTCACATGTCACTCCACGGGTGTGTCCGACTCAGAGACAGACACTCCCGCAGGGTTTCCTGAGACTCATCTGTCTGTGCAGCTGTGGGAAGCTGGTGTCCCCGGAAACAGCACCCACCAGAGGAGGGAGCCATGGGGGCACGCAGCACCCTGCTTCTCTCCTCCATGCCAGCTGTGTGCTCGTCTGCCGCAGGGCCGAGCTGCCACCACCCAGAGGGGGCCCCGGGGTGACTGCCACACCCCATCTCCTGCTCTCCCTCCCTGTTGAGTTTTCTGGGACCCTCAAGGATGCCACCTGAGCAGGAGTTCTACTTCCAGTTTGCACTGGCGTGGCCCAGACCCAGCTCTCCTGGCTCCGCCTCGGAGGGCAGGGGGTTTCTGGAAGGCTGAGAACAGCCGAGAACAGCGCCGGTGCACGCCGTCAGGAACCCGGGGCCGCCACGGCCGCTGTTCAGCCTCCGGCTCAGCCTTCACTTGACTCGTGCCCAGGGCTCTGCTGGGACTCCGCTCAGAAGGATGGGGACGTGTCCCTCGCTGCCCTCTGGACTCGGCTGGGGCCAGGACTTCTCAGAGCTCCTGTTCTTCCTGATTCTAACGGCAGCGTTAGAAATGTATGCTGGCCGTCCCTTCCCTCCAGCCTTCCCTTGAGACCGGACACTGTTCCCGTGCCCTCTGGTGCCCCAGGGGACGGAAGGGACCGTGGGCGTGCCTGTCTCTGCTCCCCACGGGCCCTGCCCTGTGTCGGCACACATTCAGCAAACACGGCATCAAGGCTAGCTCAGAGCCCCCCTGTCCTGGGACAGAGGGATTCCAGACCCCAGGCCCCTGCCCCCCAACCCTCCTCCCTGCCTAGGCCGGTTGCCGGGGAGTTAGATCAGGAGGCAGAGTGAGCATCCAAGGCTGGGGAGGAATTAATGGACCCCAAGGTCGGGATCTCATTTGGTGACGAGAGAGAGGACAAAGTGGGGGGGGGAGGGTGTGCTGGGGCGACTTTATTTTGCTTCTATTTGGGAAGACGATGATGTGGATGATGTCATGAAGAGGCTGAGCCAGTTTCCCTTTGCCAGGCTGCGGGCTGACCTCACAGCAAGCCCAACTGCAGAGAGACCCCAGGAGGGACTGACTGCCCATTCTCTGAGCGGGGCTGGCGGGTGTCACCTTCTCAGCCGGCCCTGGGCCAGGAGGCAGCTCAGGAGAGAGAGGCAGCATGAGAGCCGAGGGGAGAGCATGGGGGTCCCTGAAGGGAGAGGCAAGAGAGACAGAGGCCGATGCAGAGGCTAGGACCCTCTCCCCTGGCTCCCTGCTGTCACCGTGGCCAGAGATAGCCACAGCCAAAGGGCCCCAGGGGCTTGGGGACCTGATTCCCTGATGCCAACCTGCCGGGCTTAGACAAGTCACTTGCTTCTCTGGGCCTCCATTTTCACGTATGTCAGCTGGGAAAACTGAGTTGAAGATACTTGCTAGGTGGAAACACTGTTAACACAGTGTAAAGCAGGTTCTGATGAAACACAAGCCGAGCAGTGAGAAGGGCGAGGCAGGAGAGAACCAGGGGCTCCTCGGCGGGTCTAGGACCCTGCCTGGGTGGCATGGAGACTCCTGGTGCTGAGGAAGTGCTCCGCTCCTCACGCTTTCCCTGCAGAGGCAGCTGTTGTTGTTGTTGGCAGTAATAGTAATGCAGGGACCAGACCTGGGGACTCACACATGCAGGCCAAGTGCTCTCCTGCTGAGCCATCCCTGGCGCCTCCTAGAACTCTGCCCACCCTCCCAGTGTCCTAGGCAGGCGCCGGGGCGTTTAGTTTATAAATGAGAATAATGAGACCAGAGAGAGCAGGGGACTTGCACAGGGTAACCCAGCAGCAAGTGGTGGGACCTGGGCTGCTGGGCCTCTCAAGCCCCAGGGTGTTCACTCTGGTCCTCTGGCACCTCGTGAGACGGTAGATGCCCCAAGCCAACAGGAGGCCTGGTGGCCCTCCCCCCGTGCCCAAATGGGAGATAAGACAGGGCTGGGGGGGTCCTCCCGGGCCTCAGCCTCGCCCCTCCCCAGGAAGTGTGCATGGGGGGCTCCCGCGTACTGGGGGAGGGGAGCAGGGCGCCATCAGCCGCCCACCAGGCTCCACACGGAAGGAGCGGGCCCTGAGCCCTGTGCCCTCTGGTCCGGGCAGCTGGGCCAGTGCTGGGCACTGGGAAGGCAGTAGCCATGCTAATTGCGCTGTGCCACCGGGCCCTTGTTTGCATATATGCAAATTGGGCTGATCAGCTCTTCCCCCGTGTGAGCCCCTGAGGCCTGCTGACCCCTGCACGGCCACTTTAAAGCCTCACTTCCAGTGGGACCCAGGCCCGGCCAGATGGAGCTGGGCAGTGGGGCCACCCTGGGCCTTGGCAGCCGGGGTCAGCAGGGCCAGGGGTGTTCTGATGTCAGAGGCCTGCTGCCCCTCTGGTCCCACCTGGGGCGGCATGGGCCGTCTGGGGCCTGCGCTGGCCTCTCTCAGACACCGGGCCCCTGTGCGTCTCCTGGGTCCCTCCCGCAGGCCCCTCACTCCTGCCCAGTCAGCCCACCTGGGCCCGGCCTCCCGCCTCCAGCCTCTCCCATCTTTCAGGCCGCAGACGGGTCAGGCGTCCTCTCCCTGCACAAAACTTCCCATGGTTCCCTAGGCCAGCACACACGTACCACACAGCACACAGACTCACACACACACGCACACCTCTCCACACGCATGCCACACAGACCCACATACATACCACACACACACACCACTCTACACACAGCCACATACAAACACCCCACTCCACAGACATACCACACACACATACATACCATAAACACATACCATACACATACATAAACCACTCCACACACATGCCACACCAGCACAGACTCACACACACACGCACACCTCTCCACACGCATGCCACACAGACCCACATACATACCACACACAGACACATGCCACAGACATAACACACACACACACCTCTCCACACAAGTCACATACAAAACCCCCACTCCACAGACATACCACACACACATGCACCACTCCACACACATACCACACACACATACACCATTCTACACATACCACACACACATACACCACTCCACACGCATACCATAAACACATACCATACACATACATAAACCACTCCACACACATACCACGCCAGCACACAGACTCACACATACATACACCACTCCATACACATACCACACAAACCCACATACACCACTCCACATACATACCACACACACATTCACCACTTCACACACATACCATACACACCACACACATACATACACCACTCCACACACATACCACAAACACACACCACACACACATGCGTATACCACTCCACACGCATGCCATACCAGCATAGAGTCACAAACACACATACACCATTCCACACACATACGCCACTCTGCACACATACCACACCAGCACTTACAAACTCACATGCACAATACACCACACCACATACATACCATACACACACCACACAGCACACGCAAGCTCACACATATACACCACACCATACACATACCACACATACATACACCATACCAGCACACACAAACTCACACATACAGTATTTGGCATACATACATCATGCACACACATACCACACAGATATACACGGAAGGAGCGGGCCCTGAGCCCTGTGCCCTCCGGTCCGGGCACCTGGGCCAGTGCTGGGCACTGGGAAGGCAGTAGCCATGCTAATTGCGCTGTGCCACTCCACACATATACCACACACATGCAGCACACCAGCACACACAAACTCACACACATCACACATACATACACCGCACCACATACACACTCACACATATACCACATATACTCTCTTCTGTACATACACACCACACCCATATTTGTACTCATACAGCATGAAATTCTGGGGTGTAGAGACCCAGGGGGCTGATGTGTGCTCAAGGCCTGGGATTGCAGACTGGACTATCAGAGGCCAGAGAGGTCACGCTGCTCCCCGCGCCCCCACCCCCGCCCTTCTCAGGGAAGCCCTTCTGGAAGTTACCCCCAGGTGCCTTTCCTAGATGCTGAGTGCCTAAGGCATGTCGTGAAGGAACGGTGTCCCCAGTGGGTGTGCCCTGGTCCTGTGTCTCCATTGAAGGGGTTTAGTGGGACAGAGAGACAGTCCAGTGGGGAAGGAACTGGCCCTGCCTGCAGCTGAGCCGTCCATCCCCTGGGTGCCACCAGAGCCAGGTGTGGTCCAACAGTCCCCCAGTAAATTAAATAGAGAGGCTTGGAGGGCCCGCTTCCGAGTGAGGGTCCTGTCTTCTCTTAGATTGAGGGCACCCCAGGTATTGTCAGAAGCCGAGGGGTGAGTCTCCTTGAGACCTGGGGACCCACCAGGGAGGGTATCGCCCTCATCTGAGTGGACCCCCTAGACCTGGTCTACTGGTCTACTGAAATCTCGGGCGTCTGCCTCTTCTGCACCGTGAACTGCCCCCCAGTTGTCTCTGGAGAAAGGTGGGCGGGATTCCTGCCAAGGGCTTGGTGCCCCTCCTTGTAGGAGTCACAGTCCCCCTGGACCACGCCCTCCTGGGGCCACGCCCTCCTGGGGCCACGCCCTCCTGGGGCCACGCCCTCCTGGGGCCACGCCCATCCGGGGTTATGTCCTCCCTCGGGCCACACCTCCTTAAAGCCACGCCCTGGTGGGTCCACAGGTGACTTGAATCTGAGGAAGCGAGGTGTGCGGGAGCCAGGTCCCCCTGTCCATCACACCCAGTTTCTACCTGCCGCATCCTGGCCTAGCCTAGTCAGGTCTGCAAGCTTCTGGATACCTCGGAGTCCAGTTGGGCAGTCTCTGCTCCAAAGAAAGTGCCAGAGAAGAACCGGTAAGCGCCTCCCCTTAGAGTGCCCGTAAGGGGTCCTCAGGGCTTCCATGTGCCACCCGCCCAGCCCCCCCGGGCCAGCAGTGGAACCTGGACAGAGAAGGGGAGGCCAGGTCAAGAGGGGCCGGTAGGTGCTTCTTCCTCTCCATTCCTTAGGCTGCCGGACCTTGAGTCAGACATCTAATCTCTCGGTGCCTCTGTTTCCCCCTGCGTCAAGTTGGAGTCATAGGACAGAGGCCTCAGAGAGGGTCTCGTGGCTCCCGGGGGGGGGGGGCTCCGAAAATACTCCTTCCTGCTCTTTGCAGTGATCTGACTTGCAAAATATCACTCTCCCACCCCCGTTACAAAAATAATATCCCGAAGCTGGGAGTCATGTGGAGCGTTTAGAAAGGCACATGAAAAGAAAATACCAGCCCTCGGAGATGACCACAGGCAACTCCCTGCTGGTGAGCCCGTGGCCGCGTCTGTGCACGGAGTCACGGATGGCAGGAGGGGAAGGAAAAAGAAACGCAGGAGATTTCCTTGAGTTACCGTTGGCGTCGTGGGGCGGGGTGATGCCCTCCCCACTCTTTGCTCTCTGCTCCTGACCCTGTGTGGATATCTGAAAGCCACCCATTACCCTATTTTTGCCACCAATTTCCTCATTTCATGCTCCCTATAAACCACCGTGGGGAGCTTTATAGACCCACAAAGGCATTCAAAGTTAATGGCAAAGCCAACCATGTGAGGACGATGCTGTAAAATCCACCTTCCTCCCTCCCGGACTGGAGTTCTCTGCCCTCGCCCCACCCTGCTTCTGCCGGCCTGCCCCCACCCCCCAGCGCTGCCGTGCCCGCCTGCTGCCCAGGGCGGGGTGGGGGCGCGGAGCAGAGACACGGAGAGGGGGCTCGGGGTGACCTTCTCCCCACCTGGACACGGAGCACCACACAGCCAGGCCGGAGCCGCGCGGAAGCCATAAATAGTGGGGCTGTAATTTATGTAGATGTTTTGGAGTCCAAACAGAGGGGTGGGGAGGACTAATGAAATGACATCCCTCATGTCGGCGTCGGGGGCGGCCGCCGAGCAGCTTCATAACTTGCAGCGAGCGCCCCGTGCTAGCCTGAGGATGGAGGTCAGATACATCCAACGGATGCCCTTGGGCTTCCGGTCTGAGGTCGCGGCTGTGCCAGGAGAGGGTACCCAGGCCAGGGGAGGGCGGCAGCCTCTCCTCCCTCCATCCTTTCGATAAACGTTTCCCGGCTTTGTTCCATCTTTGGCCCCAGCCCTCCAAAGCGCCAAAGGACAGAAGCCCAGCTGGGTCCTGCAGCCGAGAAATATGTATGGTGTCTGCCAGGAGAGTGACCAGAGCCTGGACTTGGCACGGAACCTGGCTGCTGTGTGACCTTGGGCAAATCACCTGCCCTTTCTGGTCCCGTTGAGCCATCCATCTAGTGGAGGAAGCAGGAGCATTTTCAGTGGCGTGTGCCTCCTGCCAGGCACAGCCGGGATGTGTGATCAGTCAATTTCCCTCCCCCCTCCTCCCCCTTATCAGCTTCCTGATGGCTTGCAGGCTGTGAGGCAGGCGTGGCCCCTGGCTGTGGTCAGTCTGAGAACTCCTTATAATGCAGAGCCCCGGGTCTAAGAGGCTTCCCTTGGGTCGACTGGCAAAGGGGAGCAGGGGGGAGGGGTGGGGGCGTTGCACATGGAGCAGGAGCCCTGAGCTGTCCTGGGTCCTGGGCTGACGAGCAGGAGACCCTGGTGGAGTCAGAGCATCCGTGAGGAAAGCTGGCCCGGAGCTGAGGCTCCTTCTCCGGGGCCTGGGGACCGAGGCTCCCAGGCAGGCCCGGGCGATGCTGGCTCGCCGCCCGTCTGCTCCCCCGGGCAGACCTGCTGCACCCGGGCTGGATCCCCGTTTCCGGGTAGCTTCCTGGGCTGGGGCTGGGCTGCCGAGAGACCCCGGAGGGGCCCCCTTCCGGCCCCACTCTCCACCCCCCACTCCTGACTTGGCCTCATGACTCACACATGAGAACAGCTGAGTCCGCCCCCCTGCACACTCTGTCGGGGGCCAAGGAACATCATGGTCACTGTCACTGTCATCCCGATGCTCATTGATTTGTTCGAGCGGGCACCAGTAGTGTCTCTCATTGAGAGACTTATTGTTACTGTTTTTGGCATATCCAATACGCACGGGTAGCTTGCCAGGCTCTGCCGCGCGGGCTCCATACTCTCGGTAGCTTGCCGGGCTCTCCGAGAGGGGAAGGAACATCACCCCTGGGTAATAGCTGAGAAAAATAAGGCTGGTGAGCGTAGGTAATGTCCTCCAGACCCCACTGCAGGGAAATGACTGAGTTAGAAAGGAAAGAAACGTCTCCTAGCAGACATGGCTTACAGATGGAGTCACCCTAGATTCATCTCCCCCCTCAATCTCCACGTCCAATCTAATCAATAACAAGTCCCGGCGACTCTCCTCTCCCAGATACCCGGACCCTGGCAGCTTCTCTGCTTGGCCACTGACACCCCCTCCTCCCCCCCTAGGCCAGGCCACTGTTGGTCTCTGGCCGCCATGGCCAGCTCACTCTCCTGCTATCTGCAGCTCCTGCAGCCCAGAGATGTTACTAAATATTAATCAGCCCTGGCTGGCTGCTTCCAGGCTCAGAACCCTCCACGTTTGCCATCGGACTTGAAGTCAAACCCCAGTCCCCAGGCCTCAGCCTCTGGGGGTGGGGGATGGGGCGGCCTCCCTGTCTGACCTCCCCTTGTCCTGCTGTCCCATGCCCACCCTGCTGTGGCTCCAGTCTCTTTGACCTCCTTGCTTTCCTCCCGGGCGCAAGGCGCTGGATGTCCAGCGAGTCTTTGAACTCGGCATTCCCGCTGCTTAATTCCCCATTGGCATCGCCGGCCGTTGCCCTCGCATCCCAAAGGGCTCATTTTAAGTCGAAGAACAAGGAGATGCGTTCCCTAGCTGCACCACCACGATGCCACCACCACCCCTCCATGCACACCGCTTTTCCTTTTTTTGTTGGCACATCCGAGCCTTCTTCCAGGGCCCGGCTCACTACTATCCATCACTTTGATTGCTACGTACTAATCACTGGAGGCTTTAACCTCCGACCTTCCAGGAACGTTCTCGGTGTATACCTATACACTCGACTCCTTTAAGTTCACAGCTCCGAGAGCAGAGCTGGGGCTGCCTCTCGTGTAAGAGACGAGGAAACGGAAGCCCAGAGAGGTTTAGTATCATATCCAGAACCATACAGCTGATGAGTGGTCAGACTGTAAGTGGCACTGGGTCATCCCACCCCATGCAGGCCGTCCACTCTGTACCTTGTCCCCCTGCTGCTGCCTCCCTGATGCAAAAAAAGATGCTTGGAGAAGGTATCACATTAGTACGTGTGTGTGTGTGTGTGTGTGTGTGTGTGTGTGTGTGTGTGTAGTGAAGAAAGATGGGCCACACTCAACACAGGCTTCCACTGGACAGATCTTCTGCTGCCCGGGAGCAGCATACAAACTAGAAGTGGGAAACCCCGGCCCTGTGCCCTGAGAAGGATGAAAGAATGACAGCTTCACCCTTGCACGCGTCCGGCCGCTGCTCTTCGGGGCGGGAGTGGCTCTTGCAAGCAAGCGGTGAATGTCTCGGGCCTGTTACAGAGCCTACACGTAGGAGCCACACTTGAACGAAGTGTCCGGGGGCTCCTGTGGCATCCTCGGGACCTGCTCACCCCACACGCGCCTGCTGCCGCCCCAGGATCACAGGAGGCTCCGCCGGTGGAGAGGAGAAGGGGCGTTACTCCCCACCGTGCCCGCTCCCCCACGCTGGGCTCAGCGCGTGTGTGTTCCCTGGTTTGGCCCTCGTGCCAGGCCGGCAGCCCCCCCACCCCGACCCAGTCGGCACTGAGACAGGACGGCGTCTCTGTGCGATGAGGGGGCGGGGTGGGGGACGCTGGGTGTTCAGGGCGCTGGGACAGTCCCGAGGCCTCCTGGTCTGGCCAGGCCAGCAGCACACGCGGAGAGGGTGGGTGGGCTTCTTGGCGTGGGTCAGAGGCTCGGGCACGGGCTGCGAGAATCTTGAGAGTTGATACCGAGAGCTACTCGAAGCACGGGGCTCATGGTGGCAGTAATGGGGGGTGGGGGGTGCCGTGTCCTGGCTCTGCCTCTCTGGCAAGGGGCCCTGTCTGCTGGACCCGCCCCGCCCCGTGCCCTCGGCCTCTCCATCCCTCCCCCCACCTTCCAGCTTGATGGTCGTGGCCTCGGCATTTCCCCTCTTGACTCCTCACCTGTGAAAATGGGGCAGTGGGTGACAGCAGTGCCGCGCGTCACGGGAGGTGTCTCTCTGTGCTCACCGGTCCTAGCGTGGAAATTCACACGCTTCACTCATTCAGCGGTGGCAAGGATATGGACCCGGGAACCGGGTCAGTCATGGGGGTGCGGGCGGCGGAGGGGGGAGGTGTGTGTCTCCAGGGTCACTCTCTTGACGCGTGGGTCTGAATCTCAGTTTCTGTGTCTGGAAAATGAGGTGTCTGGAAAATGGGGTGGTTGGGAAGGTTAGAATCGGTGCATGTCTAGCCCTCGGAACTGGGTTAGGGATTGCAGGATCCTCGCCGTGGTTTAAAATTAGGTTCCTACGACACGCTCATCTCTATATTTGGCCTTGGAGAGTCTTGCTCTGGGCGCCCGTCTCCTTCCAGGCTTTGGAGGCTGTGGCGTGGCCCCAAGGGCAGAAGCTCTGGCGCCCTTGAAGAGATGTTCGTGGGGCTGGGTGAGGGTAGGCGGGGAAGTACCATGTCCAGAATCCGGCTGTCCACAAATGCTCCCTGTTCCTTCCCCCCCAATATTCCAGAGGGGTCTAAATCATCCTCTCCAAGCCTCCCCGGGGATCGGGACCCCTGACTTCAGTCCCATCCCCACAGATTCTCCCTGCAGGCCCAATATGGTCACCAGTATTTCTCCAGGGTCTTCCTGTCTAGCCCTGACCGGGTGGGGTTGCAAATGCCAGTGCTTTCTGGACGGTTCCAAGTGGAGAGTGTCTGATCCGATGCACCTGTGAGCTCACAGACTGACCTCCCTCCCCCAGGCCCCTCTCAGCTTACTACCACTCCAGTCCCCTCCAAGCCTTCTCGGTGGCCGGGGCTGAGGGTGAGAAACGGGGACTTTGCCCCAGCTGGGAGAACTGAAGTGGCAGGGCAGTACGACCTCAGCTGTGTGGCCAGGTGCTGAGGGATGTGACACGGTCACTAGGCATCCCTGGACTCCGGCTCCCCACGGCCCCCGCAGGCCCCCTGCCCTCTGTGTGACTCAGTCTGTGCTCGTGACAACTGGGTCTCCATGCCAGTGCCGCCATCAGAGAGGCCTGCGTGCAGCCTGTGGGCGGCCTGTGCCAGGGTTGGGTCAGTAGTGCCAGCTGCTGTCACAAACCCCTCCAAACCCCTAACACCAGGGAAGCCAGTTTCTAGCTCAGGCAAAACCCAGACCATGTGTGGCAGCGTCAGTCACTGTTAATTCCCAGCTGGACGTGGTTCCCTTTCACTGCGGGCTGGGGGTGCTAGGGAAGGGCCTCTTGCGGGTGAGAGCTGAGGTGTGTGGGTGGAGACCCCGTGAACAGGGTTGGGGGTCCTCATCATTTCTGAGTAGACATTTAGCCTGGAGCCGCCTTCCCGGAGCCTGCTGGCCTCTGGCCCTGCTCTGCTGGCTCTGTGGCCCTGCACAGCCACCAGGCAGAGCGCCCGGGTCCCTGCGATCGGCCAGCAGGGGTGGCTTGACCCTCGGCCCTGCTCAGCCAGTGAGGAGCTGCGAGAGCATGCATGGTCTGCTCACGGCACTTCTGGAAACCTCGGTGTCTGTGTGAATCCTGAACCCTACCTTCCAGAGCGAGGTGAGGATGAGCGTGGTAACGGACTGGCAGTTACCAATGGCTGGCAGTGTGCCAGTCCACAGCCGTGACACCCCCAGTGCATGAACCCCCAGTGACCCCCGGGTCGCATCCAGTGGCAGCTGCCCCAAGGTTCCCCGACAGGGAAGGAAGGAAAGTCTTGGGGACTTTCTCCTACAGCCGGGCCCTCCTGGCCCTGGGTGGACGGTGGGGGGAGGTGGGGTGGGGACGGGGACTTTCCCGGGGTGGGGGCGGGGCACAGCTTCCCATCAACTGCTAACAGTTCCAGATGGTTCTCTCCACTCTGTCTGCAGCCGGCTCTGATGCACGGGGGGAGCCTTGTGGCATCACCCTGCCCTTCTCGTGCCCCCTCGCAGGGTGCAGTGGGGCTCGGAGCCCCTCAGAGACCCGCACCCCAGTCTGGGGCGCAGCCAAGACCCAGCTGAGGGCTGGTCGCCCCCTCTGTGCTCTGGCCAATCAGCCACGGTGGTGGCTTCTGGCTCTCTGACGGCCAGGGGCCTCCAGTGCCCAGGGCCGGGCAGGCGGGCGGCACGTACTCCCCCTCCCGTGGGCGAGTGGCAGCACCTCTCCAGGAGAAGAGACAGAGGGTCAGAGGGGAGAAGCAGCCTTCCCTCCCGAGGAGGAATGGCCAGGGCTGAGCGGGGCGGGGCTGGGAGCGAGGGGCGGGCACCGGGGCCCTGACCCTGCGGGCAGCGGTGTGGTCCACGGCCCTTTCTCTGGACCCCTTAGCGCTGGGACACGTGCGGCCCTGCGCCACGACAACCCGTGTGTGTTCATCCTGTAGACGGGTCTCGGACGCCCAGGTAGGAGGCGGCCTTTCCCCGCCGGACCAGCGTGAGGTCACTGTGAGTGTCCGCCAATTCCCAGGCGTGCTGCTGGACAGGTCAGCATCCCCTCACCCCTCCAGACAGGGAGGCCCCCAGCAGGACTGGGAAGGGCTCTGTCCCCGCTGAGGGGAACCAATGGTGAAGCTGGTCTGAAGGGCTCCGGGGCTGTTTCCTGAGGTGCCTCTTGCAGATCCCAGCTAAGGCTGATGGAGTCAGGAGGTCAGGGTGGTTAGATTCACTCTTCTTCCAGGCAGTCTTCCAGGATCTTTCCAGGCTCAAGCCTGAAAGGGGTCTTCTCAAGGGTCTTCCTCTAGGGATTATCCACCCGCAGGCCATATCAGACCCACAGAATCATGTGGCCTTGCCTGGTACATGATGGGACAGACACGGATGCTTCCCATCAGACGCCTGTGGCCTCTCTCCCTACATTGTAAGACCTGTGAAAGACGTTATAAATCTCCAAATGACCCTTGGCAGAAAAAGGCTCCTCAGCCCTGCTGTAAGGAGGGGAGAGGAGAGGCGAGGGGGCGAGGGCACGGAGAGCAGGGCAGAGAGAAAAGCGACTCCCGGGGAGAAGATGAACTTCGGTGACTAGGTATTCCATTTCTTTGAGCTTCAACGGCTTCGTTCATTTGTTCCTGTCCGCGATGTCCCCTACTTGCAACCCTTCTTTTCTTCTTCACGTTCCAGCCCAGAGACCACTGTCCGCTGCCCTGCTGACCCGCCACCCCCCTTCCCCACCCTGCGATCCCATGATCCTCGCGTGGTCCTAAATGCCGCCCCTCCCTGTGTCCTACCAGCCCAGGACGCAGCCGACAGCCCCTTCCTGGCACACGGAAATCCTCAGAGTGGGTTTCCGTGTTCTCTCCAGGGTGACCTGGACAAGTGTCGGCGTCCCGGGGCCTCTGTTCCTTTCCCGCCCTGCTCAGAGGCTCACTTCCCATTAGAACGTGCGGGTTTGCCTGGCAGTGAGACGCCAGCACGTGTGTCTGATGCGCTGACACCACTTACAGCGTCACTACAGAGGAGGCAGAGGGGGGCCCGGGCTCACTTCCCCCAAGGGTGATTCTGCAGATCCCCTAAAGGTGGAAGCACCCAGGCAGCCTGGACTCGCAGTGTCGGGGCACTGCAGCGTCCAGCTTCTCCCCCAAGCAAGTTTCGGGGTCACAGGGGCCACCCGAGCATCCCTAAGATCAAGGAAGACTGACCCATGGCGGAGCTCATTGACCTTCAGGACCCAGTGATGCTCTGAACAGCACTGGGATGGTCCAGGGGGTCCCAGCAACAGAGTCCCACTCTGACGCATCCACAGGGTCTCACACTGACCTCCTGGTCTCCTTGGCCGATAATCATCAGGACTGGCCCCCGGCCCCCCTGAGCACCAACTAGAGTCACTCCCCTCCCCCAAAGAAAGGCTGATCCGAGCTCGGGGCTGATGAGCCTAAAAGGTGCCCCTGAGCGCACCAGGGAGGGCAAGCCAGGTCCCTCCGTCAGCGCCAAAGACCCTTGAGGCAACTGAGCTTCCCCCAAGTCCTGAGCCACCGCATCGGGTGGGCTTCCCCGCCCCCTCCGGGGGAAGAAAGAGAAGCCAAGCACTGTGGTGGGTCGGGGAGGCTGGGAGCTTAATTGATTAATGTTGGTGCGTGCTTTGACGGGCCCAGATGCAGTGCTGGCGCAAGGTGAAGTATTAATACCGATAATATATAATTATGATGTGCCACCGGCCTGGCAGCCTGTGTAAATAGTTACCCAGCTGGGAGCTAATCCGGGTAAGTGGGCCGGGGCTGCTCGCCGGCCCCTCGTTCTGCAGTTCAGCCTCTCCTCTGTCGGGGGGCTGGGCTCTGGCTGGCTAGGCCCACCTCCTGGACACCTTTTGGCCTGGGGGAAGGGGGTGGCACTTCCAGGGCTTAGAACAACCATCGACCTTCTTTTAGGGGAGTGGGGGCAGTTCCTCCCAAGCTCAGCAGGCACAGAAGCCCCTCTCAGAGACCCTCAGCCAGCCCACCCAGAGGTTCAATGCAAGGGCAAGTGCAGGGGAGACACCTACACCTCCATCTCTCCCTCCCTCCCTCCCTCCCTCCCTCCCTCCCTCCCTCCCTCCCTCCCTCCCTCCCTCCCTCCCTCCCTCCCTCCCTCTCTCCCTCCCTCCCTCTCTCTTTCTCTCTCTGTCTCTCTGTCTCTATCTCTCCCTCTCTCCCTCCCTCCATCTCTCTCTCCCTCCCTCTCTCTCTCTACCTCCCTCCCTCTCTCTCCCTCCCTCTCTCTCTTCCTCTCTCTGTTTCTCCCTCTCTCCCTCCCTCTCTCTGTCTTCCTCCCTCCCTCCCTCTCTCTCTACCTCCCTCCCTTCCTGTCTCTCTCTCTTTCTCTCTCTGTCTCTGTCTCTGTCTCTCTCTGTCTCTCTGTCTCTGTATCTCTCTGTTTCTCTCTCTCCCAGAGACCATGGACCCCTAAGGAGGTAGCGGTCAGGGGAGGAAAAGACCAGAGCAGCGGAGGGCTCTGTTCTGGCTTAGCCCTGCAGTTAACTGCCCTTTTCTTCTTCTTTTTTAAAATTTTTTATTTTATAAGTTAGTTCACGATATTCGATCACAGTTACTATTCGAACACCCACCCCACCACCATGACACCGTCCCTCCACCATATCTGGGGTGTTTCCATCCCAAGCCCCAAGCCCTGTCCCAAAGCACAACTGAAATTATATCTTTTGTATTGTCTGTCATGGAAAACCGCTGAAAACGCTACCCAAAAGGCATCCACGGAGGAAAGAGTGTGAAGGCTGTTCTACGTTAGCTGCCCGTTTCTTGCTCCTTTCCTGCATCCCCTCCTCTCCTCCTGGCAGATGGGGAAGCAGGCGCAGAGAGGGTAGGTCCTTGGCTCAGGCAGGCACAGCCACAGGGGAGCAGAGCAGGCGCTCAGATTCAGGCAGGCCCATCTGGCTCCAAAACTCAGTGCTCTCCTTCTCTCTCTCTGGGGAGGCCGCCCCCCGGTCTCCTTTAGTGAGGGTCCTGAGGGAGGGCTGCAGCAGCCTGGGCCTTTCTTCGGGGGATGTCAAGGGTTAGAAACAGGTTTTGTGAAGGGGACTTGGAAACACCCACAACTTAAGACCCCCCTCCACCCCACGACGACCACCACCATCACCGGCTTTGCACTGTTCCTCTCTGGGGTGCCCAGGGCCCAGGAAGTGGTGGGTCCAGGGCAAGGGAGTGAGCATGAGGCTGCGGAGTTGGAGGGGGGGAGGTGGGCTGAGGCCTGGAGCGGGGAGACCTCAGATTCAGAGCCCCGTCCTGCAGTGACTCCCTCGACCCTCCCCAGCCCTCTGCCGTCTCTGCCCGCCTTGCCCTGGGCGGCCGCAGAACCTCAGTCCTGGGGCTCACCAACACGGTGAGTCCAGGAGAGTCCTGCTTCTTGGAGGACCCCCTCCCGGGGTCTCCAGGATCTCAGCCCGCAGTGGAGACTCCGGGGGAGGGTCATTCATCTCAGAGGGCTGTGCTGTCGCCTGCCCGGTGTGCATGCTTGGCTCCCCCCAGTCCAGGCAGCGGGACCTGCCACCACACGCACGCACACACGCATGCGCACGCTAAGACTCGGCTTCAGCGAGGCTGCAAGTCAGGCCCCTCTTGCTCCGGGCTGCAGCCACTAATGGGATGCTAAGTGCCTATTTTGCAGATGAGGAAATTGCAATTAAGAGAGGTTAAGTAACTTTCCCAGGGTCACACTTATGGTCTGCGGCCTCCAAACACCAGGATTTTTCCACTCTGTCCGATAGCTTCCTGCGTGCTGGGGTCTTCCAGATCAGGGCTGCGTCTGCACCCAACTGGGAGGCCTCTCGTCAAATAGATGTTCGCTCAGTGCAGGGATTTGCACTCGGGACTAAACGGAGTTTCCTGATGGCAGTAACCAGACGCTTTGCCCACTCTCGTGGGACCCTCCAAAGCTAAGACCCGTGTCCCTGCCATCAGACTGGGAGTGATCTAACGAGAGGGAGGTTTTCTCTCTCGTCACACTGGGGTTTCCCTGAGGTAAGTCCCAGCGGCCTGGGACTCCCTGGAAAGACGGCGAGTGTGAAGAGCCTCAGTGACTGCCTGCACATTGCCCGCCCGGCCCCCTAGAACGGCTGCGTCTGTGGGAGACTCGCCTTCAGCCAGAACAGGAGCCACCGTGGACAGGCCCGAGCCGCCCAGCCTCCGTGCACCCCGGGCGTTCATTAGTGTTGCCACTGTTAAGTGTTTCCCCCCATTTATGCAAATCAGCGAGGTAAGAGGCATATAATGAAGTGTTTGTGGTTTAATACTGTGCGGTAGGCAGGAAGATGAATTTTAATTACCAGCTCCTAATTGGATGGACGGCTTGTTAATATCATCCTGACAGGCCATCTGAGCCGCTGCTGCCCGCCCACCGGGCCCAGGGCCCTACCAAGCCACCCACGGGGCTGGGAGAGCCTTCTCCTGGCTCGGGGGTCCTGCTGCCTTTTCTCTGCCGTCCTTTGCCTGGGGGATCCCTGGGGCCATTTGTCATCTGTCTTTGCAGGGCTCTGGGGCTGGTGTTCAAGTGCCCCCTGGGTTGGGCTGGAGTGATAACATAGCAGTAGGGTGTTTGCCTTGCATGCAGGTGATCCGGGTTCGATTCCTTTGCCCCTCTCGGAGAGCCCGGCAAGCTACTGAGAGTATCTCGCCCACACGGCAGAGCCTGGAAAGCTACCCTGAGCATATTTGATATGCCAGAAAAAGAAAAAACATAAACATGAAGTCTCCCCGGGTCACTTACTTGCTGTAGTCACCTCGGCAAGTCACCTAGGCAAGTCACCTCGCTCCCCTCCCACACACACACTTCTGAGCTTTGTGTTCTTCAGGCTAAGTGGTGTAGGGCAGATGTGGGGCAGAGGGATGTCCCCAGGAAGATGCAGGAGGGGAAATTTTCCAGGAAGGGGAGGTCCTCAGGCGCAGCCTGGAGAAGCAGGAGAGGGATGGGGAGAGAGCACAGCGGGAAAGGGGCTCGCCTCACCCACATCCAGTTTGATCCTGCCATGGTATAAGGTCCTCTGAGCACTTCCAGGAGAGCTCCCTGAGCCCTGGAACAGGAGTCAACCCTGAACTCTATTGGGTGTGACTGAGAACCTCTCTCTCTTCCCATAAATGAGAGCGAGAC
Source organism: Sorex araneus (assembly GCF_027595985.1). Lineage (NCBI taxonomy): Eukaryota > Metazoa > Chordata > Mammalia > Eulipotyphla > Soricidae > Sorex > Sorex araneus. Next base: position 55,775,567 of record NC_073306.1, on the reverse strand, counting down.
AGCCCCCTGAATAGGGGGAGGGTCCTCAGGGGAGAGGGTTTGGGGCACTGTAGCACTATAGCACTGTCGTCCCATTGCTCATCAATTTGCTTGAGCGGGCACCAGTAACGTGTCCATTGTGAAACTTGCTGTTACTGTCTTTGGCATATCGAGTACGCCACGGGTAGCTTGCCAGGCTCTGCCGTGGGGGCGAGATACTCTGGGTAGCTTGCCGGGCTCTCCGAAAGGTATGGAGGGATCAAACCCGGGTCAGCTGTGTGCAAGGCGAATGCTCTACCCGCTGTGCTATCGCTCCAGAGGGTTTGGGGATGTTTGATAAGTTGTGTGTACATGGGCGCTCCCCCTCCATCAGATGCTGAGAATGGCCCCTCCCATGTGTCTCGAGTGCTCTGTTGGAGTGACACCCAGAGCTCCCCAAGCCCCGGGCCTGGGTGGAGGGTGTCAGCTGGGCTTGCAGGAGAGCTCCTGGTCTGGACGGCCCTCCTGATCCTCCGCCATCAGAACGCTGTTTTCCTGAACATTGAGCGTCTCCCTCGTCAGACTGTGAGCTCTCTGCCCATGGCCCTGCCTGTCTGCCCTGGAGCCTGGTGACCCAGAGGGACCCTGGATTTATCCCGTGTGTCCCCGTGGGAAGGTAATCCAGAAACAGGGAGCTCTGGGGGGCTGGAGCAATAGCACAGCGGGGAGGGCGTTTGCCTTGCACTAGGCTGACCCGGGTTCGATTCCCAGCATCCCATATGGTCCCCTGAGCACCGCCAGGGGTGATTCCTGAGTGCATGAGCCAGGAGTAACCCCTGTGCATCAGTGAGTGTGACCCAAAAAGAAAAAAAAAAAACAGGGAGCTCTGGCTTTGACGCAGGGGGTAGTTTGGGTTCTGGGAGGCCTCGGGGAGTGAGAGGCATACGGAGCAGTGGGTAGACAAGGTGCTGTGAGACGGGACCTCTGTGGGGTTCTACTCTGTCTCCTCCACTTTGATCATCCCAGTCTATTTATTTTTTTATCACAGTTATGTTATTTATGACATTACATGTCTCAAGTATAAGCTTCACGTGTACTGTCTTATACACCAGTATCTGAAGAGATGACGTTTTGTTCACCACCAAATTCTCCTTCCCCTCCTCCCCGACTACTGTGAGTCCGTGTGCCCAACTTACCCACCCTCTTCCCGCCACTTCCCGCAACCAGGACTCCGAGTCTAAGAACGTGAGGAGATCCTTCTGCGTGTGCATTGTTTAGTTTCCTTGTCCCGTGCAGGTGCGTGAAATGCGACAGTGCTCTCCTTGGTTCGTCTCCTGTCACTGAGCACCAGCGGCCTGCCATGGTGACGTCCAAACCCCACCCTGATCCCAGATCTCCCGAGGGCGAGTTTGGCGGGTGCAATGGATGCTCTGGGATGGGCCGGGGGCAGCTGTGAGTCCGGAGGAGAGGGAGAGAGCGTCCCTCCTTCCCAGGAGGCTCCGGGCCCCCTTGGGGGAGCAGACGAGTCAGTGGAGCAGGGAAGGCCTGGGACTGCTGTCCGGCCAGGAGCGGCCACTTGTCCAACTTCCTGTGGATTGCTCAGAGAAATTGGACAACCTTTGCCCGCTGTGCTTTCCGAATAAGGAACCGCAGATGATCAGCTTCGTGTTCGGCCCCGTGAAGATGTCCACCCATCTGATCGATATGGTCACAAGGTCTCCAAAGATGACACACAGGCAGACGCAGGTGGGGCCTTGCCTCCTAGGCACGGCTGCTGTCGGCCACTGCCACTGGACAGCTGGACTTCTCGCCTGCCTGGCCTTCTCTAGACCCGTCCTCTGTTGGGAAAGTGGGGGACATTAGCGGCACCCGATGGGAGATTGAGGTTGAGGCCAGGGACTGCTTGGGGCAGGCCCAGGCTAGCACCCACCAACCAGGGAACGGAGCGAGTCCCCCACTCACTCTGGTCTTCAGCTTCTTCCTCGATCCAGAGTCCAGGCTCCTGCTCAGCTGCCCCCTGGAGTCCTTGCCAAAGCAGCCTCTGGGTTCCATTGAGTCTTGCTAAACTGTCACGTGCCAGGTGACAGTCCACAGTCCCCGTCCCAGGCTCTGGGCAGGAGATGTTGAAGGGGTGGCGGGCAGAGGCTGTGGGGTGGAGGCACCCTCCGGAGCTGAGTGGGTGGGGTTGGTGGAGGCCACTGTGACCTCAGGCACCCCCTCCCTGCGTCCAGGGAGACCCCACGAGCAGGCGAGGACCCCGTGAGCAGCGGCAAAGCCCGGGGCCCGTGCTGGGAGGGACTAAGCCCCAGCTCCGGGGCTAGCACGTGAGATCGGCAGGTCTCCCCTCGGCACTGAGGGGAGAGAAGAAAACCCGAGACTCCCCTCCCCCCTCTGGCCACTGCAGCCCTCCTTCTGTCCGCTCCGAGCCCCGGAGAGGAATTGCCGGTTCTGGGAGGAAGGCAGAGGGGCAGCGGGCGTTTGCCGGATGTCTGCTCTCTGGGAACACCCCTGACACTGACCAGGCCCCTGTCGCAGACAAGGAAGCTGGGATCTGGCCCCGGAGGAAACAGGAGTGTGGCCCAGGAGGACCCTGGCGCTGGGCTCTGTGATCCCCTACGGTGCCCTGCCACGAGCATCACGCTCTCCGCCCTCCTTTCCCCTCCTCTTCCCCCTTTCTCCATTCCTCTCCTCTCCCCTCCCTCCCCTCCTCTCCTCTCTTCTCCCCCTTCCTTCCTACCCTCCTCCCTCTCCCCTCTTCTCCTCCCTTCTTTCTCTCTCTCCTTCCTCTCTCTCATCCCTCCCTCACTTCCCCCCCTCTCTTCCTCCTTTACTCCCTTCCCCTCTCTCTCCCTCCCTCCCTCCCTCTCTTTCCTTTCTTTCCTTCCTTCTTCCTTTCTCCCTCCCCCTACTTACTTCCTACCCCTCCCTCCATTTCTCTCCTCTCCTCCCTCCTTCCTGTCCTCCTTCCCTTCCCTTCCCTTCCCTTCCCTTCCCTTCCCTTCCCTTCCCTTCCCTTCCCTTCCCTTCCCTTCCCTTCCCTTCCCTTCCCTTCCCTTCCCTTCCCTTCCCTTCCCTTCCCTTCCCTTCCCTTCCCTTCCCTTCCCTTCCCTTCCCTTCCCTTCCCCTCATCTCCTTCCCTCCCTTGTCCTCTCTACCCGCTTCCTGCCCTCCCTCCCCATCTCCTTTCCTTCCTCTCTCCCCTGTCCTTCTTTCCTCCGATAGGATATCCCCAGATTGCTCTCTCTCAGACTGTGCAGTTCCCTCCTCTGCCAAACCAGCTGGAGAGCCCCCCTTCCTGCCCCTCCCCCCAGACCGGCCACTCAGGGCACCAGCAGCCTGTGGAAATCAGAGTTGAAGGCTCTGTCTCCGTGCAGTTTGCTGGGATCGTGAAGGAGGTTGCGCATCCTTTTGTATGTCCATGACCCCTTGGTATGTCTTGCCTCTGGTGAATGCCGGCCGGATTCCTTGTCCATTTTCCGTGTTAGTTTGTTGGCCTGTTTATTTTTCCTTGTAGAAACTTTCGGTGCATTAGGGAATAGTCTCTAATAGGAAACTGTATTGACTGGGTAGGGTTACTATAATAAAGCAGGAGTTTGAGCAGCAGAAATGTAATTTTCCACACTCCAGAGTCGGGGATGGAGCTGCTTTCTCCTGAGGCCTCCATCCCAGGCGTGCTGCAGGCCACATCCTGCTGCATCTTCCTGTGAACTTTCGCCTGTGTAGACACATCTGTCCCTGCGTATGCCAATCTCCTGCTGTTACAAGGACACGGGTGGAGGGTTAGGGACCCCCTTACGGGCTCCATCTAACTACCACCCCATCTAAGGGTCGGTGGTCACACGGGTCACACTCTGAGATAGTGGGTTCAGAAGAACACTGGGGAGAGAACCAGTTCAGCCAACGCTCCAGTTTCTTTTTATTTCTTTCTTAAAAACAAAAAGCTTTGACAGAGTGCCCTCAAATCCCTAACTCCAATAACCCCCAAACTGAGAATCCACTGAGAATTAGGGCCCCCCTTAATTTGTCTCCCAGGGAAACCAGTCATAGGAGACCCCCCCAGGTGGCCCTGACCTGGCCTGCACCCCTGGCCCCGCATAAGGCTTGGCAAATCCCTCATCCTGGTCTCAGCCTTGGCCTTTATCGATGAGCCCAATAGCAGCGCGTGGCAGGAGCACCGAGGACCCAGCGAGAGGACGTGTCTGGCCCGTCGCAGGCTCGGTGTGACCTTAGGAATAACCCCGCGTCTGTCACGCATCAGGAATGTGGAGCTGCCTCTGTTCTCAGAGCTTGGGCTGCAGGGCCAGGAGGGTCCGGGATGCACTGCTGTCCCCCAGACACTGAAATGGGGAAGAGGGGACCCTTCAATGGCCAGTGCTTGAGTCTCCATCATCACAGGGGCTTCTCTAGGTGGGTGGTGTGTGGGGGGCGGGTTGGGGGGCTTCATGGGATGGCCCCTCCTTCCACTCTGGGATCTATCTGGAAAGGAAGGAAGCAAGGAGTGGCAGGGAGGCACCGAGAATCCAGGTGGGTGGCAGAACTGCCCTCCTGAGAAACACACAACCCACACAAGTGTCCGACGGAGGCACTGTAGTACCGGGTGGAGATCAGGCACACGGGCGAGCAAGCAGAAGGGGTCCAAGTTCCCTTGTGCCCGCGCGGCTCCTTCTCACGGTCCTGGCGGAGGACCTGGCCCAGCCTGGCCCAGATCCCCCAGCAGAAGGGCACAGACATGGGGGCTGGAGGGGGGCTCCTCACTGCTCCTGGCTGGAGTCCTGTGCCCTGCTCGACTGAGGAGGGAGCCAAGTGTGCCCCGAGCTGGGTCCGGGGGAGGCACCATATTTGGAGGCAGAGTTCTTCCTGTGCACCTTGTGCTGGGGAGGGGGGTCTCAGAGGGGGTAGCCAGCCCAGGTACCCACAACAGTAGGCCCCAGGCCCTCTGCCTGCCCCCTGCCCAGTGAGTGCCTGCCTTTCCCAGGGAGGTGGATTTGCTAAGCAATAGGGCACGGGGACCTTAGGGTGATGAGTGATGGGACACGAGGTGTTAGGGAACGGGGTGATGGGACATGGGGGTGAGTGGGTCATGCATGGGGTGACAGGCATTGGGGTGATGGGGTCTTAGGGACAGGGGGTGATGGGACACAGATGTAGGGGGTGATGGGAAATTGGGGTGTCAGGGTGTTGAGGATTGGAGTGATGGGACATTGGGGTGAAGAGTCACAGGGTGAGAGGGCATTGGGCGATGGGGTGTATAAGGGGACAGGATGATGGGGCACCTAGGTGTAGGGGTGTTGGGGTAATGGGGTATCAGAGTGCAGAGTGTGAGGCATGGGGTAATGGGGCATCAGGTTGTCAGGGTGATGGGGCATTGGGGTGACTGGGCATCAGAGCACCCAGGTGCCCTCTCTGCCCCCTGTCTTAGAGAGGCAGCTTCCCTCGCCCTGGTTGCTGGAGTGTCGCCCCCCTGGTCTCATTTGTGGGCTGTGCTGGGCCTCGCCTCGCCCCCAGTCCTGTTGAGAAGCAGGAGAGGGAGCACCCTTTGCTTCCCAAGTCCCTTCGCAGTGGTTTAGCCTGACTATGGCTCCTCCCGGGCCCCTTCTTCGTCTCCCTGCTCCTGGTTGGCTGGACACCTCTGGCCAGAGCCTCTGGTCCCTTCAGCAATCAAGTTCAAACAGAGCGACCAGCCAGTTTGGTTTATGACCCAAGGCATCTCCCAGGGGCCGGGGAGACCCTGTGCGTCCACCAGGCCCATCCCGCTGGCCTTTGGGGGTGCAGCAGGCAGAAACAGCAGCCTCCCTTGGACTCGAGTGTGGGTCTGCTGGTGCCAGAGGCCCCCTCCGAGTTCCGCTGCCCGCCTCGAAGAGCATCTGGCCGTTAACTTATATATAATAACCCTTAAACACCACCATTAAGTCACCTCTCATTCTTTCAAACTACCCAGGAAGGGAATTCAGGGTGATATATGGCGGCTTTTATGGCTGGTACTGGGCAGCTTAAGGACTTAGCAGCACGCCGAGCGCACACACTGTTGCATAAATAAGGATCGCGGGGATGTCCAAGCATCACTCAGGCTGGAGGCTGCGCTGCTACGCAGCACGGAGCCTGCTGTTGGCTCCAGCTCACCGCCACGGGGCGCAGGGACAGTGAGGCCAGGACATTTGGTTCCCCGAGAGGCCACCCCTGCTGGCTTCACACGGAGCCCCTTTCCTTTCTCTGTTCTGCCCCTGTGGTTTTATTTTAAATTTTTTTATTGAATCATCATGAGTAAAGTTACAAAGCGTTCAGGTTTAAGTCTCAGTCATACAATGATCACACACCCATCCCTTCACCAGTGCACATGTTCCACCACCAAGAACCCCGGTATACCTCCCCCGTCCCACCCCACCCCCCCGTGTGGCTGATGATTTTCACTTTACTTTCTCTTTACTTTGATTACATTCAATATTTCAACAGAAACCTTGCTATTATTATTTTGAATTTCCCCCCAACAATCAGACCTGACGAAAAGGCATCATTTGATAATATGTTTTCCATTGCTGAAAATGAAGAGCATATGAGGTTTTGGATTTCTGGTATTTAGTAATTAAGTCCAGAGAAATTTCCGCCAGAAGTCGCATCACTGCAAGCTCGTACCTCTGTGTAGTGGGTTCTAAAAGATGGTGGTTGCCACACCACCACCAGGGAAAGGAAAGGCGGAGAGAGAAAAACCTTCCCCTCCCAGGGCGGCATGGGGCCGTAGCTTAGTTCACAGTCTAGAGGCATTTCTGCAAGAAGCCGCTGGGTGCCGAAAGTAGTTAGTGGGCGTCCAGGATCATGGTCGCTCAGGAACGGGGGAACCATTCGTGTGTGGCCACTCGGGGTCTCGTCTGGGCCCTGCCCATGTTCTTTAATGCAGCATTTCCTGACGCACAAGGGTTAGAAGAGGAAGCACGTGATCCAGAGCCCAGAGTAGTCGGGTTTCTGTCCTTCCAGGAAACCAGCCACACACAAGGTCATCCAGGAGCCAAAGCAAGGTCACCAGCTCCTCAGGGACCAGGTGGGTCCTTGCAGAGGGCTCATCCCCATGCAATAATACCAGCCTCTCGGGCAGGTCCTGGCCTGGGCGGGGTAGTCCTGGTGTGGGGGTGGGGGGGTTACTGAGGAACTGAGGAGGTTCAAGCAAAGGGGATGGGCGAGGAGGGGGTGCGGAGCGGGAGGGGGTGGGACTCCAGCAGGCGGTGCGGGCGTGCTCGCACACCAGCCAAGTGTGCAGTGTTAATATTTAATGAGCAGCGATGGCTGGGGAATGGCTGTTTGTTCAGCAGCTCTTGCCATCATCCCTCAGCAGAGGGACCCAGGTAAGGCAGGCGACCCCAGGGAAGTTGTGTCTGCAGGTGTGAGCTCCAGAGTTAGTTCCTGGGGTAGGGGAAGAGCAGAGCGGGGCGGTCACCCCGGCTAGCTCTGAGAACTCCCCTGCCCTTGGAAGCAGCTGAAGACACAGCCCCTCTAAGAGTTCTTCCTCCCGGGAGCTGGAGTGATAGCACAGCGGGTAGGGCGTTTGCCTTGCACTCGGCCGACCCAAATTCGATTCCCAGCATCCCATATGGTCCCCTGAGCACCGCCAGGAGTAATTCCTGAGTGTAGAGCCAGGAGTAACCCCTGTGCATCGCCAAGTGTGACCCAAAAAGCAAAAAAAAAAAAGTTCTTCCTCCCTCCCTTCCTCTCCTCCTCCTATGCCCCTCTTCCTGGCAGGGATGCTGGCAGGGATGCAGGCCCTGACCCCCAGGGTCTTCTACACCTCCCTGCCAACAGAGGCAGCCACGGGGGGCCAGAACTAATTCCAGCCTCTCACCAACCCCTGAGGAAATCAAACATCTCCCTCCCACCTGAGCCCAGGTGGCAACCTTTGCTTAAAGCTAGAGGCTCCTGTGTGCCCCCCCGACCCTGGTATGGGGGGTGGCAGCTGATGAACGTAAGTGGGAATGACTCATAGCCCCAGCGGGCGGCGGGATTTGGTGGGGAGAAAGAGATTTCCGTTCAGAGTCCTGGGGAGCTATGGGCTTCCTGGTGGGAAAGTACCGGAGGGTCCGCCTGGTGGCAGTGAGAGGGAAGCTGCCTGCGGGTGGGGGTGGGAGACAGACCTGAGAAGGGGGTGGGCTTCCAGACTGGAGTGCGGGGTCCTCCGGAGTGCGGCTGGTGCGTGGCACCTCTGCGGGAGCTGGGACGAGGACCCCAGGGCAGGAAGGTCCCTAAGACTTCCCAACCTGGTGAAGAGCACTGACTCTGGAGCCCCCAGTCACAGCCTCCAAGGCACCTGGGAAGTGGGGGCCTGCTAGGGGGGAACTGTGCTCCCGTTATAGGAAGTGGGGTGGGCAACGGTGTCACCAAAGCCAGCACTCGGGGGGTCTAGGGTGGCAGTAAGGGTGGCAGCAGGGGAGGGGTGGACAAGGCGCAGAGGTGAGTGTGCCTTGACAGGAGGGCTGGGGGCCTCACAACTAGCTTAGGATTTAGGATTCTGTGGCCAAAGGGGAGCCCCTGACTATTTTTTTTCTTTTTGGTTCACACCTGGCAATGCACAGGGGTTACTCCTGGCTCTGCACTCAGGAATTCCTTCTGACAGTGCTCAGGGAACCATATGGGATGCTGGGAATTGAACCCATATCGGGCGCATGCAGGGCAAACGCCCTACCCACTGTGCTATGGCTCCAGCCTCTGAGCAGGGATTCCAGAATCCAGTATGGGGGGAAACATGACTGACTGCCAGGGCCAAACTCAAACCCTGGCTGGAAGGTCACAAAGGACCCATTTAGAGTGATGTGCAAAAATATAAATGTCTGGGTCTGGAAAGATAATATAGCGGGGTCAGGCACATACCTTGCGAGCAGCTAATCCTGGTTTGATCCCTGGCACCACACAGGGTTCCCTGAGCCCCTCCAAGAGTGACCTGATCACAGAGCCAGGAGTAATCTCTGAGCACCACCAGGTGTGGCCCAAAAGATAGGGCCCAAAAGCACTGTAGCACTGTCCTCCCATTGTTCATTGATTTGCTCGAGCGAGCACCAGTAACGTCTCCATTGTGAGACTTGTTACTGTTTTTGGCATATCGAATACGCCACGGGAAGCTTGTCAGGCTCTGCCGTGCCGGTGGGATACTCTTAGTAGCTTGCGGGGCTCTCTGAGAGGGACAGAGGAATTGAACCCGGGTCAGCCTCATGCAAGGCAAACGCCCTACCCGCTGCACTGTTGCTCCATTCCCCAAAAGATAAACAAACAAACAAACAAACAAACAAACAAAACAGAACAAAAGAACAGAACTCCAGACTCTCACATTTAAAGAGTCCCAGCCAATGGGTAAAATTAACACCTAATGTGTGTTGAATGCTTCCTGCTTCTCTTCTCTGCACTTTTCCTTTTTTTTGTTTCTTGTAATCTGGAATAAAGGCTGCTATGGGTGTAGGTTCTGTTATTATCCCCATTTTACAGGCAGGAAAGGCGAAGCGCAGAGACTGAGTAACTTGCTCAGGGTTGCACGGCAGGGTTGTCAGAAGTAGGATTACAACCAAAGTTGCCTAACTTGAGGTGGGCAGGGGGCAGGGGGAGGGCATGCTTTTAACCCACTGCTCTGTTGATTCTCCTGCTGGCTGGGATATCTACTGGGCACACCTCCCCACCACCCCAGTCCTGCCCCCAAGCCCCTAGGAAGCAGATTTGGGACCACCGATGTTGTTTCCAAGTGTGCTTGCCCTCCGAGTGGGAGGAGATTGGAGCAGGTGACAGCATCAGGATGGGCTTCTTGGAGGAGGTGGGCTGAGAGGAGTCCATTTGGGATGGGCACAGGGAGCCAGTGAGGAAGGGCATTGTGGGAGAGTGGAATGCATGAACACGGGTGCGAGCTGGCTGGTGGCCAGTGGGAGAGTGGTGGCACTGGGGTGGTAGCACTGGTGCCGAGTGAACTCTGAAGGCTCCGGGGAGAGATCTCGGCTGTCCACAGGGAGCACTGTGGGGCTCGTGGCTCATGGGACCTGTTATTTTCCATAAACTCCCCAGGTCCAGTGAGCATCTGTCCTTGCTGCCCAACAGGTGAGCGGGCACGTCAGGACATCCTTTGCTTCCTTTAGGACAGTTCTTTCCACCTGAGGCTCGCTGCCGGGCTGGGGGGCTCCCTGGGAGGGGGGGGAGCTGTGGACCAGCGTGGAGGGGCTGCGGCTCCTGCGGCAGCTTGGAGGGAGATTCCTCTCCTCTCTGCTCCGGGCCAGGAGCTACTGATGGCTCTCGGATTCCCGGCAAGGGTGGAAGTATTAATAGACAAGGTCACGGTTGTGCTGAGCAGTGGGGGGTGAGAGTTCCAGTCCCGCTCTGCCCTTCGCTGGTTGTGTGGCACACTGGGATTTATTTCCGCTCTAAGCATCCTCACCCCACCCCACCTTTCTGTTGCTGTCAGTGGGAATTTCGTCGCCTGCTAGGGTGCCCCGTGCCTGGGGTGGGTCCTCCAAAAGCAAAGCTTCACGCCTCGTTCCAACCTCTTCTCGTCCATCGGTGGCTTACCAAACCACCACGCTCACTCCTGGCTCCTTTTGAATAGGACTTAAATTCTGCTCAGGAGTTTGCCTTTCCCCTGCAGGTAGACCACAGCTCTGACAGCTCCCGGGAGGACTGAGCTGTGACTGGATTAAGGTTCGGTCTATCCCTGGGGTTTCCGCGCCCCCCATGCCTGTGATTGGTGGGGCTGCTCTGTCTGTCCCTTTAGGTGGGATTCCTTGAAAGGTGGCGGAACCCTCCCAGTCCTCCTTCCCCCAGAAGAAAGGAGCAGTGGTAGTGACGAAACAGAGGGGGTGCACGTGAGCCTGCAGCATGGTCCCCCTCCACCCCTGCAAGACAAGAGCGAGGCCCCGGAAAGGCGGGTGAATGTGCATGCGCCTCTTAGTCACGCCCTGATTACAGTGACTGTGGCCCGCCGGGCCCTCTCCAGAGAGAGATTCGAGGCCCCTAGAGGTCAGCGCCCGCTCCTGGCTCCTGAACTAGGTGGTACCCCCCAGACCACTGGGCTTGTAGGATGCTGACTTCTTACCCGTCCCTGCTCTGCCCCGGGTGAGGGATCACGCATGAGTATCCGCCCCCTGGTTTAGCTCAGGAGGAGGCATCTGGCGGCTGCTCTGCACTTAGGACGCCCAAATGGGGCTGCGAGGTGCCCAGTCCTCAGCACTTAGGACCCCCAAAGGGGCTGCGAGATGCCCCGTCCTCAGCTGCAGACCCACAGCAGCAGGTCTGTCTAGGGCAGGGTCGAGGAGAGCTCGCAGGCAGCCGCCTTCGGCTCGGCTTACTGCAGAAACGAGACTCTGGGCTGGTTGGAGCCCTGCGGGCAGAAGCCCTGCTCCCTTGCAGGTAACCAGCGTTCAGGTGAAAGGCCGGAGCTCGGGGGTGGCCGGGACTGATCTGGGGGAAATGGGAGCATGTCGAGGTTCCAACGGAGGGTCTAAAGCACAGCGCAATTCCCCCAGGAAGTCAGGTCTTCTGACTCCTGGAAGTCACTGATACAGTAGGACTTGCCAGCTGCCTCAGACATTGAGAGAGTTTGGGTTGGGGTCAGGGGGCTACCCCAGGGGTTCCCTCAACAGTGACCTAGTGCAGCACTCTCAGCAGGACTGCCCACTCAGAGCACTGACTGGGCTCTTGGCAACTCACATGCAGCGGTGCAGCTTGAGAGCGGGCCTGGTTTTATCCTCTTTGAGACTAGATGAAGGGTTCAGTGACTGGCTGATGCACGCCCTCCTCCAGTCTGCTTTTCACGGGGACTTTATTGCCTCCACTGACACAGCCTCTCTCGCAAGATGGATTGCCGGATCCAGAGAGCTGACTTGTGCTTGAACCTGAGGACAGACTCTTCCATACACAAAGGAGTCCGTGGAAGCTGGTGGCCTGGAGGGGCAAGAGCCAGTAATAATCCAGTGGCTGGGCACTCTTAGGAGGTCAGGCCATGGAGCCAGAGGGCCAGTACTAGAGTTTTGCCTCTTCTTAGAAAAGTCCAGATAGAAATATGGGCATGCAACCCAACGTTGACAAAGGCTGGTAGGAACGGTGTATGTGTGTATGTGATTGTATGCATGTGATTTGTGTACATAGCACTGTAGCACTGTTGTCCCTGAAACACTGTTGTCCCATTGTTCATCAATTTTCTCGAGGGGGTATCGGTGATGTCTCCATTGTGAGACTTGTTGTTACTGTCTTTGGAATATCAAATATGCCACGTGTACTTTGCCAGGCTCTGCCATGCGAGCAGGATATTCTCGGTAGCTTGCCAGGCTCTCCAAGAGGGACAGAGGAATCGAACCCAGGTCGGCCGTGTGCAAGGCAAATGCCCTACCCGCTGTGCTATCGCTCCAGTCCTGATTTGTGTACATAGATGAATAAATGTATGTGTTACTGTATGCATGTGATTTGCGTGTGTATGAGCGTGTGACTATATGTGTATGTTTTGTATGCACAGATGTGTGACTGTACGCATGCGAGTTGTGTGCATGGATGAGTTGTGTGTGTGTGACTGTGCATGTGATTTGTGTGCATGGCTGTGTGTGTGCACGTGTTGACCCATGTTGGTGTGTCTCATGGGTCTGTGTACAGGAAACATGAGTACAGGTCACTGCCCACTCGCAGGTTCTCTTCCGTGCCTTTCTCTCCAGATGATTGCTGTCTCGCCCTGTGCCTTGTATTTACCGGCACACTTGCTGGTGTGGTCTGCACACGGTTCAGGTGTGTGGGGGTCCGCACAGAGCCCAAGGAAGGATTGAAGCCTTTCTCCTCTATCCTCACTCAAGCTGGGAATCCCCCATTGAGAGCGATGACCCTGTAAGGGAAGACGCCTGTGTCTGGGAGATTGGACGGGGGAGGTGGCACCTGTACTCTGAAAAGCAATTTTCAATATGCCATCGTCTTCAAACATCTCCGGTAGCAAACCCAGCTCTGGGTGGGGGAGAGGACAGCAAAACTCTGAATCCAACCTGCTGGTGGAAGTGGGGGTGGTGGATAGAGAGGCCCTGGGGCCCGTGAGTTTAGGATGCTTGCCTCACGCACGGCTGACGGGGGGCGTTCAAGCCCTGACATCACAGACGGTCCCCTGAGCACCACCAGGAGTGATGTTTGAGCACAGTTAGGAGCAAGCTGGGTGGGGCCCCCCAGACATAAATGGGTAATAAGTAAGTTAATGAATAAAGCATCACAATAAAGAGGTGGCTGAGGGGAACTCCTCCCAACGACCGCGGGTAGGAGGGATGTGAGGGAGGCCACAGTAGGACACGTTCCCTTTGTTTGGCGAACCGTCATTGGCCAGTGCTCAGGCGATTGCTTAGCTTTCAATCTGCTGTGCAGACATAACCTTGAAGGGTGAGAGAGAGAGACACAAGGAAGGCAGGGGGGAGGCCTGGAGAGCCCAGCTGAGAACCTACTGTGCGTGTCTGCCTTGTGCTCCCGCTGCAGGCCAGCGCCCAGAGGCCCACGGCCAGGCTCAGCCAGCTCTGACATGCCGCCCCTTAGTAATCCTTCTTAAACCAAGCTGCACTTCCCCCAGCTTACCCGCCAAGAACTGGAACCTTAGAAGTGTCTCTTGGCCATCAAGAGGGAGCCTTGGCCTCAGCTACGCGTCTGTCTCCCCGGGTTCCCGTCCCTGCTCCGCCTGCTTACTATTATCTAAGCTCGTGTTGTTCCCGTTCCTTGTCTGCACACGGGGGATTATACTATGGAATTCACTGGGGTGTAGAAGCATTAAGTGAATTAACATATGTCAAAGGCGTGGGCCGGAGCCAGGCGCATATTAAATTCTGTACAAGCCTTGGCTATTATTCTATTATTGTTATTCTGTGCGTGTAGATTGTTCAGTCCCACCTCAAGTCCTTTCCCTGTGCTTCCCCCCCCCCACCACACCCCTTCCTGCTAGGCACCTCTCTCTTTTGCAGTTAAGTCCCTCTCTAATGAGGGGGGCAACACCCCCACCTCCTATCCCCGGGGCTTGGACCTCAGGAAGGACAGTCTGCCCCTGATCCCCAGCCCTCATAGCGGGTGGGGCCAGGTGGAGGGTGGGTGCAGGAAGACAGAATCCCCCCTTCTCTCTGAGAATCAGAGGGCATAAGTTAGATAACCGTGACACCTGTTTTAAATTAGCCTTCAGAAGCCTCCGACAGCTGAGAAATTATTTAACAGGGAAAGAATTGAGTACATGAATAAATATTAATATTAAATCACCACTTCCCTAGATTTAAGGGGAAGGTTGGGGGGGTTGCTCAGAGAGACAGCAGACCTCCCCAAGAGGAACTGCTCTGAGGCCTGGGGAAGGGCCACCTGGGAGTAAGAATGGGGACAACAGGCCCTCCTGGCCCGGCTGGCAGAGGCAGCACCCATGGGTGGGTGACAGGGACTCTTGGAGTTCCCCAGGTAGCTGTCACCCCTGGCTGGTGCGGGGATCTGTAGAGGCAGTCCGAGCACAGCACGAGCAAGAGCCGATGTCCAACCCCTCCCGCTGGGGTCCCACATGGCCACTTGCCTGGACTCTGCTTTGCTGCCCTGCAGGCCCTTTCTGCATAGACAAACGTTTCATGTATATTTGATGAACACATCGGTGAACAGAGAATATAATGCAGTGGGATTCATGGTTATCATGGCCTTTCCACGACACCCCCCCGCCCTGTCCCAGCTGATTTTAAAAAGAAATCAAAATTAGGGCATTTTTCTTCACCCTGGACACGGATTCTGCTGGTGCCGGCCAGGAAGGGCCTTATGCTTGGGGATGCAGGGACAGGTTTGGAGGAGACGCCCGAGAAGGTGCTTCTGAAGCTATGGGTGGAGACCACGTGTGGGGTCAAGTCACTGAATCTGGGCCTTGGGTTGGGAAGCTCAGACTCCAGCTTTCGGGCCCAGGTCACAAAGTAATAGCAAGCGGCAAATGTCCGTCAATAACAAGTGCTGACATCAGCAATATGAGGACTGTAGGTCACGCCTTTCCTCTCTGCAGTGGCCTCAAGAGCTGCCAAGCACCCTGTGTACTCGGGGTTTGGGATTTTTTGCCCTTCTGGAATTTTCTTCTTTGGAATCCACATGGCTTATTTATTTCCTTACCACCTTAGGGTCTCTCTTTTAATGTCATCTTCTCAGGGGTGGAGGGGCATCCTTCCTGATCTTTCTCTTTAGATAGACCCGCCCAATGCCTGTCACCATCTGTCCCCATGACCACTTTAATTTTCTCCACAGTACTTAGTACTTCCTAGTGGGGTTTCATGTGACAGGCGTCCACACTGGTTCCATCTCTCCCTCTCATTCTCATGTTGTAGACCTGTACTTGAATGGGGTGCACTAGAGTCTTGCTTCTGAAGCTATGGGTGGAGACCACATGTGGGGTCAGGTGACTGAATGTGGGGGTCCCGAAGAGTCTGGCAACATAAAAGTTTTCTGAACATATAATGACCAAAAATTAACTCAAGATCAGCTACATGATGAATCTTGGACATTTTTGGCAGCACCTTCTCCTATCACATTTCTTGGGTGTTATGGGTGGTAAGCCTAAGCAACCATGCTCGAGCTGGTCAGCGCCACGAGAGGGACAAGAGGAGGTCCATGTCCCCCTGTGTCCTTAGATTCTAGTGTAGTGCCTACATACAACATGTGCCCAGAAAATACTGGATGATGGCTGGCTGGATGATGGATGGTGGATGGATGATGTGGATGATGGATGGAGGGGTGATGAATGATGGGTGCTGGATTGATCAGTGCATGATAGAAAGGTGATGGGTAGATCCATGAATGATGGGTGAATGGATGATGGATGGTGTATGGTGGATAGATAATGAGTATACAATGAGTGAAGGGATGATGAGTGGATAGTTGGGTAAGATGGCTGATGGATGGATGGATGGCTGATGGTGGATGAATAAATGGTGGATGGCTGGATGCAACATGGGTGGATGGATGAGTGGAGGGTAGGGAGATGAATGATGGGTGGTAAATGAATTGATGGACAGATGATGATTGGGTCAGTGAATGGATGGTGGATGGATTGGTGAGTGGATGATAGATGGATGATGCATGAGTGGGAGGATTAGTGAATGGTCACTGGGTAATGGGTGGACATATGGATGACAAAAGGGTGGGTAGATAAATGACATCTAGTGGATGGATTAATGGATGATAGGTAGATTGTGGGTGGGTGAATGGATGATGGATGTGTGGTTAAGTAGATGATGGATGGTGAATGGATTGATGGATGGATGCATGATGGATGGATGGATGACAGGATGGATGGATGGATGGATGGATGGATGGATGGATAGATGGATGGGATAATGGATGGAGTCTGATGGGGGGGTTCTGGCACTTGGCAGGGGCAGTGGTCCTGGTAACTCCCATTGGCTTTTGCATCCTCACCACGCCATACAAGGAGGTCTGCTCATTTAGGCCTCCGCATGCCTGTCCCAAAGGAACACAGTTAGTAACCAATAGACTCTAAAAACAAAAGCAATGGCAGTGGGGCTTCCAGATTTTTGCAACCTGAGACTGAACCAGAATGGGTAGAGCCCAGGGGTCTGACTTGGATTCCCTCCCGCTTCAGGCTCCACTTTTCAGTCAAGGCTCTTTGGAATCTGGGATGCCCTAAGCTCAGAAGCCAGGGGCCATGGTGGAAGCGGGTCTGGGTCTGCGATTCCTGAGCTCACTGGCACTCAGACACATGCCTGGTGGTGCCCACACAGAACAGTGGGAGTGCTGCTGGGCCCAACGCCAGACGGAGGTGAGCTGACCACTGGGCTTCGGGTCTAGTTAGGGCTGTGGCGTTGCTGTGATGGGTGCACTAAGTAACGGAACATACATGGGCCCAGACACGGGTTCTGAGGTTCTGGTTTGCTCTGCACCCAGTGGTGTTCAGGAACTGCTCTTGTCCCAGTGCTCTTGTCCTAGCCCTCCCCCCATCAGGACAGACCGGGGTTTCTCTCTGTGAGAGAAACTCAGGAGTTTGTCCCCCTGTGTTTGCAGGAGCTGGTGGCAGGGGGGTCTGTGAGGGCACTGGTCTTTGCCCAAGGTCTCAGGGCCAGGACTGGCCAGGGTCCTGGTGTCCAGCAGCCTCTGCATGGCAGAGGGCCTTTACTGAGCCCTTGTTGCCACCAGGTGACGTGGACTAGCTCAGTGGCCGCCTGAGTTTTGTGTCCCGTGACTCAGCTAAGAAGGAAGAAAGTGGATCCAGGAGAGTTTAAGTGACTCGCACCATCTCCCAGCCCCATCATTCCAGAGCTGATTCAGGTTCAGATGTTTCCCCGTGCCGGGCACCCTGTTCACTAGCCTTTACTCCAGCTCTCTGTATGGGGGAGAAGATCTGAGCGTGTGGCAAGTTCCACTTCTTTCTGCCAGAAAGTTAAGAGGCTCACGACAATCTTCACAAGTTTCAGAAGTTCTTGGGGGGCGGGGGTCTCCCCAAGCAGTGCTTGGGGTCGTGGGGGCCACACTCAGCCTGGCTGGGGTTTGGCCGTGCGGTGATGCTTGGATCCGTCTGGGGGCACCAGGGCCGTCCAGAATGTGCCAGGGACGGAGCCCAGGGCCTGCCACCCGGCAGAGCACGAGTTCGACCTCTTGAATTATCTCCCCGACTCCAGAAAGTGGCTCCCGTGGCCCCCTTGTTTCTCCCTTTCCTGCACCTGCCCTGGGGTCCTATGTGGGTCCCCAACCCCCTGCCCCGTTCCCTGGGGACAGCTGCCTGGCTGCAGTGGATTTGAGGCTTCCAGGAGTGAAAGCCTCGTCTGTCCCCACCACTGCTGCAGACGGAGTGAGTGAAAGAAAGAATGAATGGAACTGCAGACTCGTTCCCAAATTCCATCCGCTCCTCCTCTCTGCCTGGGAGGGGCTCGCCGTGGCGAGGGCTGCGGTGTGAAGGGGGAACCCCTCCCGCCCAGCACCTGCGGGCGACACCTGTGTCCACATACTCGGCCCACGGTCCGGATCGACAGACTCGCCCCCCCCATCCCCGCTGGGTTGCACACACCCCCACCTCTGCCTCACTGCCTTACTGTCCTTTTTCTCGTGGACTGACCTGAGCCCCAGGTGCTGTTTAACGCAGCCTCAGAAAGCCCCGGGGAGAGGCAGTTCCTGTGAGGGTTGGTGACACCGGCTGCAGGTGGAAGAGGGGGCTCTCCCCCGGCCGGGCCCAGGTCTACCCCGTGCCTTGTCTCTGAGACTTTGTTTCCCTTTTGATTATAAAACAAGGAGCTTCATTCCTCCAGCCCCAGCCAGCTCTGTTTCTGGAGGCCTTCGATTCTCCCACTGTCACTGTCACTGTCACTGTCATCCCGTTGCTCACTGATTTGCTCGAGCGGGCACCAGTAACGTCTCCATTGTGAGACTTGTTGTTACTGTTTTTGGCATATCGAATACGCCACGGGGAGCTTGCCAGGCTCTGCTGTGCAGGCAAGATACTCTTGGTAGCTTGCCGGGCTCTCCGAGAGGGGCAGAGGAATCGAACCTGGTTCGGCCGTATGCAAGGCAAATGCCCTACCGCTGTGCTATTGCTCCCGCCCTCGCTTCTCCCAGACGCGGTAAACTCCAGGAGAACTGACCATATCTGTGAATGTTACCTTCCTAGAGGTGGCCAGAAAAACAGCTGCTAGTGAGTGAGTGAGTGCTGTAGCAGTCACAGGAATATTCTAGAAAGAATGAGAGCCTGTGCATGCAGCACACACAGGCTTGCGGCTGGGCATGTGGCTGAGAGAGCTGACACGGACCGTGACCAGAGCAGCTCCTGAGAATCTCGCGAGACACAGTACCATGAGCCGTGCGGAGCAGCCACCCTGCGGAGCGGTCCTGCCCTTCAGGGCTTCACACGTCTGTACTCGGGCCAGCTCTGGCTGTAGCTCCCCGGGGCAGCTCTGTTCAGCTGTGGGTCCCGCTGGGCTCGGCCTCAGGTTTCTGGTCCAGCTCAGCTCTGCCCCGTGGTGTGTCCATGCTGTGGGCCCAGCTCAGGGAGCAGGGGGCCCCTAGGACAATTATCCTTATGGAGGAAGAAGACAGACAGGCTGGAGGGCAGAGGGCAAAGCCTCCCGCCCAAGCCCATGTCAGCGTTGGCTGTCAGTTCCATCGTATATATTTTTTCCTAACTCCTTAAATATCCCCAACATTTGCCCTCTAGAGTCCTTATGAGCGTTGATGCAGCTGGCTATTCCTGGTTGGGTCTTCAGGGCTACCCTCCCGACTCACCAAGCATGGTGGGCATCTGCATCGCTTTCTCCCCGGCAGTCTGGAGGAGTTGTGTGTTGTTGTGTGGCTAGGTGCCTAGGGTTAGGGTGTCTTTGTGTGCCCACCGTGAGGTATGGAGAGGTGAGGCCGCATAGCGTGCTTTGTGGGGGCATCCTCCTGAGTAAGCAAAGGGCCCCGATGCTGAGATAACTCAGTTTCTTGTAGCCGGGGTTCCCCAGGGCAGGATTTTACCGGCACCCATTGGTCAAAAAACAAGCCAGGTGACCTCTGCACTTGAGGGAGGGGGAGCAGGCTGTGCCCACACAGAGGGGAGAAGGGAGAGGACATTAGCCCACGCGTCCGTGTGGCCACAAGAGGGAGGCCAACTTGGAGTCGCGTCTTGCTGCTCATCTGCCATGGGATTCAGGCTGGGAGACGTCCCTGCTCCCTGCCATTGCTCCCCACCCGAAAAGCAGCCGTCTTGGGACATAATCCCCTGAGTTTCTCCTCATCCCTGTGCTCCCCACCCCTTGAGCACCACACAGAAGGGACACTCCTGTCAGCCATCACTTCAAAGACGGCAAGGGAGAGAGAGATTCTGTGTTGGTCTTTGGCGTCATTTCCGGTCCCTCCCACCTCATTCCATCAGCGGGGCCACACCCCCTGCCCCCCCCCCCCCCCCCCCGCCAATCTCCACTCTCTGCAAATGTTTGGAAACTTCCCTGGGGCTTCTCAGTCTCGGTCATGGTTCAGTCGAGCTATGCAGATTTAGTTCCTTTAATCTTCCCTTGTAAATTAATCCCTCCGAACCTTTAATCATTTTTCCCAAACAAAATTCCAATGAGACGCATCTCTGGGTTTCCACAATGCATGGGCGGTGGCCCAGAGACCAGTTGTCCTGCTTATGGGTCCCGGACTGGAAGGGAGGGTCTCGAAGACCATCCCAGAGGTGAGATGGAGGCAGCGGCCACCCATCCTGGAGGCCAGTGACGTCCTACACACCAAGGCCCGGCCCATCTGTCCCTGACTGCTTCTGCAGGGGGCCTGGATGGTGGCCCCGGGCTCGCCCTCTCGGCTCTCCCTGGACGTGGCCACCTTGCATCCCTCGCAGGAACCTGGGCTCTGCCTTACTCAGAGATTAGACCTCATCCCTGTGCAGCTCCAGCGCAGCAGGTGGGCCCAGGACCCCAGCTCACCCTTGCAAAAAAGGATGCCAGGGGTTCCCCCAGACTGGGCAATAAGGGGTGTGTCTATTACCCCGAATTAGCAGAATGGTCAGTTCAACCCTCCCTCCTCACCCCTGCAACTCCATGACCACCCCTGAACCCCACCGTCACCCTCTCATCCCTGGAGTGTGGTTTGGGAAACTGAGCGCTCATTTCTGGAGACACCCCCTGACCAGGCTAAATGGCCTCTAAACCAGTCAAGCCAATGATCAGGGAGAAAAGGAGCAGCAAAGCTTCCTGGCTACGTTCCTGAAAGCCTCAAGAGGAGGGGGGGGGGGCGGGATTTGTAACTTCTGGTAACACTGTAGCGATAGCACAGCCCGTAGGGTGTTTGCCTTGCTCCGGGCAGACCCAGGTTCAATTTCTCCACCTCTCGGAGAGCCCAGCAAGCTACCGAGAGTATCCTGTCCACATGGCAGAACCTGGCAAGCTCCCCGTGGCGTATTCGATATGCCCAAAACAGTAACAACAGGTCTCACCATGGAGACGTTACTGGTGCCCGCTCGAGCAAATTCATGAGCAATGTTAATACTGTGCGGGTGTGACTGCCAGGGGGTGCAGACAGCCGATGTAAGGCTGCATGGACACGCTGACTCCTGAGCCAAGGCCTTCCTGTTTGGGTGTGAGGACACAAGGCCTGACGGGAATAAAGACAGACTTGGGCAGAGCCCCTCAGGTCAAGTTTCTGGCTCTATCACTTCAGTGCTGTGTGGCCTTGGGCCAATCACCTCGCTGGCTCCATGCTTCTTCCTGGAAACGGGCTGAAGCTTCATCATCGTCATCGTCACCATCACACTGTCCAGGAGAGGGTCTGAGAGTCCCAAACTCAGTCAGCGTTGGGGATCAGCTACCGTTAGAGCCTTCCCCTGGGGCTCTCATTTCCCGTCTCTGAGTCTCAGTTTCTCCATCTACAAAATAGCTCTGCTGTGGCTCCTTCCCAGGGGCCCAGTGAGAATCAGGTGCAATAAAGTGGACCAAAGTGCTTTGCAAAATGGCAGAGCAGGATGTATTCCGAAAGATTATTAGAGAGACGGCAGCGTAAATGTGCTGGCAATGAGGTGAGTGATGAGCTGTGATATTTAAATGAGAATTTCTAAGCTCCCCCAGAAGCCTTTATTCCCGGTCCCCGAACACTTATTGTGTGGGAACATCTTCTCGCTTTCCATTCTCTACCTGGGAGACTGATTTGCTGGAAATTGACTCGGGGAAGACAAAGCTATTAGGGGTAGGGCAGGAAGCAGAGGGGAATTTGTAAATCTTCCCCCACTGGTGTTTGTGTCACTCACTGAGGGGAGATAGATGCCAGAGTCTCTCTCTCTCCCCCTCTCTCTCTCTCTCCCTCTCTCCCCCCCCCCTCTCTCTCTCTGCAGTACTCCCTCCCGCCCCTGAACCCAAGGAAGAAGGTGGGTCCTATCTGTCTCTGTGCCCAGTGCCTGCAAGGCCCTCTCCATGCCCGCTTTCTCTCTATGCCCAGGGTCACTTGCTCTCCAGAGCCTCTGAATTTCCCTTCAAGATCTCCCGCAGAAGGGGCCGCAGCAACAGGACTGCGGGTTGGGCGTCTGCCTTGCACGCAGCCAGCCCAGGTTCTATCCCCGGCACCCCTTAGAGCCCATGAGCACCACCAGGGGTCATTCCTGAGTGCAGAGCCAGGAGTAAGTCCTGAGCATGTCCAGGGGTGGACCACATCCTGCAGGACTGATCAGTCCTGTGGGCCTCCTCAGCTAGGGGTCCCACCCCCCTCCATCAGGGCACTTAGCCCTGCCCTGGGAGTTCTCTGATGCTTCTCTGTCCTGCCACGCTCTCCAAGCAGCCGGGGTCTACCCAAAGGCGACTCTGGTCCTTCTCTTTGTCCATCGATTTCCGTTCTATATCAGCAATGGTAGGCACTCTTGGACCCATTTTACAGACAAGAACACTGGAGGCCACTCTTGTTTAGTAACTGGCCCTGAGGCCCACTGCCCAGAGGAGTCAGCTTTTGGGCTCATCACCCCAGTAGCCTGCTTCCCTGACCCTGCTTCTCTCCAGACCACGGGCCTCTCTGGGCCCTCTGACTGACCGGGTTCCCTCTGGCCTTGCGGCCTCTCCTGTGCCTCAACTTCTCTTCTCCCCTCCAGCCTCCCGCTCCAGCCTCCCGCACCCAGAGCCACGCAGACCTCCTCAGGGCAACACCTCTGTGCCCGGGCCCAGTGCAGCATACGCACAGCCCCGCTCTGTCTTCCAGCTCTTGGGCCAAGGTGCCCGGGGCGCCTCAGAGCCCGCGGGTGGAGTAACAGACTCTCCGAGTGCTAGTGTTGCCAGAGCAGGCGTGGGGACAGCCATCTTGGGCAGCGCCACAAAACCCAAGGCTGCTTCTCAGAGAGGAGGCGGGACAGCAAGGTCGGGGCCAGCAGGTCCCCTTCTTAGTGCCACCCCTTCCTGGCCCACCAGCCGCGTCCCACCTGTCCTCACATGCGGGAGCAGGGAGGGAGGGAGAGCGCTTTGGTTTCTCTCCCTCTTCTCATAAAGACGTCACTGGAGTCCTGTTCCACCCTCCTAATGAGCCCCTAAAGGCCTCACCTCCAGGTCCCATCAGGCCAGAGAGCAGGCAGGGTGCCACACAGGAACCTGGATGGGCAGGACAGCTACCTCATTCCTCCATGGAGCACAGATTTCCAGCACTGTTCTTTATTCTCTGTAGCCACTGGGAGGGAGGAAGGGAGGGAGGGAGGGAGGGAGGGAGGAAGGAAGGGAGAGAGGGAGCGAGGGAGGGAGGGAAGGAGGGAGGGAGGAAGGAAGGGAGGGAGGATGAGAGGAAAGAGAATGAAGCAAGGAAGGAGGGAGAAAGAGAGGGAGGGAGAGAGGGAGGAGGTATGCAGGAAAGAAGGAAGGAAAAGGGAAGGAAGGAAGGAAGGAAGGAAGGAAGGAAGGAAGGAAGGAGGGAGGGAGGATGAGAGGAAAGAGAATGAAGCAAGGAAGGAGGGAAAAAGGGAGGGAGGGAGGGAGGGAGGGAGAGAGGTATGCAGGAAAGAAGGAAGGAAAAAGGGAATGAAGGAAGGAAGGAAAAAGGGAATGAAGGAAGGAAGGAAAAAGGGAAGGAAGGAAGGAAGGAAGGAAGGAAGGAAGGAAGGAAAAAGGGAAGGAAGGAAGGAAGGAGGGAGGGAGGATGAGAGGAAAGAGAATGAAGCAAGGAAGGAAGGAGAAAGGGAGGGAGGGAGGGAGAGAGGTATGCAGGAAAGAAGGAAGGAAAAAGGGAAGGAAGGAAGGAAGGAAGGAAGGAAGGAAGGAAGGAAGGAAGGAAATACACAACAGAAAAAAGGAAGAAAGGAAAGGAGGGAGACAGAGAGAGAAGGAGAAGGGGAAGGGAGAGAGGAAGGAAGGGATGAGGGGTGGAAGGAGGAAGGAAGGAAGGAAGGAAGGAAGGAAGGAAGGAAGGAAGGAAATACACAACAGAAAAAAGGAAGAAAGGAAAGGAGGGAGACAGAGAGAGAAGGAGAAGGGGAAGGGAGAGAGGAAGGAAGGGATGAGGGGTGGAAGGAGGAAGGAAGGAAGGAAGGAAGGAAGGAAGGAAGGAAGGAAGGAAGGAAGGAAGGAAGGAAGGAAGGAAATACACAACAGAAAAAGGAAGAAAGGAAAGGAGGGAGACAGAGAGAGAAGGAGAAGGGGAAGGGAGAGAGGAAGGAAGGGATGAGGGATGGAAGGAGGAAGGAAGGAAGGAAGGAAGGAAGGAAGGAAGGAAGGAAGGAAGGAAGGAAGGAAGGAAGGAAATACACAACAGAAAAAGGAAGAAAAGAAAGGAGGGAGACAGAGAGAGAAGGAGAAGGGAAAGGGAGAGAGGAAGGAAGGGATGAGGGATGGAAGGAGGAAGGAAGGGAGGGAGGGAGGGAGGGAGGGAGGGAGGGAGGGAGGGAGGGAGGGAGGGAGGGAGGAAAAGAAATCACAGCTCTTCTTGGAATTGGATCTGGAGGTCCCTCCTAGGTTTGAGAGGAACCTTGTAAATCTACCTGTGTCCCAGGAGCTTTTTTCTTTTTTTATGACACCAGAAAGGGTTGGTGAACCATTTAGCAGATACTTTTTATTCTTAGTCTTCTGACAAACTTGTGACTTGCTCGGCTACTCTCACTTTTCCCGGAACATAAAAATAAATTTAAAGGAAAAAAATAAAAAGAGGAGGAAAAAGTTGTGTGCCAGTGCTCTGATCTCCCAACCACGGAATTCATCCCTGGGATTAGATCCCTGCTGTGAAATATTGCCCCGTGATTAGATCGCAAGCGATGAAATATAACCATGAATTTAGATCCCCACCTTGGAAATACAGTTCACTGATTAGATCGCCCCCGTGAAATATGGCCTTTGGGTTAGCGCATGCCGGTAAAATATGGCCTTTGATTAGATCACTGCGGGGAAGGCTGAGTCTCTCGCTGGGAATGGGTACTTCTACCACGTCCCCACCAAGTAAAATATAAATATATGGAGAGGAAGAGAAAGCAGGGAGGGTAAATTAATAACAGTGACATTTCAGATCTGGGACCTAGTTGGAGACTGTCAGGGTGCGGGGAGGGACGGAGATGAAGGAGACTCGGCGGTCCTGCTGGGGGCAGTGGCCACCGCCCAGGTGGGGTTGGGCTTCCGACATGCCGGTGCTGAGTGCCTCCTGAGGATTCACAGCTTGGGTTCCCTGGAGGCAGGAAGCACCAGTACTGTCCCCCGCTCTCACTCGGGAGGAAGGCACGGACAGGTGAGGCCCCTTTCTCCATCAGTCAGGATGCACCAGAGCTGAGCTGGGGACCCGGGTCCTCGGCACCCAAAGCCTTGTCCTTAATGACGCCTGTTTATTTGGGTGAGCAGCTGTGACCCTCCACCTGTGGGTCAGGCCCCTGTGATTCCCAAGGACTCTCGTCTGTGGGGAGGGGTGGGGGTTGCTGCGAGCGTCCAAGACGTGGCTGGCTCTGTTCCCGTCGAGTATCGGAACAGAGAACTCCAAAGAAAGGCCAGTCCCAGCAAGCCCCGAGACCGCGTTTGGCTGGAAACTCAGGCCCAGACCTGGGCGGTGGCAGAGCCGGGGCCTGTCCAAGAAGCCAGGGTCACTGAGCCTGGAGGCCGACGCCTCCTGCTCGCTCTACACATCTCTTGCTCTCCGAAGGAGCAGGAAAATAAATGTGAACCCGGAGTGTGTTTAGGGACATGGCTCAGTGCCCTTACGCCGAGGACAGGCAGAGTCGGCCGCGCGTGAGCCCAGGCCCAGCTGATGCTCAGTAACCCTGTGAGCTGGACCCTGGGGCATGGGGCAGCTCTCCCCAGCCTCCGCCCTCAGACGAGCCTCTGTATTGGGGTCTCCCTGGAGGGCCAGAGTGGGCTGCCCGGGGTCAGCTGCCTCCAAGAGCCCCCTCCCCGTGCCTCCGTCCAGACAGCTCTGAAGGGTCACTTGGTCCCAGTGCCCTGTGCCCTCCCCTCGGCTCCTTCCCTGCACAGTGCTTCTGGGTGCCACCCTGAGTACACCCCACCGGTAGGCAGGTAGGTGTTGGGGGTGAGGCCTTAGATTCTCATTCCTAATCAGAGCTATGGACACCCCCCCCCAAGGTTTTTTGGGTGGGGGTAGATGTACAACGGTGCCCATGGGTTTACAAGCCAGTTCCCGGCTCTGTGAGCGTGGTGGACATTCCCGGTATCCCTGACCTGCGAGTCCAGCTGGGCTAGTCCGCGAGAAGTGATTTGTTCAGTCTCCTTTCACGGGCAACTGGGGCTCACAAGCCTGTCCTGTGGGTTGTCACGGTGTCCTTCCATCTGGGGCAATGGGGGCTGGAGGGGCCCGGACAGGTGTCCGCCAGACGTTGGTGCTGCCCCTGACCCGGGTCAGCTTGGCGCCACAGGAGGGAGAGAGAGGGAAATAATTTGCTTATCTTACTGGAGCCAGCCGACCGGGCAGCTCTCCTGGGGGATTTGTGAGCTTGTCAGACATGGAGACTGTCACGCCATGACTGGGGGGCAGCTGCTCTCTGCTGGGCCTTATCATTGGGCCACGGTGGCCTAAGATGGAAGGTAGAGGCAGCCAATCACAGGGGCAGCTGGCACACGGCGGGGGGGAGTGGGGCACAGGAGGGCTGGCCCTCACGGACCCCCTGACTTCAGTGCTGAAGCAAAGTTCGTGGCCCCTCTTCCATCTCTCCCTCCCTGCAAAGGGATTCCAGGTCCTGGGGTGAGCCCAAGAGGGCCCAGGACCCCAGAAAGATGAAGAATCCCTGTCTCACCCTCAGAGACTCCCTTCCCTCATCTCTGTCCTTGTTAGCGGGGGAGTGTATTATGGTCCCCCCCCCCCGGTGGTGCTTGGGGGTTAGTCCTGACCCTCGGCTCAGGGGCTGCTCCTGGAAGTGCTCGGGAGACCCTGTGATGCTGGGGTCGAACTGGGGTTGGCTGCGTGTCAGGCGAGCGCCTTCCCGCCCACCCGCACCATCTCTCCAGCCCCAGTCGACTCTTCCTCTCAAGCCCCTCCTGAGTGCTAGACACTTTCTTTGCCTGCTGGCCAGGGTGCTGAGCGTGGAGTCAAATCTCAGCATTTCCCTGTTCTCCGATGGTTTCCAGCATTGGGACCTAGAGCCAGGCTGGGCCCTCTCTGAGCCACGTGCGATCAGAGAGGTGGGTGCTCACTGGGGTGCCCTGCGGGCGGTGAATGTGGAAGCTGCTTTACAAACCGTGGAGTCCTGTGCCCCTGGGAAGCCCCCGGAAGCGGGAGTAGGGTGCTCTCCCTCCAGGGAGTGCTGGGGGGGCATCCTAGCAGGGGGGTGGCGCCCACAGGCAGAAGGGTCAGCTGGGCAGGGGAGCCCGAGTGGGCGAGCTGGGCAGCCTGGCTGGCCATATGGCTCTGTTTTTCTCCTGTCATCCGGACGCTTTTGTGCTCGACTCCCTGTTTGTCACTGTGTCCCTGCGAGTCTCTTTTGAACTCAGCATCTGTTGGAGGCTCCATCCCAGGCCCTGCCCTCTGCGTTCTGATGCGCAGCACCGTTTGCAGCCTGGGCATCGGGTCCGAGGGCAGTGGGTGGCTCTGGCTCCCCCGGGGCCTGGGGTGGGGCGGGGGTGATGGGGAGAGGGCAGAAGACCTGAGTGGTGTGGTGGGTGCTGGCTGGTGGGACGCCCACATGTCCACCTGCCTCTTCTGAGAGCCGGGCCAGCACCTTCCCTGCCTCTCCTGGGTCTTGGGGGCGCCAAGGCCTTCTCCATCAGGCACAGCCCGACAGCCCCCCACTCAGCTTCAGGGGCCTCAGACTAGCCTGGCCACAGCCCTTTCTGCTCTGACCCCAGCTCCCAGGACTCACGGGAGCCGAGCAAGCCTGGGCTTGGGCCCTCGGCGCTGCCACTTGCTCACTGAGAATCCTTAGCTCAGGAGCCTGTTTCTGCTCTACCAAGAGAGCACGGCCTGGGACCTCAACGAGGGGCCCGGGGGGAGCCTTCCTGCTTGTTGCAGGAGCCAACTTCCTGGCTGGGCCCCCGGACACTGCTCACTGCTTCCCAGCAGTCTTGAGTCCTGATTCCTTGACTCAGGTTCAATCGCCAAAAGCCAGGAATGAACGGTGGCCCCCAGAGGGGCAGGAGCTCACGGGGAGTCCCTGGGTCTGCCGGAGCCTAGATCCACGCCCAGCTGGGTCAGCACTGCCAGTGCTGGTCGTAGTGAGTGCCAGGGGCTGAGTCTGGCCTGGAGCCACGGTAAAAGGTCAAAGACCCTCGCTCAGGCAACCACAGGGACCCCTTGAGGGACAAAGGAAGTGTGGCCTCTGGGTTAGGACTGCACCGCCGGTTGGGGGTTGAGTCTGTGACGGTTTGAAGTAGGGGTCGGAAGACCTGGGCTAGAGTACTCCCCCTTCACCTGGGTGGACTCCAGCCAATTACTTTCATACCCTGAGTTCAATTTTTGTATCCTTCTGCCAGCAAATTGGAATAATCTCCCTCCTGAAGCGTTTGTGAGATTAAACCAGGAAGGAAATGTGAATACTTTAGGGGGACAAAGTGCAGTGGATGGATTCCGTTCACTGTCATGCCCGTCTGCCGAGCGTCTGCTGAGAGGTGGGAGACCCTCAGAGGGGTGAGCCTCTGAGAATGGGGGGCTCCAGGGGCTGAGCAGGGGGTGATCGGGGAAGCAACTGAGGCTGTGGCCAGCCCAGCAGTGGGGACAGTGCTCCGAGGGGACCTTTGACATGACATTTGGTTCTGACATGACGGAGGGCACAAGTCTGCTGATGTACAGGGCAAAGGAATAAACGTGTGTGTGTGTGTGTGTGTGTGTGTGTGCATGCATGTGCGTGTGTGAATGTGCTTGTGTCTGTGTGTCTGTGTTGCTACCGGAGTGATAGGAGCTCTGACAGGGGCAGCCCCCGCTGGGATTTGTGGAGCTGTGACAAGAGAGGAGAAAGCCACCGGATGTTTGGGTGGGGGACATGATCCAGGGATTGTGTGTCCATTACACTTGATCAGTGAGGCCGATGTGAGGGAGCCCACACCGGGCAAGTCCCCCGGGATGAGTACGCAGTGAGCGTGTGGGCGGGCTGCTCCGGGCTGTGGTTTTCAGCACTTCCCGACGCAGAGACACACTGGCTCACAGACCGGTGATTGGAACCCGCTGGTTCAGAGGGTGTGTAGGAATCAGGAAGGGTCTGGGTGGGCATGTGAGCTTCGGAGAGTCCTTTGGGCCTGGACGTCCTGTGATTTTTCAGAGTCAGCCGAGTGCGGCTGGAGAGAGCTCAGTGGGTTGATCGCATTCTTTGCACGCAGAAGGTCTGGGTTTGGTCCCCAGCAACCCGGGGTCCCCCTGAGCACCTCTGGGAATGATCCCCGAGTGCCAGACTAGGAGTAGCCTCTGAGTTGTGCCAGTTGTGACCCCCAAACAGTCAGGTGGCTGATTTTCCAAGCCCCAAACCACACGTGAACTTAAGATTAAAGGGGGAGTCTGGGATGCAACTATGGAGGGGGAGGTGCTGTGGGCGGTCAGTGGCGGAGACCCCGCGGTTCTGCAGCACGGAGATCTCTGCTGCAGACGGGGGAGAGGGGTATGTGCCGGGGACCCCGGGTTAGCCATGAACAACGCGGCAAGGCACTGGGCTTTGAACTTCTGTGTTCCCAGGGATCAAGGGAGTGGGACGGTAGGTGCTCAGGCAAGTCCTTATTCTACAGAGGGGTACTGAGCACAGTGATGTGCTGGAAACAAAGCTCAGCCTGGAATGAGAGACCCTCTGGCAGGGAGGCAGGCACACAGACAGGTGTGAGCACAGGAAGTGCAGGCGGTTGTGGGAGGCCAGGGGATGACGGGAAGGCAGGGGTACCGGGTGTCATGGGAGGGTTCGGGTGTGCCGGAGATATACCGTGGGGAGCGCAGGGGGTCACGGGAGGCGGGTCCAGACTGGGGAGCGTGGTTGGAGCTGAGAGGGGGATGGTGGCGCTCACAGATGAGGCGCTGCAGTGACCGGCAAGGAGAGGGAAGGTCACTGCAGCCGAGCGAGCAGCAGGTGTATAGCCTGCGGGCAGGAGCGGGAGCTCAGAACTTTCAGAATGGCAGGCAGCTCTGTGAGGTTGGCACGCGTGTTCAGAGAGAAGGTGGGAGTGCACGTGTGGCTGGAGCCGTCCAGGGGAGGAGGTTGGAGCCTTCTCCAGGGAAGCCCCCCACTGAGCTAGAGGGGGGAGCGGGGGGGCACAGAAGCACAGAAGTCCCTGCCCTAAGCCGGGAGGGTGGAGTGGGCGGCTGGCCCTGGCAGGGCGGGGGGGGGAGCTGGAGGGGGGGCAGGGGGCCATGCGCTGCCCGGAGAGTGGAGCCCGGCAGAGGCTTGGGACTGGGCTCTCAGCCGGTGCTCCTGGGATCGATTCTCTGCTGTTCTGCAGGTCTCGAGCTCGGGGCAGGGAGGAAGGAGCGAGTGTTGGGTGCTGAGTGGTTTGCTTGCCCGGGGAAGGCGGAGGAGGGCTGTTCGCCACAGTGGAGTCAGGAAGCCGTCTGCCCGGCCCCCTTGAGGCCAGCTCCCCTCCCTCACTCCCCACTGCCCCCGGGACAGGGCTGGGCAAGGCCCCGACTTGCACCATCAGCAGAGTCAGAGGTCAAGACAAGAGCCCGGGGTCTGTGTTCAGGGGTGACACCCGTGACCGTCCATTTCAGGACTGACCTTTGCAGATGGCTCAGAATTTTCTAGACTGTTGCAAGAATCTTCTCTGAACCGCAGAGCAGCCTCGGAGGTGGCCGCTCTCTATACACACCCAATTGTCAGATAAAGAAACTGAGGTCCAGGAGGGGTCGTGATGCACCTAAGGACAGGCCCTCAGAAGTGGCAGCGCTGGACTCGAGCACACGTTCCCTTGAGGGCGCAGCCCAGCCGTCCTCAGGGTCACACATGCCCTTCTGCCCGGAGCCGGGGAGCAGAGCGGGAAGAGCAGCACCCAGCCCAGCCCACCCCCGTCCACATGAGTGAAGGCGGACGTCGGGCTGGCGGCCGCTCCCCTCCCGCCTTCCCGGTACCCAGTATATATTTTTTCTAATCGGCCCGGCTGCTGATGGTTATCTGGCTTCGCGAGAGAGCGAAAGAGACTTTGTGTCAAATGCTGAAAAATGACTTTTCAGGCAGCCTCTCTGTCTCCTGAAAGGGGGTGACGTGCTTAGAGCATTAAATCACTCAATGCGGGGAAGGAGTGTGTTTCGATTGCTAAAACCGTTCCCGTCCCTTCCCAAGGTCACGGGCAGGCAACCTGGCCTTGCCGTCACCTGTAGGACAGCACAGCCGGGAAAGGAGAGGAGACGGAGCGGGGACTGCCCACCTGGAGGGGTGGGGGGGGAGAACTGGGGTCCAGACAGGGTTCCCCGCACGTACCAGGAGCGAGAGTCCTCAGGGAAACCACGTCGGGGTTTTGTATGGCGCTATCAGCTTGCTGGGAGCTGCGTGATCTTGGACAAGTTACTTACCCTCTCTGGACCTTGGGATTCCCGTATGTGGTCCCACAAATCTGTCTTCAGTGATGGCCTCTGGCTAGCCAGGTGCTCTGAGGACTGGCCTTGCCAGATGCCAGCTGGCCTTCGGGGGACTCCCGGGCAGGCTGCTGGAGCCCCCCAGAGAGAGATGTGAGTCCCGACTGTGGGTGGGGCAGCCTGTTGGGGCTCAGCTCCGGCTTTTGCCGCTCTAGTGGGGGCCCTTGGGGGTGTGGTGCTCCACCCCAGTCTTTACCTCACGGGTCCTCAGGGACTTATTTGAGACGAGCCCTGGGGAGTGCAGGGGCGAGCCCGGGGTGACCCATCCTCCGTCTCTGCCTCGGGACGGCCAGGACAGCTTCTTAGCCGAGAGTCCGAACCTCTCCCTGCCTCGGTGTCTCCATCTGCAAACAGGGCCGAGATGCCGAAACGCAGCACCCTTCACCATGCCAGGCACGGTCCTCATCCGGCAGGACAGCCGGCACCTCCCCCCAGAAAGTCACGGCTTTGTTTCCATTGTTTGGTTCCGAATGGGGGGTAACTGGGGGGGGGGTGCTGGCCACTGAGTTAGGGCTCCTCTGCACGTGCTCGGCATGTGCTCTGCCACTTGGGCCATCTCCCGGGCCCCAGAAGGTTGGTGTGTAACAAAGTATCCTGCTTGTAACTGATGCCGGAGTTTTCCAGCCCTTTCGAAAGTGAGAGAGAGAGGCATGTGTGAATGGGACGATCTGCGTCACGGGACCAGAGTGGTGAGGAGCACCCGCCCCCTCGGCAACCGTGAGTGGGGGGCTTCTGAGCGGTCTCTCTACAGAAAAGGGGGCCGAGGGGAAGCCCCGGGTGGGCTCAGCAGGGCGGGGGTACTGCGGTGCCCAGGCCCTGCTGGTGAGGCTCCCCCAGGCAGTTTCAGCCTCCTTGCCCCTGGGCAAGCAGGGTGACCCCGGGTGGGAAGTGGTCTCCGGAGCAGGACTGAGAACGGGGTCAGGCCCCGAGGGCCCCCAAGGGTCTGTGCAGCCCAGGCCTCCTGTTTCTGTTTCCTCCACCATAAAACAGAGGAACGGCCTGACCGGGCTTGTACACCCACAGACAGTCTGTAGCTGAGCCGGGGGTGACAGGCGCGGCCTGCCGTCACTGGCCTGTCACAGCAGCATGGACAGGTCCTCCGCAGCGGGGGATGCCGGGGCCAGGTGGGCAAGAGGGAATGCCGAGGAGCAGGACTGAGAGCGGAGTGTGGCGGGTGTCCCGACGGAAGCCAGGTGGGCCACGCACCTGAGTCCCACTGGCCAGCCTGGCCAATCCCCCCCTCATGGCCCCCGGCACTTGGGGCGGGTGGAGAGGACCCCATGGGGCCCTTACTAAGACAGGCCCCCAGTGCTCAGGAAGCCCCCTGCTGTGATCCCATGAGAGGGGACAGGTGCCAAGGGACGCAGGTCAAGGCGGGAGGTGTTGGTGGGTGTTGGCAGGTTCTCAGTCCTTCTGTTTCCCTCTTTGCCTCTGTCTTGTTCCCTTCCCTCATGGGCCCTGGCAGTGGGGCTAAGATGTTGCACCCCAGGTGTGGGGCCAGAGGCAGTGCATGAGCAGGGCCTCAGCCGGAAGGTTCTAGGGACGGCTAGGTTCCATCCGGGTGCTGAGAGCAGGCCACAACACACGGGGAGAGAAGCAACTGATGCTTCAACCGGACCATTGGTCCTGGCTGCCCCTGGCTGAAGCTTTCTGGGGGATGGGGCCTCTCGGCCATGGGGAGGGTCCTCCCGCGCCCACACATGAGCCAGTGGCCAACTCGTTTCTGCAGCGCCCCAGAGCAGCCCCCAGGTAAAGGAGGGGGTGGGGGTGTGCCCCCTCTCTGCGATGCCCCTGAGTTGAAAGGCTGCCCTCCCACTCCCTGGCCAGGTGATGTGTTCAAATAATCACCCTGTGCAGCCTCTGTGTGCTCACCTGCAGAGTGGGGAGGATGCTGGAATTGTCTTACGTGGTGGGGATTCAGGAGGCAAAGGACACCTGACCCAGAGCCACACCTCCAGTCACCTGAGTGCCCCGACAGCGGCCCGGGGCCCTCTGCTCTGTTGAGCAGAACCTGAGCATCCCCCCGAAAACATGTGTGGGGCCCTTCCGGGCTCCCAGCCCTCCTGACCTGGGGCCCCAGGACCCTCTAGTTGGGCGCCCCGGAGCTCGCGTGCTGGGGAAGCTGTGGTGGCTCTGGTGACAGGTGGCCCCCGCTGTGACTGTCATCCCTGGCAGTCAGCTGCGCAGCGCAGCTCTGACTCTCTTTAATCGCCTCCATTGTCTGCTCCTCGCCGTAATCTCCGCTCGGAACACGTGTTAACAACGGGGCAAAGTTTTATCTGAGCCGGGCTCCCCGCCCCGCTTTGTCAGATAAGATGCTGCGGCTCCCGCTCCCAGGCTCAGAGTCGGGAAGCTGCTTGGGGCCCGCGGGATTTGATCCCCAGGTGGGGACAGTGTTGGCAGCTGGAGAGCAGCGGGGCGGGGTGGGAGTGGGAGGAAGGACCCTGGGGGGCTCCTGGCACTCAGAGGAAGACGTGGAGCTCCGCTTCCTGGTTCACTCGCACAGGCTCCTTTCCTGCTAGCTGGGGACTCCTGAGACACAGCTGTGGGCCAGGAGAGGGCTCATTGGTTGTGGGTTCGACTCCTGCTTCAACCTCTTCCCCACCTTGTGCCTCCTCTGGGTCTTCAACAGCTCCTTATCAGAGAAGAAAAAAAAAATCAGCCCTCTGCCTCCCCGAGGGAGGTCTGGCAGGAGAGGTGCACACAGTGACCTGGGGCAATAGAAGCTCAGCCTTTCTCCAGCCCTTCCTGCCGACTGGTGTCCAGGAGCTGCTGGAACAGTGGCTGAAAGCCTGTGGACATCATTGGTGCACGCATGTGCCCATCTCTGCCTCTTGGCCACAGGGTGACCCCCTCTGTACCTGAGTCTCTTCATCCATCCGGTTCACTCTTCCTGCTGGACCAGGGCCCATCCGCATCTTAACTTGATCTCTCCTGCAAAGACCTTATTTTCCCAAATGTCCCAAAAAATGCCATCCACAGGGAGTGGGCCAGGACATGGACATATTGAGAGGGCATAGTCACCCACAGGATACCACACCTGAGGCCAAGCCCTCCTCCCTTGAGACCTGGGGTCCTCATTGCCCGTGAAGGCAGCCCAGGTCACTAAACTCGCCCTGCTATGAGGTGCTCTGCATTCTCGCTGCTGTTTCCTCCTATGCTGAGCTGGGGCAGATGTGTGCAGTCACGGTGCGTACAGGAGACAGGGGCCCTGCAGAAGAGAAGGGCCTTGATGGAAACGAAGAGAGTGTCATTTGTGGAATATAAAGTAATAGAATGCGATTCTTAAACCCAACAATAGTAGAGATGTGCACCAGGAGGATTGCTCCACGGCTCGGAAGCCGGCCTCACGTTCTGGGGGGAAAGGCAGCTCAGATAGAGAAGGGACCACCAAGTAAAGGGTGCTTGGAGGGCCCGCTCGGGATGGGAGAGGTGTGCTGAAAGTAGACCATAGACCAAACATGATGGCCACTTAATGCCTGTATTACAAACCACAGCACCCAAAAGGAGAGAGAGAGCAAAAGGGAATGCCCTGCCATAGAGATGGGGCAGGGTGGAGAAGACGGTTGCGGGGGGCCGTGGTGGGAGGGTGCTGGGACCATTGGTGGTGGAGAATGGGCACTGGTGGAGGGATGGACACTTGATCATTGTATGACTGAAATGCAAGCACGAAAGTTTGTAAGTCTATAACTGTAACTCACAGTGATTCATGTAAAATCTTTAAAAATTGAAAAAAAAAAAGAGAGTGTGCCTTTCCCAGTAGAGTGAGGGTAGGAAACTCTCTAGGGGCCAGTGGAGCGGAGTATGGAAGGGTAAGAAGGGTGTGTTGGCCGAGGGACAGCCTGAGCCCAGAGCGAGAGGAAAGCTTGCTAGCAGGCAGCCCCTCAGGGTGGGTCAGGGAATGTGTGGGTGCTGGGGGAGAGGGGGCTGAGGCCGGGCCCCAGAGAGGACCTGGCTGGGGAGCACAGCCTCGATTCTGCAGGTACTGGGGAGCCAGTGAAGGTGGTGGAGCCAGGGACTTGGTGGGACCCAAGGCAGCCCAGAGGACCAGTCCAGCCGCCCCACACTTTGCTGGGAAGGTTTGGCTCCCCCAGAAACCTTATCCAACAGCAAGAGAAGTCTGCCACTCAGAAGTATCGCAGCGGGCCTTTAGCTCCACTGGCCGGGCAGCAGATAAGTGGACGCTGCCCGCTGGGCCCTGCTCCCTCTTGATGTGGGCAATGGACACTTTTGGCTCCAAGATCTCCGGGCCAGGATACAGCCTCTCTTCCTCGGGGAAACAGGGAGGGAGGCGGGTACCCCCAGAGTCTGAACTTACTGCACACGCCCTTCCTCTATTCCAAAGACCAATTTGACATCAAGGTCTCCGTTTTCCTGATAGAACCTTCTAGGAATCAGCAGCAAGGGCCTCCAGAAGACCCAAACGCCCATTTCCAGACCCTTTTAGTTAAGTGGAATCATTTATTTCTGTCTTCCAATCTTGATTAAACCCACCAGCAAATGAGCCCGCTATTAAATCCATGACCTCCTCCCCTCTCCCGACCCTCTTCTCTCTCTTCTCGCCCCAAGAGTGGACACTGCGTCCAGGCGAGCACCCAGTGGCTGGAAAATTCCATCCCAGGCCTTCTCAGCTCATTTCCCACTGTGGTGCGCCCTGCTGCCTCCTGACAGTTTCACTTTTAACTCTATTTACATTCTGGAAGGTACATAAGATTTCTATCATGCACTTGCCTAATGTCAATTTCCCCATGATGAGAATCAGGCTGTAAACACCCATATTTTCATAAGCCTATTAGCGTTCTCCATGTATTCAAAGTCGGTGAGTGATTGCGTCTCACACTCCAGGAGCCGGCAGGGCTGTCAAGGAAAGCTGGCCTGGGGAAGCGCTAGGACCCCACACTTCATGGGGGCCCCACTTTGTCTACATCGGGGGGAAGGCCCCTGTGCCATGTCTACATCCATGTATCTGTCCTGCTGGCACCGTCACAGCCTGATGGAGGGATGGGTAACACTGTAGCACTGTCGTCCCATTGTTCATCGATTTACCCAAGCGGGTATCAGTAACTCTTAAGTTGAGGACACGGGCTGAAGCAGGAGGCACAGCACAAGCTAAGCCTTGCCACCCCAGGGTGTCGGGCCTGGAGCCCGGCCCCTGTGCCCACACCAGGCTGCACTCTGGCTGGGGTCTCAGAGGGAAGAGGGTGTGTCAGGCCATCACAGTGGGTTTGAACCCTGAGCTATGGAGTGTGTGTTCTCTGGGGGACATTAGATATCATTCCCCAGGGGTATTTTATAATCTTTTTTTTAAAAAAAAAAACTTTATTTATTTATTTTTTATTGAATCACAGTGAGATACACAGCTACAAAGTTGTTCATGATTGGGTTTCAGTCATATAATATTCTATACCCGTAAGGGCTGGAGCGATAGCACAGTGGGTAGGGCATTTGCCTT
The DNA here is from genome assembly GCF_027595985.1 of Sorex araneus. Classification (NCBI taxonomy): domain Eukaryota; kingdom Metazoa; phylum Chordata; class Mammalia; order Eulipotyphla; family Soricidae; genus Sorex; species Sorex araneus. Next base: position 55,738,795 of record NC_073306.1, on the reverse strand, counting down.
GCATGTGGCCAACCTGGCTTCGATTCCTCCATCCCTCTCGGAGAGCCTGGCAAACTACCGAGAGTATCCCACCCGCATGGCAGAGCCTGGCAAGCTCCCTGTGGCATATTCGATATGCCAAAAACAGTAACAAGAAGTCTCACAATGGAGATGTTCCTGGTGCTTGCTTGGGTAAATCGATGAACAATGGGACGACAGTGCTACAGTGTTACCCATCCCTTCACCAGTGTCCATTTCCCAATGTCCCCAGTTTCCCTTCCACCTGACTCTATGGTAGACACTTTTCTTCTCTCTCTCTCTTTCTCTTTCTCTGCCCCCTTCCCTCTCCCTATCCTTCCCCCTCTTTCTCCTTTTGAACATTATGGTTTGCAGTACAAATACTGAACAGTTATCATGTATATCCCTTTACCTACTTTCAACACTCAGTTTTTGTCCAGAGTGATGATTTCTTATAGCCTCGTTCTCCCTCTCGGAGAACCTGGCAAGCTATCGAGAGTTTCCTGCCTGCATGGGAGAGCCTCACAAGCTCCCTGTGGCATATTCATATGCCAAAACCAGTAACAATGATGGGTCTCATTCCCCTGACCCTGAAAGAGCCTCCAATGTGGCAATGTTGGAAAAGACAAGTAAAGAGAGGCTTCTAAAAGCTCAGGGCTAGGACGAATGGGGACATTACTGAGACCACTCGAGAAAATTGACCATCAACGGCATGATGATGATGATGATGATGATGATGATGATGATGACGACGATGATGATGATGACGATGATGATGATAATGATGACTTCTAGCTATGATTGTCATACAGTTGCATCTCTACCCTAACTGCACTCTGCATCCCCCCTTGCCCCTCCCCCTCACACTTGTGGCAAGCTTCCAACCATTGACCAGTCTACTGGACTGTTTTCCCTTACCTTGGATATTAGTTTCATGTTCTTTTTTTATATCCCACAAATGAGTGCAATCATTCCATCTCTGTCCCTCTCTTTCTGACTTACTATCTCTTTTAAGAGACCTCCTGCTCCTTCCTGCAGGTGTTGAGAGGCTGAAGGGGTGGGCACAGGGGTGTTCCAGCCTTTTAGCCATGAGAAGACTCGTGTCTCCTTTGCCAACGCCCGGACACCTGGCCCTGCAGCTGGCCCTCAGTCCATATAATACTGAATGAATGAGTGAATGAATGAAAGAGTATTCTTGAGTCTGAGCTGAAGCAATAGATTTACTGGAATTGGAGTAGCAAAGTTTCTAGGAAAGGGAGTAGGCTTGGGGTCAGATTCCATCCTTCATGCAGTGACAACTGCCAGGATCTCTAGTTAACAGAGATGGAAACTGAGGCTCGGAGCAGTAGAGTCACACCAGGCCTTGAAGCCCAGGGGTCCAGAGGTCATCCACACAACCACCCAGCCCCTGTTGCCACAATGAGCTCTCTCCCTCTCTTTTTTTTTTTTTTTTTGCTTTTTGGGTCACACCCGGCGATGCACAGGGGTTACTCCTGGTTCTACACTCAGGAATTACTCCTGGCGGTGCTCAGGGGACCATATGGGATGCTGGGATTCGAACCCGGGTCAGCCGCATGCAAGGCAAATGCCCTACCCGCTGTGCTATCGCTCCAGCCCCTCTCTCCCTCTCTTGATGAACCACACAGCATGCACCGTCAGCAGGACACAGGTCCCCTTATCTAAAGAGGAGGCAGAAGACCCCCCCCCCCCAGCTCTGTGTGACCTGCACGTGGTGTTGGCCTTTTCTGGCTACTGGCTCATCTCCCTCGGTGGCAGCTGTTTAGATTTGATGTCTCTGAGCACAGCTGCAGGATGAGGGAGAGAAAGGCCCAGAAAGGGTTGAGTCATTCAGTTTGCAAACACACAAAGTAGGAGGTGTCTGATTGCCTTGGAGAGTGAGACTCGCTTTGGGTTCTGATGATGAGAAAGACTTAGGCAGAGCCGGGACAGGAGCTAGAGGTATATTGTCCAAGAATAGGTGTCACACCCATTGCATGGCCTGGGTCCGACCTGGGTGCAGGGGGCTTGGCCATGGTCACCTCTCAGGCTCTCATCCCGCCTCTTGATTGACTGTGGAGTGTATGTATGGTCAGCTGAGGAAGCTACTTTATAGGAGCCAAGAGTCCCCTTACATTTTGGATATCAAATCCCCATTAAAGCTTTTTTTTAACAGTAACATTTGAAGGAGCTGGTGATGTAGGTCCATAGTTGTGTATAGGACTCATGTGTGAAGGCCCTGGATTCAATGCCTGTAATTGCAAATGAATATGTAAATAAACAAAAAAGTTGAATGATAAATAAAATTTGAGAGAGTGAAGTTGAAACTGAGATACAGGACTTAGGAAGCATCTCAGAAGTCTCGTCTCTTGGAGCTAGGGGCTTATCTCAAAGGACTGAAGCACAGGCTTTGTGTGGGGAGCCCCCGGGCTGATCTCTCACCTCTCAGGTCCCCTGAGCACTGGAGGGCATGATCCCTGGGTATCACTAGATATAGCCCCCCAAACAAACTCAAAACCAATTTCCTTTATTCTGGGTTAGTCTGGAAAATTTTCAGAGTATTGTGGTATGGGTGGATTGGAGCAATAGCACAGTGGGTAGGGCATTTGCCTTGTACATGGCCAACCCAGGTTCGATTCCTCTGTCTCTCTCAGAGACCCCAGCAAGCTACTGAGAGTATCCCACCCACATGGCAGAGCCTGGCAAGCTCCCCGTGGCATATTCGGTATGCCAAAAACAGTAACAACAAGTCTCACAATAGAGACGTTACTGGTGCCCACTTGAGCAAATCAATGAGCAACAGGACGACAGTGCTACAGTGCAGTGGTATGGGTGCATGGACTGAATGTTTGTTTTCCCTCAAAATTCATCTGTTGAGATCTGAGCTACCAATGTGTTGGTATTTGGAGGTGCACCCTTTCCAAGGTGGGTAGATCCCAAGGATGAACCCCTTTAAGTAGGATTGGTGCCCTGCAAAGAGCCCCAGAGTTTGTGACCAGGATGAGGTGCCCTCTCTTAGCTCCAGTCTCAGCAGCTGTGGGGAGCAAATTCCTGTTGTGCCTCAGCCTCTCAGCCTTGGGTGCTCCATCCTCATAGCCCCAAGAGTCTCGGACTGAAATAAAGGGCATCATTAGCAGCTGAAAATCAAGTCTAATCAGAGAACCAGAACCAGAAACCCCCAAATCAATTAAGAAAACTCATTCTCAGAATGCTCTAGAATCACTCTTGATATAGACTTGAGTTCTTCAGAGAAACAAATGTCTGTGTGAGTGTGTGTGTGTGTGTGTGTGTGTGTGTGTGTTGGATCTTTTCAGCCTCCATCATGGTGAGATCAAAGATAAAATAAGTCCTGTGAACAGCTTTCCACAAACTGGAGACCCAGAAAAGCTGGCAAGATAATTTCCAGAGGCCTTCGAACCAGGGGAGCAAGTGGGGAACTCCCAATCCAAGGCAGGAGGCAGTCTGGTGAGACCTCCCAGCTTACCCAAAGAATGAGTCCCCTTCCCTCTGACCTCTGCACTCCTCGGGCCCCATGCAGGTGAGTGCCGCCTGGAGAACACGGGGAGGCTGATGTGTTTTTCTAGGTTCATCATTTGGAGGATTATCTTACCTGGAAACAACAGCACAGACACCCCCAGAAAGAAAGTTTACTCTGGGCACTCTGTTACCAGTTACATCAACAGCAACAAAAGAACCCCTCATAATAGCAGGGAGGGTTTGCATTTTCATGTCAAATGATACCAGTAGCACAGAAACCTGCAGAGAGAGAGAGAGAGAGAGAGAGAGAGAGAGAGAGAGAGAGAGAGAGAGAGAGAGAGAGAACCTCCAAATGTTTGCGATGCCTTTCTCTGTACTGGTTTCCAGAAGGGAATCTTTTTTTTCCTTTACAATTTCTTGTATTATTTTTTATTGCCTACAATACACATCTATTACTTTTGAAATCGCCAGAGGGAGAAGTCATTAAAGATAAAACCATCGATAAGCTCAGGGCTGTGTCTCTCTCTTTCCCGAGCCTGGTGGGAAGTTACCTTTGCGCTGGCAGCATCCTCTGTTTGTACAGGGGACGTTTGTCATCAGGTCTTTTCTCGAGTCCCTCTTATCTTGCTGACAAGAAGACGGATGGATTGGGGGGCCGTGAGAGCGGGGAGCCTGTGGGAGCCGGGCGCGCGTGGCGCATTGTGAAGGCAGGTATCACCAGCATCAGCTCTGCAAGTCAAATGAAACCCAGGAGCGCCGTGCTTCCCTCGGACGCCCGGGAGTCCTGTTGAACCCAGGCAGAGCTGACTCAAGGTGGGACTCAAGGGGATCTGCAGGAAAGATTTGCACTGAGACAGAACCCAGGGCCAGGGCTGGGGGGAGAGCACAGTGGCTAGAGAGCATACTTTGCATGTGCCGGAACCTGAGTTCAAACCCCAGCATGATCCCAAATACCAATAAATGTAGACTTGAAGGCACCTTATTTTTTACCAACAGTGTTGGCCCTGGAGGTTCCTGAGCCCCCCAGATTGGTTCTGGGTGGGGGGAAGGGTCTCCAATATTACAGACCCTAGGAATTTGTACCCTCAGTTCCTCGTGCAGAATCATCTCGCCTCGTTAGCAGGATTCCTGTGATTGGGAGTGGCTCTTCATTCTCCCAAGCACCCTTTGGGATGCTTCTCCCACTCAGAGAGCAAGGAAAGAGAATTCGAGTACGAGTGGAGAAAACTCTCAGTGACAGCTAGCAGAGATTAGCAAGAAAGGCACGAAACCTTCCCTGTGCCTGACTCTGGCCCAGCTCCCGCCTTCACACTGAAGAATGGCCGTGCTGTTGTGTGGCTTTCACAGAAGTCCTAGCTGCATCTAACACAGTGTGTGACTCCCCCTGGGTACTAAGACATGGCAGAAGTTTCTAGATCCTCTTCCTGGAGACAGTGGAGCGAGTCAAACAGATGACACCCGTCCCCTGAAATGGGGGCTGGCATTCTAGAAGGGAGGGTCAGCGTAGTTGATCGTAAACAGCGATGTTTAAAATATAAGGTCTGAGGGGCTGGAGTGATAGCATAGCGGGTAGGGCGTTTGCCTTGCACGCGGCCGACCCGGGTTCAAATCCCAGCATCCCATATGGTCCCCTGAGCACGGCCAGGGGTAATTCCTGAGTGCAGAGCCAAGAGTAACCCCTGTGCATCGCCAGGTGTGACCCAAAAACCAAAAAAAAAAAATATATAAGGTCTGCACAAGAAACTTGTAAAAGTAGAGCAAGTGGGAGGACCTGAGAGGTAGTACAGGGGCTAAGGCACTCTCCTTGCATGCAACTGGGCCTGGTTCAATCCCTGGCACACATATGGACCCTGAGTATCTCCAGGGGTTGTCCCTGAGTACTGAATCAGGAGTCAGTCCTGAGCACTGTTTGGTATGGCCCAAACACCACAAAATAAAAATAAATAAGTAGAGACACACAAAAGACTGTCACTATCACTGTCATCCCATTGCTCATCAATTTGCTTGAGCGGGCACCAGTAACGTCTCCATTGTGAGACTTGTTGTTACTGTTTTTGGCATATTGAATATGCCATGGGTAGCTTGCCAGGCTCTGCCATGCAGGTGAGATACTCTTGGAAGCTTGCCAGGCTCTCTGAGAGGGGTGGAGAAATCGAACACGGATCAGCTGCATGCAAGGCAAACGCCTTATCAGCTGTGCTATCCTCCAGTCCACACAAAAGACATACAAAAGAATCTCTGAGCTGAGCAGCTTGCTGCAGAGATGCCTCCAGACTTTAAGCCAGGCTAACTTCACAGGAATGCCTCAGACGAGGGCAGGCATTGTTCCCTCCTCTCCCCTAAAAATCCCAGCAACCGCCAACTTTCAGAACCCAATGAGAAGTGCAGGTACGGTGGTTTCTGGATTTCTCCAAACCCTAATTATCTAAAATTTTAGAATTCCAGGAGGGCGAGGCCAGGAGAGCGGCCATGTGACATCTTATGCTATTCATAACAAGCAATACAAAAGAGAATGTGGGGGAGATTGCAATAGAGGCCGGGGAAGGGATGAGAAGGAGGGATACTAGGGACCTTGGTGGTGGATGTGCATTGCTGGAGGGGTGAGTGTTCCATCATGGTGTGACTGAAACTCAAGCAGGAAAGCTTTGTAACTCTTTGTAACTGTATCTCACGGTGATTCAATAAAAAAAAAGTAAAAAAGAGTTATTTCAAGGATATAAGGAGAAATTGGTTGGACTTTTGAGTAATTTTCAGCAGAGTGGTTGAGGAAGGCCTGTGTGGAGCTAGGCAGAAAGTGAAATGAAGCTAGTGGACAAGCATGTGCATCCTGGGACACGAGTGCTTCAGGGTGCAGAAATAGTAAGTGCAAAGGCCCTGGAGTAGGAATGAAGTTGGGATATATGAAAAAGAGTAAAGATGTCAGTGTGGCTGCAGAGGAATGAGTGGGAGGAGGTGGTAAGATGTGAGATTGGGGTTCAGACTTTCCGGGCCTTCTGGATCACAAGAATGTCTTGGCTTGCCTGGTCCAGTGGGATGGGAGCAGCTGGTGGGCACGGGACAGGGGAGTGGCATGATGCTATTGATGCTCTGAAGACTCCCTACTACTTTGATCTGAGATTAATAGGTTGTCTTGGTCCTCCCCAGCTGCATTATAAATTACCACGAACTCAGCAGCTCAAGTTTGAGATAAGAGCAGCTAAAGATAAGAGACTTGTCCTGGTCTCCACAAGGTCAAAACCTAACTGTTGGTCCGCGGGGTTGTCCTTGGGGAGCTCTAGGGGAAACACAGTTCCAAGCTCACTGGGATTGTTGCAGAACTCAGCTCCTTATGGCTATAATGCTAAGATCCATGTGTGTTTTCTGTTGATGGAGACCTATATTCTTTCCAAGTCAGCAAGACCATCTGGTCCTTCTTGGCTCTTGGGTTCCTTAAACCTCTGCCCATGGAATGTCTGGGGTTAGCTCTGCTTTGGGAAAAGATGAAGGTATGTAAAAATATTTCTAATGTAGCACTTGAAATTCTGGAATTCCAAAATCAAGTGAACAATATCAGTCTCCATTGAGCTCTTCCAGAGCATTTATTAAACACTTCTGTATTCCTCAGAGTGTTGTGTATTATGGAGGGATTAAAAAAGAACCAAGCACAGAAAATTTTATCTCACTAGGGAGCTGAAACTAATGGTCCAGAAAGCAAGTGGTGGGTTTGGTAAAAGACAAGAGAGCTCTGGGCAAAATGAAGCAAACGCAGGAAGATTCTGGCAGGATGTGGGGGTTCCGTGTTTCCACATCTCCCATTAGTCTGATTCATGGTGTTTTTCGAGAATCTAGCCCAGCAACTGGCAGGTGCTTCATAAATACTCATCCAAGAAGGGAAGCAACTGGGTAAATCAGCATTCTCCCATTTTTCTCCCTGAAAAATAGGGATGCTTGGCCTCTCAGGCTCTCCGAGGGATATTTAGTGGAGAACAAAGCAGGCTCAATTGTCATGTCATTTATTTGGGGGAGTCTACAGGATTGGCTTTGACATGCCCATAGGAAAGAACTGGGGAAATATATTCACATTGAAGGCAAATAAACGCTCCAAATTCTCCCAGGGAATCCCCAACTGCCTCTGGGAAGAAGGGTGAGAGCCCGAAGGATTAGGGTGGGTCTGCTAAATTTTCTTCATTTCCTTCCTCTTTAAAAACATTTATTTTATTTTTATAAAGTTGCTCACAATTCATTTCCTTCTTAATCCCTGCCTAAACTGGCCAGCGGCAGAGATCAGTTCCTCTGGGACAAAAGAGGTTGACCAGTTGTCCCTGGAGTCAAAGCCTAATATCCTAGTGACGGCAATAGACATTTCATAATATCTCCATACTAGAAACTAATGTCCTTCGATGGGAGAATGAACAAACGAATTATGGCATTTCAGTCAACAGAATGTAAGGCAAGATACATTTTTTAAAGCATAAAGGACTGATAAATGCACCACATAGATTAATGTCAAAACCATTGTATTGAGAAAAAGTAGCCAGACTGAAAAGGGCACATCTTGCATGTTTCTATTTATATGAGGAGGGTCAGGAAGAGGCAAAGCTGATCTATGATGGAAAAGCTGAGATAGGTTATCCTTGAGGTGGGCACGGTGATGGGGGGGCACAAGAGAACTTTCTTGGGTGCTGGGAATGTTCTATATATTGATTTGGGTGACGGTTACAACGGTGTGCAATATGTAAAAATTCATCGAGTTGTTCACTTGAGATTTGTGCATGTTGCTATAAATTATGCCTATAAAAAGGATCATAAAATCGTTCCAACAAATGGTAGCATCAACCATGTATTGAGCGGTGCGTTAGAGAGTTCGTCTATTATCTCCAACCCTGGGAGGTAGGCACTAGGATTCCTACTTTATAGATCAGAAAGACTGATGCTTTCCATTTCTTTCTTTTGCTTTTTGAGTCAGACTCAGTGGTGCTTAGGGGCTACTCCTGGCATGCTGCTCAAAGGTCATTCCGAAGGTACTTGGGGAGAGGGGACACTGTGCAGTGTTGGGTATCAAACACAGACCTACCGCATGCAAAGCATGTGTTCTAGCCCTTTGAGCCTTCTCCCCAGCCGTGACACTTTGTATTTCAAGGGCACAGGCTAGCACCTGGCAGAGCAAGATATCAGGCCATTTCAGGACCTGCCTCTGGCCCTTAACTTTCAGGAAAACCAGCAAACCTGGTGCAAGATCTGATTTATCCTTGAACGTAGCAGGCTCACTGGTTGAGTTGCACCGGGACACTTGGGTTATTGGTGTCAGCCCTGCCCTGGTTATGGCACTAATATATATATATATATATATATATATATATAATTTATTTTATTTTGGGGTCACACCCAGCAATGCTCAGAGATTACTCATGGCTCTGCACTCAGGAATTATTCATGGTGGGTCTCAGGAGACCATAGGGGTGCCAGGGACCAAACCCACGTCGGGCGTGTGCAAGGCAGGCGCCCTACCCACTGTACTATCTCTCCCGCCCCAGGTTCCTGTAGTCTTTGTGATAAACTGGCCCTAAGCATGGCCTGTGTGTCTCTATCCTTCCTGGGAATCTGGAGGCCTTGAGCCCTGAAGGAAGGGAATTAAAAATCTCCGATTCACCCCAGCCCGCTTGCTTGCTTCCGCCACTGAAGCCCTCCATTCAATAAGATGTTACAATCTGTGCCCAGCCTCCAGCAGGAAGACGTGAGATGGTGAACGTGTTGGGCCCAAATAGCCTTTGGGTGACAAGCAGCCACTCTATAACCGAACACGGTAATAGGCTGATGTTTATCTTGCAGGGCGCTTGCGTTTAATAAAGTATTAATATGAAAACCAGATTGCTTCTCCTGCCAAAGCAGGCAGAGCAAGATTAGCAAGGAGGGAGGCACTGAGCACTCCCCCGGGAGGAGGGAAGGGAGCCCCGGAGACTCTCCTTTGAGAACCAGGACCCCTTTGCTTTGTAGAAGAAGCACCATCTGTCAAGAGAGGGTGTAAACAAATGTCTCGTCAATCCCGGCCCCCAGCCCCCACCCCCAGCCCCTGTAAGATTCTTGATTCTTACATCAGGAAATCAAAGTTGATTCTGGAGGGCAGGAAAGATACTCAAATAGATGAATTGATCCTTTTTTTTCCCCCAGGGATGGGGGCTGATGAGAGGTTGGGGCCACACCCAGCAATATTCAGAGGTTACTCCTGGCTCTGTGCTCAGGAGGGATCCCTGAAGGTGCCCAAGGAACCATGCAATGCAAGGGACCAAAGCAGGTTTGGCCTCATGCAAAACAAGCACCTTAACTCCTGCACGGTTTCACAGGCCTGTGCTGATTCCTGGGTCGCTGGGTGATAATGGGCCCCTGCCCATGCTGGCATGGAGTTGCAGGCCCAGCTCTGCAGGACTCCCTGAGGCCTGGGGGTCTCCTTCCTTCCCCACAGGCTTTCTCAGCCTCAGCACCCTTGCAGCAGGATGGTTCTGGGCTGGGATGGGAAGGGAAGTTTCCCGCACATCCTCGTGTACTGAGTAGCGCCCCTGGCCTCTCCTGGACGGGTGCTCTGGCATTACCAAAGGACAGCCAGGGATCTCTCCAGGGGTTGCCCGGTGCCCCACCGGGGGGCCCAGGGCACTCCTGTTGGAGCAGCACTCTGCTCGGTTGCATTCTTTGGAGGAGTAGAATCTGGCTGGGCCAGGGTGGCTGCTGCAGCCTGGCTATTCAGAGTCTTCCCGGGAGCTTTGATTCTGTAGAATCGTCCTAATGCATCAGTGGGACACTCCGTCACACGAGTTTATTTAAAACAGATACAGCAGCAGAGAGCAAAGCCACACTTCATTCAGCCCATCTCTTGAAAGACAAGGTCGGAGGAGACGGAACTACCGTGGAGTCAACTCCCTTTGCAAATTTTCGAGACCCCCAGTGCCAGGGTGAGGAGACTCGGTCTTGTGTGGGTTGCCTGTTGGGGGAGAGGGTAATAAAAGATGCCTCCCCTCCCCAATTAAGGATTCCTTTATTGTGCCTTTAGCTTCGGAGCCCAGCAATTAATTCTTTCACGCTAAAGGACTTCTGTGTTTATGAGGCATTATTATTTCATGGAAGCCTATTTTAAATTGTAATTTTTTTCATTAAGTTGCCTCGTTTTACTTATTAAGACCAGTTTATAACCTAGCTTAGGCTATGTTCCTTCAGTCATAACTATTTTTCTTTTAAAATAGTTCTTAATAACCCATCATCCATATTTTAAATGTCGTGTGATGGCAGGGAAGCCTCCCTGGTGTGTCCTCAGGATTCTGGGTGCTGTCTGGGGGTGCTTGGGGGTCAGGCACTTGGTGGGCTTTGCTTCGGAAATCTCCTGAGAGGAAACAGCCGGCATGGCTGGGGACAGCTCAGCCTCGATGCTCCTGGCATTGATCTGAAACGGCCACCCAAAATGGGGTCATAGGTCCGCCCAAGTATTCCAGCCACCTCCTCAGAGCAGTATTGCGGGGAGAGGCAGTGGAGGCATGGAGCAGCGGGAAGGCTGAGGCCAGGAGAGAAGGCTTGGGTCTCCAGTCACCAGGCACTGCACCTGCCTCCTCCACCACACCCAGCTCTGGCAGAGAAAGAAACTTATTCCCATTCGGCAGAAGGGAAGATTGAGGTTCAGAACAATGAAATGACTTGCTCAGGGTTGTCTGGCTGACACTCAGTGGCTGTGTCCAAGTCTACCTGGTTCCTACCTCTTATATCATGACCTCTCACACCAGAGGTTCCTGACCACCCCCACTGCTTCCCCCCACACACACACTAGACTCATACAGACACACACAAAGGGGAACCCAGCTTTCCCCTTGAGCCCCTGGATTCGAGGCGGTGACTGGGCCCAGAGCCTGTGTTCCTGCTGGGTCAGGGCTAGCCTTTGGGCTCCAGCTCTCAGCAGTGACCCACCCCTTTCGCCTGCCTCTGTCAGAGGGGGGGCGCTTAGCCAGCTTGACCAGGGACCCTGTAAAGGCAGCACCCACTGGTGTCCACATCCCCCGTCTCTTATCTCCCCTCCCTCCCAGCAGCCCCGGCACATCTGTGAGCACTGTGCTGACCCACGGGTCAGAAGAGGTTAATTACACACACACACACACACACACACACACACACACACACTGCTGGCCCCCAGTGTGGAGGGAGAGAGACACGGGCACAGGAGAGGATGAGGGAGGATGGCCCGGCCAGAGGTCCACACACGTTAAAGACTCAAGTCTCGTCCTTCCATTGCCAGCTCAGTGTCTCAGTCACCTTGATCAAGAGCCCTGCCTGCTCCCGGCCTCAGTTTACCTGTGGGATTCATGGAGGCTGCTTCCCAGAGCTAGGGGCGCATCTCCATCACGGGGGGAGCCTCGATGTGAGAATCCATCAGTGAGAGCAGAGTCGGAAACAGATTCAGTTCATCGCTTATTCACTCATCGGTTTGTTGCCTTTTTCTCATGGAGAACACACTGCTGAGCACCGGCTGCCTGTGGTGGGTGTGTTCCCGGGACGGTTTATCGGAACTCCAGAACTCAGGCTGGCCGCAGGGCATTCTCTCCCTCCCTGTGTCCAGCAGGCAGGGGGCAAGGCGGGGTCCAGCCTTTCATCCAAGTGCCTGGTTCCTCTCCACACAAAGGCTCTGGCTGGCACCCTCCCAGCCCTGGGCAGACGGAGGAGGTGCGGAGGACGGCACGGGGAGCTTCCCTGACCCACCTGGCCGGAACCGACACGCTTTCCCACTGCAGTCTGACCGCAGGTCTAGGAAGAAGGAGCAGAACTGGGGAGCTCACCCCGCCTGTGTGATTCGGGGAGACACACAGCACAGAACAGGCCCTGTGTACAAGACAGAACAAAGCCTGCTTCTTATCAGCATGAACTCAGCCGCCAAGGCCTGGGACACGCCGCAGAACTCGAGACTCCACCTGGAGCTCTGATGGGCTGGACCCGTGCCCACCTCCAGCAGAAATCTTGGCCCCCCAGCCCTAGAGCACCCCAAGATGTGTCACTCGGGAGGCTTCCTCTGGTCCCAGAAAGCCCTGCTGTCCGCTGGCCTTAGCGTGCCCCAGCCACTAAATGGGGTGAGAAGTGACTTAGACTGTTCCCCCGGAAGTGGAGAAAGTACCAGGTGTGGCAGAGGCCACCAGAAAGTCTTCCCTAGCTCTCTTATTAATAGTCTAACCATAACATGATCAATAATGAAACACAAATTAATAATAAATAAACAAATGAATGATAAATAATCCATAGGCCATGCATAATGCATTCTCGCTACAAGGCTTTTGAGTATCTAAAGCCGCTGACTGTGGCGAGGGGGATTTGATTCTCTGGCTGGAGATCACAGGGGGTGATATTTCAAAAGCTCCTGGGAGACGGGGCGGGGGCAGGACCTCCAGAAGCCACAGGCCTGCCTCCCCACAAAGGCAACAAAGGATTTGTGAACCCTGATGGCCCAGAGTGAGGCCGAGGGAGGTGAGAACCAGAAATCCGGGTTGGGGGCAAGAGATGCTCCCTCTAGCAACTCTTTCATGGCCCAAACTTAGGGTGGGAAGCTCATATGGAAATTCCTCACGGAGCTTCTGCTCCAACAGAACTGAATATTCTGCCAGGGCTAGGCCGGTTAAAGCTATCTTAAGAATTTATTTGTTCATTCATTCATTTATTCGTTCCATAAATATGCCTCTGATGGCAGGAGGGTGGCCATCCGCAGGCTGAGCTCAAGGGACAGGATCAGTGAGACATGTCTTTGACGCTCCCAGTGCTCACAGCCCACGGTGGTGGCAGACAGACGGGGGAAACAGGCGTCACCCAACGCTATGTCGAAGCTATGCTGATGCCAGGGGGCAGACACAACCTAGCTGTGAGGTGCTGGGTGGGCACAGGGTAGGTAGGACTTGGGTTTGTGTTGGGAGAGGCATCTGGAGTCCGTGGGGTCTGAAGGGCCATTGAGACCACGGGGTAAGCGGATGAGGCGTGTGGCGGGCAGAGGGATGGGACAGACCCAAGCCTAGCAGGGTAACTCCATGTGCTGTGGCTGGGCATGGAAAAGGCCGCGTGTGAAAGAGGAGTGGAAGAGGAGGCAGGCCCTGAGTATGAGAGAAAGATTTGGACACCCATGTACTGGGCTGAGGCATCATCCACGCCCAGTCCAGGGAGATCGGGGTCACTGAGTCCCACTCTGCTCTCCCTTCCTGGGTCCTTTCACACATGACTCCCTTTGTGCAGTGTGCTGGTTGGGCACTTGACAGTGCCAGTCATTAAACGGGGGGGCTGGAGCTGTACTCCAACCCCCACCTCCACCTCCTAGTCAAAGGTGAGATGCACTCAAGGCTCGTATGTTTGGGGCGGGAGGGATAGCACAGCGGGTAGGGCTCTTGCCTTGCACAGGGCACTGAAGCAAGCCACATATGGTCCCAGGAGCCCCACAGGAATGACCCCCGAACCTAGAGGACTGAGCATCTCCAGATGTGACCCAAACACAAACACAGAGAGAGAGAGAGAGAGAGAGAGAGAGAGAGAGAGAGAGAGAGAGAGAGAGAGAGAGAGAGAGAGAGAGAGAGAGAATACGTTACATTACAGAGTGATATGGGCAAGTATAGATTGAAGTGCTCAGGAGGGGCTGTGAACTCAGAAGCGGGAGCATCAGACGCACATAAATCCAGAGTCAGGGGAGAAGACGGTGGCGTTGAAGCTGGAAGAATATGTGCAAATATTTCCGCAGGTGAACTCAGAGGAAATGCATTCTGGGAAGAGAATTCTGCGAGGAAGACGGAGGTCAGAGAGGGCTGGCGGAGGGCAGCAAGGTGGCCCCCGTCTCGTGCGAGACTGATTGAGCTGGAGGGGCCAAGAGAGGCAAGACCATTAGGGGCCTGGCTGACCATGACAGAGCCTGAGCGTGATCCTGAATTGGAAGGCAATGGGGTGGGGAAATTGAATGGCATTAGCCGGGGAGGTGGCATCATTGTATTTGCATTTGGGAAATCTCCCTGAAACGCCAGCCTGGTGCTGCATTAGAAGGGGAAGGATGGAGACTGAGCGGGGCGAGCCAGGCAGGCTGCCGAGGGTGGATCTGAAGGCCCCAACCAGGGTAGGAATGGCACGGGGCAGAGGTGAGTTTTTGAGAGCTATTGGAGAGGAAGAATTCATTCATCGTAAAGACAGATGAGCTGTTAGCTTTGCCCTCTTTGCTCAGATTCTTTCCTTAAAAGGCCTCTTTCTGGCCTCTGCCCCATCTCTCACACCCCTTTTCTGCTAACGGGGTGTGTGGGGGGTGGGGGGGAAGCCCAGAGCTGGGAGTACCTGTTAGCCCCGCGTGAAGAGCATATTTCACAGAGGCCTCGGACTGGCCTGAAAGAAGGGCTGCAGTCACTAGTCTGTTGCCGTGATATTTATGGCTATAGTAATTGTGCAGCATGGGGGGCCCAGGGAGGCTGTCGCCCACGCCACGCTCCGGCATCTATCCTCATGAGATGGGGAGGGACTACTTTTCTCCGTGAGCCGTGGTGCTTGTCGCTCCCTTCGTCATGTGGGGATAAATCCACACCTGCCCACAGAAGGGCCGAGGAATTTAGGTAGTCCCTGCTTGCCAGGGTCCACCCTAGCAGGGTCTTCATCCTGCTGGAGGAGCTGGTGTTATACCTGACCAGTCTCTGGGCAAGTGTCCGTATGGTCCAGCCTGGATCTCGCCAGGATGGGGGCTTGGGAGTTCCTGTGTCCCCACGTACAGAAGGGGTGCAGCCGTGTCCTGCCCTCAGGGAGCTCCTAGTCTGATGGTGGCCTCTGAGTGTGCCTCTGGAGAGGAAGCTGGTTGGTAGCCCCTGGTTTTGCTGCTTCTCTAGCTGTGATGTGGAGATAGGTGGGCAGGCATGTGGGGGCAGAGTTATCTGGGCAGAGCTGGGTCCAGGGGCCAGCCCATCAGTGATGTGATGGAACCCCAGTTCTCTCCTGGTCCCAGAAAACTTCTCAGGCACATCCCCCTGGCTACCCTGCTTCCCACACCCCATCCATAAACCCCTCCCCCAGCCCCTTCTGGCTTTGACCTTGTCAAAAGACTTAGCCGTCATTGTCCTGTTGACTCCTAGTGGAGGTGCTCTGCCCTGCGGGTCTAAGCTGGTGTTCATCTTGCTACTTGCTACACCCCAAGCAAGTTCTCTCTTATATCTGGGCTCCAAACCCCTCTCCCTGTCCAGTTCTCAGTGCCACCCATTGAGAGGCAAGAGTGGGGGAGCTCTTGAGGGGAGACCACTGGAGTCAGACTCACAGGGATGCCAAGCCTGCTTCCATGTGGCCGTGAAGAGTCGTGCTCTACCTTCACGCACCAGCCCCACGCCTGAACCCACAGAGTCAGAATGATGATCAATGAGCTAATAATGACAGAATCCTCTGGAAGCTGCCAAACCCTCACCCCATGTTCATTTGCTCACTTTGGTCTCATTCTTTCAACACATATTTATGGTGCTCCCATCAGCTGCCAGGAAGGGTTCTAGATGCGAGGGACAAAGTAGCAATTAAAAACACAAAGTCAAGCACTTCTGGTGAAGGCAAGATGCACAGTAAAGACCAGTTGTTGACTCAACTCTGAGACCCAGGCAGAATATATTTGTAAAAGCCTGAAACAAATACAAGAAAGCATTTATGGTAAGAAACACCAGAATTTGAAGTGCCACTGAAAGAATTCATATAAACAAGACCTTTCAAGTCTTATAAAGTAATACTTAAAATGTCCAAGATACAAGCTAAAATCATTCAACATGTGATAAGCCAAGAAAACCTCAATTCACGGGGGAAAGACAATCAATAGGCTCCAAGGATGAGATGACACCTCTGGAATGATCCGACAAGGACTTTAAAGTCGCTATTATAAAAATGCTTGAACACACAATCACAGGCAGTCTTGAAGCGAATCTTGAAATGAGAAGGCTCAGCAGCTGAGAGATCGGAGATGGAGAGGAGACCCAAACGGCCGTCCTAGAACTAGAAAAGATGATAGGTGAATTTAAAAAAGAAAAAAAAAAACCTCACTCGATAAATTCAGTAACAGAATTGAGATGACGAGGAAAGAATCAGTGAGCCTGAAGATAGATCGATAGAAATGATCCGATCTGGACAGTAGCAGGTGTGTGTGTGTGTGTGTGTGTGTGTGTGTGTGTGTGTGTGTGGAGGGGGTGGGGAATGGGGGATGGAAATCCACATGGAAGAGAGAGGCTGTCCGGAAGGGAGGGTGAGTGTAGGCAACGGGACCTGGGTGCTGAGTGAGGCTCCAAGGGACTTGAGCTCAGAGGCCTGGGCTGGCCATAGCAGATGAGCCGTGACTTTTCTGTGGTGCAGTGCAGAGGGGCTGGAGACCCTTCCGATGGTCAGGGACGTGCATGTGAGAGAGGCGACTCTGCCTGCCACTGGCAGAGGGTCATTGAAAGTCCTGGATAGATGTAGACATTCCAAGATAAACTTGGACCTCGCCGGTGATTTTGTTTGTTTGTTTGGTTTTGGGCCACCCCTGGTAGTGCAAAGGGGTTACTCCTGGCTCTGCACTCAGGGCTCACTCCTGGTGGGCTCTGGGGACCATAGGGGGACTTGGGGGACCAAACCCAGGTCAGCCACATGCAAGCAAGCACCCTACCCATTGAACTATCTCTCTGGCGCCTCACAGGTCGTTTCTTAATTGCCGCCACCACATACCGAGCCCTGAGAAACTGGGCCACAGGCGGGAGGTTCACTCGTCCTTACAGCTGTCAGAGGCAATGCAGTTATACCTGTTACTGGAATGGGAGCTTTGAGATCTAGGAGGCTCAAGTCATCTATCCAGGGCCACCCAGGGGCCATAGTGGGATCATAACTTGTGTGGCCAACCTGTTGGTTATTTTTCATTTGTATTTTGCCACCGTGAATCACAGTCTTATTAATTATTAACAACATTTTAATTGTTCATATTTTCATAAAGATATGAAATTAGTTTCAGGCATACAATGTTCTAACTCTACACCCACAATCATTGTCAGGCTGAAGGTTTCCTCTGACCCCCCACCCCCAACTTACCTCCTTGGTGCTGGATAATATTGGTTTGTTCTTTCTCCTCTGCTGCAAAGAGCTTCCATATACTGAATTGCACCCATTGCAGTGTTGTCAAGGCACTCCCAACCCTCCATGTTTATCTTTAGCTTCTCCTTTGTGCTCTGCTTCTCCCATCTGTTAATCACTTACATCCCCAAATCAGACCCTGTGACTGGTAAAGTCAGGTTCTTCTAAGGACTCTGGATTTTGCATATGCAAGTGAAATATTGCTTTTCTCCTTCCTTTATGTCCTTTGCTGAGTTTACTTTAGTGCAATGTCCTTTTTGTATAGACACAGGAAGACAACTAATGCTATGCTTTTGTAACTTAGGAGTTAATTGACTCCAAATAATATTTAGCCCTGGGCATCTGTCATATTTACTCAACTTAAGCCTCAATTGCCCTAAGTTCCTCACACCCCCAAAAGAGGGTCCTGATGAGGAACCCGAATGGACCCAAGGCAAGCTGTAAGCTACCTGACATCAAAAAGGGACAGGCCAAGTGCCATAATACTTATAATAAGTTAAGAGCACGGTCATAGACAAATTCTGTCATGACCCAAAAAGAAGTAACTGGATAAGGACCATGCTGGGTTTAGGAAGGAATAATCTGGCCTGAGGACTATAGTCTGGATAATAGCGAGATGTCACCAGGAGAGCCACCCTGTAAGCTTAATCTATCTCTTACTGTGTCCATACAAAATGACTAGAAAGGTTACTAAGAAGTAAATTTAAGATGACTGCTTAAATGGATCTGGACTAAGAAAAGGAGAAACTTGCCCCTAGATTGTATCCCGCCCTTGGGAAGATGTCTTTGCAGGTTAAAATTTTGTCCTAGAAGTAGAAGTTTTCCAACCCAAGTGCCCTACAACAGATGTCTGGTTAAAGAAACTTTGGTACATCTACACAATGGAATATTATGCAGCTGTTAGGAGAGATGAAGTCATGAAATTTGCTTTTAAATGGATAGGCATGGAGAGTATCATGCTAAGTGAAATGAGTCAGAAGGAGAGGGACAGATCTAGAAGGACAGCACTCATTTGTGGAGTATAGAATAACATCACATGAAGTTGACACTCAAGGACAGTAGATACAAGGGCCAGGGGGATTGCCCCATGGCTGGAAAATTGCTTCATGAGTGGAGGGGAGAAGGCAGATGGAATAGAGAAGGGATCACCAAGAAAATGATGACTGGAGGAATCAGTCGGGATGGGAGATGTGTGCCGAAAGTAGATAATGGACCAAACATGATGACTTCTCAGTGTCTGTGTTGCAAGCCATAATGCCCAAAAGTAGAGAGAAAGATGGGGAATATTGTCTGCCATCGAGACAGGAGGAGGGTTGGAAAGGGGGGGTATACCGGGGATATTGGTGGTGGGGAATGTGCACTGGTGGAGGGATGGGTGTTTGATCATTGTGTGATTGTAACCCAAACATGAAAGCTTATAACTATCTCATGGTGATTCGATAAAACTAAAAAAAAGAAAAAGAAAGAAAAGCATCCTAAAAAAAAAAGAATAAGAAGTAAAAGTTTCCCCCGAGGGACAAGTTTGATATCTGTTGATTGTGCAACCACACCTATGTGTGTTGCTACCCACAGCTCCGGGGGGTGGGGGGATAACTAAGGCTGTGAGATGGGCCAAGAGGAGACTGGAATGAGGGGCAGAGTGAGAGGAGAGTGAGACTAGAATAGGACGGAATAATAATAGGACGGAGATTGGGATAAACAGTGACTGATCCATCACCAACCAGCTTGGTGGCCTTGTTCCCTCCTTCATGCGTCCATCAGTGGTGGCCGGCCAGGGTGGGGAGATGGCTCACAGCCACCAAAATGCACGTTCCATGCACCCACACTTTTTGAACATACGCTTAGCAAGTTAATTTTTTTTAATTTAGTGAGTCTAGTGGGGACCACGTGTTTATAATAGTGTTGGCTCTGGTGTCTTAGCGCAGGGAACACTTATTCCAAGAGAACCCTCTGTCTTGGGAAGACTGGGACATCTGGTCACCTCACCCCATCTGGGTCTCTTCACCACATCAAGACAAGTCTGTGTTCATCCCATGGAAATCCTACAGGACCCCCTGTGCCCCACCCCCCGCCCCCAGATGGGGCCAGAGAGGAGCTGCGCCTTGTGAGCTGGGAAAGGGGCGTGGAGCGATGCTGGGATATTGCAGGGTGCATTTCCAGATAGAGGAGCTATTTGTCATCACCTCATTGGGGAAGTGTCTGGTTCCTAAATATTGCCTGCGATTTTGCTAAATGTATCTTAACAGGAGTGGTGTAAATGCTGTCAGAGATAGAGGGGAGAGTGATGGCACCACTCGGGATAATGAACTGCTTAGTTAAGATGAATCCCTCTCCGCTCCCGATCCTGCTTCTCGATAGCGTGCTGGGGAGGGGCCCCTGCGTGGAGGCTGATTGGCGGCGGGTGTGAGAGAGTGTAAGACGGAGCTCCTTCAGCTGGCAGCTGGCTCACTGGTGGGCTCACTTCCTGGAGATGCGGCGAGGACTTATGCCGGGAGCAGGGGTGGTGAGGTTGCCTCTCCCTCTGGCCCCGTGGTCCAGACCCTGGTTGTCTTGGTTACTGTCTCCGTTAACGTCTCAGTTTGGGATAGATAGGAGCTGGAAGGTCCTAAACATTCTGGGACGGAGGAGAAAACTGAGGCCTAGAGAGAGGCTGTGATGTGACCACCACCCCCCCTGATTCCCACGCTCCACTCTGGTGGGGTCTTCATTCAGTTGGAGGAGCCAGTGTCACACCTGACAAGTCTGCCTGCCTCAGGACAAGAGTCCGTATGGGCCAGCCTGGGTCTCCTGAGGATGGGGAGGTTAGGGACTCCCCTGCCCCCACGAATGGAAGGGGGTGCAGCTGTCCCTGCACGTAGGGAGCTCCCAGTCTGATGGCAGCCACAGCCCCTGCCTTCTGAGAGGAAGGCGGTGACCTGAGCCTTTGGTTTGCTTCTCTCGCTGCCACCTACCGAGTAGGCAGGCTCTTGGGCACTGGGCACCCTGTGCGAGACTGGGCACCCTGAGAGCCCAGGCCCCTGCCCACCCGCAGCCTAGAGCAGGCATCAGCAACTAGCGACCCCCCCCCCAACCTCCACCCCAGCCTCTGTGGCTGCATGCTGCAGGGAGCACGGGGCGGGCGGGGTCAGACAACAGGAGACAGGGTCACCTCTGCTTCAGCTCAGCCTGGTCGGGGGAGGTCAGGTCCTGCGTGGTAGGGGGTGAGCGTCCCCTCGCATCACGCTCCTAGCATCCTGATTGCCCCCTTTTCTGAGCCTTGGCTCACCTGCCGATGTGTGTGGGGAAGGGAGAGGGACGAGAGGGGGGCAGTGAGGAGACACGCCCCCCGCCCAGGGTCGCCGCGAGGATGTTCCCGGCCACCCCAGGCACGGTCTGTGGCACGGCCCCTCTGCTGGCCTGGCGCATCACCCCCCCCCCCGGCCTGCCTACGTGGACCCCACATTCCTTTAGTCTCTTCAACAGCACTCCTCGCCCCTGTCCAGGGCGACCCCTCCCCACCCCCCACTCCTCCACCCTGCCCCTCATATCCTTTCCTTGTGGTTGCCCGCCTCTCCCTGATTTATTCCTGGCTGGTTTCACTGCTGTCTCCTGGCGGGAACAAGCATCAGCCCCCGGCAGGGCGGCCCCTGGCCCGTCCTGGCAGCTGTGTACCTCATGCGCTCCCCCTCAGTATTTGCCACCCAACAGCCCCTCTAGGAGACTCTTTACAAGGGGGACCCAGACAGGAAGAGGAAATACGGATGTGATTGGAGAACTCATGAAGGGGAAAAAAATGTTTGTTCTTTTGAGCGGCGAATCCGATATGCCAAAAACAGTAACAACAAGTCTCACAATGGAGACGTTACTGGTGCCCGCTCGAGCGAATCGATGAGCAACAGAATGACAGTGACAGTGACAGTTTGAGCGGAGAGGGGACGCAGAGGGCTCCCAGGGTGCTCAGAGCTCAGGGGCCATGCCTGGTGACACTCCTCCAACGGGGGCAGACAGTCCCAGGCTGGGGCCTGAGAGTGAGGTCCTGTCCAGACCGAGAGGTGTGGGGGACCCCAAAGCTATTCCTAGCAGTGCTCCGGGAGCCCGCCATGCACAGCAAGTCCTCCAGCCCTTTGGGCAACGTCCCCGCTCCTACCCAATATCCATGTACTTGGCGGTTGGAACTGTGTCCCTTGAAACATCTGTTAGAAACTCGTGGTTCTCTCCTCCCTCCTGGAGGCGCCATCAGGAGGCGTCAGAACCACCCCTTGTGCCGACACCCCTCACAGCCCTCTCCCAGGGCTGCTCTCCCGGCCCTCGCTGCTTGCACTGGGCTCGCCCTGCTCCAGCCAGGTACATCAGACTCACCTGTGGGTGCGCCTCCCTTGGTCGCTGCTTACTGGCCTTCCCCCGCCTCCAAGAGCCACTCACCCTCCCACTCCCCTGCCACCAGACACACAGGATTGCCTCAAATGGTGACTGCTAGCCGGCCTTCCTGCCCCTGCCTCGTGCACTGTGTCACCTGCACCCGCCAGGGGCTGCTAAGCCTGGAAGGTGCGTCTCAGAGGCCCCTTCTCTTGGCCACGGCTCTCAGTTATCTGGATGGAGGATGCTTAGCTCTTACCTGTGGGGGTTGCTGATGGTTGGACCGTGCTGTAGTGTTCGGGGGCTGCTCTCTATTCTGTACTGGGGGATCACTCCCGGCAGTGCTCAAGGAACCATGTGGGGCCAGGGATTGAACTGGGGTTGGCCATGACCCCTGCACTCTCCTTCCTAACTCTTTTTTTTTTTTTTTTTGCTTTTTGGGTCACACCTGGCGATGCACAGGGGTTACTCCTGGCTCTGTACTCAGGAATCACCCCTGGTGATGCTCAGGGGACCATATGGGATGCTGGGAATCGAACCCGGGTTGGCAGCATGCAAGGCAAACGCCCTACCCACTGTGCTATCGCTCCAGCCCCTCCTTCCTAACTCTTATCCATATCTTCAAAGATAAGACCAGTCCCTCCCCCACATCAGGGGAGGGTAGCACCCCCCACCCCCCCGCGAGGTGAGCCAAGTGCTCGGGATGGTAGCAGAGGGACCAGGGAGATAGAAATGCCACTGTCTTCACCTCTTCCGCCTTAGAGAGGCCTGATGCCTCTTCTGACAAGACCGGAGCAGAGGCCTGGGTTTGGCCCCCGCTCAGTCTGGCCCAGCACTGGTTTCCGGAAGGTCCTTTGGCCTCTTCATTTCTCCATGGAGAACGGAAGGAGGTGCTTAGCCCAGGACCTGGCCCGGAGATCTGGGAATGTCAGCTGCCGTGGTTTCCTGGTTCCTGAGGCCTCCCCAGAGCCTGCATGGAGCAGGGGGAGCCAGCTTGGGGGCCCGCAGAGGAAGGAAGGAGGGACGGATGTTTCCATTGGACTCCTCACCGTTCTCTTGGGCCACGTGGACTTTGGGCCCCTGTGGACATGGCCTGCAGGGGAAAGGCTCGCACCTTGCCCCCTTACCCTGGGGTTGGGCCACACAGATGGGGGCTGACTCCAGCATCTGGACGGATTCTTTTGAGA
This sequence comes from Sorex araneus, assembly GCF_027595985.1. NCBI lineage: Eukaryota > Metazoa > Chordata > Mammalia > Eulipotyphla > Soricidae > Sorex > Sorex araneus. Next base: position 55,715,732 of record NC_073306.1, on the reverse strand, counting down.
TGGATTTTTTTCCTGGCATGTTGTAACCATTAAGTTTCAGGCAGGGGTCAGGGCCCTGGGCTCGATCAGCTCAGGTTACCTGCACAATTGAAATCCCTGGACCTGCACGGGCTAGTTTTGTCATTAAGGCGATCTGACAGGATTGATCCATCGGATCAATGGTTGGACATCAGTAGCAGGAAGCTGATCCGACGAGCCTGGACCCTCAGCCAAGCTCCTCTGAGATCTTCCGCTGAGCCAGCGTGGGTGCCCGGCCCCCGGGATGAGCCGGGGGGCCAGAGAGCTCCTCGGGCGGAGTGTGGGGTGCAGGCAGCACCGTGGCCCAGGCAGTGGCTACGGGCTGTGCCCTGCTCCCCGCGCTGGGCTAGGATTTCTGGGCCTGGGGGTGCTGAAGGTTCAAGACTCCTCCCAGGCCTGTGCCACCCAGACCCTGCAGGCTGGGACTGCCTCTCCCTTTGGGCTCCATGTGTGCATGTGAGTGTGTGCATGTGTGTGCATGTTTGTGTGTATGCGTGTGTGTGCATGTTTGTGTGTGTGCATGTGTGTGTGCGTGTGTGCACGTGTTTGTGTGCAGGTGTGTGCGTGACTATGTGTATGCATGTGTGTGCGTGTATGTGCATGCATATATGTGTGCCAGTGTGTGAGCAGGTGCGTGTGTGTACTGGGGAATCACTCCATGCCCATGTGTGTGTGCACATGTGTCTATGTGCTGGTGTGTGAGCAGATGTGTGTGCACACGCGCACATGTGTATGTGTGTGTGTATGTGTGTGTGTGTATGTGTGTGTGTGTGTATGTGTGATGGGAGATTTGGGAGTTTGGGAGTCAAACAGCTGTTTCCCAGGATGCTTCTCCCCAGGGCGTGATGTGGTCAGGCTGCTGGGAAGGGCCTCCAAGCTCCTGGAACCCGTCCTGACGGGGACTTCACAGCCCGGGTGGTGGGCTCTGAGGACGGTTTGGAAACACTTGCTTCCATATGCTCTTCCGCCCCTTCCTCTCTGGGCTGGCTCCAGACACTGACGCAGGAGGGCTGGCAGTGCCGACTCAGAGCCAGGCCCTGTGTCTCCGGGGTCTCCTATGAACAGGCAGCGAGACAGCGGGGCACAACCCCCAGGTGCCTGCGGGTCCTACGTTGCTGGGAAAGTCACCCCAGGAAGGGGTCTGGGAGACTGGAGGGACCGGGCTGTGGGACGGAGGGAGATGTGAAACAGGAGGACGAAAGGGAGAGGGGAGGCAAGGTGACACCTCTCCTCGGGCCCACGGCCCTTTCCCAGGACTGCCACGGGCCCCTGCCCCTGCCGTCGCGTCTGCACCCCATCCCGGCTCTCTCTCAGCTCCTCTCTCATGGCGCCTCTCCTCCCCCTCCAGGCTACCTGACAGTCAACATTGAGCCCCTCCCACCCGTGGTGGCTGGTGACGCCGTGACCTTGAAGTGCAACTTCAAGACAGATGGCCGTATGCGCGAGATCGTGTGGTACCGGGTAAGTCGTCTGTGCGCCCCCCTCGTGCCCCCCACTTCAAAGGGCCTCCACGGCCCTCCCGAGGCCCTCCCAGGGGTGTCCCCAGAGCCCCCCTGCGCTGGCCTGTGCCTTCGACCAAGTGCTGAAACCCTGCTCTGCTGCTCCCTCCTGGCCTCGTGTGTGTCCCCAGCACGTGCCTCCGCTCTGGACACCCCCCGGGCACCTGACGCTGACTAACTCAGCACACCCCAGGCCCCGGGTGCAGGGGAGCAAGTAAGAAATGTCGAAGATGGAGTTTTTGCAGTGTTCTTGGCATGAAAACACAAAGAGCAGAATGCTTCCTGCCTTCTTGAAAATTAAATTGCAGAGATAGTCTGCCTCCTAATTTGATTAGAGAGAGGACTGGCACCTAAGTTTAGATCTCAGGAGTGACGTTCTGCCAGAGACGAGCAGATGTCACCTGCCTGGGACTCAGGTGTCGGCAAGAGTCGGGTCAGCTTTGGGTCTTGGGCTTCCATGCCGACCTTTTGCAGTCACTGACACAACCTTGGTGTGTCTGGCTGGGGCACACCGGCCTGGCCTCCCCTTGCCACCAGGGACCGGGGCCAACAGGGCATGGGTCCAGCTGGCAGGCATGCGTCTCATCTCGTCACGTGCCACCAGCATGCAGCGCAGCCCTGCCATCTTGGTGAACGGATTAGGTAGAGACTGCTTCCCCTCCCTGCTCCCCCTACTCCACACATACACACACACACACTCACACACACACACACACACACACACAACTTCCCCTTCCCTGGTCTAAAACAGGGCTTGGCAAATTATTTTCGGCGAGTCCTGGATAGTAAATATTTCCCTCTCTAGGGACCATATGGTCTCAGTGGCAACCACTCAGCACGGCTGTTGTGCGAAAACAGCCACCAACACTTGCCCAGGGAAGGGCATGCAACAAACCACTCACCCCTCATTCACGGGCACCTAAGCCTGCCTTTCCTATCAAGTTTTTATGTCACAGGATTGTCTTCTTGGTTAAATCTCTCCCACCCCTCCCCACACCCCACCACCACCACCACCACTCCCACGGCAACCATTAAAAGATTCTTTTAAAGGTAGGTAAAAAGTACACAATGACAAAAATGCTTAGCTCCCAAGGGAATCTACGCAACAGGCGGTAGGCAGAATTGGTCCACAATGGCTGGCTGGTTGGCCACACCCTGATCTGAAATGGTCCCTTCCCAACCTCACTAAGTGCCATGGCCTTTCTTCCATAGAGCCCATGGATAATGGCATTAATCGGAACTGTGAAACTGTGGGGTGGAGCCAATGCAGGGTGGGGCGAGAGAGAATGGGGTGCAGGTGGATCTGTTCCTTCTAGCTATGGCCACACCCTACTGGCAAGCAACCTACAAGCTGTGGCCGCACCCTACTGGGAACCCAAGCATCAGGGGGTCTTGCTGGCACTCAGAACCCACCTCCTCCACCTCCCTCCTGCTTGGAACCATCCCGCTCACACTGTTTGCTCCTTCCAGAATGTCTGGTCTCTGGCTCTCCATCGGCCAGCCCCCACTCTTCAGCGGCCATGAGCTGGGCTCCGGACCCTCCTCTTCAGAATCACAGCCTCCACCCAGCTCTTTCTGGCAGCTGGGGGGGAGGGTGGGGGGCCCACAGGTGTGACCTGACATTTGGCACCCTGCAGGGCCCCTGCTTTTAAAAGAGGTTTCCGTTCTAGATAGATCAACAGGCCTAGAGAAAGTCAAGGCATATGTTAAATAGTGCCATGAACTGAATCTCTAAGAGGCGTATTTACATGATACGGGAGCTGCTTGGCTGACACACGCTGTGAGCATCTCATTAGCACCTGGCAGAAGGACTGGGATAAATTAACTCCAGCTCACTGCTGACGAGGGCACCAACGCACAGCTCTACCTCGGCCGCTTGAGAGGGGACCGCAGCAAGGGCCAGTGGGAAGATCTGCCCAGCCGGTGGTGGACAGAAGCGTGGAGATGGCAGAGGACCAGGGGACGGGGCTGCCGGGGGCGGGGGGGGGGGGTGGAGCCTGGGATGGGCAGCACCATGGACGTCTCCATGTCGTCCCAACCGTACAGGACCACAGTGTGGCGAGGAAAATCTCCTCGTGGTGCCCAAGCCACGATGGGCAGTGCCAGACCCAGGAGTGGGCTTCCCAGGAACCTTAACCCCAGGACTTTTGACGGAGGGATGGGAGGAAAATGCCCATTCTCCAGTTTCGACGGACACTCCTATCCCCCAGGCTGGACGCTGCCCTCACCTCCCGCCCCCTCCCTCTGCCTGGGCCCGGGGTCACCCTAATTGCCCTAAGAGTCAGTTATGTCTCCTAAGGGTGTCAGCCCCTGCACGTCGGGCCATGGTAGGCTGCGCTAATGAATTTATTTTACTTCATTTCACATCCTTTGACTGAGGGCCTCTGGAGCAGGGCTATGCAGATGTATGCAAATCACATGCAAATAGCTCGCTGGAGCCAAATGCTCGGGCCCTTTTGATTCTGTAGCTGGACGAGGTAGTGACTCAGCTGACTTGGTACTCTCCTGGGGCCCAGGGGAGTCCGCGTGCCCTTTGGTGGGGAGGATGTGGCAGAGGATAGGAGGAGATTCCAGGCAAGTGTCTCCGCACTGCCAGCCCGTCTGTACCTGCTACCGCCCCTTACCCCGGTGCTCCATTCCCAAGGAGCCAGCTGGGGCGAGCGATAAGAACCTACCAGGATGGGGCTCCCGAGCCCAAGGCCAGAGCCACAGTGAGGGGAACCCCGACGTCCTCCCAGTCCTCCCTCGAGCCCGCCTGGACTATGGTTTCACGGCCGCTCCGCACGTCTCCCCCGGGATCTCCCCTCCCCCCAAACAGAGAGCCGCCCCCTGGTTTGTTTTCTGTCGGAGTGTCTGCGTCCCTCCCCGGCTTCCTTCCCCCGTCCCCCGTGAAAGAGCTTACAGAGCCCGGCTTGGAAGGACATGAATAGATTACACAGGCCGGGCTGGGGCTGTGTCTCCAATCCCTTTAGAAGGGAAAAGCGGGGCATTGTGACGAGGCCGCCACTGCCCGCGCAGCCCAGTGGGCACAAAATGGCCTAAAACATGTGTAAATCCCAGCAGTCTCCCCTCTGGTCCCAGAGGCATTATCTTAGCGAAGGGTCATCCTGCGCTTTCAGAAACGTCGTGAATGGGGGAGATTCTCTGGGTAGACCCGGACAAGTGAGGCCATTGTCTTGGGCATGGGGACCATCTCCTTGGTGTTAATAAGACCACTGGCTAAACATTTGGGGAGGTCTTGGCTTACTGACCCCATGGGGAGGGGAGTAGGAGGAGGTGGCTGCACCTTAGACACCCCCCCACACACACACCAAATTGTGCATATTTGTAGAAGATGCCAAACTCTTCTACAAATGTGATCGGAACATGTGATCGGAGTGCCCCCTCCAGCCTCCCAGTCCACGATGCCCACTGCGGGTCATTTATCGCCTATGCCTATGTAAATATAAGTTCAATTAAATCAAACTAAAATTGTACTTCCCCAGCCAACCCCCCTCTTCCATGTGTCAGAGCTCACTAGCCCCTGCAGCTAACGGCCACAGGCGTGGACAGAGCAGAAGACCGAGAATGTTGCTACCAGCCGGGCCCCTGCTGGAGCACTGTGCTGCCCCTTCCCTGTGGCCCCGGGAACATCCTGTGCTTTCCCGGGGAAGGCATGTGCCACCGCCTGTCCTCCAGGCAAATGTGGACTCTAATGTGAGCTCCCCGGAAAGGAATCGTGTTTGTTTTGTAACCTGCCATCCCTGGACGGTGTGGGCGGCGGTGGGCGGGAGGAGCCTCACTCTGGATGGCTCCTTTGAAAACAAGTCGGCAGCGCTGTCAGCCCCTGCGGTGCTGGGTGTCATAGTTGTCTGTCAAAGCCCCGTTCAGCGTCAGGACGTTTCTCAGCCCATTTCACCCCTTCTCCGTGTTCCATCCACGGCGGCGTGGACTCCTCTCCCAGAGCCCATGTTCTCCGCTCACTCCCGTGGGTCTCCTTCCTTGGAAAGGTCTGCAGTGGCTAATGGAGGAGAGATGCGTTTCCATACTCGACTAGTAGGAGGCGGTGGCCTCACCACCAGACTGTCCTCCCATTAACGTCAGAAGAAAAAAACCCAACTTTGATTCTAGGAAACGAATGATAACAAGTCCTTTACTTCATCATCGCTATGCCTATAGTCGGGGGCTCATTCGGCAAAGCCAGTCATGCCAATATCAGTGACTGGCGTTAGTGAACCTTGACTACGTGCTCAGCATCAGATCCGGTGCATTAAGGCTGTGCTCTGATCATTTGCATGCCGGCCCTGTGAGGTCTATATTATGGTTAAGCCTGTTTTGCAGATGAAGAAACTGAAGCTCTCCAAAGAAAGAGACGTGCCTCGGTCTATGTTGCCTTCTCAAACATCTGCAGAAAATTCTAGGCTGTCCCTCCTCCACGATTCCCCTCTAGGGGAATCTGTACACTGGCTCTTACCACATCGCATCAAAAAACTCTCGGTCCATTGGGCTGTGAGCACATCCAGGTCAGAGGCCACGTCTCTTCCCTGCTGTATCTGGCATGCTGGGTACACAGGTATCATATTTAAGTGAGCAAAGGAAGGGGGACCGGGGATTCAGATTCACACGCACGTTTGCACAGTCTCTGCCAAGCCACCCACCTGTGTCTCAGGTTGGGCATGTGTGTCCAGCTATCTGTCTATGTGGGAGTGTAGATCCTGTATACTCGGGGGCGGGGGCGGGGGGCGTGGTATATAGGGGGGGAAGGGAATATTTCTTATTAGGGAGCACTGTCTAAACTCATTTAGTTGGAGGTCACCTGCCCAGCAGGCAAAGCCAAAGGTCTGTTTATATCATAGAAATCCATTAAACAGCCACAGAGAATCATGGGAACTTAACCTTTCGTGACAGTTTTTATCATCGCTCCTTTGTTTTGTCTCTTTCCTTCTCAATTTGTTCCTCAGAGCTGTATGGGGGCCGGGGTTACAAGGCCACAAAAAAAGAGAGCCACAGAGCAAGAGAGAGAGAGAAGGAGATCTACACACCATGATAACGCCCCCTCTTTCAGCAGCCCCTTATCTCGCTGCTCTCACCTTGCAGGGAATGTGTGCCCGGGTGTTTGTTCTGTGGCAGCGACACCTCCTTGGGGAGGCTACCTGAGCGGGGTGAGCTCCCGCCTCGGGGCTCTGCGGGGTGCCTGTGAGTGCGAGTGCTCCCGTGTCTGGACCACTCAGACAAAGGAGGAAGGCTGGGGTGTGAGACAGGTGGGACGGAAGGATGCCCAAGACCGCAGCACACCTGCATGTCTGGGACTTGGGGAGATAACTGAATCTCCGTGTAGGCTGCGGACACCCTCTGCAGCTGGGCAGGCAAGCACCCACGGTCCCGGCTCCTGGGCGACCACGTCTGTAAACCAACCACCTCCCGTATTTTAATGATCAACAAATCGTCCTTCCGTGTCTCACAGGAGCTTGAGAGCGGCAGAGAGAGAAATTACAGAACAAGAGAGCACAGTGCTTGGGTAGGATTACCAAGCCTGGATTATTTGAATTCCATCCCACCCCCGCCATTCCCAAGGCAGACAGACAGAGATAACACTTCAAGCCCGGGCCCTCTTTGTTCCTGTGTGATTATACTGGTGAACTCGCTGATTTCGGTTCTTGGAAATACCATCACAGCGCTAAACCATTTCAATGGATTTTAGCTCTCACTGCAGCAAGCAGTTATTTGAAAATGACTTTACTGGCATCCGTTGTCTCTCCGAGTCGAAGTCCTTGACAATGTTTTGTTGTCTCCAATAAAATAGAAAATGATGATCGTAAGTGTACATCACCGTCTAGAGATACCAGGAGGGCAGGATGGCAAGTACACTCTTGGTGATGAATAGTCACCGGGCCCACGTGCCAGGGAACCGGGCTGGACTGTCCCCTGAAACCTCTCTGGCTGGGTATCCCAGACTGGCAGTCTCTCAACCCTGACCGGCATCCTGCACAGATACTCCAGCTCCGTGGTGGAGGGAGAGAGGAAGGAGGAGCAGAGGCCTTTCCCTCTGAGCCAGGGCCCAGCCAACCCGCTCTACTTCCGAGTCTCAGCTCCGTCTCCCTTATTCTCTGAGACATCCCCGCCCCCCCATCTTACCACACCAATCACCCAAACAGAGCTGACTGTAAATGTACTAACACATCAGTAGAAACAAGAGCATGTTTCCAAGTCTCGTTCCAGTGCAAGCTTTTTTTTAATGCCCCCCCCCCCCCCTCCACCAGAGGTGGCATCAGTAGTACCAGGCAGGGAATCACACAGCCCCTCCTAGTGGGACCGGACTGATGGGAGAAAGCTCAGTCTCCCCCTAGAGGCCAGAGCATGCATTGCAATGGTTTCAGCCCCGCCAACCTTGGTTTTTCGGTGGACGCAAAGGGGAAAGGGCTGAATTTCCGACGCTCCCTTGGAATCATCAGAAGAGCCTATGAAAATATACTGAGGGCTGAGCCTCATTCCGTGGTTACTGAATCAAAAGTTGCAGGCTTGGAGCCTCAGGGCATTGGTGCTTTTAACCAGCTCGGCAGGTGATTGTAATACACTTGGCCCAGCCGCGAACCACACCGTGCCATTCGGGAAAGCTCTGACAAAGAGACCGGCTCCACTCATTTATCTAACATTTATTCACCACATATTTACTGAGCCAGCCGGTTCCCGGCACTGGGAGTGCATCAAAGAGCTCGACAACGAGAGCCTAGTTTCCTGGAGTTTACCTTGAGGAAAGAGTCAGGGAAGATCAACAAGAAAGGACCTGATCATGAAAAGGTTTGCCTGTCACAGAACAGGCTGGGGGAGGGGGGATGGAGGGGTGGGGGAGGGGCGGGAAGAGACTCATTTAAATGGAGATCTCAAAGGCAGCAAGGAAACAAGGACCCCATCCGATGTCAAAGTGGGGGACATGGGACTGGAGCAATAGCACAGCTGGTAGGGCGTTTGCCTTGCACGCGGCCAACCCGAGTTCGATTCCCAGCATCCCTTATGGTCCCCTGAGCACCGCCAGGAGTAATTCCTGAGTGCAGAGCCAGGAGTAACCCCTGTGCATCACCGGGTGTGGCCCAAAAAGCAAAAAAAAAAAAAAAAGTGGGAGACATGAAGCTTCATAGGCAGAGAAATTAGGACCTTTGGTCCAAAAGAGCTTCCCGCCCACCCAGAGAGCCCCTGCAGGGCTGGACTGAGGCCGGAGGCAGGGAGGGGGAGGCAGGCGGGCGCTCCCAGATGTAGATCCAGGTCACTTGAAGGGCAGAGGCTTGCTGGAGGGTCTCAAGCAGGGAAGGGACGGAATCTGGTTTGCTTCCGTGAAAGGCCACTTCTGGGTGCAGAATGGACGGTGGGAGGGGCAAGACTGGAAGCAGACCACGGCTTGGAAGCCGGCCTCACATGCTGGGGGGAAAGGCAGCTGAGATAGAGAAGGGAGCACCAAGTAGAGGACGCTTGGAGGGCCTGCTCGGGAGGGGAGATGCATGCTGAAAGTAGGTTATAGACCAAACATGATGCCACTTACTACCACCTGTGTTGCCAACCACAACACCCAAAAGGAGAGAGAGAGAGAAAGAGAGAGAGGGGGGGGCAATATGTCTTCCACATAGGTGGGGGCGGGGAGGAGGGGGTGGGAGGGATGCTGGGAACATTGGTGGTGGAGAAAGGGCACTGGTGGAGAGATGGGTGCTCGGTTGTTGTATGACTGACATGTAAGTATGAAAGTTTGTAAGTCTGTAACTGTACTTCGCGGTGATTCATTAATAAAAATAAACAAAGAAATAAAAGACGGGAAGCAGAGGACCACCTTGGAAGTGAGTCAGACAGCTCAGGACCAGGACGAGTGGCGAGGGGGAAGTTAAGGAATGCTGTCTGTGACCTGTAGGTGCTTTAGAGGGTCTTACGGATGTGTGGGAGGCATGAGGGCATGAGCACCTTCAGGTGGCTTCTGGATTCTAGGCTGGAGCCGCTGAGTGGGTGGGGCTGGGGGCGTTTACTGAGCCTGGGAGGCGAAGGGGACAGAGGGTGTTAGGGCCGATCTCTCCGTCATAACTCCAGGCATGGCCTTTGGACTACGGCTCCCCAGACGACCTCCAGGAGACCCTCCTCGAGTCTTCAAAGAACTGGAGAAGTAAAGGAGGGGGACCCACGTCCCTCCAGGGGGCATCTTTCAGGCCAGCCCTGTGTCATTAACTTGTAAAGATCTGTTTCCTCGATTGGTCAATGGCTCGATCGACTTCCCCTAAGCACCTCACAGGGATCCTGTGTAACAAATAAGCCTCTTGCAGATAAGTTGTTTCCGTCGCCCACACCGCAGGGAAGTAGGGAAGTGGGCAATCCATGATCTCATCCTTCTCTTCCACCTGGCCAAGTCTTACTCATTCTCCCTCCCCTCTGTGCCCCTGGACGAGTCTCCGACCCCTCGCCCCGAGACAGAATGAGTGCTGTGCCAGTTCTGTGTCCTCTTCCAGGCAAGACCTTGCTCCTGGTGCTCTGCTACTCATCTGGTTCTGACCTGGGCACAGAGACCCCAAAGTGGAATTGCTGGGCTTTCGGGGAGCCCGATTCCAAGCTCACGGAGAGCCCTCCCTACTGTACTCCACGGGGGAGGAACCAGACCTTTCCCACGAGCGGGGGAGGGGAATTCCTTTCCCAGCACAACCCCACCATCACGGATTGCTCCCAGTTTTTGATACGCGCTGTTCTCACTGTTGTGAGATGGCATCTCGCTGTCGTCTTGATGTGGATTTCCCTAATAATAAGTGATGGTGAGCATTTTATTGTGTGCCGGTTGACCATCTGTTGGTCTTCCTCAGAATAAGTTCCTGTTCATTTCCTTTCCCCATTTCTGGATGATGGGGCTTTCAGGGTTTTGTGTTGTTGTTGTTGTTGCTGATCTTTGTACTTTACAGATCTTGGATATCAACCTTTTATCTGCTCTGTCAACGGCAAATATTTTCTGCCACATCCAGCTTGCTGTTGTGTTTATTTTTGAGTTTTATTTATCTGCTTCTCCATGTGTGCTGTGGGGTCCCCAGACCCTGGAGGCCCAGGGAGGGTGTGGTTGCCCGTCTGGCCCCAGAGAGTATACCCAGTGGGTTGTGTGCATTTGTTGGGGGTGGGGAAAGGGTCTTCTCAAAGGGTCTGGGACATCCTTTGAAGAAGCTTAAGACCAGGACTGGAGCGATAGCACAGCGGGTAGGGCATTTGCCTTGCACGCGGCCAACCCAGGTTTGATTCCCAGCATCCCACATGGTCCCCTGAGCACCACCATGGGTTATTCCTGAGTGCAGAGCCAGGAGTTAACTCCTGTGCATCGCTGCCGGGTGTGACCCAAAAAAGAAAAAGAAAAGAAAAGAAAAAGCTCAAGACCTGAAGCCTACGAGTGTCTGGGTGTTCGTTGAAGGGGGTGCTTGTGAGTGAGACATGTGCAAGCTCAGGTCATCATGCTCCATCCTTGGGATGGCTCTAGAAGGCCAAGGGGTGGCCAGGCCGCCTCGGTAAGCTGGAGGCCCCTGAGCTTCCTGGGGGTGCTCCAACCAGCTCCCATGGGAAGGCCAGCAGGGGTTGCCTTGTGCTTCAGATACATGTGGCCGTGAGAGGGAGCTGTGCAGAGGCAGAGCTGGGGAAGGTTCTGGTTCTGGCAGCACGTCATTGCCCATCCTACCCCACCCCTGCTTCCTGGACAGGAAGGGAGGTATCAGACCAGAAAATTCCGTCAGCCCTGAGGAGTTAGGATGTCATCACTGCCAGTGGTGAGGAAGCTGTCTCCACCCAGAGGTGCTGCTAGGAGCTAATAAGAGCTCTGGGTTCCTCCCCTCTTCCCCCACCCCAACCACCACACACACACACACACACACACACACACACACACACACACACTGAGCCGGGCTGACAACCAGTTGGAGTTTCACGAATATCAAGGTGCTCTGTTGGATCACAGCGGAGGTATTCTTTGGAGGCATCCCAGACTCGGGGTGACCCTAAGAGCCTGGGGAGGCTGGCGGATGTGAGGGAACATGGTGATGACTGAGCTGACCTGGCGAGGTGGTGGGAAGGCGTTGTCCTCAGGGCCATGTACGACAGAAGGAGCCGGAGTCTGGGCCCAGAACGCCCTGCTGTGTGACCTGAAAGGAGACCATGCCCCCTCTCTGGGCCTCAGAATAAAGTGCAAGGGAGGAGAGAGGTGGTCTGTAGAGAATGCGCTGTTTCCTCCTTGCTTCCACCCTACCTTCTTCCTTCCCCCTCAGAGGCCCCTGGGCGGGGAGAGAGCCTGGTGCTCCCCTGTGAGGGAGCGCTCCAGGGAGCACTGTGCACACAGCCTCATCAGGGTGGGGATCCCGTCCGAGCAGCTGTCAGGGCACCTGATCCAGCGACTCCGGGGCTACGTGAAGCGTGGAGTGTGGCTCCCAGCAGACTCTGCCCGACTTACTCCTGCTGGGCTTCCCTGACAAGGAGGCTGGCTTAACTTGTCAGAGAAGGATTATCGATGAACTTCCACTCCACATGCTCACGGAATAAAACAATATGACTGAAATGAAGATGATGTCCCCCCAAACCAGCTCAGGAACCATTCCCCCTGCCAAGTCCGTATTCCCCACCTTCTCCATGCCCTGCAATGCTATCCTCGAGAAGGGGCACTTGAGCCTCCAGCCAGGGGTCTCACAGAAGCCCACAGGACCATTACACCCAGGAACTATCTCCCAGGGCAGACAGTCACAGCCCAGTGCTTCATACCACACAACCGATGGTACCATCACTGGCCCACAGGTCCCAAGGGGCCCTCATCACATTAAGAACCAAGATCAGGGGCTGGAGCAATAGCACAGCGGGTAGGGCATTTGCCTTGCACGTGGCCGACTCGAGTCCAATTCCCAGCATCCCATATGGTCCCATGAGCATCGCCAGGAGTAATTCCTGAGTGCAGAGCCAGGAGTGACCCCTGTGCATTGCCAGGTGTGACACCCCCCCCCAAAAAAAAACAAGAACCAAGATCAAGGTCACTGGTCTAGCACACCAAGTCTTACTCCATTCTCAAGCTCCATCAACCAATTTCTCCACCCTTGCTTCCTCCCACAGCCACATGGGCACATGATTGAAATCATATGGCCTATTTGCAATTCTCAGAACGTGCCAACTTGCTTTCCCAGCTCTGTGCCCATACACGGGCTGCTTGCAACGCCCTCCCCCCACCACCTGGCAACATCAGTTTTTCCTCTGACATCAGCTGCTGGGTCACCCCAGAGACCTGTCTCCATCCAACCTTTGTGACCTGGAATGTGTCAGACCCCGTGGCACTTTTCCAATGCTCCAAAGTCTACTTTATGATAACCCAGTGGCCTCAGGAGCCTTGTACACAGCAGATACTATATGCAAAGCATGATGTCTGCGAACTATGTGGCCTTGTCTTTCGGAAGCTTGTAGCTGAGCTCACGTGAGGATGGTTCAGTCAGTGCTGCACTGAAATTGTGTCCCGAAAGGGCAGGTGTATGTTAGAGGAGCGCTCACTACCCGGGAGCTGGGTATTACTGGAATGTCTCTCTTAGAATACACACCTCCTACTGGCAGGTGACTGTTTTCTTTGTAACTTCCTCTCCTGTGCATGTAGAATGATGCTAAGCAGATGGGCAGATGTATAGATGGATGGTCAGATGGGAAGACAGGTGAATGGATGGATAGATGATGAACAATCAGGTGGATTGGTTGATGGGTGAATAGATGAAAGCATGGGTGGTTAGATGGACAGATAGGTGGGTGGATGGATGGATAGATGGATGGGTGGACAAATGGTCAGATAGGGGGGTAGATGGATGGGAGGAGGGGTGAATGGTATACCTTATGTGGCCCAGAAGAACATGGACATAAGCTTTTAGTTGAAGAGGTAGGGAATTTTCTCACAACTTAAGCTTTTCTGCAGTAGATTGATGTCTTGGGGGACTGGTGACATTCCTCTCATAGATTGATGTCTTGGGGACTGGTGACATTCCATCCCTGGAAGTATCTAAACAAATTAGAGTAGCTGCCTGTCACAAATGGAATATAAAGGATTTCTAGCTTCCTGACCCAAGTGGGCACAGAGCGGCTGATCCTGTCCATTTCAGTTCTGGGATTTCATGCCTCACGTTCATCTACTCAGTGCCGGCACCATGATAAAGCGGGGAGCCGCATCCCGCCAGCTTAGCAAGGCTGCACATCACGTACGTGGTGCCAGGTGTCCAGAGAGCTCCTGCCTCCCCTACAGAGGGTGGCTGTGAGTGTTTGGGAATCAGACCTGTGTGGCTGCAGACGTCAGGGAGATGGCTCAGTGGCTAGACCCCTGACTGACAAGCACAGGGCCAGAAGTCTGATCCCCAGTGCCACCACAGACTCCAAATGCCATCTGGGCAGCTCTGGCATCCGTGATCCCTGCACCCACACTGCAGCCAGGTGTGGGCAAGCTCCCAGCAAGCACCACACTGCAAAGATGCACGACCCCTGGGGCAGTGTGAACCCCGGGGCAGCACTTCGAAGCAGCACAACTCAAGGGGTCTGGCCCCCGAGAGCACTGTGGCCCTTTGTGAGCGCACCACAGTCTGGTGTGCCCACTCTCACGCCCAGCAGGCAGCATCACTGAAATGTGCAAACACGCAGCCCGCATGTGTGTGCCCAGGTCATCCCAGCAGGAGAAACGGAGGGAAGGGAAGGAGGGAATGTCCAGAAAGGCCCCAACCTGAGGGACTGTGCAGAGAGGAGAGGTCACGGGCCCTGGGGGCTGAGAGGAGCCGGAAGTTGGTACAGCCTGATCCTGAAGTTCGGTGTGCAAGGAAGCCCTGGGAAGCACGTTCATGAGAGTCCCGTGGGCACTTACAGGGAGCCCCTGTCCGGGGTTAAGCTTGCAGGCCTGCCTGGCCTCCCTCGGTGCTCCACCGGGGGGCGCCCTCAGAGAAGGAAGAGGGGCGCTGGGGCTAGAGCCCTCTTAGTCCCCTTTCAGGGGTTGGGCCGTGGAGCCCCTTGCCCATCCCTGTGCCACTAGAGTGGTGGAGCCCCATCTTGACCCTGGCTGCCGGACTCAGCAGCCAGGCCCTTCCTGGTGGGCGACACAGAAGACCCTAAAGAGGGACGGGACTTGGGGAGACGGGCAGTCTGAAGGTTTACTGTCACCTCCTCTTTGCCGCCTCCTTGAGGTTTCGGTCAGACGCTGTGTCGGGGATGTTACAGAAACTACCCCTATGAACCATCACGGGAGTCAGGCCACGCTGGTACCCCCTCCACGGGATTGGGGACCCTGAGTTTCAGGAAGGCTGTGACAGCCAGCGGTCCTCACCGACAGTAAGGTGTGGGTTGCACGCGGACTTCCCTTCCCAGCGCCTCGGAGTCCAAGTGGGTCCATGCACCTACAGGTGCATTCTCAACCTGCCTTGGGAAGCTCCACCACGTCCACCTCCAATGACCTGTAGCAGCCAGGAGGGCTAGCGGGGTGGGCGGGGCCAGGGACAGGAGGCGGGGCAGGTTGTGGGTGGGCGGGGCCAGAAACGGGGGCGGGGTCAGCCTCTGGGTGGGCGGGGCCAGGGCTGGGAGGCGGGGCAGATCGCGGGGTGGGTGGGGCGATAGAAGAGGGGCGGGACCTGGTGCTGGTGGGCGGGGCAGTGGAGAGGGGCGGGGTCTGGCGGGAGCCTTGTGGTCCTCTGCTCGGGGCTGTCCTCATGATCCCACAGCTGGATCACCTGTCTGCAGAGTGGCCCTCAGGCTCACACCGAGGCTATCACTGTCAAAGGGAGCCCAGGGAAACAGCTTCCATCCCACAGAGCTGCACATTCCGCCTGCTCAAAGTGCAGGCAGGTGGAAGGAATCAATCCTGCCTTCCCCGCCTCCACCTCTGAGCTTGCTCCCTTCCACCCAGAGCATCCCCCAGTCCCGCAGGTCTCTGCTGCTCTTGGAAACCGTTTGCAGAGCCTCCCCAGAGCCCATCTGTCCTTCTTTGAATCAGGAATCCCGCTTATTGAGGGAGCCAGGTGGCCTGGATGCACGGAAAGTCTGCATTGGAGGCTACTCCTCAAGAAAGGAAGTTTTATTGTTATTATTTTATTATTATTATTTTTGCGAGGCGGAGGAGTAACTCAAACGAATCTAAACAAGTGTTGTCAAGTAGTGGTTCATGGGGGACCCGCTTTAATGGTTATAATAATCATTTTAATTGGCACATTAATTATACGTGAGCAGGTGCTTCCAAAATAATTGAGGGTGTTGGAAAGCTGTTTATTTCCTTAAGTGCTTTAAACATTCCCCTTTAACCCTGTTTACTCTATGAATTTCAAACCAGGCAAGCCCGTTCTTTGGAGATGGGAGGGGTGGAGCCTGCCTGAATCCTTGGGCCCCTGAATCAGTGAATTCTTCACTTCATTCCTTCAAGCACCAACCCCACTCCTCTGATAAATGTCTGCAGAGTTCTGGGCCACAGCAGGGAGAGGCTGTCACTGGCTCACAGCTGCTGGGAGAAACAGGATGACAGTGAGGCTCAGGGGGTGCCCAGCCCAGCCTGGAGCTGTTCCGAAAAGAGCAGCGGCTGGAGGGCAGGGCAGGCAGAGGCTAGAGCAGTGCAAAGGCCCCGGCAATTCCCACCCAGGGCTGGAGGGGCAGGTGAAGAGGAGGAGAGAGGGAGAGGAGGAGAGTTGAGTCCTCCAGAGATGCGGGAGAAACGTGCCACATCCTGAGGTCCATTCAGGGGAGCTGGGGTTCTACTGAAGGGAAGGGAGCGGTGACTGAATTCTCACCTTCAGGGCCAGGCATGTGGCTCAGTGGCAGAGCTGCTGCCTGGTAGACTGTGATGTCCTGAGTTCAATCCCCAGTACCGTGACCTCTGACACTGCAAGTACACACACACACACACACACACACACACACACACACACAGAGAGAGAGCAACAGTGACAACAGGACAAAGCACCAATTTGTTAGCTCTGGATACCCCTCCCTTGAGAGATAAGTGTGTCAGACTTGACATGACCAAAGCAACATTCCATGTTTCTCCCCCAAACCTGCTGCTCCCCATTGCTCCCCGTCTCTATAAATGTTGTCAGCAGCCACCTGGCTGCCAAGGCTCCCGACCTAGAGCTCTGCCATGTCTTTCTCCTTGCCCTGTCCCATCCCCCATCCCCTCACCTTCGGGTTTTCCGTTTGGTCAGCCCTCAGGAACATGGCTAGAACCCACGGGCTGCCACAGTCTCTATCGCCACCTGGGGCTCTAGAGTCCACAGCCCCCGAAACCACTCCCGAAGCTTCCAATCCTGTACAATCCACCCCCCCACCCCACCCCCAGCAACCAGGGCGACCTCTTAGAAATAGAACCAGATCATCGTATTCCTTGGGGGGTTTAACATGATCAAGCTCCAAGGTACCACTCTGACTGTGGGGATACATCCCTGGCATCCTCTTCTAATGCCTGAGACAGCACCTCATAATTTCGAAGAGCACAAAAATCTGAGGTTAGGTTTCCTGGGGTCAAATCCTGGCTTTGACACCTTAGACGCTGTGCGACTGACTTAGGGATCTGTGACACTTAGAAGCAGTGTGACCATCTATACCCCAGTTCTCTTGTCTCTAATAGGAGATGAACTTGGGAATAGTGCGTGGTATTTTATAAAGGTTGGTGCTATGATTTATGAAACTAGTTATAAAAGTCTTATTCTATTGTCCAAAATATCAGGATAATCATACAATATTTTCTGTTTTATTCCTGGTTTTTATAAGATTACATTTGTTGTTACCAAATTATATATGATTTTTCTTGCTAGTTTCTAGCTATTTTTTTTTCTTTTTGGGTCATATCCAGCGATGCACAGGGGTTACTCCTGGCTCTGCACTCAGGAATTACCCCTGGCGGTGCTCAGGGGACCATATGGGATGCTGGGAATAGAACCCGGGTCGGCCGCGTGCAAGGCAAACGCCCTACCCGCTGTGCTATCACTCCAGCTCCCTCTAGCTATTTTTTTAACCATGTAAAAGAAGTTTACTTCTATTCCAAGTTTACCTAGAGTTTCTATAAAGTTAAGTGCTTCTTAAGAACCCATTGAAGTAATTATATGGCTTTTCTCCTTTAATTTACTAATACCATGAATTATGTTGATAGTTTTCCTAATATTGAGCCTCCATTGGGTTTTTATAATATCTTTAAACAAATATCTTGTGTCCCAAATTAAAAAGAACTCAAGTATTTATTATTATAAATTGAATCGTTTTTATTGGATTTTCTGTGCATATTCGGGATGTAAGAATGCAATGCAATTGATTTGGGGTGGCTTTCTCCAGCGTCCTGCAAATTAGATGAATTCATTTATTGCCTTTAACAGGCAGATGGTGGCTTTCCTTGTCTTGTGTAGGCATTCGTCTCCCAGCTGATTTTTCCATTCTTGTCTTTCCTGAATTGGGGATATAGCATAGGAGTCGGTGACTTGGGGCATTCTGTACCTTGATGTGTCAAGCACTGAATAGGTCTTGCATCCTGCCTCATCTTGCTTGTTCTGCTCTGACAGGTGACCCCCCACCCCCCATCCACTGTGGTATTATGGACCTGATAGAGGCAAAGAATCCCAGCAGGTCCCAAAGCCACTTTAATTCTGATCAGGGTCCAAACACTGTTAACCCTTGGGCCGGGCCGGACATTACCCCGTCTCATTTGCATTCGCTTCCCCCTACCCTCACCAGTAGCTCCCACCCTTAGGAGTCTGCATCTCCTGGTACCCTAATATACTAATACCCTGATATCCTGTCCCCTCGTACCCCTCAGTTTCATCCTCCTATGGAGGTTAGGACTCCCACCAACACTCTCTTCCCCCCCCAACACATACACTTTATTGAAACACTTTGAACACAAAGTGGTTCATAATGATTTCTTGTAGGTATTCAGTATTCCAACACTAGTCCCCACTGTCATTTTCCCTTCACCACTGGGAAAATGGAGATCTCCACTCCATTTTCCCAGTCACCTCACAGGCCTGCCCCCATAGCAGGCCCACAATAATTTTTTTTATATTGCTTGTTACAGCAAATGGCTAAAGGAATGATCAAAATATATTTCATTAGAAGAAAATTAGTGAAAATTGTTTATCTCATCATCACTGTATCACTGTCATCCCGTTGTTTGTCAATTTACTCGAGTGGGCACCAGTAACGTCTCTATTCCCAGCCCTGAGATGTTAGCAGCTTCTCCTTACTCGTCTTTCCCAATGATTGGAGGCTCTTTCAGGGTCAGAGGAATGAGACCTATCGTTACTGTTTTTGGCATATTGAATACGCCACAGGTAGCTGGCCAGGCTCTGCCCATTTGGGTATCTCATCATGGGGACATTAGACCCTTGTCTGAAGGGTTACTAAAATACTGTTACAAGTTAAGCCTTCTGTGCTCATGTTTTTGTTCATCGAGATTGGTTGACTTCTACATTACATCACACCCAATCCAGTGTGCTACCACTGGATTGACAGTGCTGTAAAATTTGAAGACGTCCAGAAAATCCAGAATATTTAACGGGGGCAGTCCAACTTGTGTAAAACACAAAAATAAAAAGAAGAAGAGCACGGGCAGCAAGGCAGGGAAGGGACAGAACGGAGCCAAGATGGTTGGTCTCACTTGCAGTTTATTCCAATTTTCCCTCTATACACTCTCCTCTGGAACTCTCCTCCTCTTCTTCCTCCCCCATCCTACTTCATTCTCTCTCTCTCTCTGCCTTTCTCCCGGCTCTCCGTCTCTCTCTCGATCTGTGGATCTGGCCCCCAACCCACTCTTACAGCCTAGTTAAATCTCCACAGCAAGAGGGGGTTGGGGCATACACATAGGTGTGGTCAGCAATAGGGTAAGGTTCTTTTCCCTCAGGGGATGCTTCTCCTAGGACTTAATTCTCTTTCAGCAGGAGGATCCACCCAAGGGCAGAGTCCCATGAATGTGTTTCTCTTCTCCTCAGCCAGCAAACATATAAGAATTCATAATATTAATCATTTTGTATGGACACAATAAGAGATGCATTAAAGCTTATAGAATTGTTCTCCTGGGGCCATCTCAATCTTAGACTACAGTGCTCAGGCCAGAACAGTCTTTCCTATCCTTAGCAGGGTCCTAGTCTCATCATTACTTTTGGATCATGACAGCATTTGTCTATGATCAAGCTCTTAACTTATAGTTAAGAATTAGGCACTTTGGCCAGGCCCATCTCGATGCCAGGGTAGCACATAACTCACCGCTTGCCCTGGATCCTTCCTGTCCCTCGTTGGGACCCTGCTTTTGGGGTGCTAGGAACTGAGGGCAACTGAGGCTTAAGTGGAGAAAGCAGATGCTCGGGAGGGAATAATAATCGAGGCCAATTAAGTCCCAAGTTATAAAAACATAATATTGTCTTCTTGTGTCTATACAAAAAAGACATAGCTTTAAAGTAAATTATTCAAAAGGCATAAAGAGGAGAGAAAGGCAATGTTATAATATTCAGTGTCCTAGGAAGTTCTGACCTTACCAATTAACAGAGTTTGATTAGAGGAAGAGCAGATAAACTGGTAGAAGTGGCTACAGATAAACAAAGGAATGGGAGTGACTCGGGAGCACTTTGATGGGTGTGACTGATAAACCTAAACTCCTAGAAAGGACAAACCAATGATATCCAACACAACTGGAGTTAAATTTTTTTTTTTAATGGGTGGTGTCTGGGAAAGTTTTGTGGCTAGTTGATCTCTTTGGAGATTTATGTGTGAGTCTCTGGGACAAGGCAGGGAGATGAGCATACATAGAAGAAGAGATGCTTCGTGGCTGTGGTGGCTGCGGCTTCCGGAAGTGTGGGGAGGGGGTGGGAGGTAGCCCAGCCTCCGAGAGGCCTGGAGTCTTCAACCACAGCCTGGGTACTGGAGTTCGTCAGCAGTTTAGTTCTCCCTGAGGCTCAGTCCTGAGCTGATGGAGTCTGGCCTCCCATGAACACTCTTCTCTGCGTGCTCTCTGTGGTCTCACCCCATGGGCAGCTCTGCCCCCTGCCACAGTGGTGGCTGAGGTCTCGCTGTCCCCTCTCCAGACTGAGAAGCCAGAGGGACAGTGACTCAGCGTGGACCCTCGTCACCCCACTGGGGGGTTGTTAATTCACACGCAAGCCCCCTGTGGATTTGTGGGCGCCTGTCTAGCAGGTCCTCGTGGCCCCTGAGATCTCCCCTGGCCACACAGGCCCTGATGTCCCCAGGGCTGTGAGGCAGCTCCAGTGCAGTGGCACCTCGCAGCCAGCCCTGGTCTCGGAAGAGAAGCTCATCTGTGACCGTGGCTGAGTTTGGAGGTGAAATTGGATCTTCGTGGCTCCTCCTGGGTGAGTCACAGCCTCCCTGGCACCCGGCGAGGAGCCGTCTGCACACCACCTAGCACCGGAGCTATGAGCAGTACTGTGTTCTCGATAGGGAAACTGAGGCTTGATGCCACGACCCCAGCTCCCCAGCCCTGAGTGGCAGGGTTGGAATTGGAACCTGGGTCTTCCTCACTCCAGAGTTTCACTCTCATACTTTCTTCATTCCTTTGAGATATCAGAGCTGAGACGCCTCCATGTCCCAGGGGCTGCAGCCAGGAGCAACACCCCGAGTTTGCTGGTGCCAGGGTTTGGTGCCTCCCTTCCTCCTGTGGGTCAGTACCAGCCCACCAGCCTGCCCTGCCCATCTCGCCATGCTGGTTGGCGGCGGTAGCGGGGAGAAAGGCGGGGACAGACTGCGAGCTCCGAGCCCTGGCGGGCCAGGCGTGAGCCGCTGTCTCCTGCTGTTGCTTGGCGGTCTGGCGGGCAGCGGGTGCCAGGAAGCAGCCTGCCTGGAGCCGCGGCTGCCCTGGCCTCTCAAAGCCTCTGGTCACCTGGAAAATGAAGAAAATATGACCCCTGTGGTGTCTTATGGGGACAAAATGAGATCATTGCTGGCAAGTGCTTATTATAAGGCTGGCAAAAAAAAAAAAATCAAGAGTGATAATAATAGAAGCCAATTGGTTGCGGGTTTTGTTTTTCGTTTTTGGTCTGGGGACCACACTCGGTGGGGTTCAGGTACTATCCTAGCTCAGTGCGTGGGAGTCACTCCCAAGGGGACTCAGGGAACCATGCGGTACTAGAGGCTCTTGTGTGTAAGGCGTGTGCTCCCGCCCTTTGAGCTATCTCCCCAGTCCTATCAGAGGCTAATGTCTCCTGAGCACCGACCCTAGGCCAGCCCCCGCCTAAGCCCTTCACACATGCCGGCCCCTGGGGTCCTGACAGCATCATTAGCCCCCTCACTTTACAAACAGGGAAGCTGAGGCACGCTAACCCAGCGAGGCCATCAGTTAAGTTGCTCAGGCTTGAGCTTCCCACAGGTGAGCTGAGGAAGAGCCATTGGGAGCTGGCGCTGTGGCCTCGTCACCCAGCTCCGTGGGGCTGCAGGCTCCAGGCCTCCCCTCCACAGCACGGAGATCCAAGTAAACGGAGTGAAGGCGGTTGTTCGGAGCCCCGGGATGCACACACGCCCGGGCAGTGGAGAGGCCTCTGGTGTGTGGGAATGGTGGCTGTCCTGCAGGCAGGGCTGGTGCTCGCTCCTGCACGGGGCCTCGGGCTGGGCACAGAGCTGGGCTTTGAGGGGAGACACCGCGGCTCCCCGCCCCGCCGCCAAATTAGTCCAATCGGTCTCAAAACTTGACACGAGATGAGGGGCTTTAAGGCAGCCGTCGGCGGCTGATTTCTGCGGTGCCGGTAAAGTTGTGCAGCGTGATTTATAGATTGCCTGTGCAGAAAAGAGATGCTGAGATTTTCCATTAGGGCAGGGCAGCTGGCTGCTGTGGGTTTTTAGAAGGTTGGCAGGTAGGGGGGCTGGGAAACGTTCCCAAAGCCGGCAGTTGCCCCTCTGGGGCCTGGGGAAATGCATCCGGGCTGCTTGCCTTGTCTGCTAGGGAGCCGAGGACACGGGCGTGGGCAAGGCCAGGTCCACGGAACCGCAGAGGGAGTTATCCCAGGCCACGGGCTGTGGGTGGAAACTGCCCAGCTGCTGGGTCTGCATGGGGCACGCAGGCCTGTGCTGGGTGCTGAGGTGCCGAGGATGCAGCATCGACAGGGATAAATCTGCGCTCTGCTCTGGGGAGCCCACCTGCTCTTGGGGGACACGCAGAGCCTGAACTGCCTTTTCACCTGCAGTTTTTATTTAGAACCCATGGTTTACAACGCTGTGAACCGTCGCCTTTCAGGTACACAGGGTGGCCGTGCTACACATACCGCAGCAGAAGTGCCCATCCGACCATATCTGCCTTCCCGCCGCCCCCTCAACTTCTAAAAGTTAATTATTAGCATTTGGGTCACGGGCTTGTAATGGTGTTGATGCCTGTGGGGTTTGTATTTTGTTTTGGTTTGCTTTGGGTCTGGGGGCAACACCCGGTGGGGCTCAGGGCTTGCTCCTAGCTCTGTGCTCAGGAGTTGCTCCTAGTGGGGCTTAGGGGACCCTGTGTGGTGCGGGAGAGCAAACTTGATAAGCACTTTGCCTGCTATCGCATCTCTCCTGCCCCTGATGGTTACAGTCTGGACGCACACTATTACTACATTTTTACCACCGCCAAAATGCCCAAGACCCTCGGCCACAGTCCTTATGTCACCTCCTCCAGTCTGCCTCACTGTGCACCCCCCTCCCACTGCCCACAACCCGCTTACGTGGTATCCTCATTTCTGTAATCCGGGATCAAAGGTTTGCTGGTTACCCTGCAATGCTGCCTGCTCAGCCTCTTCCTCCTTGGCTCGTTCACTGACGAGTGAGATCACAGTCCACTTGTCCTCCACCCTCTGACTCCACTAACATGACGCCATCTAATCCTGGACCCCAGCTTGCCTTGGCTCGTGACAGAGGTGGGGGGATGGGACGTGCAGCCTTCCTGGACCCCTGACCCAGACTCCGGGAAGAGGTCCAGGTCGGTCAGTGGTGTGTGTAACACCGTGGGGAAGGGCGGGCAGCCGGGCTGAGCTGGGGGCTTGGTTGAAACTGGCGCTCAGTCTCAGATGCCCCATCTCAAGTGCTCACTCTCGGGTGTCCAGCCTCGAGCACTGGACTCTCAGACTGTGTGTTCCTTCGGGAGAAGAGGAGACTGCCACCCCCATCTGACAGGATGCCTCTGAGGGCAGGGGCTGAGGGAAGAGAAATGACTCAAGGCAGAGCAGCCCACCCCCCTTCTTTGTGTTGGCTCGTAAACCACATGCCGTTCAAATACCTTTGAAAGAGGCAGGAATGAGAGTAGAAGGGACGTGGCTGCGGTCAGAACCAGTCTGCAATCTCGGTGCCTCAGTTTCCTCTGGGGCTAGCCATCGATGAAGCCTCCTGCTTCCCAAAGCTCTGAAAGCTCCCTGAGGAGCAGCCAGGGGAGAGCCAGGGACACTCCAGAACAGCCTGGTGGGGAAGACAAGGGAGGCTCCTGCTCTCCTGGCAGGAGGGGTGGGAGACCGTTAATGAACTAATTAGCAGGAAAATAGCAGGCGGTGATCAGTGTGGAGTTGGTGATTAAGGGTGGCAGGACAGGGAGGAATGGGGCACCTTGGGTAGGTTAAGCAGAAGAGGGGGCCTGGGAGGAAGTGACCTTGATGCTGAGCTCTGTACTGGAGGAGGAGGCACGGGGAGTCTCAGAGAAGGCTGCCCCCGGCAGTGGGGATCCGCCGAAGGGATGAACCTGCTTCTGCTCCTCCCGGTCAGAAGGTTGCCCGGGCCAGGGAGGTCAGGGCGGAACCCGCTGCCTCCCACCCCGCTGTGTAGACTTGTCTGCAAAGCGGGCCAGTAAGCAACGCCGGATGCAGTCTGAAGTCAGCTGTGGCATCTTGGGGGGATGGGGGGGCGTTCCCTGGCGTTCTGCTGAGCGTGCATTCTCGGAGGGTGTTGGCTCCGCACCAGCAGAATCACCCCCAAATCTCAGAGACTTGATGCGACAGAGGCTTATTCCTTGTGCGGAAAACAAACCAACCGGGATATGAGTTGTGCTTTTCCAGAGCTGTCTTGCTCCACAAGGGGACTGAGGGATCCAGACTCTTTTTATCTGGTGACTCTTTCTTTTTTTTTTTTTTTTGCTTTTTGGGTCACACCCAGCGATGCTCAGGGGTTACTCCTGGCTTTGCACTCAGGAATTGCTCCTGGCAGTGCTTGGGGGACCATATGGGATGCCGGGGATCGAACCTGGGTCGGCCGCGTGCAAGGCAAATGCCCTACCCGCTGTGCTATGGCTCCGGCCCCTTTTTTTGCTTTCTTTTTTTTTTTTTTATCTGGTGACTCTTCTTGATGACTCTCTCGGGGTGTGGTTACTGGCTCCCGGGGTCCTCCTTGGGAATGGCTTAGCCACGTCTGCTCCTGTCCCGTTGGTCAGAACCCGGCCCCCGGACTGCAGCTGCAGAGCAGGTGGGGACTGTGGTTTTATAGGATGCCCCGAGAGAAGAGAGACATGTGAGACTCAGTGGTCACCCAGCAGATAATGGTGGGGAGGGGTAGGAGGTGAGGACGCTGGGGGTCGGGAGGACATGGGAATGCAGAGCCATAGACAGATGTGATCACATCCATGTAACACCTGGAACTGTGCTGGGCCACCAGTCCCACCAATTCCTCTGAATCCCCCTTACTGTGATCCTTTGCAGCTGCAGTCTTTGGGGTTCGAGTTCCCCCATGGCTTTGTCTCTGATCCCCTAAGGTCACTAGGTTGAGCTCTGCTGACCACAGCTTAGAGAAGACAGGTGATAGAGCCTGGAGCTTCAGCCACGGTAGGTGGAGATGCTCATAGCTGCCCGGGGCGCTTGGGCAGGTGGGCAGAACAGGGAGTGGGCTGTCTCAGCCACGGAGGTCACTGACTCAGCAGGGGCCAGGCAGAGCCAGGCCAGATCAGCAAGCCCCCAGGTGCCCCTGTACACTCAGTGACTTCAGGCTTCACCCTTCCGCAAGTCCGGAGCACAGCCAGCTGCCAGTCCCTCTCCTGAGGTCCGTCTGCTGAGGTCTGGGCAGCCGGGGAGGGCAGGAATGCCGGACAGGGCTTTGCTCACCCCAGCCCGCTTTGCGCTGTCTCCCGTCTTGGTGGTCCTGGGGAACGTGGATGAGACTCTGAGACAAACCCTGGGTGCTGGCCCCGCCTCTGCCCTTACTCACTGTCAGCTCCTGATCGAGAAATGTTAGGGCTCCTGCGGGGGCAGAGGGGGCTCAGGAGGCTGCCCTGTAGACCGGACGTGAGGACAACTGGGCCTGTGCAGGAGAAGTGAGCCTGGTTCCTCCAAGATGCTCAGCTGCTGGAAATAGTGCACGGAAGGATTTCCCTCCCACCCCTCACATGCAGGAGTCTCCGTGCTGATGGCGCCAGCTTGCCAAAGTCCCTTCAGGAGTACCACCGCCGGCTGCCTTTTGACTGTTTCTCCCCCCCCCCACCCGGTGATGCACAGGGGTCACTCCTGGCTCTGCACTCGGGAATTACTCCTGACAGTGCTCAGGGGACCATATGGGATGCTGGGAATCGAATGTAGGTCAACCGTGTGCAAGGCAAATGCCCTACCTGCTGTGCTATCGCTCCAGCCCCCCTGCTGAGCTCTTTCGTCAGCACGTCCAACGGGCAAAGGGGCCTGGACGAGCCTCGGCTTCCCCAGCATGAGGAGCTGCTCTGCTCCCGGGGCCCTGCTGTCCTTTATGGAGCTCGAATTCCTCGGGTGGAATTCGGAAGGCGTAGGCGAGAAGACGCTCTCTCCCTGGAGGTTTGGCCGAACCTCGGGACTCAGACTTTATTCCATAAACCTCTGAGAGGGTTCAGAGCCCCTTCATCACTGTGTGGTCTCCCCCACTCCAGGGAGCCCCCAGGCGGGATCCCGCCTGTCCCTGCAGTCCAGCCGTGGGCTCGCGGAGGTAGTTCAATAAAGAGAATTTTAAAGCCTTTTAATGCTTCACAGGGAATCTGTCCTTTGCCAAAGCACCAATTAGAGAGGGACAGGCCTGCTCAATGGACTCTCTTAGGAGCATTTTATGTGGAAGCGAAGGCCCAGGGGGAGGTCTGGGCACCAGAGGCTCTGGGACGGCCAGCCCAGCTTCCTCCGATAGAGAGGACCAGCCGTGGTTAGTGGGTGATCCCTCCCCACCTTGAGCATTCCGGAAAGAGAGAGAGGTCAAAAGAACCCCTGGCCTTGCCCCTACACTCAGGAGCTTTCAGAGCAATAGAGAGGAGTGAGATAGTGGGTGAGGTTGGTCAGGGACCTCCTGGAGGGGCAGGTTTTAAGCTGGGAGTGTGGGAGAAGGTAGGGACACGTCATGTGTAAGAACGAACAATGGGAGATGCTGTACAAGCAAATACGAGTGAGTGGGGACTTAGCTGCCATTTCTGGAGCACTTTCTGTCTCAGAAACTGTGCTAAGCACTTTTATGCAGTCACTGATTTTTCTAATTACTCTCAGGTACAGGTTCTAGCATGGGCACCTGTCGATTATGGAGAAACTGAGGTATGCCTGAGCTGAGTGCAAGCTAGAGCCTGGACTAGAAGTCAGTCAGATGATTCTGGAGCCTTGGTTTTACAACGTCTGCACTCGAAAGTGGGGGAGAGATGTGTGGAGGTCAGCAGTAGGGGAGTTGTTAATCTGGTAAGGTTTATCGTCACCTAAAGCCCACAGGTTCCCTTTTCCTTTTTTTCTGGGCCTCTTAAGGATATTTTGCTTTGTGCACACATTTACCAGATTCTGAGCTACCACCTAAACAGATGTGGTCCAGAGCCCAGTCCCTCTTTTTGGCTATCTTCTTACACCTGAATGTTCTAGAAGGTCCTTTGGAAACTCGGTTGGTCCCAAAGTGGGAGTCCATTGGGTGATCATCACAGGTCAGGCCTTAGACTTTCTCCTCAGTCACCAAACAGGCACTGTTCTTGAATGTAAGCTGCCCACGGCTAGAATCTCTGACCCCTTCTGCAATTTTCAAATTCCAGCAAGCTACCGAGAGTATCCTGCCCACACGGACAAGCTACCTGTGGCATATTCGATCTGCCAAAAACAGTAACAATAGGTCTCATTCCCCTGACACTGAAAGAGCCTCCAATCATTGGGAAAGACCAGTAAGGAGAGGCTGCTAAAATCTTAGGGCCAAAAGGAATAGAGATATTACTGGTGCCTGCTCGAGTAAATCGACAAACAACAGGATGACAGTGATACAGTGATACCCATACCAATATAGGGATCATTCAGGTGTTTATCCATTCATGCATCTGTCTACTCATCCATCATCCAACCATCCAAACTTTCTTCCATCCGTCCACCCATTGATTCATTCATCCATCCACTCACCCATACACACACACACACACACACACACACACATATATATACAGTCAGCATCAATCCATCCATGCGCTCACCCATTCATCCACCCACCATCCATCCATCTACCTATCCACCTGTCCACCCACTCATCTATCCATTCATCCATTCAGCATCTATCAATCCATCCACCCACCCATTCATTCACCCATCATCCATTCACCTACCTCCTTATCCACCTACCCATCAATTCACCCACCTCCATATCCACCCACCCATCTATTCACCCACCTCCACATCCACCCACCCATCCATCCACCCACCCAACTAGCCATGCAGCATCTCTCTATCTACCTACCCTTCCACCTGTTTATCCATACATCCCTCCATCTGTCCACCCACCCATCTAGCCATCCACTCACCTGTTTATCCAGCACTATTTGAGACAGTGACTTTGTCATCTTTATGCACTGAATCCTCAACATAGTAAAAAGAATGGGAATTCTTAAGAAAAGGAAGAACGTTCACCTCTTTCATTTGCCTTAGTCTTTGTCAAATAATCAGTGCTGTGAACCACAAACTAAAATACACTGACTACAGGACAAGTGGCAGGCTTAGCTCTGATCAGGATGATCATTCTTCCTGTCTCCAATACTTTCCACTACAGAGAAATGCCAAAGAAGTGACCGAGCACTCATAATCCAGAGTGAGAAACAGGTTCGAAGGAGGGGACTGGATCCACCTGTCCAGTCCCTGAAGGGTGCGAGGCATTCGGGAACCTGGTCTCACACTTATCCATCCCCCTGGCTGCCCGCCCTGCTCTTCCTCTCCCTAGAAGGTCATCTGTCCCTCTCGTACTAGGGTTAACTGGTCATCCTTACCGCCTGTGGTTTGGAAATGTTTCCCCCTCTCCACTCCCTCTGAGTGAGAGCGTGTCTCTGTGTGTGAATCCCCGGTGTCTGTTCTATCTCCTTCGCTGCTAGAGCCAGACAGGAGCAGTGAGCAACAGCGGTCCAGTTTCCCTAAGGGGGCCTGAGGCCAGATCTTCCAGGGATTCCCAGGGCCTCCCTGGAGCTGTCCGTGGTGCTGCGCTGCCGTCTGTCTTGCCGCTCACGTAGCCTTGCTCCAACGCCACCCTGGAGAAATGCGTGTTCCTGGCTGCCGCCTGTGGGAAGGGGAAAGACCTTCCTTCCTTCCTTCCTTTCTTCCTTCCTGGCTTCCTCCAACCTGCTTCCGCAATATGCTCCATATGCTTTCTTTCTTCCTTTCCTTTTTTCTTTAAAAAAATACGTGTTGCGGGGTGGGTTCTCAGGCACCCTGGAGACCGTTCCTGGTGACCCTTGGCCAGTTGGGTCAGATGCGTCGGTGCTCGGGCCTATGACAAGCAATGTCTTGAGCCCCCAGTGCTCATGGCCTCCAGGGCCATACCTGGTGGTGCTGGAGAGTTTGCGCAGTTCTGGGATTCAAGTGTCAGCCCCAGACTGTGCCAGGTATGTCCCTCTGGTTGTTGACCATCCCCTGGACCTGCCTTTATGTGGAAAGTTCCATGAGAAAGTTTGAGCTAGATCTACCACTCAGAAGTTGGCTAGATTTCTGAGAAGGGAGACTATCCCAGCCACAGATAATGCAGCAAAGAACACCCCTGTCTGCTCGCTGAATCACCTCTCGCCTCTTCTTCAAGTGTCAAGGAAACCACCCGTTTGCTCTCCAAGAAAGAAGCCAGGCTTGGTGCTGGCCAGTGCACGCAGCAGTGAGTGCCTCTCCTCTGCATCATGCCAGGCATTGACTGCTGTCTCCACCCCGGTTCCATCTCAGCTCTTCCCCTTTCCCTCTTCCACTCAACCCTCTTGGTAATATTGGATTAGCCCACTTTCCTGAAAGCTGATTTCTATTTGCATAATCCACCCCTCTTGGAGTTGCTCGGCCCTCAGTGATAAGCCAATGGGGCAGGGCAGTCAAGCAAATTAGACTCTTTACTCTGAACAGCCGATGAAGCAGAGGAAGCTGTTTCTTAAAGAAGACGCACACTTCATTTTCATCTTCGCCTTCCTTTGGCTCGGGAGAGCCAGGCCAGTCTAGTAGGCACACCTGCTCCTGTTTCTTGAAATACCTAGATCTTTCCCCAGCAGTCAGGATGGGAGTTAGAGCTGAGGAAGGAGGGTGGGGGGGGGCTGGAAACCCTGCCATGCAGTGCGTCCACGCTATCTAGGTGAAGACAGGTAGAACCCTTTTCATCAATCATTTCACTTTGACTCCAGGAAACAATAGACAGTCAGGACCCCCTCTTCCCTGAGTGACAGCGGAGATGATGGCGGCTTGGAGAAGGGAAAGGATGAATCATGGGTGGAACTGGAATTAGAACTCCTGATCCTGGTTTCCATGATGCCCCCCTCCTGAGCTCAGTTCCCATCTTCCAACAGTCACCAGTGACGCACTCTATGGCAGGGACTGTGGGTCTAAGAGCAGGGAGAACTTAGCCAGGCCACAAGCAGAGGAATCTTGGGGTTGGTCCACAATTCTAAGGTTGGGGGCATTGGGAAAGGGGGGTTTCAAGGGTGGGCGAGACACTCTGGTGGAGGGCATGGATTGCTGTGTTCATGAAGCCCTATCATTAACAGTAGTGTAGACCCCAGTGCCTAAAATAATACCTAATAATAAGAAAATAACAAATGGCAGCCTTGCGTTGTTGCGCTGGGTGCTGCTGTGTCGACCACTTCCATGTTGGGGGCTTTTTACAGACCACAAACACCTCTGGGAGAGGAGGTGCAGACTAGACCTGCAGAAGGCATCCCCTCCCTTGTCTCTGCCCGTCGTAGGGGCACGCACAAGGACACAGAGCCTTCTCTCGCTGACCCGTGCAGGCTCCACCCGGGAGCTTCCTGTCTGGACCAGGGGCCCCAGCTGCCGTCTCCCGCCCAATCACACGTGAATAACACTCTTCACGGAGCTGAGACAGGGCTGCTGGGTTATATTTATACAATTTGTAAATCGTCCTGTCAGGCCCTCCTGTAAAACCCGGCAAGCACGTATACCAGGAGGCAGCACCTCAGGGCGTCCTCGGCTCCCCTAGAATATTACCCCACACCCCTCGGGCCTGGTGGTTTCTGAAGGTCAGGCATGTGCCAGTTACACAAGCAAAGGCAGAAGAGCTGAAGTGGTGGGAGGGTGGCTTGCTTTCTTCCACGGTCCCTGCTCTCCCCAAAATCTGTCCTAGGGGATGACTGAGAATTGAGATTTCTCCCCCACTTCTCTGTCCCAGCTAATAAAGGAACAGAATATCCCAGAAGCAGGAAGTGAAACCCTGTGATCTCGGTGGGGCCTGGAGGTTTCACTCACCTTGACCTTGGCAGTTGGCAACCAAGGAAGGCATCACAGAGCACCGGGTGCAGGCTAGCCACTATTTGTCGTTTGGGCTTGGGTGTATCTGAGCTTCATGGCATGAAGACCCCTAAGAAAGAATGTGTGTGGAGAAGGTCAGAGAGGTCGAACAGGAGTTAAGGCAAATGCCTTGCGTGTGGCTGATTCCAGCTCAACCCCCAGCCCTGCATATGCCCCCAGGCATCGCCGATATTGCTGTGGAGACCCCCCCGCAGCAGGGTTAATCCCCAGAACTGCATGGCGCAGGCAGCACCACGTCTTCATGTTCCTGTATGGAACTGCAAGTCCAGTTGACTGACAAGTGCCCAGAGGGCCCACTAGGGGCCCTGTCCCGACCCGAGGAACTGGATAACGGGGATTACGAGGAGAGGGTGTGAGAGCGATAGGGAGAGGGGAGACAAACACACACACACACACACACACACACACACACACACGCACACATACGCACATACACATATAGAGAGAGGTAAGCAAAAGCTACTTTATCGTAACTCCACGGAGCTTCTGTATGCTTAGGCTTCAATCTACTTGTGTCATGGCCTTAAGGTCAAACTAGAAGTAACTAATGGCACCCGGGGCAACTAGGGGAGATAACAGTAGGTATCCAGAAGACTGATCTATCTGTTCTTGTTGGCTAACCATCCTGCTTTGTAAAAGTGTCCCAGTCCTCCGGTTCTTGTAAAATGGCTTTCTCAGCCTGCTTATTTGAATGTTTGACCGCAAGCTAGCTGCTGAAGGCCCGCTCACTACATCTCTTCCCTTTCTTTTTTTTAGAGCCAGTGTAGCTCCAATAGGGCATTAACCAGCAAAGGAAAGTGGAGGCCTATCCCCCAAGTGAAATTGGACCCACCTTTAGGGGGGAGGTGTTCTTGGGGCCTAGCCTCCATTCAGATAGGCATGCTCTTTGGCAAGGGTTTGGGATCAGTCCCTAATAATAGCAGGGAACTCCTTTGCCCATAGAGGGCCCCCTGAGCATCACTTAGGAGCACCCCTCCCTACAAACAACGTGCAGGAGAAACCCATCCTTAGGATGGTTGTGTTACACTGGGAAGAGCACGGTCCTGTGTTCGAGTCCAGGCCCCCACGTTTGCCAGCCCTGCCTCACCAGGAAGTCTGTTGCCCCTTGAGGCTCAGGGCTCCCTTCAGTGAAATCGGGGGAGGCTTCCTCCAAGTGATCTTGAGAGAACTAAGCCAGTGGATGCCCCTCCACCTTCAGTGCTGGGCACCATCTAGTGTTCAGACATTCTCATCACTACTCTTCCATGAATCTGCTTTCCAGAATTTTCTGCCACCAAATCTCCGGGAAGTGCCCATGCCTGAGTGCTCACCTGAGTTCTAGGGTGGATGGACCCAGGCAAGGAGCCAGCCCCAGCACCCCCTCCATCTCCCACACCGTCCCCCCACCCTGCCCCCCCCAGCTCTGGGAGATCCTTTGAAAGCAGGTAAAGCACTAATAGATATTGAAAGAAACATGTCTGGCTCCTGAGCCTTTAGTGGGTAAGTAAAATCGCAAGAGGAAAGATTACTCTGAGGTTGCTTCTGCCAGACCCCTGGGCAGCCTGGCTGCACTGCTGAGGTCAGTTGACAGGAGGAATCTTGGTTTTCTGAAGAGCTGGGCAGGCTGGGGCCAGGCCAATGAAAGGTTTGCACCTTGATTCTTCTTTAGGGGAATCTCTGCAGTGCTGGGCCGTAAGCCTCAGGTGCTGGCCCTGTGAAATGGCAGATCCAGATCACCTTTTCGTGACCAAGACCTGAAGGAAACAGGGACCACGTCCATGACAGGCAGCAAGTGCTAACCCAAGCCGGCATCCCGTGTTTTCCAAGCCTAGGGAACAAAGGAGAGTCTCCCGAATCAGGCAGCCATCCTGACTAGCTTACAGGGTGCAGAGGAGGTCAGGTAAGGACCAAGGGAACCAGTGCCCAGTATAGTCCCCAGAGATCTGTCTTCACCCCCTCGTCCCCTGCCTGGATCCGGCTGGCCTTCACCGTGCCATACAATGGAGATAATTCTTTAGGAGTCTCCTGGCAAAGCAGAGAAAGAACAAGAATGTCAGAGAGTGTGGGATGCATGTGTTCATGTGATTGCATATATGTGTACGTGCGTATTCACTTGTATGTGTGTGTGAATGTGTATGTTGGCATGATTATGTTTGTTGGTTGGTATCAGTGTGCGTGTGTAAGTATATTGCTGTGAATATGAGTGCATGAACACATTACTGTTTGTGTATGTGTATGAGTGTGTGTGTGTGGGTATATCTGGGTATGTGTGTATGAGTGTGTGTCTGGGTATGTGTGTATGGTGCATTGAGTGTGTGTATGTTTTTATTTGTGTGTGAGCATGTTGTCATGTGTATGTTTGTATGTGTGTATTAGCAAGTACATTTGTACATGTGTATGCATGTTTAGAAGGAGGAAGCTGTACATGCCTTAACTAACTGGAGAAAGTCCGGCTGGGAGAGTTTGCAGATGAGTAGGGGAGGCAGGTGAGACCGTGGCATGCAGGAAGGAGTGACAGGCATTCACGAGAGGCGTGCCCAGTGGAAGGAGTGGGGCAGGCCTATGACTGGGCCCTCGGATGGGTTCTGGGACAGGCAGACAGCTCTGACTCCAGCTCTCTGAGACAGCAAACCCAGAGCCTGTTTTCTCAGACGGCTATGAAGAGCTTCCAGGGTATTGATCTGCCGGGGAGTGGATTTAAGAGAAGCCCCTAGTACAGTGCTTGGTGTTCAGAAATGAGCTTTCTGGAGCTGGGGGAGTGAGGGGGAAATGTGGGTGATGCTGGAAGGAGGGGAGGGGGGGTGGTTGAGGATATCCTGGGCTGTGGAATCCACCGTCCTTCCCAGGGGCTCCGTCACGTGTGAAGGGAGGGGCAGGCTGGCAGGCCCAGGGTCTCGGGACAGCTAAGGACCAAGAGGCCCCAAGGGGCTGGCAGGAGTCTGCCCCCTCCTTGGCATCTGTGCCCTTTGGCTGCAGCTGTCCGTCCCGGTCTTGGCTGGCATAGGCCTTGTTTGTGTGGCGGTGAGTGAGGTCTCGGCGAGAGGAGGGTTGCTGAGGGTGAGGGGCAAGCCAGTGGAGGAATGGTGGAAATATCGGGGGCGATTGGTGTCTTTACCTTCAGGCCACAAGCAAGCAGAGGTGTCCAGATGTCGAGTGGGGCCCCCCGGGGCTGGCGAACCTCAGTATGCCTCCTCACCTCCGTCTCCATCACCTCCAGCAGCTAATCTCTGCTCCTAAGCAAGGGTGGAGGGTGGAGGGGGGGGCTGCCACTCTGAAATGAGATGGTGAGCATGGAGCATTCACCAGAATTAGCCAGTGAGCGTCAGAGGAGTAGGTGCAGCCAGATGGGGAGTGTCAGTCCGGCTGTGAGGTACGGGCACTCACGGCCCAGGCAGAAGGGCCTTCTCATGTGGTGCTCCCTAGGGGCATCCAAATCTCTCTCACTTGCCTGGAGGATGCGGCAGGAGGAGATGGTATGGGGGAGGCCCTTAGGGGGCCTTGCCCTTGGCAAACAAGATTTGACTCCTTGGAATTGATCTGGAAGGCGATGCTGGGAGGTGTTATCTGGGGAGGGGACAAGGGACACAGAAAGAGGGGGCACAAAGGAAGCGGCGTGGAGATGGGGTCGGATTCAGCCCCCCGGCAGCCAGGAGGAGTGTTGGCTGGGGCTGGTGAAGCCTCAGCCTGTGTCTGACTCTGTCCCGAACACCCTCCTCCCGCCTCCACAGGTCCCGTCTCTCGCGGGCCGAGAACACCCTCCAAAGCCCCGGGCGGTGCCTCTGCTCCGACAGGGCTGTGGTTCTTTTCCAACCACACCCGGTGGTGCTCTGAGCCTACTCCTGGCTCCAGCCTCAGGCGCTGGTTCTGGGCAGTGCTCAGAGGACCCAGAGGCAGCTGGGGTGGAAGCCAGGGCTCCTGCCTGCGGGACGTGTGCTCAGCCCCCTGCTCTGTCCTGCCCGCCCCTGCAGACTCGCTTGAATGGCAGGGCTGGCGGCATCAGGGGGTTTGCCCACCGACTTCCTGCCCGCCCCAGGAGAGGGAGGCTCACGGCGGCGTCTGAGCCTGAAAAGTCAAAGCAGGGCCGCAGCAGAGGGGGCCGGGCAGGCGGGGAGGGGGCATGTGGCTGTGATGTGGAGGGGACAGACAGGTTCCCACCACACCTGCTGCAAGGCCACAGGGCCCGGGCTTCAGTCGTGTCTGTCACCTGGCCCTGTGGACGCGGGGCAGCTGCACAGCTCCTCTGGGCTCAGTGTCCTCATCCATGATGTGGGCACGGTGACTGGCCTTGGGCCATGCTGAGGAAGCGACGGCACCTTGTGAGTGGCCTGTCCTGGCCTCCTGCCCTTGTCACAGCCCTCCCAGAGCTGGGAGGACGAAGGTCTGTGCCCAGCAAGCAGCCGAGGGCCACGTCACGGAGGGAGGGAGGAAGGGAGGGAGGGAGGGAGGGAGGGAGGGAGGGAGGGAGGGAGGGAGGGAGGGAGGGTCTCTTTGCCTGCTGCAAACCAGGCTGGGAAGAGAGCTGAGAGGGCAGAGGGCAGGCTTCGCATGCAGGAGTGCTGGGTTCCGTCCCCAACACCCATGGCCTCCTGAGCACTGAGCTGGGAGTAGCCCCTGGGCACCACCAGTAGGACCCCAAAATAAGTCCCTCCCATTCTGCATCCCCCCACTCCCAAAGGAAAGTCTCATAGAAACTGGCCTTGTGGCCCAAGGCTGCCTATACGGGGAGTGGGGGGCATCTGCAAACACCCAAGAGTGATGTGGGGTGGGGGACACACACCCTCTCCCTCTTCTCTGCAGGCCAGGCCCTGCTTCTCTCTCCCTGCCTTCAGGGTCTGCTGGGATGATGGACAAGAGAAGCATTTTGCGCTGTAGTGATATGACAGCACGCTGGGTAGGGTGCTTGTCACGCATGTGGCTGACCCAGGTTCGAGTTCCTGCACCCCATAGGGCTGTTCAAGCCCTGCCGGGAGTGACCTCTGAGCACAGAGCTAGGAGCAAGCCCAGAGCATTGTCAGGAGTTGCCCTCCCCCCGCAGAAAGGAGCATTCTGGGCAGTGGCAAGATGGGGCCCCACCCCTGCCAGGCAAGACTCCGACTTTAGGATTGGGGGAGGGGGAGGCAGAGCAGGAAGCCCCGGAGAGAGCGGTGATGAGGGCCGGAGAGGTCCACGGGGAGGCTGAGGGGCAGCTGACAGGGCGCGGTGGAATTGTGGGGCGGCTCGGGGCGGCTCTGGCCCCATGAAAGGTGTGCTCAGAGCACGGCCCGTGGGGCTGTCTTGTGAAAGGCCCTGCGCTCTCCTGCCATGCCCCCAAGAGCCAGGGTGGCCCCCCTAGGGGAAGGAAAGGGCAAGACGCCACACCCCTGTCTCCAGTCGAGGTCGTGGTGTCCTGGGACGGCTCTGCCCTGCCACCTGTGTCCCGGGTCCAGTGCCCCCTCTGACGAGCAGTGCAACCTCAGGGCTCCGACTTCTATCCTGAACTGATTTTATCGAAAAGTCTCGCCACACTTTGCCCTGATAGCTTCTGAGTCTTTTTATCGCGCGTGGGGTGGGGTGGGGTGGGGTGGGGGCACCCCATGAGCTTCCCCGGCCACACGGGCTCTGGTCAGACCTACAGCAGTGGCCCCAAGCCCTGATGGCGGCAGAGACCTCGATCGTAAAGCACAGTTCCTGGGCAGGAGAGAAGCCAGCAGGCTGAGTGCATGCATGCGGCCTGTGCAGGTGGCCTGGGTTCGATCCGTGGCACCGCATGGTCCTCGAGCACCCTAGGGAATAGCCCTCCGCAGAAATCCAGGAGTTGCCCCAAAGCCGAGCCAGGCTGTGGCCCAAGAAACAAGAAAGCAAAACCGTAAGAGTAGTTTCTGGGCGCTGGGGACCCCTCCTTCTGCAAGCTGGCTTTCTGAAGGTGGATCCAGGCGTTTGTCTCTTCCGCTCTGCCCCTTCCCTGTGACCTCACCGGCCTGCCTTCTGCGAACATCTGCCAAAGACACAGGAGAATACTCCTCCTCTCCCCTCTCCTCCCCAACCAGTTAAGCAAGGCTACCCGGCCAGGCCGGATCACCTGACGCGGTGCATGTAATGTCTAAGTGGGAACAACAACTCATCAAATGGAACGGTTTACAATTGCCTGGGATAAAACTATTTTCTTTTCAATCTTCCCCAGAAAGTGACAGATAATAACCAGCCTGGAGATTGTAATATTATTAGGGCCAAAAATAAAATAAAACCCCTTAACGGCTTCCTCTGACAGAGGGAAGCCAAATATTCTCCCAATTCATTTAAATAAAGTGATTGTTTTCCTCGCTCATTATCTTAAATTCCCCGGAACCTGCTTTGCCCTTGCTCCCCCCACACCCCCGCAACACACCCCGGGTAAGGGGGTGGTCTGTTCTCCCCTCCCCTCCTGTCTCCCAGGGGCTTCCAATCTCTGATTGCTCTCCCACCTCACAAATGGTCTGCAGAACCCCACCGGCAGGAAATTAAGCCTCAAGGGAGCCCCCATTGCTTAAAGAAAATGAGAAAATAGACAGAAGGCACCCAGAGTTAGGTTTGGTGTGCGAAGTGCCTTTTTGTAGAGTGTCACGATTCATGGTACTATTATGCTAACCACTGGAGCACCATGACTCTTGTCAGCTAAATGGGCACTCAGATGAGTCACTGTACTCCCAGCCTCAGTTTCTCTGGCTGTGAAATGGGTCGGATGAGCTCCAAACAGGGATAGCTATGCGGCCCGGGAGAATGTCATGACCAGAGGTCTCTGGGCCCAGGGTCGGGTCTGTATGTGAATAGAACAGGTACAAATGCAGCTCCTGGGCTGTTCTCTCTCCCCCTGACACTTTGCTGCAGATGGTCCTGAGTGCCGTTGGTCTCCTCTGCGCTGCTGCCTCCTCTTCCAAGCCCTGGTAGCTTAGAGTGAGCCCATACCCAGGACCACCCTGCTTTCCCCTTCCTCCACCTCCTCCCTCTCCTGTCTGACCCCCGTGCCCTGCCCGTGCCCACCTCCCTCACACCTGCCTGCCCCCCACCCCTTGCTGCGCGGCTGGAAGAATTCTCTGCTCCTTCCCGAGGTGCACCCAGGCAGAAGGGCGCCCCTTAGCTCAGCCCTGGGCCGCGGGCGCTGTCCGAGGTCCTGGATCTGACTCAGCCTCCTGGGAGGTGGCCGTGAAGGGAACCGGGGCTTGCAGAGTCGGGGGCTGCACGCTGGGCCATGCACACTCCCTTCTCCGGGATGCAAGAGTTAATTCTCCAGCCTGGGTTGCAGACAGGCAGCGCTGCAGGCCACAGCCCCCCCTCCCCAGCAGACCACCGCCTGCGTCCGTAAATAAACTGTTACTAGAACACAGCCTGCCGGGGTCACTCTCCCACAGCCTACCTCCAGGAACCGCCGAGTGAAGCGGCAGCTGCAGACCCGTGAGACCCAGGGAGGGTGCCCCGCGGGCTCCTTACAATCCCGGTGAGTCTGCTCGGGGTGCTCCCCACCAGGCAGGGCACTCATCTGGGTCCTTCGCTCCCCTGCAGCCCCCGTGTGTGTGAACGCAAGACTCGCCCCTTCCCCCCCAGCCCCCGCCCCCGAGGAGGGAGGAGTTCCGTGTTAGACCATCCTGAGGAGTGAGGGGGCATCACTCCACGTTGCTTCACGGAGAGGAACAAGCTGAAGGGGGGCCCAGGAAGCAGCCCCGTCTTCCTGCCGGTTGGGAGTGGAGTTGGCAAGGAGAGCCAGGTCTCGGGGCTGGCAGTGTCCCCGACCCGGGGCCCAAGCCACCATCTGGAAGGCTTTGTCTTCGTAAGGAACTGGTGGGGAGGGTCTGTGTGGGGCAGAGGGCGGGCACTCCTGGGCCCCCAGAGATGAATCCGAAGTCAAGATGAACCTCAAGGCAGCTGCCCCAGATCCCCTGGGGTGTGGCCAGGAGGGAGGGGAGACACCACCGGGGCCTTGTCTGGGCCTGGCCTTATCCCTCCAGCCCCGAGCATGCAGCTCACCCCCGTGCTTGGGCGTGGAGGACGGAACTTGCCAGCAGCTTGCAGAAGAGAAGCTGGCGTTCGTGTGGCTGCCGGCTGCTGCATCTCCCGCCTCTCTCTGCTCGCAGCGGCATCCCTGCTGGCTGAATTACCAGCCCTGCGGGGAATCAGAGAGAAGCGACTCCCCATCCCCTCTGTCCCTTCACCCCCAGAGCCCCGGGAGAGGGCGGCTCCGAGGACCTCAATTTAAATGAGAGAAGATGCTTCTGCGGTCCGGTCCGGTCTGGCGCCACTCTCTTGGCTGGGGCTCTCCGCCTTATTTCTCCTCCAGCCCTGGAGGTTCTAGGAAGAACCAGCCTAGGAGTAGGGGAGGGGGGCGGGAACCCTGGGTGACTCACATCCCCCCGGGATTCTGCCCACACATGCGACTGCTTCCTCTTGCTCCAGGATATCAGGGTGCAAGCTGGGCCTCTCCGTGCCGTGATTCCAAGCTATTATTAGCACCAAGCTGGCACATCGTAGGTGTTCCACTGAGGCACTTTCTTCCCGTGGAGAGGAAAGGCCCTGAACCAGGCCCCCTGGAGTCTGCTCAGCACGCCCCTCCCTGACTAAGCCTGGGCTTCTAACCAGGACCCCGGGATGACTATGGCGGCCCCGGGAAACAGGCCAGGCTCAGCGACAACTGGCATCCTTCCCCCAGGGTGAACCCCACCACCGGAAGGGGTGATCTCGGGTGCCTTCCCGTCAGAATCTATCAGAGATTACAAACCCAAGTGGATGAGCTGTCAGTCACTCTCCATGCACAGGCCGGGGCGTAGGTGCCATCTGATGCCCTGGCAGCGTTCCTGAGCATTGCACATCTTCCTCCCCGCCAGAGCCACACCTTGGGCTGCTGTAATGTTTACCTGACTATGCAAGTCATTTTCAGGCGTGACTTAGCCGACCGACAAGGCACGGAGGAAAGCGGGGATGGAGTGGATTTGGGACAGCAGGCCCACGCTAAGCTAGAGCAGCCCGAGAGGGGGATCTCACTGCTCAGTGGGAAGAATGCTCCCCTTCCCAGCTTCACGGTTAGGGACTGGGCTTTACAGAACCCTCTGCCCAGCATGGTCCAATTCACTTACATGCCTCTGACGTTGGACAGCTCACTACCCATTGTAAAGACACCACTCCTTCCGTCTCTGATTCTGACGGTTGCCAAGTGCTCTAGCACCCTGATTCCCGCCCACTGGCTCTCTGCTGCTTCATGGGAGACGTGGAATTCGGGTGGCCCCATCGGTCCAGCTGGCCTGGAGCTCACCCAGGGTTGACACCGAACATCTCACTTCCCCCATCTCTGGCTACAAGCCCCAGCTGGCCATTCACCTGCATCTCCCCAGAAGTAAACCCAGCCCGGACTCTTGGCCGCCTGTTCAGCTGCGAGCAAGGCACATAGTCAGTGCCCTCTCACCAGCCCCATAGAAGAACCCCGCGTCCCTTCCCTTCTCTACTCAACCCTCTTCTTGGGCCCCAAAGAGGACCCCAGTGCCCCACGCCCTCCGGGGCAGCAGGGAGTAACCAGCCAGTACCAAGAAGGACTGGTCTTCTAAGAGGAGCACAGGAGGGAGAGGCTCTGCCTTGAGCTCAACCACACCCCCTGGACCCCCTTCCAGCTTGACCGTTTGCAAAGCGCACAGAGTTGCACGGAGTTGGGTGCATCCTGGGGTGGGCTGGTGGAAACCCCAAGACCCAGTGGCCTTTGGCAGGGTCTGGCTCAGAGGGTGTCTGGTGGAAGGGGGCTTCCCTCGAGGTTGGGTAGGGGAGGAACTGGTACAGGGCCTTGAGGAGGGGTACAAGGCCGGGGTTCCCACCCTGGTGCTCAGTCCACCCGATCTTGGGATCTGGGGCCAGACACTTCGCCTCTCCCAGACTCAGTTTTCCCCTCGAGCAGTGGGGGTGATGAGAGCTTGGCGATGAGGCAGTGGGAGGATTAGGGGAACCCCCAGCCAGACACTTCCCAGAGCACCTGGCACTCAAGACTGCTCCTTTTCTGCTCTTATTCCTGCCTGATTTTTTTTTTGTCTCTGTTGGCATTGTGGCCCACATTGTGGACATTTGGCAGACACTGGGTCTCTGGTGGCTAAGCCTGCCCATCTGGATCTTGCGAGGGGCCTGACTACCCAGACGCAGGGGAGGTTGTGTTTGGGGGGCCGGGCGGAGGAGGTAGGGGTGGTTCCAAGTCTCTCATCATCTTGTGCCCATGGAACAAAAGGACTGTTTGAATTCAAAATGAAACTCCCTCCACCACCTTCTCCTTTGAGCTTTAGGTATCAGGAATCAGTGCGGGAGAAAGAAAACAAAGCAGAAAAGAGAGAGAATCGGGCTGGCTTCTGTGCCCCCGTGCCCCTGCAGTCCCTCCTCCAGTAGGAGCCCAAAGGATCTTTTCTGTTTTGGGCACTTTCCAAGCAGCACTGAGGGGGCCTGGGGATCAGTCCTGGTGACTCTTGGCCCACTGCCCCAGCAGGTCCCCGTAGCACAGGGGACCACACCCCGGTGATGCTTGGGGCCTCCAGCACCTCACCTGGTGGTGCTCCAGGGGTCAGGTGAGCTAGATACCACGCGAGCTAGAGCCGGGAGAGGCACTGTTCCCTCTCTCTGGCCCAGTCTTTCAAACAGAGTGAGTCAGGTCAGAGCAAACCTCTGCCAAAGAGTCTTTCCTGCCATCCCATTTCAGCAAAGGTGCGTCTGATGTCGTGGTCCCCGCCCGTGTGCCATCTGCCCCCAGGTGGGTCTGGCTGGCTGCCCCCGCTTGCCCCTCCATTCTCAATTATTACGGCTGCTTTTCTCTTTTGCTTTTTTTTTAATTTAAATTTATTTCGATGGTGGAACCAAAACCAGGGCCTCACACGTGCCACACATGGGCTTCACTATGGAGCCGCCTGGGCCGTGCCTCTCTCCTTCTTTGTACAACAAGCTTCGTCCCAGCCCAGACTCTCTGCAATTCCTCCGAGGCGCATTCTCTTCCGGCCTCCCCACGGGCAGCTCCTTCCTGTCCTTCCGCACTGTGGGCCCTTCCCAGAAAACCCTGGTGAGTCCTCCCGACCCAGAGACCCCTGTGTGTCCACGCTGCCCGGTGAGTCCGTCTCCAGAGGGATCAGCCCTCCACAGCATCCTTCTCGTCGTTACTGCTTAGGCCATTGTTCACTGCGTCGTCCCCGAGAGCAGGGCCCCACTTCTAGGGAAGGTGCTTCTTGGCAGCACCTGGGGGCTGATGACTGCATCATCGCTTTACTCGGGCTGGGAGTTGGGTGCAGGCAGGAGGAACTCCCCACCCACCCCAGCCGTGCTCACTTGGACAGAAGGAACTGCACGTCCCTCCCCGCAAACAGCAGCCCTTCTTCACTGCATCCTGGCGCACCTGAGCATGCAGTGTCTTTCTTGCCACGGAGTCTGTGCAAGTGGTCTCAGCCCCGCTGAGAGTCTGTGTCCTCCCTGGGACTTGAACCTGAGCTTATCAGACTCTAAAGGCCCCCCCCCTCTCTTTCTGTCTCTCTTCCTCTCTCTTTTTCTCTGTCTCTCTCTTCCTCTGTCTGTCTCTCACTACACACATGCAATCCATACTCTCTGGGGACCAGAAGACAAAACACAATCATATCTATAATGAAAAGCAAATGAATTTTTTTTAATTGTCATCACACCAATTGTTCATACAAAGCCAAAGAAAGTTGGGTTCCGCCCCCCCCCCCCGCCGCCCGCCGCCCATTGTTGATAATATCCTGTGTGATTTTTTTTTTTTTTTGCTTTTTGGGTCACACCTGATGATGCATGGGGGTCACTCCTGGTTCTGCACTCAGGAATTACCCCTGGCGGTGCTCAGGGGACCATATGGGATGCTGGAAATCAAACCCGGGTCGGCCGTGTGCAAGGCAAACGCCCTACCCGCTGTGCTACTGCTCCAGCCCCTGATTTTTGTTTTTTTATAGGACACTTTCTTTGTACTAGGAACCAATTCTGATTCCTCCCTTTTTTCTCCCGCCCCCAGAGGAAATAAAGCAGCCCCCTTGCTGGCCCTGGAGGAGGAGAGCAGCTCTCCCCATCTGGTGGGGGTCCTGAAGTGCCTACCGCCCCTGGGTGGTGCTTGGATGCCGCCAGGAAACCAGGGGGCGGGGCGGTCAGACCCCGGGTGAGCCTGCTGATGGGTTGAAGTCCAGTTCCGTCCTTACCTGAAGCTGTGTGTCTAGGGGCAAGTGGCCCCACCTGCCTGGTAAAAACTCTTTCCTGAATCACCTCAGAGCTGATTCTGAGGCTCAAAGCCCAACTCAGGAATGAACACTGTAGGCCTATAGCAGGCTCGGGTAGCAAGTTACTCATTGGTCCCCACCACCACTAGGGTATTCTAGGATTGGGAATGTCCAGAACTGAACATATCGGTCCCAGGCCAGCCCTTCTGCAGTATAATAAACCACACACACACACACACACACACACACACACACACACCCCCCTCACATGGTCTTTACTACAATGTTTGATGAAGGTTTGCAAGCATCCCCACCGCTATAGTTCCAACAGTTAGTGCAAAAATGAATGGTCTCTTAACTTGGGGTCAGCA
Organism: Sorex araneus; assembly: GCF_027595985.1. Taxonomy (NCBI): domain Eukaryota; kingdom Metazoa; phylum Chordata; class Mammalia; order Eulipotyphla; family Soricidae; genus Sorex; species Sorex araneus. The sequence goes on along the minus strand of NC_073306.1, from coordinate 55,672,080 downwards.
AATAACTAGAGTGGTTGTGGCTGGTGAGGGACAGGGCAGAAGAGGAACAGTGAGCTCTCCCTGGAGATGTTAGGAATGAGTCGTAAGGAAAAAGAAAAGAGTCCGAATCAAACAGGCAGACAAGGAGAGAAAAGGCTTACAACTATATCAGGTTTGGCCCGTAGGCCAAATCTGGCCCATCGTTTGTTTTTGCAAATTAAGTTTTACTGGAGCACAGTGGCGTCCATGTGTTGTTTCGGAGATTGCCTGTAAATACTTCCAAGCTCTATCGGCAGTGCGGAGAAGTTGCGACTGAGTCTGTATAGCCTGCAGTTCCAGAGCTACCTACTCTTAAAAAGCGTTGGCTCAGCCTTGATTCGGACAAAGAAATGAGACCAAGGCGGGGCCCAGAGGCCTCTTCCTTGCGTAGAAATAGGATTAGCTGCCGAGTTTGCATGGCCTGGGTGTAGGACAGAAGCGTGGGACCCTTCATTCAAAAGTGGTTACACATTTCTGATTCCAGGATGGCAAGAGCAGAGCTTGCAGGGCGGGGAGGGGGGGAGGGGGGAGCCTCATGCACACGTGTCCGCCCGCAGGGGAGCCAGCCCAGCTCTGTCCGGGAAACTGCCTGGGCACCGAGCTCTGGGAGTGCATCTGGCCACCTGGACATGTGGGAGCACAGGACCTCCAACCCCCAAACCAAACTCTCCAGGAGGACATCTGGGACCTGCTCCCCAGGCTGGGCAGGTGGAAGATGGTCTCCCTTCCTCGGCCTCTCTGCACCCCATTTCTGCTTCCCCCTCCTTTATCCTCTTTGCGTGGGGCATTTGTTTCCCTCCAGACCCTGCCGCCTGGTACCCCCGGCTTCCCCAAACCACACCTGGTTCCATCCAGCAGAGTTTTGTGAGGAGGAAGGGAAGATGAGGCCCAGCGGTCTCCTGCGGGGCCTGCGGCGGGCATGAGCGCCCGGGCAGCTGTGGGCAGGGACGAGGCAGTGGAGCGGGCATCTCTGATGATGCTGTTTCCTGTTTACTTATCTGCAGCTGCTTGGTAGGAGGGGTGGGGGGCCAGTGGAAGAGGGAGCCTCACTTTACCCAGGGTGGGGACAGCCAGACACGGAGTTGGGTCTCCAGGGACCCTCCTCACTAGGGGGCTACTCAGGTATAGCCCCCTGTGCTTGACACTAGAGACCCATGCCACCCTCCTGTGTGTTTTGTGCCCCGAGGAACCTGCGTGGGGGCCCCAGGGGACTCCTTGACTCCTGGCTTCCAGTTGCATTAGGGTTATTGGTGGTGACCGCAGGAATCCTGCTGTGGGCGTGCAGGCATGAGGTGGGGTCTCCACTCAGCAGCTCCTCTCTGCTGGGTGCCTGGGTGCCCTCCCTGAGCTGCTGCTCCCTAGAATGAGAGTGTCTCTCCCCCTCCCTCACCCCTTTCTCACTGAGTACCAGGGAAGTACCAGCTCCCGCTCATCCCGAGGGATCATTGCTGGCGTGGGTTTGCTCTGCCTTCCCTCTCCAAATCTCTGCCTTTATCTTATGGATGTATCTTAGCTTGGGGGCCATGGACTAGAGCGATAGCACAGCAGGTAGGGCGTTTGCCTTGCATGCAGCCGACTTGGGTTCGATTCCTCTGCCACTCTCGAAGAGCCCGGCCAGCTACCGAGAGTATCCCGCCCGCACAGCAGAGCCTGGCAAGCTCCCCGTGGTGTATTCGATATGCCAAAAACAGTAACAACAAGTCTCACAATGGAGACATTACTGGTGCCCGCTTGAGAAAATCTATGAACAATGGGACGACAGTGCTACAGTGCTACAGTTTGGGGGCCACACCTGTGGTGCTCAGGGCTTGTTCCTGGCTCTATGCTCAGGGACCAACCTGAAGGTGCTCGGTGGATTATAAAATCCGGTGCCGGGAATCAAACCTGACTTGGCTGCTTTCTCTTCCTTTATCCTCTTTGCATGGGGCATTTGCCTCCCGCCAGGCCCTGCCTGGTACCACCGGCTTCCCCCAACCACACCTGGTTCCATCCCACAGAGACTTTTGTTATCAGGTAGAGATTGCAGCCACACTTCCTGGTGTGGCCAGAGCTCCTCCTCCACTGGAGATTGAACAAGCAGCTCTGGTCCCCTCGCAATGCTCTGGCTGAAAAGCACATTTTACTAGGGGGCATGATTATGCCTGTCAGGAATACGAGCAGGACCCCCCGGGTATTAGTGTTATTAGTGGGGTGCACAGGGGTCCCTGACTCGTGTTCAGCTGGAGGATCCTGTGTTCTGTAGGGGTCAAGGCAGCTGCACCCCTGAATTGACCTGAAACATGGGGCTTGGCGGGTGCCCCTCAGGCTCCCCTTGGTTTCTGCAGCTAGTTATCAGAGACAGGAAGTGAAGACCACCAGGGCCACTCACTCTGAGTCTGTACTTGAATCTCCCCTAACTCCCTGGCTCCCCAGACTCCAGTCACCAGAAGTGCCGTTTTCAAAGAGAAGGATGGGAAGGACGTGGGCCTCCCCAAATGGGGACCCCCCCGCCTTAATCCACTACAGCCCCCATAGTTGCCATTGCCTTCTTCATGCACTGAGAGTTGGGCTCCCCAAACCAGCCACTGGGCAGGGTCCACACTGACAACTGTGTTAATGTGATAGACCCAGGGACTGGGCTTCATCGAGGACTTTGCACCTGCTCGGCCTCTCCCCGCCTCCACCCTGCTCCCACCCCCATCCCCGCTGTCCTCCGGACTCTGCCAATCTCCTTGGGGCTGTCCACCCTCACCTGGTGGGCCTGGATTGGCAGATGTTAGTGAGACGGGCTTCTTCCCAGGGACCCGGCTGCTCCTGAATAACCCAGACTCCTCTCCCAGCCTTCTTCTGGAAGGAAATGTCGGTGCGACAGAGACCGAGACCTTTCTGAAGGGTCCCAAGGTGAAGCCAGAGTGCAGGCAGAAAAGAACCCTGAAGGCCAAGAGGCCTGGGAGCTCACATGCGCTGCTCACGGCCACTGTGACCTGGGCCAGGCGGCCAGCTGGCCTAGTTGGTGGCTTCCACAGGGGTCAGGACACAGCGAAGAGCTCAGTCTGGAGGCACCAGCCTGAGTGGGCCAGCTCCGCCCCTCATCTCTGACAGCTTCATAGCAGACACTTGGGCCTCAACCAGGTGTCCTCTGAGAAGTGGGGCCCCAGGGAGCATGCACTGGGGCCGGGGTGGCACATGGCATGCACGGAGGTCGACTTGGCCTGCAGCGTGCCGAGCCCAGCCCCGCCCAGGCAGATCACCCCCTCCACCCGAGCACGGGGCCTCACACACAGCAGCATGGAACAGGAGCTGCATCGACAGCCGAGCAGCTCCTGGTTGAGCAAAGCAAATAGCACCAGAAATGAAAACCTGTGTTCATTGAAAAATCATGCCTGAGAATGTCCTGAGCAGCTGCCTGCAGAGCGGAGTCCGCTTGGCCACTGTCCAGGTGTCCGTGAGCAAGAGAACAGGCTGTGCACACTGCTGTCTCTTCATCTAACAGGAGTCTACCCCGTGATAAAAGGAATAAACCGGAGTGCATGCAATAGCGCGAGCAGATCCCAAAAATATTACAGGGGGAGAAAAGTGCCTTCCCTAAAGACAGCAGACAGCGTGATTCCACTTATATGAAATTCTGGAAGAGAAGGGAAATGCTATTAGAAGAAAAAAAGACCAGAATAACAGCTGTCTGCTTGGAGCCAGGGTAACCAGGAAGGGGCAGAGGAAATTTCTGGAATGGCAGTGATGTTCTGCCTCATGAGATGGGTTGGGTTCTATGGCTGGCTCTGTGCGGGCTTCCTCCACGTGATAAATAAGTACTGGACTCAGATTAAGGGTGTAAATATTGACAGGTCTCAGAGCTATGTTCCTCGTGTCTGCCGCTTTGGACTGTGTGGGAGGAAGTGGCTGGGAAGGTGGGGAGAGGCACCAGATAACGCATGGTGGGCAAATGCTAATTGCAGGGGCTGTGTGAGGGTGGGAGGTTATTGGAATAACCTGTACGCCCTTCCGTATGTTTGCAAATGCTCACAGTCTGGTGTTGGGGGAGTAAGGGAGAAAGCTGCAGGTCACCCCCACCAGTGCAGTGACTTGTGCAAGACCAGGGCTGGTTTTGCAGAAAGAGGCTTGCCTCGGCCAGGCTGGACCTGGGCTGAGGGCTCCTGGGCCCATTCAGACCTCTCTGAGCCCCCGAGCCCAGCTGAGAGATGCAGAGAGCCCTGTCAGGAGGGGGGCGGGGTGTTGGGATGAAAGAGGAGCAGACAGAGCTTTGAGTGAGCAGGAGTTCACAGGGAGCTGGCAGGAAGCCCCTGAACGCACCCCCAGGAAGTCCGGCCTCCCTCCCCACCAGGCCAGTTGCCTCAGAACATGCTGGGTGGTCCTGGGCAGCCTACTCTGAGCCCACCTGGGCCCACCTCCTCCATCCGTCCCCCTGGTCTCGTGGCCTGTGTGACGGAAGCTTCTCGCCATCGGCCACATGTCTTCTTTCTGATCTTTCTTAATTGGATCCGTTGTCTGTCCCCTCCCACTGGAATGCGGACTCACTGAGCCAGGCAGGTTGGCTTGTCCCCCCACCCCCACCCACAGCCAGAGCCTGACCCACCTCCACCCAGTCATGGCGAGTGAGTGGGGGCAGCTCTGCCTGCCCGCCTGGTGCCAGCCGGGAGAGGAGAGAACACACGTTCCCGGCACCCAGGGCTGAGCGGGGAGGGAGGGTCACCTCCTGCCTCCCCGGCTCAGCACCCCTCTCTCCAGTGGGCACTGCTCATGCCCAGCAGCACAGACTCTGTCTCTGAGCCCGTGTTGCCACGACACGCACTCCTGGCAGGATCTGCCACCTTTGCAAAACGGCGGGACTGCCCCACCCTGGGGTGTGAGCAGGTGGGCAGGCTGGGCTGGCCCGGGCGGCCAGTGGGCAATGCCCACAGGGCTGCTGGTGAGATGGTCCTGCTAACACGGGCCTGATTGCCAGCAGCACCTGCCGAGCACAAGGAGGGCCCTCCCTGGCGCCTGGGACACACTAGCCGGGAGGAACTGCGTCTGGGAGGAGCCCTGGCTGGAAACACCCCATCCACACAGGTGTGAACCCAGGGATGGATGAAGGAGTGGATGAAGGATGAAGGGATGGATGAATGGATGGATGGATAATCAAGGGATAAAGAATGGATGGATGAATGAACTGATGGCGAGATAGATGAACACATGGATGGATGGATGGATGGATGGATGGATGGATGGATGGATGGCTAATAAAGGGATGAAGGAATGGATGGATGGATGCATGATAAAGGGATGAATGAAGGGGTGAATGAAGGACATGGATGGATGAATCATATGGGATGAAGGAAGAGATAAATAGAGGAAGAAGTGGATAGAGGGAGGGGTGATAAAGGGATGAAGATATTAGGGAATGGATGAATGAATGAAAAGGGACGAAGGAAGGAAAAAATGGATGAATGGAGGAGTGAATGAATAAGTGGGAAGCTGAGGTCACCTGGGTTCAAGGAAGGTCATGAGAAGTGACCTCTGGGAGAGCGAAGGTGGCTGAGAAGCCCCATCCTCCCCACCACCCAGCTCGACCCCTCCAGAATGTGCCCCAGAAAGTCAGGCTGTCCCGAGAAGGAGCCTCTCTTTGGGGGTGACTGCACGACCCTGGAACCATCACCAGTCACGGTGGGAATGGAAGGAGGTGGCGGGAGCAGGGCTCGCTCCCCCCGCCCCGAGGTGGTCCAGGCCGCAGCTGTGCAGCACCCAGTGGGTGACTGTGCTTTCTGAGCTCGAACCCCTCATCCAGGGGCAGAGGCGACCACAGCCCTGCTGTCGGGGGGCCCTGGGCCTGGCTTCCCCTCTTGGTTAGGGGTCTGCAAGGCGAGGAGGAGACAGTGAGGGCTCCTCCTGACCCTAGCAGGGCACTCCAGGGCCCGGAGAGCCTGGCAGCCGGAAGAGCTGCTGGGAGGTCGCACTGGGGAAAGAGGCGCGGATGGGGGGACAGTGTCTCCCGGTGGGGCCCCACCCCTGCGGTGGCGGGCCACCCCATCCTGCTCTGGCCAGGACTGCCTGAAGCCCAAGTCCAGCGCAAGCTCCAGAAAGTGACAGTCTCCGGCCCTGCTCCGGCCTGACCAGGAGGCTCTGTGACCCCCAAGGCTCCTCCCCCTCCCGCAGCTTTGGTGTGGAAAGGGGTGTGCGGGAGAGGGGAGGAGTCTCAGAATATCCGGGGTCCGGCAGAGTGTGGGGGCCCAGCAGGTGGCCCCAACTGTGACTTTGCGCCTTAACGAGTGGCAGGTGGCAAGAGGGTGGGGTTGGCATGATGTATCTCCCAACCTGGCACTTTCGACACACACACCCATCCAGTGCAAACACACAGCCACACACCCCCCCCACACACATGCACACATAGGTACACATATGAACATGCACACGCACACACATGTATGCTCCCTAGCTGATGTCCCCAGCCTCCTGGTCTGGGCAGGGTCCAAAGGGTGTAGACTGGGTTGATGCTGGGGGGGCAACACCCTCCATGCACACACACCATGAATCAAGAAGCTACACACACACATGCACACACACACATGCACACACACACGCGCGCACACACGCACACATGCGCACATGCACGCACTCACTCCAGAGCTTGCTGCACAGACCCAGTGTCTCTTACATATCCACAAATCCGCACGCCCCTCCCATGCGCGCTGAGCTGACCTAGGAGCCCCCTTGCCTGGGTTCCACTTTGCCCCACACATTCGCACCCTCGGGGAGAGGGGTCAGAGCCTGTCACGTTGTGCGTTTACTCTGGCAGGTGCAGATACACACCCACACCTCTGGCCACCACCACAGCTCCGGGCCCCCATGCCCTTGTGCCCACACCAGTTGCACACGCCTCTGTTGGCACCTGCCCATGTGTCCGGCCCCCACACAGGCAGCCATCAGCCCCCTCCCACCGGCTGTTCTCACCAGCCCCCGGCCCACCCGCACCCAGCCCTGAGCTGCTGTCTACCATCGCACGGTAACCAGATGAGACAAGGCAATTTATGACACCAGCTGTCTCTGTCAAAACTGGCTCCCCCACGTCCTTGGCGGGGGCAGCCCTGCCAGAAACTCAGACTCATGGGGAGACGCCACGGGGGTGGCATCTGAACCCCTAGAGAGATGGAGGCCCCTCCTAGTCCGTGGCAGTAGGGTCCCCTGCCCCCCTACCCCGTGCCCTTGGGGACCTTCCCGTCCTTCTCCTTCGGCCCAGCTCCCAGCCCAGATGCAGCAGGAGGACCAGGTGGGCCAGAGGTCTGGAGGAGGAGTGGTCCAGGGTTACCACGGCAACCAGCAAGCCTGGAACCCTGTGCTCTTCCCACAGGCCCTGGGGAGGCTGCAGCTCTGTGCCCTGACCCTCTCCCTGGACCAGGCAGGCGCTCTCGTGTTTCCTTCTATGCAGGACCCCTGCTCGCCCCTCACCCCGCTCTCAGCACTCGGCCCGACTCAGCTGCAGCTTATGTCCCCTCCTCTCTGGGCCTTGGGATCAGAGCCAGGCTCAAGTCCTGGCCCTATCAGCTGGGCCGGCTCTGGCCCTGGTGTTTGCATCTCTGGGAAAGATGTTCCTCGCTGTACAAATGGGGCCTGAGAGTCCTCCGGGGAGCAGGGTCTGCTCTGGGAGTCCCAGGGAATGGCGTGCCAGCCCTCTTCCCTCCGGGTCCCTGGAGGAGCCGGGAATGCCCCCCTGGTGGCAGTGAAGCCGCCCATGGCTTTTCTCCCCATCTCAGCTCGCCTCCCTCCACCAGGGCCGAGCACCAGCCCTTGGAAGGCGCCTCAGGACACACGAGCTCACCACCCCGTTTATGAAGGGGGGCCCCGTCTCTCCAGGTCTCTGGGGAGCTTTATCAGAGTCATTCCCCGGGGAGTGGGGACATGCCCGCTGACGTGGGCCGAGTCCACCCTGCCCCCACGGCGAGCCTCGCGGCTTCTGCCCATGGGGACATGAAAGTTGCACCCGTGCCCATCCTGGTGCTGGGCATATAGGGCTGAGAGCTCAGAGGGGCCTCTGGGTGACAGGCGTTTCTAGATCAGCTCTTCGTCCCCCACCCCCTCCAAAGCCCAGAGCAGTCGCCGAGGGGACTCAGTCACCGCAGACACTTAGGCGTCACCAGTCATCTTTTTAGCAGATCTCACAACCTAGGGCCAAGAAGCTCTTCCAGTCTCCCTCACGCGACAGGCAAGGAAACTGAGGCTCAGAGAGGCTCAGAGCCAGGAAGGGGCGAGGTCCCCAGCAGGAGCAGCCAACTCTGTTACGAGTGCCATCCCATGCCCTGCTCCCTCTCGCCCCTCCTCACAGCCCTCCGGGCCTGCACCCATTCCCCACGTGCCCGACCTGTGCTGGGATTCGAACCAGGGTCTGCCTGACTCCAGGGCCCAGGCCCCAGCCACCCCTCCGTGTCTAATCTGTTTATTACAGCCCTCCTTGTAAGCCCTGCCTCCTGCAGCCCTGCCACGGGGACCTCAGCTGCTCCATTTCCAAGGGAGCAAATTCCTTCCCGGCTGGAGAGGACTCGGGATAATGTAGGCAGGCAATTTAAACAGCTCCGGCAAAACACACCGGCAGCTCTCGCTCCGCCACTATTACACTTTCCAGCCGCGGCGGGATTGGCCCGTAAGTGGGATATCAAGTTTATTACAGCTATTTCCAACCTGTAATTGGTTTTGTGGAACACAAAGAGAAGAAGGGTGGGGGGCGGGGAGGTGAGTTCTGCCCCCGACCAAGCCCTGTCCTCGCTCTGTTCCGAGTTTCCTGATGCCGGCACCTACGGACATGGGGGAGATGGCTGAAGTCGGAGACTTATTTGTTTTTCCAATAAGTCTGGCCAGGGGAGACGCTCGGGGCGCCGGCTGGAATGAGTTCATTCGCCCACACTCTGAGCAGTCACTCAGCCGAGCTTTGTGGCGCTGGGTTTGCTGCGTGGACGGCGGGCGGAGCTCTGAGCTGGCTCCTGCATCTGGGTGCCTGCGGGTAGCCGGCTGTGCCCTGGTGGGCAAGACTTGGATGACGTCCTTCTCAAGCGTGTGAGAAGCACAGACCACCCTGACCCAAATCACTGCCTTGAACTTTTAGGGAGACTGAGGCCTGGAGTGGGGGAGCAGTGCAGAGCCAACCTGTGGGATCAGACGCTTCTGAGCTCCGGCCACAGGAAAGCTGCTCAGGGAAGTTGTAGACAAGAGGCTGCAGTGGGCGGAGTGGGGCGGGGGCGGGGAGCTCATTCTTGAGGACCTCTGCATCCATGGCCTTCATCCGAGCCTGACCCCGGCCCCACACCAACATCCCTACCTCCGACCTAAGGAAAAGTAAGCGATTGATTGGGCGGAGTGATACACAATGACAGCATAGTAAGGCGTTTGCCTTGCACATGGCTGACCTGGGTTCTATCCCTGGCACCCCCATATGGTCCCCTGGAGTCCCACCAGGGGTAATTCCTGACTGCAGAACTGGGAGTGAACCCCTAAGCATCGCCGGGTATGGTCCCAAAACAATAAGGAGTGAAAAAAAGAGAGAGAGAAAAGAGGAGAAAAAGAGAGAAATAAAGAAAAGAGAGGAAAAATGGAGAAAGAGGAGAGAGAAAGGAGAGAGAGAAAAAAAAGGGGAGAGAGAGAAAGGAGAGAGAGGAGAGGGAGAGAGAGGGAGAGAGAAAGGAGAGAGAAAAAGAGAGAGAGGGATAAAGGGGAGAGTGAGAGAGAGGGAGAGAGAAAGGAGAGAGGAGAGTGAGAGAGAGAAAGGAGAGGGAGAGAGAAAGGAGAGAGAAAAAGAGAGAGAGGGAGAGAGAAAGGAGAAAGGGTAGAGAGAGTGAGAGAGAGGGAGAGAGGAGAGTGAGAGAGAGGGAGAGAGAGAAAAGAGAGGGAGAGAGAAGGGAGAGAGAAAAAGAGGGAGAGAGAAAGGGGAGAGAGTGAGAGAGAGGGAGAGAGAAAGGAGAGAGAAAGGGGAGAGAGAGTGAGAGAGAGTGAGAGAAAGGAGAGAGAGGAGAGAGAAAGGGGAGAGAGAGGGAGAGAGAAAGGGGAGAGGAGAGAGGGAGAGAGAAAGGAGAGGGGGAGGGGGTGGAAGAGACACGTGTTCCCCCCCCACCCCGCCCACCGAGAGCTCACATCCGTGGAAGCTGTTGAGAGGATGGATCACCACCTAGCATGCCTCCCTCTGAGAACGGGAAACCCACAGGTCCCCAGGGGCACTTTGTCCCGTCTTCTTGGCTGCCCCTCCCGCTCTGCCCTCTGCCCTGCTGGCCCCGCCCACTATGCCCCCCCAGTCTCAACCTGGCCCCTGCAGGTACTTGCTCCATACACCCTAAACTCTCTCTCCCTGCTGATACAGTGGCTGCCAGCAGCTCCTGGACCTCAGCCCTGGGCCCACACTCCTGCCCCTGCCCCCAGGCCCTGCTAGTCTGGCCCCGCCTCCCCCTAGACCTGGCCCCTTCCCTTCATCTACTGGCCAGCTGCCTCCTCTGGCTTCTCAGAGCAGAGATCCCCAGCCCGACTGGGGTGGGGGAGGGCCCAGTGAAGAGGGGGTGTGGGTGAGTGTCAGCAGACAGGTAGCCGTCTCTGCGTGTCATTGTCAGTCCCCTCTCGGTTCATCCTTGCAGGCAGGCGATTTGACTTATCCCCATTTCACAGATGAGGAGACTGAGACCAGGAGAGGCAAAGCGACTTGCTCAGGGGGCAGAAGTTAGGAACAGGAATCAAGAACAGAGGTGGGGGTGGAGGAAACCTACCTGCTTCTTGCTCAAAGCCCGCCCTTTGTGGCAGGGGGTGCAGTCAGGACTGTGTCCTTCTCAGCGCTCACCTCCTTCAGGAGCCTTCCCTTGGCCCCACCACAGGCGTCAGGTAACACTTGGCCAGTGCATGTGACCACAGTTATGGACTTCAGCTCCTAGCCTGTCAGCTCATAGTGGGCCCAGCAGACTGAGATCCTGATGCACGGGCAGCTAGCTGTGACTGTTGTCTGAAGTTCACTGCATCCGTTGTCTGAAGTTCACCGCATCTGTTGTCTGAAGTTCACTGCATCCGTTGTCTGAAGTTCACTGCATTCGTTGTCTGAAGTTCACTGAATCCGTTGTCTAAAGTCCACTGCATCCATTGTCTGAAGTTCACTTCTGTGCTTCTGGAGGTTGGGGGTGTGGTCTGTCTGTATATCTTAGTCCGGGGAGAAAGTTCCCGGAACTAAGGGACAGACCAGCCGGCTCTCATCCTAGCCCTCATCACGCCCACTGCCCACAGACTCTGGCTTGAGGGCTTTCACCGTCGGCAACTACTGGGTCACCCCCTTGCAAACAGCAGAGACCTGGCACCTGCCAGGGCACTCCCTTGCAGGAGGTCAGAGCTCAGAGGGGCTGGGGACGGGGAGTCTGGGCGGGAATCAAGACAGATGCTCGTCTGCAGCTACCCACGGAGGAGGAGGTTAAACGCAACTTGTACTTCGTTCCTCTGAGGGGGAGGCCCCAGCCGGGCGCCCCAGAGAAACAGGCAAATAAAACCAAAGGGAAACTAGGTGCGTCCTTGAACCCCTGCCCCCGCACCCCCTCCCTCCAGCCCTCAGCCCACACGGCGATTTATGGCTTCGATAATCCTTCCTAGGAGCTTTCTCTGGGGCGCGTGAGGCTGTGCGCGCCTGTGTGGGGTGCGGGAGTATTTTCCTAGTAATAAAACCCTCAGTCCCAGCGAATAAATTTGAGAAGACAGTTTTACCGACAGATTTTTTTCCTCCTTTGTATAATAAAAAAAATGGAGTGAAATTTGAGATGGGATGATAAGGGCTGCCGCATTTTAGGGGGAGATAAAAAGGCAGTACCTGGAGGGAGGCGCCACGGGGGTGTGGACTGAGGGAGCCCTCCAGGGTGGTTTCAGCTCCCCCGCAGCCTCAGGGGGCCTTCCTGGGAAAGAGCCTGGGGGCCTGGCAAAGGGGTGGGGGCGCTAAGTGGAGTTTGGTGCATCCCCAGCTCTGCAGCTTAGCAGGGAACGGGGACGGCTGGACACCCACCGCGGCAGCGAGAGCTTGGCCAAACTCTTGAGGTAGAAACTCAGGGGAATCCTGACACCTCTCCAAGCCTCAGTTTTCCCATCTGCAAAGTGGGGTGGTGGGGGGGTTGTGGTTCACAGGCTCCCTTCCCAGGGAGACAGTAGTGGGCTGCAGGTGTGCTTCCCAGCCCCGGCTCTGTGGGTGGGCGAGTGGGGCTGGATGATGCTCCGGAAGGCCCTGCCAGTGTGTCGCTGCAGGGAGCCCACAGCCCCCTGCTGCTAGCTGGATGCCAGTGCAGACCCTCGCCCCAGAGGTGTGACAACTGAGACCACCCCAGACTGCCAAGTGTCCTCAGAGATGGGCAGCAACCACCCCCGTCCCCAAGGAGGACCCTGTCTGGGAGGCACGGCCCCCCTTTGCCTCCCTCTGCCTCCACCCTGCTCCTCCCCCCCGGGAGCTGTCCCACTCCTGCTGCAGAGAAAGGCGAGAGCCCAAGGACACAGTGCTCTGTCCCTTGTCCCTCTGTCCCTCCGTCCCTCCATTCCCTCTGTCCTTCCGTCTCACATCCCTCCATCCCTGCGTCCCTCTGTGTCCCTCCATCCCTCCATCCCTCTGTGTCCCTCCACCCCTCAATCCCTCCATCCCTCTGTGTCCCTCCACCCCTCCATTCTAGTGTCCCTCTGTGTCCCTCCATCCCTCCACCCCTCTGTGTCCCTCCATCCCTCTATGTCCCTCCACCCCTCCATCCCTCCATCCCTCTGTGTCCCTCCATCCCTCCACTCCTCTGTGTCCCTCCACCCCTCCATCCCTCCATCCCTCTGTGTCCCTCCATCCCTCCACTCCTCTGTGTCCCTCCACCCCTCCATCCCTCCATCCCTCTGTGTCCCTCCACCCCTCCATTCCTCTGTGTCCCTCCACCCCTCCACCCCTCTGTGTCCCTCCACCCCTCCACCCCTCTGTGTCCCTCCACCCCTCCATCCCTCTGTGTCCCTCCACCCCTCCATCCCTCCATCCCTCTGTGTCCCTCCATCCCTCCATCCCTCTGTGTCCCTCCACCCCTCCATCCCTCCATCCCTCTGTGTCCCTCCATCCCTCCACCCCTCTGTGTCCCTCCACCCCTCCATCCCTCTCTGTCCCTCCACCCCTCCATCCCTCTGTGTCCCTGCATCCCTCCACCCCTCTGTGTCCCTCCATCCCTCCACCCCTCTGTGTCCCTCCACCCCTCCACCCCTCTGTGTCCCTCCACCCCTCCACCCCTCTGTGTCCCTCCACCCCTCCATCCCTCTGTGTCCCTCCATCCCTCCACCCCTCTGTGTCCCTGCATCCCTCCAACCCTCTGTGTCCCTCCATCCCTCTCTGTGTCCCTCCATCCCCCGTCCCTCTGTTCCTCTGGTCACTTGCACATCCTCTTGCTCCCACAGCATAAGCCCCAGAGGGGTCAGAGCACTTGTGTGAGACTGGGGCTAGGGGCAGCGTCCATGGCGGGGTGGGTTGGGGGTGTTGGGCGGGGTGTTGTAGTCTTGCCACTAACGCTCTCGGGTCTGTCATTCTGACCCTCTGGCCTGCGCTGAGGGACAGAGGCAGCTCTCTGCCACCCCCTTTGCTGCTGTCCCCTTCTGGTGCTGGGGGGGGGGGCTGGTACTCCCACACGTGATCTCCAGGGCTCATACTCTGGTCTCGGCGCGGGCACGCTGGGCTGTGGGGCTCGCACCCACCGGACTGGGCCCTGGATATCACAGCCCCAGGGGAACCATCCCAGACACAGAGCTCCCAGGACAGTGCTGGACACATGGGGCGATACCGGGCACCAACCCCCAGACCTCACGCTTGTAAGACAGGTGCTTCTAGCCCCCGAGCCAGCCCCTGGGCCCAGTCTCTTTCATCTCCGAAAGCTGGAAGTCTAGGAGGGGCACCCCACCGATGTCCTCGGCGGTGCCTGGCACACAGCTGGTGCTCAATAGATGCTGGCTGGCCTGCACAGACCCCCGCGTCCCTTAAACCAGTCCCTGCAGCCACACAGATGTGGTGCAAGTCATCTTGGGCCCAGATGTGCCGGCGGGGCCCAGGTGGCTTCAAGCCCCTGGGAGCTCCAGTCCCTTCGGAGTCAGCCAGCAGTGACCCCGCCCCCGCGGCCCCGCCCCCAGCCCCTCCCCCCTGCCCTGCCAGGCAGAGCCGCAGGGAGTTAATTCCAGTTCTCCAGGCCCAGGCGTGGGGCCTCGGTTGCAGGCTGTTAGCGCGGAGCCCAGCTGAGTGGCGAGGGGCTGCTGGCTGCAGGTCTATAATAGAGTTGCTGAGACAAGCGGAAAACTGCAGCCGAGTAAACAGATAAATAATTGAAACAGTGACAACACATACCTTGCTGCTTTGTGGAGTAACACTTTCATTAGCGGGAGGCAGCCCAGAGGGGGGTGGGGCTGGGAGGGCCGCGGCCGGGAGCACCGGACACTCGGGTCTGGCTTTTCCTCCACCTTGAACCGCTGGGCACCTAGGCAGCCCTGGTCTTCCAGTCCCAGCTTTACTGACACCTCCGGGGGCGTCCCTGCCTTCCCGGGGCTGCTGTTCTCCGGAGAGACGGGGATCCTCAGACCTCCCGCCCAGCCTGTCTCTCTCTCCCGCTGGTCCTCACCTAGAGGGAGTTTGTACGCAGAACCCCGTGTGGGCTTTGCCTTCAGGGAGCTGAGCTTCTCTGGGTCTGGGCCTGGCAGGGCTTTTGATACCTTCTCATCCTTTCTGCTTCAGACGCTCTGATCACAGTCCTTTTCAACAACATCGCCCTATCCATTCCGCCCCAGGACCTTGGATCCTGCTGTCATCTTGTATCTCACAGACTTCCCACTTTTTGCCTGGGTAATTTTTGGGTGGGGGAGTTAATATATTTTTTTTAATGTTAGGAGTAATGCTATTTATTCAGCCATTGATTAAACGGGTTGAATCGAGCATGAACTCCACATCACTTTTTTTTAAAAATCACCATGAGATACAGTTACAAAGTTTTCATGTTCGAGATTCAGCCGTACAATGAAGGAACACCCATCCCCCCACCAGTGCACACTTTCCACCACCAGTGTCCCCAGTATATCCCCCCCAATCCCAGTCCTCACCCTGCCTCCATGGCAGGCAATTTCACCAATACTCTTTCTCTACTCTGGGGCATTATATTTTGCTCGAGTTTCCCCGCTCATTTTTTAAAATCTCGGGTGCCGCGGCCGCGTGCTTCTGGGATCCCAGACTGTAAAGGGTTGGGTTCCAGAGACATTTCTGTAGGGCACTAATCTTGCCTGGCTGATTCCCACTGCTCCTGTGGAAGACAAGTTAGGTATTGCTTCCTCTAAGAAGCCCTCCCTGACTGCCCTAGGCCCGGGATGAAGGTAGCCCTTCCTCATGGCCCCCTGACTTTCCGGGACTAGGACCTCAAAGGATGTCTGAGAAAGTTTCCCCCTCAGAGGTCTTCACAGGAGCGTCAACTTCCTGTTCTCTTGTCTTCTTTCTCTATCCCTCCTTCCCTCCCTCCCTCCCTCCCTCCCTCCCTTCTTCTCTTCTTTTCTTCTCTCCTTCCTTCCTTCCTTCCTTCCTTCCTTCCTTCCTTCCTTCCTTCCTTCCTTCCTTCCTTCCTTCCTTCCTTCCTTCCTTTCTTCTTCCTTCCTTCCTCCTTTCTTTCTTTCTTTCTTTCTTTCTTTCTTTCTTTCTTTCTTTCTTTCTTTCTTTCTTTCTTTCTTTCTTTCTTTCTTTCTTTCCCATGAGATAGACAACCACAAAGCTATTCATGTTTAGGTTTCAGTCATACAATATCCCAACACCCATCCCTTCACCAGTGAACATTTCCTGCCACCAATGTTCCAGTTTCTCTCGCCCCCACCAATTATCTTCTCTCTCTCTGTCTCTCTCTGTCTCTGTGTCTGCCTCTCCTCTCTCCTTTGGGGCATTATGGTTTGCAATACAGATACTGAAAGGTTATCATGTTTGTCCCCTGACTTCCTTTCAGCAGTTGGTTCTGCTGTTCAGTCAGTTCAGCAGTTGTCCAAAGTGATCATTTCCAACTATCCTTGCCAGTGGTCCCTTCTCTATTCTAGCTTCCCTTCACCACCTACCCCCACCCCACTCCCCCTGGTGGCAAGCTTCCAACTGTGGACGGTTCCTCCTAGCCATTGTTTCTACCATCCTTGGATATTAGTTTCATACTATGTTTTATGGACTGGAGCAATAGCACAGTGGGTAAGGCATATGACTTGGACACAGCCGACCCGGGTTCGATTCCTCCGTCCCTCTCGGAGAGCCCAGCAAGCTACCGAGAGTATCCCGCCTGTACAGCAGAGCCTGGCAAACTACCCGTAGTATGTTCGATATGCCAAACACAGTAACAAGTGTCACAATGGAGACTTTACTGGTGCCTGCTCGAGCAAACCGATGAGCAACGGGACGACAGTGCTATAGTGCTACTATATTTCATAATTTCCTGCAAACGTGTGCAGTCCTTCTATGTCTGTCCCTCTCCCTTTGACTCATTTCACTTAGCATGATACTCTCCATGTCCGTCCATTTATAAGCGAATTTTCTGACTTCCTTTTTCCTGGTGGCTGCATAGTATTCCATTGTGTAGATGTACCATAGTTTCCTTATCTGGATGCTCCTCTGTTCTTGGGCACTCGGGCTGTTTCCAGATTTTGGCCATTGTGACTAGTGCCGCAGTTGCTGGTCACTCAGGCAAGGCTGCGCAGTGGGACACCAAGCTCCTTCCCCCTCCCCACACAGGTAAAGGAGCCAGAGAGAACATCCACTCTGTGCCCGCCTGGCCGTGACCCTCGGGGGTCCCTGCAGAGGTACCTCAGCTGCCCTGTGGGGCGAGGGGGTGGGTAAAGTCACGGCCGCCGGCCGGATGTTGCCAGTGAAGCCGGGCTCCTCCCGGGCAGGCAGGGGGCTCCTGTCCTCTGCCCGGAGGGAAGGGCGGCAGGGCCGGCTGGGCACTCACAGGGGCTCTCTCTGTGCCGCAGGTGACAGACGGTGGCACCATCAAGCAGAAGATCTTCACCTTTGACGCCATGTTCTCCACCAACTACTCACACATGGAAAACTACCGCAAGCGGGAGGACCTGGTGTACCAGTCCACCGTGAGGTGAGGCGGGGGGCTGGGGGGGGGACCTGGTGTCCAGCCACTGTGAGGTGAGGCGGGGGGCCGGGGCGGGGGGACCTGGTGTCCAGTTACTGTGAGGCGAGGTGGGGGGCCGAGGGGACCTGGTGTCCAGTCACCGTGAGGTGAGGCCCAGGCCCTCAGAAACCATCCCCAGGGCTCAGCTGCACCCCACTGTGCTCCCGGGGTGGGTCCTAGGCCGGAAGGCAGAGCTGGGGGCCATACTGTGGGCTGTGGGCCCTGTTCCCTAGAGGGTCGTTCGCTGGTCTGGTAACAGCTCTGTCACATGCCCTCGGTGTTGGCCACTCCAGTCAGCCCCTCCAACAGTCCCGGTGAGTTTTCCAGGCCCAGAGAGGGTGAGCCAGGGTTTGACGTCACACAGCTGGGAGGGATGTGGCCAGTCTCAGAAGCCTAAGTGACATCCTGCCATTCCCCAAGGGCACCCTGGGGACCCGGATCCCAGGACATTAAGCAGCCCAGGCCACACAGCAGCCGCCGATAGGGGAGGGCGAGCCCCAGGGTGGAGCAGCTCCCCGCACGTCTCTCCGAGCAGACGTTGGATTCTGACTCACCGAGGGGCACCCCGGAGGTGCTTGGTGCATGGTGCTGGGGACCAAACCCAGGACTGCACACACAAGCTGTACCGCGTGAGCTGCCTCTGGCCCCTCGCAGACCCTGCGACTCTCCACACAGGCCCGGCCGTGCCATGGGCGTGGGGGTGCCGTGCACCTACACTCCCTGCCCCAGTGCTCCCTCCAGTCCCTATTTCCTCCTCCTCGTCTCTTTCTGCCCACGGGGTCCTTCCCACCACGGCATTTCCCACTGTTCCCCGGGAACCCCTCCTCAGCCTTCAGGACCCAACTCCACCCGTGTCTCCCAGGGGCCCTTCCTCACGCACCCCTCGGCCCCACTGCGGCACCGAGCCTGACTCTGGGGAAGGGGCCTCAGTCTGTGCGTGAGGAGAGTCCCTCAGGGGGCCCTGAGTGCACAGACACAGACACAGACACACAGACACACACACACACACATACACACACACACACACACACACGCACGCACGCATGCATGCATGCTATCTCGTGCTGCACTGCTCCAGGCTTTGCCCAGTGTCCAGGGCAGAAATATTGCCCCCCCCAGAGCACTGGGAGAGATGCCGCCGTGGACACAAGCCTGCGGGTGTGGTCAGGGGGGTGCCATTAGAGGCCAGTGCTGGAGTCTCCGGGCCTGGGCCGGCTCTCTCCTCTCCACCGCCCTCATGTGTCTGTGACCCGCCCTTCTCCCTGAAATCTGCAAACTAGGATTGTATGAGCCAGTCCTCCTGGGCCTTCCTCAGCGCCTTCCCTCAGCCCGAGTGTCCCAGCGGTGGGGGGAGGGCTGGGGCGTTGAGGAGAAACTCAGGCAGATGCCAAGTGGCAAAGTGCAGTCTGTCTGCATGGAGGGGAAGTGCAGACGCCCTGCCCTCTCCCCTCCCCTCCCCTCCCCTCCCCTCCCCTCCCCTCCCCTCCCCTCCCCTCTCCTCTCCTCTCCTCTCCTCTCCTCTCCTCTCCTCTCCTCTCCTCTCCTCTCCTCTCCTCTCCTCTCCTCTCCTCTCCTCTCCTCTCCTCTCCTCTCCAGGACTCAGACCCGGGAGAGAGTGGGATCTGGTGAGAATCTCGTGGGAGGGGCTTCTCCCCGGTGCCTTTGTTCCTGTGGATGAGCCCACCCACACCCACTTCCTAGAAGGACGGGGGCACCTTAAAATGTTGAATCTAAGGCAAGTCAGTGGCAATCAAGATGGAAGAGGAGATGAAACTGTATTTGGCCAGAGGAAAGCCAACTCCCTGGGAATCTGAGATGAGATTACAGGTGGTGACCGCGCTGCTCAGGCTTCCCAGAAGCCCCCTGCCCCCACCCCACCTCTTGGTTACCCTGGTGTCAGAGGAAACCCCCTCCTCCCAGATTCTAGCCCAGGGTTCCCAGTCTTTCACCCGAGGCTGTGGCTGTGCCATCTGGGGCAGCTCCTTGGCTCTGCTTGCCAGCGGGGAGACCTCAGACCCTCACCTCTAGGCTCACCCGAGCTCCTGGAGTTTGGCTTTGGTACCGAGGACCTGGATTCAGGTCCCAGCTCAGCATCTGCACCAAGTGAACGACGTGTCACTTGGTGAACCAAGGGGGTTCGTGTCTCTCTGCCGGTTGCCGCCCCCGGGTTTAGGGCGATGGTGGGGGTGTCGTGAGCATTGGAGTCCAAATCAAGACGCTTCCGTGGCTGTGGGGCAGGAAGGCAGCCAGGGGCGTGAGCAAGATGTGTGGGTGGGGGGGCCTGGAAACCCTCCACAGGTGAGTTCCAGACAGAACATTCCAGAAAGTGCAGCGTCTGCGCACAGCATGTCCGCTGCCGTGTGGCCGGGGGCACCCACCCTCCCGAGGCTTACAATGAGAGGCCCAGAGCCTGGCCTTTCCTGATCTCATCCACGGTTCCTCCCGTTGTCCCCAGGACCTAGCCAGTGTCACTCCCCGCATCATTAGTCTCCCTCGCTCTGCTTGACATACAAGGCTCTAGTTCCCCGGACCTGGCCTAAGAGCCCTGCGGAAGGATCTGAGGGTGGTCCGACCCAAGCCACCACCGCGTGCCACCCCTCCACCCTCGTTCTCCCTCCTTCACCCCGGGGCAGGAGGCCCAGAGAGGGATGGAGAGTTGGCAAGGACACACAGCAGCGCCATCTAGTGGCTGTGTGCTGCCCTCTTCTCCATTACCAGTTGGCCCCAGTGACCAGCAGGGAGCGGGAGACTGGAACAAACAGCCCC